>NC_046314.1:102022665-102734278 GCF_009819535.1 Lacerta agilis | reverse complement strand
TGCCCACAATGACAGTGAAATCTGATTATGCCCTCGACACCACTTAAACAACCCAGAAAAACAGTAATGTACTTAGAGATTTTTCCCACCCTTCCTTGCTGTTTATGCAAGATATGGGGATTTTCCCTCTGTCAATCTTGTGCTGATGGGACTCTCTGGGATGACGGTTATTCCAGTTGTTGTGGAATATGATCTTGGTGTGTCATACTTTCCATTCTTTGAAATCCCTGCTTGAATCACTTACATTAATCTGGTTTGTTACAATGTCGCAATCAACAATCAGTGTGTTCTCCCTACATAAACATACTGAGTGCTTGGAATGAATTATTTTTGCTGAGTTTTAAGGTGTCCTCTAAGCTGTTCCACGACTATGTACATGTCTGACAGAATTAAACTACACTCTGGAAGACAGTGCTACAACAGCCATGCCTTGTAGTTTGATTATGTCGAATTAATATTTCCTTCCCTCGGGCCTCTTACTTTCTAGCCAACAACACTCACCTGCTAAATATCTACCTGCTATGATGCAGCATTTCTATCAATAAAAAGATTGGGGGCACCTCAGAAATTGACCTGTTGTGTCTCTGGAGTCCTGCTGTGACCTGGACATTGTCTCAGAGGTTCCAAAGGAGGAGATGCACAAGCAACACACCTAATTAGAGACTCCCCGGAGGTCAAGATACTAAAGGTCTCCAGGACTGATGCCAGAGGCCTCTGAAGCCAGATCCCAGCAAGGGGTCAGGAGTGATGATTCCTTCTTGCCTGGCTTCACATTCCAAAAGAGCTGGTGCACCAATGCAGGCAGTGTGTCTGGCAAGTGCTCCTAGAGAGAGACGCCAGAGGGGCAGGCCCCAGGCTCCTGCTTTTTGAAGGAGACGGAATTATGGTGCCAAGGCATGCCCAGTCCTCTGCGGCAGTGTTTCTCAATCTTTTCCCGACCGTGGCCCCTTCTGACCTTGTTTTGTTCCTGTGCCGACCCTCCACCCTCCCGTCCTACCAGTAGAAGGTAGCTATTAAAATGTTTTGTTTGTAAATAGAACATATTATATTTTAGTTTTTTATATATTTATACAAAATACAATTACAGTCATACCACAGGTTGCACTTGCTGCGGGTTGCGTGTTTTCAGGATACGAATGCGCCAAACCCGGAAGTACCGGAACGGGTTATTTCCAGATTTTGTGCTCGCACATGCGCAGAAGGGCTAAATCGTGCTTTGCACATGCGCAGGAGCGTCAATTGCATCACGCACGTGCGTAGATGCAGCAGTGTGGGTTGCGAACGCTGCAGGTTGCGAACGTGCCTCCCGCACAGATCGCATTCGCAACCCAAGCGTCCACTGTATATAAAATTTATACTTTTAAGTATTTTCGGCCAATGTGACCCTTAGTTCATTTAAAAGGTAACAGTTCTGATTCAAGTTCAACATGTCCAAAAAGGGACTAATTCCAGCTCACATTTGTCTCTTTGCCAAATGAACTAGTTCAGTTCATATTCAGTTCAATTCAAGTTCACCCAAATGATCACCAGCATTCCATCCCGTTTCCCCAGCATTCAGAATGTTACAAGCAGCTGTGATGAAGTATAAAATATACTTAAGACTAAGAAAACATCCAAAACACACACAGTGGAATGTGGGTTTCTGAATATTATTATTATTCAGGGAAATTTTTAATAGTTGATGTTTATTGGGGTTTAAATATTTTGTTGGGAGCCGCCCAGAGTGGCTGGGGCAACCCGGTCAGATGGGTGGCAATAAAAATAATAATAATAATAATATATAATAATAATAATAAAATAAACAATAATACCAAATTATGCTTCAAGTCCCCAAAGGGTAAAAAACACATATAAAGAATGACGTTGAAGATGAACTTGAAATTGTTAAAAGTGCTATTCCATACAAGTGAGCTTAATTCATGTTCAGTTCACTTGGCAATTATGGGAACTGTTTTCACCTGTCGTTCAGAGATTTTTGTATTAATTCAGTGAACATCATTAAAGCAAAGTAGTTCTTTCTAAGCACTGGATACATTGCTTTAAACCTGATGTGGTTTGGGGCATCCTCTGAAATCTCATTGCTATCCCCTTCACTGAAATGATAACCCCCACATAGCTCCCCTTTTAACCTACAGAACTAGCACAACAAGGAACACAGGAAGCTACTTGATGCTGGGTCAGGCCACTGGTCTATTTTGTGTTCTGACTGAGCATCTCAGGCGGAAGTAAACATAGGTTTAAATAGAGGGAGCTGCCATATACAGAGCCAGACCATTGGCCCATCTAGCTCAGTCTCATCTACAATATCGACAGGCAGTGACTCTCCAAGTTGCAGGCAGGGGTCTTTCCCAGTATCATAAGGTGATGCCAGGGATTGAATCTGCATAGAAAGGATGTGCTCTGCCGCTGAAGTAAGGAATGCCTTTGCACAACCAACATGCAAGTTAGATGGTTGAGTGTGTGCACGAGGCAGCTGCCCCAGAGAACATAAGAAGAGCCTGCTGGATTAGGCCAATGGCTCATTCTAGTCAGCATCCTGTTCTCACAGTGGCCATGCCCATTGGGAATCCCCAAGCAGGATCCGAGAAGAAGAACACTCTCTCCCCTTGTGGTTGCGAGCAACTGGCATTTGGAAACATTGCTGCCTCCAGCTGCGGAGGTGCTAGGAGCCAGAGTCAGGAGTAGGTGAGCAATAAAAAACACCAGAGTCAGTGAAGTTTACTCTTTATTCAAAGAAACCAAACCAGGCCTAGTGATCACAGCAACTCTTCCAGTAGGTCTTGCCCCAGTGAGGCACTTGCAAGGACTGAAGGTCCTCCTTGCCTTCCCACTGCTCTCTAAGGACCACCCTTGGTTCCTTCCCCAGCAGCCAAAGTCTTGTCTCTCTTTGCTTTGCCCTCTTTATACCTCTTTGGGTTCTTGGAGACCAGAGCAGGAGGGGGAGACTCCCTGGATTCTTCAGCAGCTTGCCTCATCTCTGTCTCCTGGCCCACCTCCTCTTCTGCCTCTGAGTCTGAACCACTGTCTGTCACGGCCTCTTCCTGCTCACTAAACCCTGTTGCCTCTTCAGCTTCTGATACCTCCTCCTCTCAGTTGGCTCTCTTCTTCCTCTGACCATGAATCATCGTCCCACCACCAACCCCCTGGCACTGAACCTTCTTCCCCTGGGGGTTCCCTTGGGGGTTTCCCAGCTGCTGCCTCCTACCACTCCTCTGCATCTAGCCAGTCCATGACGGGGGCAATTGGCTCACAATCTTAGCTGGTTTTAACCACCGGATATCTCCAGAAAGATGTCTAGTTCTGTGACGATTTCAGAGGCCCAATTTCCCCACCAAGACTTTGTCAGAAGAACTGAAGCAATTTTTTCTAGGCTCCTTTAACTCTTGATGCTTTTCTCATTTGGGATCTTCCCAACAGATTGCCATCCATCAGCCTTTCAATTTTGGGGACAGGAAGGCAAGCGGAACCGAGTTTGCAGAAAGGTCAGCTCTGAAGTGAGTCTGGGTAGCGGCCAAAATGTACTTAGCTGAAATGAAGCTGGTGTAACCCAGCTCATTGTTAAAGTCATTATTCATATCATCAGAAAGGCGGCTGCGCTATTTATGCAGATATTTTAAACTAGGCCTGCGACATCAAAATTTGTGTCAGCTGAGAGGTCAGGCTTACCAGCTCTTTCCCTAAGTGGTGTTTAATGGGGTATGATTGCTGGATTCTGTTCTGGCAATTCTCAGCACTGGTCATTGTGTTGAGTTCCACCCACTCCCACATAAAGAGGTATGTTTAATTTGATAGAATTTGATTTGGCATTTGATTATTCATTTATTTATTTATAAAAGTATTTATATACTGCAATATTAGGGTGGTGTACAACTAAGGCCAACCCAAAACCAAAATGGGTATGTTTAGCCTGGAGAAGAGGAGACTGAGAAGAGATATGATAGCCATCTTCAAATATTTGAAGGGCTGTCACATGGAAGATGGAGCAAGCTTGCTCTGGAAGCTAGGACCCGAACCAATGGATTCAAGTTACAAGAAAGGAGATTCCAACTAAACACCAGGAAGAACTTTCTGACAGTAAGAGCTGTTCGACAGTGGAACGGTCTCCCTCAGAAGGTTGTGGACTCTCCTTCCTTGGAGGATTTTTAAGCAGAGGTTGGCTGGCCATCTGTCATGGATACTTTAGCTGATATTCCTGCATTGCAGGGGGTTCAACTAGATAACCCTTGGGGTCCCTTCCAACTCTACTTTTCTGTGATTCTATGATTGTATGGTGCTCCCCTCCCCTCCAGGGAAGATCTACATCAAGAACAAGGTGTGGGGGGTGGAGAGAAAGATCAACATTGTATCTGCTGCCCCAATGAATTCTGCCACCCGAGGCAATCACCTCACCTTGCCTCATGAGTGGGCCAGTGAGGATGTGGCCTGCGGTGAGGATGTGGAATGAGGAGAGTCCTAAGGACCAGATAAAGAGATCTGGAGGACTTCATTTGACCTCCAGTGCTGTGTTCCTCATGTCTGCACTTGGCATAGCTGTCAACTTTTCCCTTTTCTTGTGAGGAATCCTATTCAGAATTCCCCTTAAAAAAAGGGGAAAAGTTGACAGCTTTGGCACTAGGTTGTCTTAGAGACTATCCACTACTTCATCCCCCCATCCCATTAACAACAGGGCAGTCTTCAGAAACAAATTGCTTGTTAATATGGGGATGATAATAATACTCAAGAAGTTTGCAGCATCACACACACACACACACACACACACACACATATGTGCCAATACTCTTACTTTTGCTGTAGTGAATCAATGCCAGATGTTAATGGAGGCTAAAAGGGATCACCAAACCAAAGATGCACTATATTAAGGCGTGACAGCAATTATCTTTCCTCTGAATGGGGGAATATATGTCATGTCAGACTGTAGTGACTAGATTCAGCTGCTCCACAGTATAATTGCTACTCACTCTACTTAACATTTGGTGTCTCTAATGAAAGACAAAAGTTGCTTCCCCTAAAGGTTTGGGGAATGTTGGACTATGACATTCCTTTCCTCTCCACGATGCAGGTTTTAAGGCTGGGTGCCTGCCTCGCTGTAGACTGGTTTAATACATCCAGAGAATCTGGATGGGCAGCGAAACTGGCATGATGAAAGCAACACACACACACACACACACACACACACACACACACACAGAGCTGTCTTAAGTAATACTGCTCGTGATATTGATCCTCATAAATAGATATGGATCGGGTGGCAATTTTTATGTCTGAGAAGGTATGAGGTGATGGAGTTAAATTTAAGATACAAAATTAACAGAGTTAACAGAGAGAGAGAGAGAGCTTGCTGTAGTGGTTAGAGCGTCAGACTACAACCTGGGAGACCAGGATTCGAATCACCACTGAGCCATGAAGCTTATTGGGTGACCTTGGACCAGTCACCATCTCTTAGCCCAACCTACCTCATAGGGTTGTTGTGAGGATTAAATGGAGAGGAGGAGAACTATGTACTTTGAGATGCTAGGCAGAAAAAAAAATACATAGAAAGATAGATGAAAGATAGATAGATAGATTCTTAAAATGGGAGGGGGCACTTTGGGGAACAAAAAACCTTTTGCCATTGGGAACACAAGGAGTAGTATATTTTTTTGGTCCACAGGCCATAGGTTAGACACTCATAGTAGATGGGTACCCTAAACGAATACTTAAAAACGGCAAGGAAGACACTGAAAAGAAGAGCTGCACAGCTATGTTAAAGGAATTGTTAAAATTAAATGGGATTTTTTTAAAAAAATACGCAAAGGATACTCCAGATAAAGGGAGGGGGAATTTGGAGAGAGTCGCCATTTCCGACAAGCTAAATATAAAGGTCTACTGATGCAGGCCAAGAGGGATTTCTGGGGCAGCCAGCAAAAGACATTAAAAGCAAACAAACATCCAATAACAAGATAGAAGGAGAACATCGGAAACAGGATGCTTGCCAGGGAGCTGCTGGACCACCAAAGGTGCTGGTGGAGAATACTCTGTCTTCCCATCCATGACTTTAATTGGGTTTCCAATGAAACTGTTGGAAGAAATTAACATCTGGCATGCATTTCTTGCAGTTGTAATAACCCCCAGCCCATGCCACATTCCTGCTCCCTCTTGATAAAGAGGAATAATAACATGGTAGCAGTAGATCCGTGTTTGTTTTCATATGTCACCAGTCCCGAAGTGCTTCACTGATTGTTGGTGAGATGCCAGGTCCAATTCAATGTATTAATGCTAGCATACAAAGCTGTAAATACCCTAACATTCAATCTGTATAGAAGAAAAAGAACTAGACCCCCAGGGGATGGACATTTCTATTTCATGACTGTAAACATATATAACAATAAAAATAGCTTTAGAATATTTTCATTTGGTATTTACTAGGCTTGAATTTCTCAGTAGAGAATGTCTGGGGATTTTTCATTTTTTAAAAAATAGTATCTATATTAATTGATACTTGCCCAAAGAAATAAAAAAGTTCATGACCAATGCAAACTATCTTCTTATAATACACTGGAGTAAAAGAAATGCTTTTAAAGTTTAATCTAAAAATGAAGGGAGATGGAAAGAAGGGAAAAGGAAAAGAGAGGAACGGGGTGGGGTGGGGGACAAAAGAAGAGAGGTGGGGGATGAAAAAAAGTTTTAAAAACTTCCAATTCTCTGTCTTGAAACTAAATGTAGTATTCACTCATTAACATCCATTTCCTGAAAATGTTTGTTTTCAAGCTCCTCCTAAACGCCGATTGGAGAATTCCACTTCTCCTGGAGAAGGTTCAGCAAAATCCCACCAAGGCTAATTTCTCTGTCTGCAAATAGGGTGGAGACTTTGGGGAGACCATTTTAGCAACCCGCCGGGAAGTCTTTTGCCCAAGATGCTTATCTCTGTCTCTGATTGTTGTTGTTTAGTCGTGTCCGACTCTTCGTGACCCCATGGACCAGAGCACGCCAGGCACTCCTGTCTTCCACTGCGTCCCACAGTTTGGTCAGACTCATGTTGGTAGCTTCAAGCACACTGTCCAACCATCTCGTCCTCTGTCGTCCCCTTCCCCCTGTGCCCTCAATCTTTCCCAGCATCAGGGTCTTTTCCAGGGAGTCTTCTCTTCTCATGAGGTGGCCAAAGTATTGGAGCCTCAGCTTCAGGATCTGTCCTTCCAGTGAGCACTCAGCCCTGGTTTCCTTCAGAATGGATAGTTTTGATCTTCTTGCAGTCCATGGGACTCTCAAGAGTCTCCTCCAACACCATAATTCAAAAGCATCAATCAAGTCTCTGATACATCCCTCCAAAGCCTTCCAGGTTTCCACCATCTCTTGAAGGAGTTTCACATGACCCTACTTGTTCTGAAACAGCCTGTGAGGTGCTGCTGCTGCTGCTGCAGGGGCTATGGGTTTAATCCTGCCATAGCCTTGCTCTGTATAAATACCAGTACTTCGTTGCCGCTCAATCAGGGTCCTGGTGGTGCGATATGGAAAAATGGGTGAAATTGCACTAAGTGCTTGGTCCATGTCTTGAGCAGCTCACCTATCCCCCATGTCTGGATTCTGTTTAGAGTTAGCATGCCCCCCCCCCCCCTTTCTCTAAGGAATGTGTGTATGTGCATGGGGTAGGTAGAAATCCAAGGCTGTGTTATGTATTCACTGGTCTGTGTTTGCCTGATCTTGAGACCAGGATTCTGAGCCCCTGTGTTCTGATTTGATACACGATATCCAATCACATAGCATTTCAGGATTGGGGCTACTGGCATTGGTTCTTAAGCTCTGAGTTACGATTCGCAGCTTGGGAGTTTAGACAGCCAATCACGTTGAGAGTGGGAGTGGCCCAGGGCTTCAGAAATACATATAAGCAGTTGCCTTGCCCCTGTTGTTCAGTTCTGTTAGCTCAACAAAGTCTCTTGCAGTTATCACTGTGTATCGCCTTGTGGAAACCCATGTACACTTCAGGCTGCATTCAGCAGTGTTGACAGGAGTGTGAGGTATTCATCAATAAGAAGTTTTGCTCATTGCAAGGTATCAGCAGAGAAGCTGAAGGTTACATGCAGTGTAGCATGGTGAGCTAGCATGGTAAAGTGCTAGTGGATCTCTCTGTATACTTGTATCTTTACAGGGTTTACTTTTAAGACCAGAAGAATGGCATTCTAGTAGATTAGATCATGATGTACCAGCATCTCTTAAGGTTTATGTAGCGTATGCTTGTCTTGTGCCATGAGACAATAAACACTTTATATTCTAAACTGAATTGGGTGGGAAAGGAATTTCCTTAACCGGGAACTCTGGAAAAGGCAGACCACTAGAAAGCAGAAAAAAACAGGTGTTCTGCTGGAAGACTGCTGGAGTTGTACATTTTCTGCTGATCACACTGCCTGAAGTGTGGTGTAAGTATCAACACAGGGACGGCGGGCCCGATTTATGGGCCTACTGACTTCTACAAATCATAACAGGTCCCTCTCTTCCCATCAGGACCCATCCCTGTGTAGAGGATAATAATAATCCTCACAGTCTAAAGTTAAAAAAGAGATTCTGAAAGGACCCTGTGAACTGAAGCAGAGAAACAGAAGCCACTTTTGCAAGAGAGGAAAACTGCCAAGAAGATGGAGGGCAGGAATTAGCACACTGCAAGAGAAAACAGCAGAGGAGCTGTTATGTAGTGGGGAGTTTTGATGTGGGAGAAATGAACGTGTAACACCCATCTTTCCTGAGGTTGTTTGACTGTTTGGTCACATACATTTAAAGCACCATTGTACCATGTGGCTTGCTCGCCATGCTCAGAGTTGTTAGGAGGTTTCAATTCCCATCACAGAGCTACCATTACCAGAGTGGTTTAACAATCCATCTCTGAGAATATAACCCTGTGAGGAGTGAACTACAGGGTCCAGAATTATTGGAAGATTGAAACATGCCTCAAATGTATATAGTGAGCATACACACACACACACACACACACACACACACACACACACTATTTTGGAGCCAACACAACATTATTATTATTTTTATGGAGCCAAGTCAAGACAATTTAGTTTGGTTTTTTGGTCAGGCATTTTATTTTTGTCCTCTGTCCGCTTTGCAGTTTTATCATTTGTGGCCTCTCCGTTTATTACTTCTGAGGTTTATTTATTGCGTGTCGGTTTTGTTCATTATGTAAGCTGACAGTGAGGATGACATTTATTTATTTATCTACGCCTCCGATGCCAAAGTGGCTTCTAAGCAGTTTACAACTATTAAATCAATACATAATTAAAATCCGTAATAACAAGTCCACTGGGGCATTAAAACATCCTTAATTGAAATATTCAATAAACCAAACAGTTAAAAAGCAGAACAGTTGAAATAGCTTTAAAAACAAACAAACAGATAAAACAAAAAATGATAAATTCAGTTCAGGGGAAATAGAGTATACTTCTTACTGTCTGTTCCATCTCAGAAAGAAAGAAAAAGGAAGCAGATCTCTCTCTGTCTCATCCTCTCCACCACCCTGGTTTAGGAGCCACATGTAACAGTAATCAAAATAATAGAAATAAAACAAAACAAAAACGTTTCTTGCTTGCACGTGCCAATAGATAATACGAAACATGGATACCTTTGCTTGGATCCTGCAAATTTGCATTATATTATTATTATTAATCAATGCAGCAGATTGGTATTTAAACAACTGAACCTATGTGGTGTATTCAGTCAAGGAGATTACTCTGAAGGGTGTTTAGCATTTTATGATTTGTAAATTTACCCTGTTGTGATTATTTATTCAATCTGTTTGCTTGGTTTTTTTTTTTTTTAGAAAAGAAATGCTGTGGCCCTATCAAATAAGCTGGAGCTGAAGATCGAAACCGCAGGCTCAAGGACCTACGAAAGCCTACGAGAGCATAAAGAGGGCTAATGGCTTTCCTTGAAACGGGGTGTCATGCTTGGGCAGGAACCAGCGGCAGTTGAACGGGAGTTGCGCGCCTTTGGGACAAGTCTTATCAGTTCAGCTCTGTTTCTCACTCTGACAGAACCACGAAGAACCGAATTTACAGAGCTGCCTACAGTTCTTCTAGCTGGGTTCTGCTGCGCTCACTGCAACATGTGGCAACTTGGAACTAATTTCAGCTGCTTTTGCAAAGAGATGCTGCGACAGCAAATCCCACCTGAGCTGCTGCTCTGCCTGGAATTGAGAAGGGATCAGCCGGAGTGTTCCTGGACAAGCATGTCCTCCTTCAAAAGGCGCCTAATTTTTTCTGTCTCCGTGTTAACTTTCTGCAAGTTGACTTGGGGAGAAGGCTGCCCCTTTCATTTGCCCTTAAGAAAGCCCTCCGTGACTTTGGAATTTCAGGCGTTTATTTTTTATTTTTATTTTTTTTGCCACAGCAAGGCATCATTCCTTCTCACAGCCAGCTTGGGGGGTTGGAATGCCTATCACTTTGGAAGCAACATGTGTGGGGTATTTAAAGTGCAGTCAAACCAACAATTCACATTTTGCTAGATAGGCACGTGATAGGAGCTGAAGCTCACAGTTTCCCTGTAAGTTTGCTAGAGGGGACTCTGTGAGAGACACTCCCACTGTGCCCTGACATGGGGAGGGAGTGGCTATATGCTCTTTTACCTGCAAGGGCACACTCTCTTACTCCTTTCCATCTCTTTCATCACCAAGCCAGCAATGTGAGAACGTCTGTTACATGCTCAGACTATAATTTAAGATACTATATCTTTGTAACCGAATTACCATTTTAAACCTGCCTGAACAAAGCTGCTGCGTCTGTTACACTTCAACAACTACCCCGAGTTAGCAAATGCTATGTTTATCTTTTACAAGACCGTGTGATTGTTATATTAAGGGGGAGAAAAGAAGGAAATACTGTGGAACCTCAGTTGTCGAACGTAATCCATTCTGGAAGACCGTTAGACTTCCGAAACATTCGACAACCGAGGCTCAAAGGGCTGTCGGCAATTTCAATGGTGAAAATTGAGAAATGCACCCCAGAAGCCGTTCGACTTCTGAGGCGCGTTATTAAACGGAAGCAATTGCTTCCAGGTTTTCAGTGTTCGGGTTCCGAAATGTTTGGTTTCCGAGACACTCGAAAACCGAGGTTCCACTGTACCAGGAAAATCAGATGCCTTAAAGCATCCTGGATTACTTAAACTAAAAGGCTAAAATTGGCCTATCTAAGTTTCCCCTTTAAGCTGCGAAGGGATGCCACTCTGCTCAAAACTTGAGACGCCTTGTCAGGTGTCTGATAATGTTGAGTCCTGATGGTACATTTTGCTCCAGAGATGTAGAATCTTGCTTTCTAGAAAGCTTCCTCGGAATCATGCCAGTCTTTTTCTGAAATGGGTGTGTTTGGCTAAGCCTTTATTATGTGCAATGGCCTAGGTTTTGTCACAATTTGCATGAAGATGTTATTGAAGTATCTCAACAATAACCTGTTGAAGATTGCAGAGTTTATGCAGACTGTCCAGAAGCATTCGGTTGCAAGCTGGCAGGATGAAGCAGGATCAAGACGCTGCTCACTAGTAACTTGGTTTACTGCAGACGTTTATTATTTACAGCAGACTCACAAGTTACTATATACGGGATACAAACACGGATCTTAACTCTCTCACTGAATGAACTCCAACTGACTAACCACTCACTAACCACAAACCAACCACTGACCACAGACCACTCACTCAGGAAAGTGATGAGTCATCATGCCTATATGGGTGACCTTGTCCAATAGCAGACTTGTATCCAGGGTCCCATATCTCCAGGAAGAATAACTCACTCTGTTCAGTCTTCTTGGCCTTCAGCATCTGTGAAAAGCTGCATTAAAGCAAAAACCCAACAGAAGTCTCAGTGAAGCTTGGGTATTACACTGTGTCATTACTGCAGCCAGCAACAGGAACTCTCCATACCATAGATTCCACAGGGGTCAGCAAACTTTTCCAGCAGGGGGCTGGTCCACTGTCCCTCAGACCTTATGGGGGGCCGGACTATATTTTGAAAAAAATAATAATGAACGAATTCCTATGCCCACAAATAACCCAGAGATGCATTTTAAATAAAAGCACACATTCTACTCATGTAAAAACACGCTGATTCCTGGACCGTCCGCGGGCCAGATTGAGAAGCAGTGCTGTCAAGTATCCCGTTTTCCCCGGGAATCTCCCTTATTTCAAGCAGTTTCCTGCTGCTATCCCTTTTTTTATATCCCTTTAATTTCCCGTTTTTTTCAAAGGAAACAGCTCCTCTCCCTCCCCTGCTGGCCAGCGACTGGGAAGACCTCGCCTCCTTGCAGCCTCAAAGCAAGCGGGAGCCATTTCCCGCGTTTACAGGCGTCGTAGCCCACGGGCAGCGTTTCCAAAATACAGTAAGCCTACTGTGCGCGTTCACACCAGTGCCGCCCACTTTTGCTTCTGGCTCCGCCCACCACTGACATGTGACTGTCCCCGGGATAGGTGAGGCTGCTGATCCCTTATTTTCAAATCCGAAACTTGACAGCTATGTTGAGAAGGCGATTGGGCCACATCCAGCCCCTGGGCCTTAATTTGCCTACCCATGCCATAGAAGATTCATGATGAGAGCAAAAGGGAGGCCGTGTACATGGATTAGAGCAGTGCAAAATGCTGCCTACAGTTTTTTCTCACTTTTCTTTTTTGGCAATGTCTCCTCTTTTCAATTACTTTTTAAAAGAATTGCTCCTTGCCAAAATGAACACATAAAGCTACTTTATAGTGAACCAGACCCATGTTATCTAATTTTCCTAGTCCTCACACACCCTCAGTGATGTCATCACATGGCCAAATATGATCGGCCCATTCCTGTTACTATGAGGTCTCCCAGTTTGCAACGTGATCCCTAGCTGGGTGGAACCACTCATCTGAAAAAACAACTAGGAAAAACAACAGTGCCAAACAGACTGATTAATGATGGATATGTGCACAATCTAAATACTTTTCTGCCAAAAAATTATACCGCAACAGAATTCCAGTTATTTGTATTATTTTAACTACAAAGTCAAAGCTAGGCAAGACTTAGTACAGCTCTACCATAGACAGCGTCCCGGCTCTTGCTGAACTCATTTTCATTTAATTTCTCTATACCATAACATTGTAAATTTTATATCCATATTCCACAATTGTTCCCATGCTTCCATATCTATAATATGAATGCTATCTAGTGCCCAGTGTATCATTGAGGATTTTACTTGCTCATCCTTTGTCTCCCATTCCAATAATATTACAAGAGAAGGAGAAAAACTTTTATCTACCCACTTTTATCCTCTTCTTTTTTGCCATATAATTTTTTATTAATTTTATAACAATACACTATTAAAATCCATCACATTATTTTCCAAATCTTAACATTTTGACCATTTATGGCCTTGACTTCCATCAAACTCTACATATGATATCCTAACATTCATCTCTAACATCTATATTTCACAAATCAATCACTGCTTAAATTATCATACTTAAACTTCTCACTAAAAATTCATATTACAATGACATTCCTTTTATTTAAACTACAAAGTTTCTCGCAGTCTACTAACGTATTCAATTGTGTGCAATTGTCTTTCAGATAATCTGTAAATTTAGTCCAATCTTTGATGAACTTCTGGTCCCGCTGTTCTCGGATTCTTCCCATCATTTATCCAATTCCGCATACTCCATTAATTTCACTGTCCCATTCTTCCTTTGTTGGCGCTTCTTCTTGTTTCCATTTTTGTGCAATTAGCATCTCACTGCTGTTACAACATACTGAAAAAGTTTATTATCTTGCTTTTTAATGTCTGTACCAGTAATTCCCAATAGGAAAGTTTCTGGTTTTTAAATAAATTATATGTCAACATTGTTTTAGGTTCAGTATATATCATGTCCGAGAAGCATTTCACTTTCTTACATTCCCACCACATATGATAAAAGGTAGCTTCTTTTTTCTTACATCTCCAATGTTTGTTCTCTACTTTGTAGAGTTTAGCTAATTTAACTGGCGTAATGTGGAATCTCTGTATACCAACATCCCACACAACGATGGTTTACAAGCTATAAGGAACACTATTTCAGATAAAACCACAGCGGACTTTGCTACCAAACTCTGTCATTTTGTCCTTACCCACAACAACTTCAAATTTGGTGAGGATCTGTTCCTTCAGATCAGCGGCACAGCAATGGGCACCCGCATGGCTCCACAGTATGCCAACATCTTCATGGCAGATTTAGAACAACGTTTCCTAAATTCCTACCCACTCAAACCTCTCTTGTACCTGCGTTACATTGACGATATTTTTATTATCTGGACACATGGTCAACAGACCCTGGACACCTTCCACCAGACATTCAATGACTTTCACCCCACCATCAACCTAACAATGAACCAATCTATGCAAGAAATACACTTTTTGGACACTACTATAAAAATACAGGATGGACACATAGACACCACCTTATACCGTAAACCAACTGACCGACAAACATATCTACATGCTTCCAGCTACCATCCCAAACATACCAAACAATCCATTGTATATAGCCAGGCCCTACGTTACAGCCGCATCTGTTCCAACTCTACAGACAGAGACTCTCACCTAAGAGATCTTCAGCAAACCTTTTTAGAACTAAAATATCCACCTGATGAAGTTAAACAACAGATCAACAGAGCCAGACTGATAGCCAGAGAGAACTTGCTGCAAGACAGACCCAAAAAAGAAAATAACAGAACACCACTAGCAATCACACACAACTCCCAAATTAAAACAGTACAACACATCATCAGAGATCTACAACCTCTCCTAGACAATGACAGTTTCTCAAGCTCTGGGAGGAAGACCCTACATCGCCTACAGACAGCCACCCAATCTCAAACAGCTCCTCACCCACAATAATACAACCACAGGACTCAACATGGACACTGGTACCAGAGCCTGCAATAAACCCAGATGCCAACTTTGCTGCCACATAACCCGGACAACACCATTACTGGTCCCAACAACATCAAACATACCATCTCAGGACTATTTAATTGCTCATCTTCCAACATTGTGTATGCAATCAAATGCCAACAGTGCCCTTCAGCTCTCTATATTGGACAAACAGGCCAAACCCTACGCCAAAGGATAAATGGACATAAATCTGATATCAGGAATCACAAGACAGAGAAACCAGTAGGAGAACACTTCAATCTCCCAGGACATTCTATAAAAGATCTCAAAGTACCTGTCTTAATACAAAGAAATTTCAGAAATAGACTGGAAAGAGAAGTGGCTGAATTGCAACTAATCACCAAACTTAGAACCATGGAGAAACCTGGTCTGAACAAAGACATTGGATTCTTATCTCATTACACTTAACAAAGCTATCTTTAGCCATCTCACCCCTTGCCTTTCCCTGCAAGACTAATTGCAGCCGTTAAGCGTCGTCAACAGGTTTTCCACACCTATCAGCTGATCACCCATTCCCACCACCCTCTGAGTAATACCCCTCCCCACTCCCTCACTATATTTAAGGATCTGGTGACTTCTGTTTCAGTGTATCTGAAGAAGTGTGCATGCACACGAAAGCTCATACCAAGAACAAACTCAGTTGGTCTCTAAGGTGCTACTGGAAAGAATTTTCTATTTTGTTTCGACTATGGCAGACCAGCACGGCTACCCACCTGTAACTGGCGTAATGTAAGACTCCCTAGAAAAGACCCTGATGTTGGGAAAGACAGAGGGCACAAGGAGAAGGGGATGACAGAGGATGAGATGTTTGGACAGTGTTCTCAAAGCGACTAGCATGAGTTTGGCCAAACTGTGGGAAGCAGTGGAAGATAGGCGTGCCTGGCGTGCTCTGGTCCATGGGGTCACGAAGAGTCGGACACGACTGAACGACTGAACAACAACAACAATGTACCACCTATACATCATCTTCAAAACATTTTCTCTTAATGCATTACATGCTGTAAATTTCATGCCTTCCTTCCACAATTTCTCCCAATTCGCCCCAGGAAGCACTTTTATCCACTTCTACCATGTCCCCTCTGATATGGAGGTGAATGGTTCATCTGACCAGGGAGATGACCTTCAGCCTATGCTGGATGAGGTTCCATTAACCCTTAAGGATGAAACCTGCTGCTGGAAGATGCTTTTAGATCTGGGGAGCAACTGCAATTCAGCGGCAGAGGATCTGCTTTGCATGCAGAAGGTCGCAGGTTCAATCTTTGGCATTTCCAGGTAGGGCTGAGGAAAACACCTGAGCAAAACCTCAGAGAGCTGCTAGCCAACAGCTGGAAACCACCCAGAGTGTCTGGAGCAACCAAAAGTGGGGTAGTATGGGAGTAGATCACAAGTCGCTTCTGCCAGTCTGTTTTAATTCTGCTTATGCATACCTAAGAGTACAACCCTTCTGCTGCATTGTGAATGAAACTGAAATATATGCAAACAGATCTGGGGTCTTTAATTGATTTACAAGACTGGGTTAAAGGGAGCGTGCATGAAATAACTTGGAAGTTTCAAAAGGAAGATTTATTATCTGTGCAGATCTGCTGCCTGGGTTTGGGAAAATGGAACTAAAAATAGATTTCCATCTGAAGACTTCAGGAAAATTATTTATTGATCCTGTCTATATGTGTGTGTGGTGTTTTTTTTTAAACAACAACAACAACAACTGAGAATGTCTGGTGCTGATTTTTGGTGCAAGAAGGTCTAGGGTTCATTTTATCTGTGTTTGGTGACTAGTTCTCTCTTTAGAGATTGTAAAGCCCATTAAGGTTCTGTGAAATGATGCTGCACTCGCCTACTTTCCTTATTCCACCCAGTCATAATTATTACAGTCTATGAATCTCCATCCTTCATTAAATAGAGATACAAGCCCTTGCTCCAGAGAACTGACGCTTCCTTGTTTGGACTTCCTTCTGTGAAAGAAAAGCTGAAATCCAACACTTCTACCCAACTATGTGTCTACAGGTTTGTTTGTTTGTTTGTTTGTTTGTTTAAAACTCCACTTTATCTTGCCTTTTTGAAGGAGAAAAAAGGGTAAAAATTGAAGAACATTAAGCTCTTCATCTGGTTGGTCATGAAACTTCCCTTTATTCACACCACCATTTCAATATATGGAAGAGACATAGCTCAGTTGCAGAACATCAGGTGGTCCCTGGCTCAATCCTCATCATCTTCAGGTAAGGCTGGTGAAACCTTTGTTCTTATGCCCAAACTGACATAGGGCTGAAACACTGGAAATATATAGCTTCATTTCAATTTATTGAGCCAGTTGAGAACAGGTCACTGGGAGTCAGCAGAGGTGCTCAGTGTCTCTCATGTAGGATTGGCATCAAAACTGGTTCACTCAATTGCACTTCCCAGCCAATCCGTGAATTCTTAGAAATCCGCATTTCTCCAATTTTGCAGAGAGTTGCATAGACTTCCTGACTCAGTGGAACTCTACAGAAGCAGGGCTTCCACCCTGGCAAGGACCAACCCATTCATTTTAACATAGGGTCAGCTCAGCTTATGCAGAGTGGCTGTGGGCTGAAGTGGGAAAATAAGGAAGATGTCTTGCACAGCACTTCTGTACTTGCATAAGTGCTCATGTCACAAGGACGAGCATTGCTTGCCATTTCAGCCCTGCTTCTCCAGGAGTGCTTCGTGATTTCCCGTATTTTTCATCAGTGAAAGAAAAACGCCAAATCCTGCAGGTGAATGGGTGGGCATGCACATGTGTGGGGATGGATGCACATGGCAAAATGCATTTGGAAATGATTCCAGACTTTGGAAATCGCCCCAGGAAGCAAATAAATACACACACTCACTTTTGACCTGCAGTATGTATAGGACACGGGTGGCGCTGTGGGTTAAACCACAGAGCCAAGGGCTTGCTGATCAGAAGGTCGGCAGTTCAAATCCCTGCAACGGGGTGAGCTCCCATTGCTCAGTCCCAGCTCCTGCCCACCTAGCAGTTTGAAAGCACGTCAAAGTGCGAGTAGATAAATAGGGACCACTCCGGCGGGAAGGTAAATGGCGTTTCCGTGCGCTGCTCTGGTTCGCCAGAAACGGCTTAGTCATGCTGGCCACATGACCCGGAAGCTGTACGCCGGCTCCCTCAGCCAGTAATGCGAGATGAGCACCACAACCCCAGAGTCGGACACGACTGGACCTAATGGTCAGGGGTCCCTTTACCTTTACCTTTATGTATGCATTGCCCCTAGCAAACTTTGCAGAAACTGTCGGCAACACTTTCATTCTAACCTGGCAAAAGGTGAAGCATTGCAGGCTAAAAGCAAGAACGGTTACTGTTTTAGGGCTGTCAC
Source organism: Lacerta agilis (assembly GCF_009819535.1). Lineage (NCBI taxonomy): Eukaryota > Metazoa > Chordata > Lepidosauria > Squamata > Lacertidae > Lacerta > Lacerta agilis. The sequence continues at coordinate 102,716,022 of NC_046314.1, read as the reverse complement.
AGATACTTGCTCATTTCAGGTTTAGGGTTGAAAATATGGTGGCTTATTTTTGGCATTCTTTCTTCTTCTTCAGTGTGCCTCTCTGCAGTCATAGATCTTAAGGAAGCTGCATACTTTGTTTTTAGGTGATGCACACATCCTATTCTCTCTTGCAATTAAGAAGTATGTCTCTTCTAGGCACATGTTTGCTATCTGCAAGTTGTCTTAGGACTTTTATTTGAACTAATAATTTTTTTAAAAAAATCTTTTTAAAAAGTATGCAGCCCAATAACAGGGAACAACTTATCGTTAAAGGAGGGGAGGCAATCAATCTAACAGATTAGCTCTGATTAATTAATTCATTTGTATACCACTTTATATTCCTAGATTGTTCGGAACAGGCCCCGTGATAAGATGGTACCTGCACAAGTCCCTCACTGGTAGAACACAGTGTCCGGTTGGTTTTATAAGCGGTGAGACAATATTTCAGGTCTCCTGGTCCCAAGCATCAGAACCAGCACTTTGAACTCAGCCTGGGAGTTCAGTCTCCCTTAAAGAACAACGATGCCCCAAGAACAACTTTTTTTTTTAAAGGACAAATTCCAATGGCTAACCTACACACCATTTGACTAAACACCACAAGCCATATTCCACTAAACAGTTGTGGAACAAGTCCCCCCTGTGTGCCTCACACTCTCTCTTAGCTCTAAGGAGCCAGGATAACCTGGGGAGTCAGGAGATCAGCACACAGGGGAAGGAGAGGGCAGATCATTGTCTCCAGCAAGCATAAATTTATTCCAAAGGCCATTGGACTCTTTTGGAGCTACAGGATTTTGTGAACCTTTGGTTGACTTTCAGTTGTGCTCTTGTGGGCAGAGCTGGCCAGGGGAAAGCCACCCATTGCCAAGATCTGAGTTGTGTGATGATCCTTTGGTGTGCTATCATGGCTTCCCCCAAAGAATCATGGGAACTGTAGTTTATCTGACCCCTCGCAACACAAAATTATCTCTAACATAACTACAGTTCCCAGCATCCTAAATGAACTACAGTCCCCAAGATTCTTTGGGGGGAAAGTATGCCCTTTAAATGTATGGTGTGGATGAAACATCAAGTCCATGGGACAAGTAAATCTCAATTTCACTTAAGTGTCATTCATGGAATCATAGAATTGCAGAGTTGGAAGGTACCCCAAGGGTCATCTAGTCCAACTCTCTGCAATGAAGGGAATCTCAACACGTGGTCCCCCCCCCTTCAATCTGAAGCCATGCTGACCCCTGCTTAGCTTTGCTTGCCATTTTATTGCTGCACCACAATGAGCTTAAGTTTGGATCCAACTCTATTTAGGTCAGCCTTCCCTTCGATGCCATCTGAATGTGTTTTTTGTGCTTTTTTAAAACTACAAATCCCATCAATACCCACCATGGGTGGGGCTAATTGGAGTTTCTGTCCAAAAGATTTGAAGGATGGCAGGCTAGGGAAGACCGCTATACAGTATGTTGCAGTCCTGGGAAAATGTGTACCAGTATGTGCTTAACATCTTCACTTTTTAAAAAATGGAAATGGCAAACTGTTTATAACATTTGGATCTCTCCTATTCATTCTTTCGCAGAGGTGATGGGAGAAAGCCTGTTTAACTCCCGCTTCAACACAGTATTAGAGGGAAGGAGAATGAATTATTGAATGAATGATCTCGAAATGCTCCCTGAGGCTTGTGTCAACTCTCATTGAACAAGCACTTCCTAAGTGCTGAGTGCCTTCTGTTTCTAGATAATCTGCTTGAAATGCTTAAAATAAAGCATTTATGGGGCAAGTTCCTTAGGTCCCTCTGTTTTGAACACAAACATTCAGGTGCCCCCAAGGGTGTGGGTAGGTGGGTGGGTGGGTGGGTGTATTTCCATTTTTCACAAGTGCTTCAAGGATCTCCTCAGTCTGTTTTTAAGAATGTGGCAAGAACCTGCTGGATGAAGGCCAGTGGCCTGGTCCAGTGTCCCGTTCTCACAATGGCCAAGCAGATGCCCATGGGAAGCCCACGAGAATTCTGGGTGCTGTGGTTTGTTAAGGGTCCTGAGAATGATTCGGAGGCCCCTATTCCCCTCACAAAGCCACAGTTCTCAGAGCACCTTAACAAACAATTCACAGGAAGCTCTGGGAACTGTAGCTCTGTGAGAGGACTAGGAGTCTCTTAAAAAATAATAATCCCATCACCCTTTAGAAACTACACTTCCCATGATGCTTTGGGGAAGCCACATCTGTTTAAAGTGGTATCATAGTGCTGTAAATGTATGGTATGAACAAGGTCTTAAACTTATGGTCACAGTGTGCCTATCCTCTCTTTATGGATTCTGGTCTTGCACTTTCGGCAAAGTCTTGTTAGACACTACCCGATGAAGGGCAAGGAAAGGTTTTCTTTGCCTTGGTCAGGTTGGTATTATTTATGCCTGCAAATCCCTGAAGGTGAATATAAATTTAATAGGAATGCAAGATGTGCCATCCTCATTCATCAAGGCAGGGGACAAAACTGCAGTACAGCCAATAAATATTTTTTACATAAATAGAATAATAAATCCAGTCATATACAATCTAATCTGTTGTTCTATATATATCTATCTATTCTGCTGCCTGTCTTATTTTTGCTATGGTCCATCAGGTAGCAAAGGCATCCAAAATAAATTGTTTAAAAAGAGCTATTTGGTTTGATTTATGGGCTGGATCCACAGTGGGAGCTGGAGAAATTAATTGGAAATATTTGTTTTACATTTCACATTTCAACCAGGGACGAAGGGAGACTTTGCACAGATTAACAACAACAACAACAACAACAACAAAAATGCATTTTGTAACTCTTGGCGTAGACATTTCAAATCAGCCTAATGCCGAAGCTGAGAATGAATAATCCACAGCTATTTACCAAAGTCACTTGGCACGATCCTGAATGATAAGTCAGGTCACTAAAATCCCATTAAAAACAGAATTCAGGCATATGGTTAAGTCCTTAAATCCATTGATGTCAATGAGATTCAAGTGTATCTGACTTCTTCAGGTCTGTATTTTTGTACCTACTAAGTAGACCAGCAGCTTGCAAACCCAGGGACCAGAAAGCTATGCATGATGTGGATGGAGATAAATTTCTCCACACTCTCCTAATATTAGAACTTGAATTCACCCAATCACCATCATCACCACCATTTATCTATTAACAGCAAACTCAGTTCTCTCAGTGCCACCCCTTTGTAGCCCAAATGGCACCATCTGTGAACAGACTTGGGGGAACCCCAAGGTTTTCAGAAATAGAAAATCTATAGGTGACGCCCTCCCTACAAAAGCCTGCTGAAGATTGAGCATGCTCAGAAATAACTGAATGCTGTGTGTTTAGGGAAGGGGAAGGAAATCCCCCTGGATGGAATAGAGCTGCCCTGGTGCTAGGAAAGCTCTTTCTCTAGGCCTGTTCTTTGCTTCCTACTTCTTCACCTGTTCTCATTTGTGTATTGAAAGCCTTCTTGTGTCAGGTGGCAGAGGAACCAACCCCCACAGCAGGTTGCCAGGAACGGATAAGACAAGGAAAAATCCTTACCACCTGCTTTTTAATCAATATTTACAGAGAGAGGCTTGAGAAGGCAGCCTCTTGGAATAATGGTGTTGTCCCAAGTAAATATCCACCCCCCTTTTCTCCCACTTCCCTATTGGTCAACAGCACTCCCCACCCTTACGGTTGCTGCTGTCTCCAAGCTCTTTGCTCTCCTACTTTTAAGGCTCACCGAGTTCTGGGAGATGGTGGGTCTGGAATGCTTTCTAGTGATAACGTGAAGCTGTGACCTCCCTCAAACACCTGTTGTAATTCTGAACGGTCTTCTTTGTCTCTGGAAGGGTCAGGCTGGGGAGGCGGTTGTCGCGGTCACTCTCTCAGACCTGAGCAGCACCCCCGGACGTTTAACGGTCTATTGGTAACTGCCCCAACGACATATGTTATAACCGCTGCCACCAGCCAGTATTCACTCTGGCAATGAATAACTCACTTCAGATTCAGATTTTGGTAAAAATAAAACATAAGTTCCTTTATTGTTTGTACAAAGCGTAATGGTTTCAAATGACTTGGTAAAACGTTTAATATAACTGGTTATGGTTATTCAGATAAGTATATTTCAACTCTCAACCTAGTATTCCAATAACTATCCCTAATGCTTCCTGTTTATTATTCACTCTGCTCTAGCTCTGCTCCCTCCACTATCCCCCTCTAACTCTGACTCAACTCAACTGTCTAACTTCTAACCTCTAACTGCCTTTTCTATCCTCTCTAACTGCCATCCTTCCACACTCTAATTGCTTGGAGAGCTCCCATTGGTCAAGCTCCTCCCTGCCAAGTTAACCCTTGGAGAACCTTTAGGGGTGAACGCCACAGCGGTCTCCACCATTCCTCCTCTGTCCCGTCCCTGACATTTTGCTTATCACATGGACTGCCTCTTTCTGGTCTCCTTTTTGGGTTCTAACTGATTTATTATTATTATTATTATTATTATTATTATTATTAGTAGTAGTAGTAGTAGTAGCAGCAGCAGTAGTAGTATAATTTATATACCGCTCTATACCCACAGGTCTCAGGGCGGTTCATAGAATAAAATCAGAATATAAAACCACAAAATACATAATCACAATAAAAACAACAACAACCCAACACATTTTAAAAGGGTATAGGATGTCAGTCAAATCAACCAAAGGCCTGGTTGAAACTGGACAAAGAAGTGGGTCAGCCCCAGTGGTATCCCTGGCAATCAGCAGCACTGGAAAGGTTGTTCTGTAGAATGTTGTACAACACCATGACAACAAGTCCAGCTATATTCAAAGAGGATTCTCAAAAACTGTGCTGTAAATGGCCTTCATTCATAGACAGTGCAAATTGTAAAAAATTGTGATGCCATAATCGTTGCAACTTGTTTTAGAGCAATGTGATATTTTATTATCTACAAACATTAGTGAAGTCTTTTTTTTAAAAAAAATGGAAAAGCAGCAGCGTCCCAACTAAAACAGAATGGCTATCTAAAATGATGGAATACTTCCATATTGCTGAACTAACAGGGAGGATAAGAGGAGATATGGTACAAAAGGTGAATAAGGAGTGGGCTATCTGTAAGGAATACATCAAAATTTATGTGGAAAAAGTAGAATTTCTGACAGATATTGAGTGAATCCAGAAAATGATTAGAGTGAAAGGAGAGTAAAGTCAAGATAGAAGAAGAGACTAAAGAAATAATGAAATGCGTTTAAGCTAGCTGGGAAAATAAAGTAGCGTAATGAGAACGGCTGGAAGTCAAGTCACTTGGTGGGTGTCCGTGTGGGGTAGCTGTGTAGGTATGTTGATATGTATAGTATAGGTAGGTATTATATAGAGTAGGTATGTTTATGTTATGAAAATAAGGTAGTGTGTTGTGTATGTGTATTGTGTAAATGTAAATGTATGTGCTTTGTATGTTAATAAAATGTAAACAAACAAACAAACAAACATTAGTGAAGTCTTCAGTCTTAACAGCCTTGAGAAAAGATACACATTCCTTTCCTTGGACAGAGGTGAGACACATTTATAATGGGCTGTTCTGCTCCATTTTGGGGATAGTGGAAGCATTAGGCAATGGTTTTTTTCCACCTGCCTTGCCCACCCCCAGCCCTAGGAGCCTTTCCTAGACCATGACTTTAAGAACAGCAGAAGCAGCTGGGAAGAGAGGAGTTCAGGGATCTTTGCTTCTCAATTTGTATTGTGTTATTATATGCACTGTGACTTACTGGTTTTGTTTTTTGTTTTTGTTTTTTTACTGATTATAGTTTAGAAATTATTTATTGCAATTGTTAAAGAATGAGTTTCTGTTTAATTATTATTTGCCGGTATTTAATTTTATTGTGTACCATTATATTCCAATGGATCGTTGAATATTAATTTATTTGATATAAATTGGTTATTTTAAAGTTACGACATTTCCGGATCAGATTGTTATCAGGTGTGTGATCTTTGTTGTTCCTTCGGCTTGTAAACTGCCTTGTGTATAGTAATATAGAAAGGCAGTATTCAAATTAAGAGTGAAATGGAAAATGAAATATTACTTGAAGCACCGTGCCAGGAAAGAAGGCCTTTATTGCAAGTGAAGCCAGCAACTTTTTTTTTTTAATCTAGAACCTGCAGGTTGGGATTGTTGTTACTTCGATGTAGAAAGAAGGCAGCAATTTTACAAAACGTTGCCACCTCAACACGCAGACAACTTAAAATTACAAAAATAAGGTGGGTTTTACAAATATACAACTCAAGTATCAGAAGCCATGTAATGCACAACTAGTCCATCAGATCTAAGTTAGGGGGTGTTCAGAAACCCACGGTGTTTTAGGAGTTAATGGGCACCCCAGTTTGAGTGGCAGATACCCCTTGGGAGGTGGGACCTTCCGCTCTTTAAAAAGGAGGGAGGAGCCGTTAGTGTGAGGAGAGTGGTGACTGGAAGAAGGAGGGTGTGGGGCCAGGATAGTGGTGGGTAGGTTAGGTTAGGATCGTTGAAGATGTGTATATGTTGCTGAAAGAAAGAGTTTACACTGTTATGAAACTAAGCTTATGAACCATCACTGAAACCGTTATGTTCTGTAAGAAATAAAGACCTCTTATTGTTGAGCTAAGAAAACATTGTCGTTCATTTGGTCTAGCGAGTTTTATAGGCTCTTGAGGAGGGGAACTCAGGGAAAGGACAAAACTATACTGAAGGGTGATAGTTTGTGTCTTGGAGTTCCCTCAGGAGGGGCTAGTGGGCGGAAACCCTGGTATTGCCACAGAGTTGCTAAGAGGGCTTTAGCTAACTGATATAGTGAGGGGATCTAATAAAGAGAGACCCCAAACTGTAGGCAAAGGAGAAGTTAACCCCTGAAGCCCAGAGCAGAGGATATAACCGGCCATGGCCGCTGGACAGGAAAACTCCCGTTACTAAGAAAGTCCCAGATTATTAATAAAAGGGAAGTGAAATAACAGACGGACCTCAGAGGGACAGGTGGGGTGCATTGTAATTTGACCCAGAACACCTGATTAAAAATTCACTTAGTAACAAGGGGAGAGTCTGAAGTGGAGGTTCGTCGCAGCATCCCCTTCTTTTTTGTCCTAATAACATCTCAGATTGAGCCTCTGACCTTAAATGGCCATTAGTGCAGCATAATATATAGCTTTGATCTTGAAATACTCCTGGCATTGTCTCTGCTTGCTCCAGTGATGAAGTCTGCCTTTCTATTTCAGCCTGTCTATTAAGTGCTGCAGCCTGGTTTTATTGAGGCATGAAAATCCAACACCTCAAACTCCACGTAAAAAATGGCCTCTCACATGCACACACTCACACAGCTATAAAAGCACGGGCCATTGGCAGCCTGGCTAATCTTTGAACAGTAAATATGGCTTTTTAAAAAAAAGGAGAGAGAAAGGAATGCTTTCTCAGAAAAACCAAAGGGCTTTTCTTCTTGGCAGCATGATGTCAACACTCTGTCAGTTACCACCTCCAGGATGTAATTACAGTGAGTACTAAATGATTTTGAACTTCTGGCGATGGGCTGCCTGGTGAGCAGGAGAAGCCAAGCTTTTTTTAAAAAATGTAAAAGCAATTGTCATATTCCGGAATTTATTAATACTGCCTTGCCGCTTATTTTTCCAACATGGTAATGGATTCTTCAATTCAGCAAAGAATAATAAAATTATTATTATAAATGGTGAGGGGTCTTAGGTAGGGCTGTGTGCTGGATCTGACCACCTCTTGAGCCAAATTGGGCAGATTCAGGGGGTCCCAGGCATCCGATGAGTTGGGTTTGGATAGCCACAAGCAGGTCAGGTTGGATGGCTGGAAGGGATCTATGGCTGTCAGGGGATAAGGCAGCAGGCAGGAAGGAGAGGCAGCTGCCAGGTGGAAAACCCTGCAAAAAGGGTGAGGCCTATCCTGACCTCCAACTGCATTCCTGAGATGAGGTTGGAGCCCCACCTGACTCCCATCCCTGGCTGATACAGGGCACTCCTTTGCAAGAAGCTTCCCTGCCTCTGCTGACCAGCTTGGTCAGAAGTAGTGGTGAGGAAGGAGACACAAGTCTAATTGAAAATGAAGAACCCCTAGTTAAACATTAGCCCTGCCCCTGAATTACTTTGGGACTGGATCATGGGTGAGGTGTGTGGTTCCCCGGTTGGCCCAGGGTGGGTCATCTTGATTCTGAACCCCTCAATTGAGGCCACAGGGTGAATGGGGTGTGTGCTGTGTTCTAGGGCAGGGGTGGGGTAGGGAAGCTCAGACCTGGGGTCCAAATTCCTCTCTGCCTGGACCTCTGGATTGTACCCATTCCACACACCCTCCCCAGCCGTATCCCCTCTCCCAAGGCCATGCCCCCTATCACCCTTGCTTCTTGCCTCCTTGAGTGCTTTTGCCTGGCTGGAATGTGTCCTCGAACTCTGATCATGTCTCTTGCTTTCCTGGATGGAGGACACAGAAATGCAACATTTACACCTGTGGCTCTGCCCGCTTCTGCTTCTGGTTCCACCCACCACTGCCAGGTGACTCCTGGAATGTTGGCAAGAAGGAAATGTGCCCCTTGGACTGCGAAAGGTTCTATACCTCTGTTCAAGGGACAGCTTTAACTCCCTTTGCATGACAGAGCCCTGGAGACCTTGAGAGTCTTTGTAGTACTTGCTGTGAGGACAAAAAAAAAAGAGCACAAGTGAAGTCCAAAAAGCTTGTAACAGCTGCCAGAGCTAGATCTGCAACCCCTGGCCTTATGTGCAGTTGCCCTATGCAGTTGATCTACTCTGTGGGCAGTGAAAGATTCCCAAGTCCTAGAAAGGCTCCACCTACCAAGCTGGCCATTGATTTTATTCAATGAAGAAGGGCCATAGCTCTATGGTGCAGCATCCACCTTGAATGTGGAAGGTCCCAGATTCTGTCCCCTGAATCTCCAAGTAGGTCCCCTGGAGAGTCACTGCCAGTCAGTGTAGACAATACTGAGCTAGATTGACCAATGGTCTGACTCAGCGTGTGATAGTTTCCTATGCTTCCTAAATCTATGAAGACTTCCCGTTCAGGCTGATAGTTTGTCTGGGCGGTGACGTTCTTTCCTGGCTCTTGCCTTGTTCTGTGGTTTGACCCCCTTGACTCCTTGCCAGTAGCTAAGTTCTGACAAAGGCTGAAGATCCCCCAAAGACAGCTTGGGCAGCTTTCCAAGGCACGCTTCAACCCTCCCTCCCCCCAGTTTCAATTAACTTCAGCTAGAAATTCTGCTTTCACTGTTTGCTCCAGCCGCAAATGGCCACACTGTTGTTTCTCAGAAGCAATCTACCAAGCACCCTGCTTCTGCAGCCAATGGGGCTGTGTGTGCACCCACAGCCATTAAAGGCCCATGAAATGATTTGTGTGTCAAGGGCTGTGACCCACATCCAGTGTTATTTTAGGTCAGCAGCAGAAAACCTATGGCTCTCCAAATATTGCTGGTGGACAACTTCCATGATCCCTGAGCATTGACCATCCTGGCTGGAGCTGAGGAGAGTTGGAGTTGAACATCAGCTTGAGGTCCACAGGTACCCGATGCCCTGCTTTAGCTCAAGCCACTATGACAGACCCACAGAAATAAGATACCCAACTCTTTCTTTCTTTCTTTCTTTCTTTCTTTCTTTCTTTCTTTCTTTTTGCAAGCATGCTCATTACTGCTCCTTGGCAAGAAGCGTTACAGTGTGTTATTATCCTCGGTTTCACTGGAAGAACATTTGGGTTGGGGCCATGTTAGAACAAATAAATGGGAACCAAGAATCCTCACACAATGTGCGGGAACTGGGTGTTGGTTGTTGTTTTCCTCTTGGTGGCACTTGGTTTTCATGCCAGGGGCTTCCAGGAAAATTAAGTGCTGGACTTAAACTCTCTTGACCTGAGCAAGCCAGAACATGTAACATGGAAGTGGAGTTTGGATTGTGCCTTTGTAGTTAACTGCTGTGTCATCAGCATTTCCAAATTTGTCAATCAGAGTTTCATGGAGAGTTCTTTAGAAACTCAAACAGAAAACTTACTAACGTTCAGCAGGAAGTTATGGGGAGGAGGGGAGAGCAAGGCAAACAGGCGTGCTACATCCTGACTTTCCACATCATCATGATACGGGGAGATTATACGGAAAGTGTTATAGGGATGAGAAAATCTGTCAAATCCAGTTTCTCATGTTTCCACTCCTAAGCTCAGCTCCACATTTCAGTATCGGTTTTTGGATATTTTTTTGGCAGCATTTTAGTGCAAATTTCTCCAAATATACACATCATTGTATGTAATTTTGCCCAGTCATGCATGTTTTTGCAACACAACCCATTTTAATGCATGGTTGTATGCTATTTTCATGAATATATGCATTTTAATGCATGTTTTGCCCTAGTGTATGCATTTCTGAACACATTACTTGACCGGGTGCGGGGGGGGGGGAGTTTGAGGACTGTGAGTTTAAGGCATCTCCAATGAGCTTCTTGGCTGAACATGGATTTGAACCCTGGTCTGTTCTGTCCCAAATCCATTTCTCCATCCATACAATCGCACTGTGGAATACTGGATAAATGTATGTTCCATTTCTGTGACTGTATCTTGGGCCCAACCACTTTACAATTTTATATATGAACAGACCTCCTCCAACATCCAATTATTTTGTTAATCTTTTGATCTTTATGGGCCTGGCTCATGATTTTTCAATATTTACAGCCAGGAACGCTGCACGACATGCCGAGGGAACAATGCCCCAGAAGACGATAGCACGGTTGTGGGGGGCCTGCATTCAAAACAAAATATTATTTAATTAAGTTCTTGTGCTGGGGAGCCGTTAGTCTTCTTAAAATAGACTGCAATGAAGCAGAAACCCTATCGGGTAACTAAAGAAATGTTGCAGCTCATAGGGATTGTTATTATTCTTTTTATTTCAAATAGAGGAGATAAATGAAAAAAGCTTTTCTCAGCATGTTTGCAATTAATCTGCATTTAAAAAATAAAAGTGCTCTTTCTGTGCTTTGATCAGATAAAAAGAAGCCTTTTTCTCATTCCTCCGAGAAAATGATTTTTTTTTCACCCCACCATGTATTTGCTGGGAGATTGCCAAGATAATGCAGAGGTTGAAGTAAGCTAGTTTCCACCCCTAAAGCAACAGAGAAGCAATGCTGAACCTTGTTACAATTAGTTTCCCTTCCAGTAGCTTTAGTTAAGAGGGTGAAAGGAAATGGGAAAGAATGACTGGTGCCTGAATTTCAACAATAGCTCAGGCGATCTGAGCAATCTCCATGCCGCACTGTTTTATTATTATACAGTGGTACCTCGGTTTATGAACTTAATCCGTTCCAGAAGTCCGTTCTTAAACCAAAACCATTCTTAAATTGAGGCGCACTTTCCCTAATGAGGCCTCCCGCCGCCGGTGTCCTTCCACCGTTCGGATTCCGTTCTTAGACCGAGGTAAAGTTTGCAAACCAGGACACTACTTCCAGTTTTGCAGAGTTCATAAACCGAATAGTTTGTAAACAGGGCTATCCTGTATATTAAATTTGGCAGTTGCTGTATCTTGTCTGGGGCAACCCAAAGCAACTTACAACCAATGAAACAGACAATAAACTCCACATAGATACATTAAAAACCAAGAGGAAAAAGAAGTACTGTACATTAAAACATCCTACCCACTTCTAAATGGCCACAGATAGTTAGAGGCCAAATAACTGGCTATAGAGGAAAGTTTCTGCCTGGCACCTGGCGCCTGAAGATATATAATGCTGGCGCCATGATGGGGTTTAACTGAGCTGACACTGAATTTCTTTCTGTGAACTCACCTAGAAGGGGGGTGGCTTTTTTTTTTATACAGACTCCACCAAGGCCTATATACCCTCATGTTTGTGTCTGGCCCACTGGCTTATTTCTGTAGAAACTCACATGTTGATTTGGTGTGTATGAGTAGTTGGCTGCCTTTAAGGATGTTGGCGAATTCCAACGAAAACGAAAGCGGCAGCAGAAATTTCTGATATTTGTCCTTTGTCTCATGTCCAGGACAGAAATCAATCAATCAATCAATCAATCAATCAATATTCACTGTTGTTGCTTTCCATGTGTAAATGATATTTAATTGATTACATTCCTCCTTCCCCATTTGCTCTGTTTTCTTTGCAATGAAACGAATGGTGGAATGATGTGATGTCAATGTAATTTACGTAAGTTACATAATTTCACCACAACCAACAGTGAGATGGATAACATAGTCTTTGGTGGAAGATGAACTGCAGCAAAGCAGAAACGATGCTGCTTGCAACAAATATAGAGTGGAACGAGGCCTTCCAACATCCCAAGCTGCTGTGATGCATCCTCCTGCCTCTGTGTGCTAGTTCCCAGCTCATGAAGAACCAGTTCTGGGGGCTACAGCACCATGTATGGGATACAGCTTTCGGCACCCCATTGCAAGTGTGCAAATATTTGCAGTGGTTTGCCAAACATCACCAGGTAGCTGCACCGTGGCACCTCCCCACCAGATGGTCCCAATTCTACCATTCTCCAATTTCACTTTGACTGCCTTCTTGATTGGGCAATTGTGTTGAAGCATGCTCAGGGTTAGCTAATCCATAAACACGATCTTGAGGGTATGCAGCCAGATTCCTTCCTTGGCATGGGGAGCACTTTTGATTTTCTCTGCTTCAGAGAAGATTAAATCAGCTCTTCCCACTTCTTCTGGAAAGCACAGGATAGCAGACCAGCTGTCTTCTTGGCAAGGGCTGAGTGAGAAGTCCCTCCTTCCTCGATTGGAGATGCTTAGAAGCTATCATGAATCTTTGTCACATGACAGAAAAGCAATGAACAACCAAACCCTGACAGTGCCAGATATGTCAAATGCAAGGGTGACCAGCCCATTTCTCTCTCTCTCTCTGGCACTCATCTAAGAGGAAGCTTCTAAGAGGAAACTTCTTTCTTGTTCATTGTTTTTTACAAACTTGTATGTGTACAGAATGCTGTAGTTCTGGTTCTGTTACGTCAGAGGTTGCCAATGTTTTTAGCCAATTCATTTGGATTTTTCAGCAAGGGCCACAGGGGGCATTCTCCTGGTCACGTCTCAGCTCCTCCCATGGCTCAGCCCCTCTCCCAGTGAAGCAGAAAAAGTGAAAGTGCGGGCACAGATACTTTCCTTTTCCAAAGGATTTGGGTAACAGCTGGACACAGTAGAATTAAACTGAGCCTTTAAAGGCACATAGAGAAGAAGGAGGAAGTGTGAAAGAGTGCCAGTATTTCAACTTCCTCCTTCAGCTCTATGGATTTTTCAGTGGTAATCCCCCACACCACCTCATGACCAAGAAGGGCAGTGAAGGGGGCTCTGAAGTTTCATGGGCACCAGGGGAAAGGCTTCATGGTGCTGTTGTGCCCACAGGCACCACATTGGCAACCCCTGCTTTATGCAATGCAGTTTTAAAAGTGTTGGCTTTGGCCCAGATTTCAGTGTCAGCCAAGAAGCTGAAGTGTCAGCCTTCTGCAAACCAGACTTACTCCCAGGTAATTATGTATATGACTACATCTTAAATGGTCTTATCAAACCCAGCAATCTCTCAGCTCGACCCTCTTGCAAATATATAATCAGGGCCAGCTCTACCATTGAGTAGAGTGAAGCTGCACCCCAAAATGGCTGCCATGCTGTCATGAAAAAAAAGAATAAGGTAATATGGCATTCAGGAAGATGGCATCCCAGATTTTGGCTTCAAAGTGTTGAAGGGCATTGCCATGGGCAGCAAAAACAGAAGTCCTTGTATTGCATGCTGTTGAGCACCGTCACAAAAATGCCATCATAATAACAACAACACACTCAAAATGCCCTTTCTGTTATACTCCGCCACATTTCTTTTCCGAGCAATGCCTTCCTGCCTTTGTTGCGGTATTCCCCCCCCCCCTGAGAACAGAAGCACGGGCCTTGAAGCATGAAACTCTTGTAATCAAGAGAAAACACAGACAGGCTTGGAGCAGAAGAAGCCCTGTTTGCGGTCCAGCTTCTTTAATGAAAGGCATCTACATGGGCTTTGTTGAGGTCCATCAACAGAAGAAGCAGGCAGGCAGGTGTTGCCAGCTGGTCCTGCAACCCCCAGTGGGGGCTGGTGGCTGAATTTGTGTTTCGCTACGATAGAAGAACTCGTCTGTGTTTCTGGGCAAGAAACAAAAGCTGGGCGCAGGCGATAGACTAATTCAAAGGAGGGCAGGAGCACAAAGGAGAAACAACATGTTACATCGGAGGCCAAGGCAAGCAACTTGTTCCACCGCGTTGCCCGGCACTCGCTCCGACGGGTGGTCCCATTCATGGCGGCAACAGCCCTGCTTGCCTGCATGATTGCTTTCCACTGTCAAAGGAGGGATCATGTGTTGGAAAGCAGCAAGACACTCCTCTCTCAGAAAAACGGGCTTGTTCTCTCTGCCTCCACAATGTAAACGTTTTGGGCTGACAAGCGGCAGACATGCTGCTCTTTTCATCTCGGCACTCAGGGAAGGAGAACGTCTTTTGTAAAGCATTGGGGTGGTGGGGGAAGCATGGGGATGTTTGCTGCAGGACTGAGCAGCTGCCCTGTCAAAGGAAGGAAAAGGAGAGCAGGGGGTTAGGGATGCTGCAAGTACTCACGTACTTGCCGTGTGTAGAGGGAAGACTCCTGAATTTGCAGGGAGCGGTGCACAGCTTGTTCAGGATATTGGGACTAGATAGACCTGTGGCCTGACCCAACAGGGTTCTTCTCTCCTTATTTTGGAACCTGCAGCCTTCTGCATGCCAGGCCCTACCACTGTCCTCCCTCAAGGTCAATGGGATGTAATAGCAAAGCAGAAAGACTGGCTCCTGCCATTTGCCATGTTCTCTCCCTGTCTCTTCCAATTTACTTGCTTCCAGGGATCCATAAGATTGGAGGAGGCAGGCTTTCTCCCATGCCCCTTGAGTGTGTGTCTTCCCTCTGAGACTTACCCCAAGGTATCTCTTGCCCCTCCTGCAGCCTGTGTTGAAGAGAGTTTGGCCACACATCTGCATCTGTGCAAGTTCAAGGAGTGACAATATTCTATTCCCCACTTTTGAGTGAATTCCATTGACTTCGGAAGGGCCATCACTCAGTGGTAGAGGATCTGCTTTGCATGCAGAAGAAGGTTCAATCCCTGGCACCTCCAGGTTGGGTTGGGAAAGACTCCTTCCTGAAATCCCGGAGAGCCCTTGCCAGTCAGGGTGGACAGGTCAGACCCTAGGATGCTGCCAGGAGTCAGCGCAGCAATAAAACACCCAGTGGTGACAGTGAGGTTAACTCTTTAACCAAATAAATTAAAACAGCTCAGGCCTAGTGATCACAGCAACCCTTTCCAGTAGATCTTGCCCCAATGAGACAGTTGCGAGGACTGAAGTCCCTGCCTTCCCACTGCTCTCTACGTCTCTTCCTCCCCCAGCAACCTGAGGCTCCTTCACCTTTTCTTCAGCAACCTGCCTCCTACCTGCATCTTGGCTCTCCCTCCTCTCCAGCCTCCTCCTCTGCCTCTGTTTCTGGATTGCTTTCTGCCACAGCCTCTTCCTGCTCACCAAACCCTGTTGCCTCTTCAGCATCTCCTCCTCCCAGTCTGCTCCCTCTTCTCCCTCTAACCACTCATCATCTTCCCACCACCAATCCCCTGGCACTGAGCCTTCTTCCCCTGGGGGTTCCCTTGGGGGTTCCCAACTGGTGCCTCCCACCGCTCCTCTGCATCCCATCAGCCCGCGAAAGACTCCCAGCTTCCCCACACAGCAGGGAGCCCACCACAGTTTAGGTGACAAACTGTTGTCTGCATTTACCCTCTGATTCCTGCACACCAAGGCTATCCATGACATCACCGAGGCTTACCTTTCTGTGGCTGCATTTAACTGGAGGGGGGGCAGGGAGAGAGGAGGAACCTGTAGGTACAGGTTTGATATTTCCATAGTACTTTCCACTTGTTGATCCTCTCGGCACTTATTTCAGAAGATGGAAACACCGAAGGAGTGCCATTCTATCCCCTCCAGGGTCATGGATCTCATTACTTCAGCCCGAGAAGCACCTGTAGTTAACGCAGTATCTGAAACTTGGATCTGTCACCTCAGGACCTCAGTTCTATTTCAAGCTCTGCTGTCCGTTCCCCGAATGACCTTGAGTAGGTCATGGAACCTGTCAGGGAACTCAGTGACTCCATCTATAAGACAGATGGATAGCTTCCAGCTTGGTTGGGGGCATGCTGCTAGGTTTAATAAAATAAGGGCTGCACCGCTCACACACCGTCTTTATGAACACCCTGGGGGGGAGCATGGGATGTGCTGGCTTCCTGCCCAGTGTTATCTGCAAGGAAGGCTATTTGGAGAGTGTCGGTTTCTTTCAGATGGCCTTTGTATGCTGGAGGTTGCGTTGGATTCTGCGCAACCAAGTTGAGCAGAAGCTGATGAATTGATGGAGGGTTAGCTTGTTATTCATTAAAGGTTTAAGAACACCCACCCTCCATATTCAGGGAGAGTCTTCTTTTCTTTGGCGATCACTCGTAGCCAAGTAAAATTATCTTCCATAGACATGGCTTTAACAGTGGGTCCATAAGTGGCTGTGGAGGCCAATTCTGGATCCACACATCCTTCCACAGTGGGGACATAGGTTTCCAGGTGGGAGTTGATCATGGTGAGGGTTTGCCAAGCGTGCCTTCCTCTTAACTCGTTTCTCCCATTCATCCTGAGTTTGAGTGTCTTCAAAGCCCATGACACCTTTGGTAAAGGCTGTGGTGAACCGGGTTCGCGTCTCCGCTCCTCCACATGCAACTGCTGGGTGACCTTGGGCTAGTCACACTTCTTGGAAGTCTCTCAGCCCCACTCACCTCACAGAGTGTTTGTTGTGGGGGAGGAAGGGAAAGGAGAATGTTAGCCGCTTTGAGACTCCTTTGGGTAGTGATAAAGCGGGATATCAAATCCAAACTCCTCTTCTTCTTCTTCTTCTTCTTCTTCTTCTTCTTCTTCTTCTTCTTCTTCTTCTCAGTTGTTGGTGCTTATACAACATTTTTTAAGATTTGCCTTGAGAGAGTCTTTAACTCATTTGTTGACCACTGGCATTACGCTTCCCATTTTAAAGTTCAGAATAGAATAATTGTTTTGGAAGATGATAATCAGGCATCTGCACAACATGACCAGTCTAACGAAACTGATGTTGAAGAATCATCGCTTCAACACACTTCTGAGCACCACATGCAGGGGAACAAACCAGAGGGACTAGCCATCACCATCCATGGTGTAGCATTTGCTTTGCATGCAGAACACTCCTGGTTCAATCCCTGGCATCTCTAGGTAGGGCTGGAAATGCTCCCTGCATGAAATCCCAAAGAGCTGCTGCCACTCAGCGTAGACAGGACTAGGCCAGAGGGGCAATTGGCATGACTTGATATAAGGCATCTTCTTCACTTGTCTCGTGAAACCCAGAAGTGTTTAGCTGGCTGCTTTTGGAAGCAATGCTAGGCTAGATGCCACCTAGTCTGATTCAGTGAGGCAATTTTTATAGTCACGTGAGTCTGTTGGTCAGGTGGAATACGGTGTCCTATATTAGGTAACATGTTGTGCACGTTTCCTACCCAAGGGCAGTTCTGATTCCAGGTTTTGTGAGCTCTTGGGCAAAAAACCACTTGGAGACCAAGGAAGCTGACCTATACAGAACCAGAGCATTGTTCAGGCTGGTTCAGTATTGTCTGCACTGAGTGGCAGTGCCTCTGCAGGTTTTCAGAGAGTCCCAGCCCTACTGGAGGTTGCAGCTGGGAATTTCTGCATGCAATGCATGCGCTGAGTTGTGGCCTTTCCCCAAAACCAGGGGAGACAGACCTGCAAATGTTGGTGGCCTACAACTCCCATTATCCCTAACCATTGGTCCTCCTGGCTGGGGCTGAAATCCAGCAACCTCTGGAAGGCTACAGGTTCCTCATCCTTTGACACAGAGGCGAAACAAAATAGAAAATTCTTTCCAGTAGCACCTTAGAGACCAACTGGGTTTGTTCTTGGTATGAGCTTTCATGTGCACGAAAGGTCCAGTAGCACCTTAGAGACCAACTGAGTTTGTTCTTGGTATGAGCTTTTGTGCACACGAAAGCTCATACCAAGAACAAACTCAGTTGGTCTCTAAGGTGCTACTGGAAAGAATTTTCTATTTTGTTTCGACTATGGCAGACCAGCACGGCTACCCTCCTGTAACATTGACACATAGGGTTCTCCTCCCCGAGTGACCACCTTCTCTCCATTGTTGCTGACTGTTGCTCATATCCTTGGTTCTTCCAGTGTGGTGTAGTGGTTAAGAGCAGTGGACTCGTAATCTGGGAAACCGGGTTTGCGTCTCCTGCTCCTCCACATGCAGCTGCTGGGTGACCTTGGGCTAGTCACGCTTCTCTGAAGTCTCTCAGCCCCACTCACCTCACAGAGTGTTTGTTGTAGGGGAGGAAGGGAAAGGAGAATGTGAGCCGCTTTGAGACTCCTTCGGGTAGTGATAAAGCGGGATATCAAATCCAAACTCTTCTTCTTCCTCTGGGCCCGATTTGCAACTTCTCCAAAAGGGAGAAGACAAGGCATGTGGAGACTAAGGCCTCCTCCTTGGTTTCCTCCTTGCTTGCTTGCTGAGAGAGGGCAGGGACAAGAAGGAAGAGGATCAGCGGGACCAGGGGTTCTAGGAAGTGACAGTGAGTTCCTCACTGGTTTATGGATTTCCTGGCAGGTGCCAAACAATGCTTGCCCTGAGGTCAGCTCTGCCTGAAGTCCTATATCGGGTATACAACCAAATGCTTGCCAAAAAATCAAAAGCTGGCAGGCATAGTTGCAAATGTAAGGAATAAATAACTTAGCCTACAAGCCTAACCATATCTACTCTGAAGCAAGTCCTGCTGAATTCAGTGGGGCTTACTCCCAGGTAAATGGGGTTAGGATTGCAGGCCTGCAGTCCTTTCAGCAGTGTCTAAATTAATTCTTAGCTAATGAAAGGTTAGCTCAGTCCCTGATTATTTCCTTGTCTGGGTTTAGGAAAAGATCCATACTGGTGTCAAGTAAGGGATTTTGCTCAGTACTGATGACAAGACAAGGATATCCTGAATTTGTAATTCCTTCCTAGCAGGAATTAAAGCAATCTATACTGATCAAACTGCAAATATATTATTAAATAATGCTCTTTCAGACAAATGCCAAATAGAAAAAGGAACGAGACAAGGCTGTCCCTTGTCTCTGCTGTTGTTTAGAGTGGAAATACTGCTTCAGAATATAAGGAGAAACAGGGAAATTAAAGGTATTGAGGTGGGACATGATTTATAATGAATTGAAAAAATGTTTAAAACTACCCCCCCAAAAGCAGAGTCCTTTTTGTTGGGGATAACCCAGACAGAAATTCCTAGGTGTCAGAAAGGGTTATTTACAACAACTGCGGCCCGTGTTTAGTTAGCTCCAAAATGGAAAGTGAGCGAAGTCCCAACTAAAGTGGATTGGCAACTTAAATTGACAGAATATGCATAATTTACAGATTTAACACATAGAATAAGAGAGCAAGAAGAACATATATTTAAAGAAGAGTGGAAAACATTTATTGAAAATATGGAAAAGAACTGTATGCAGCTGAAAATGCTGGGAGCACTAAGATAAATTCAACAGGGTAAATCATTTTTGATGGATGTAAAAGAGGAAAACTAATTTGAATGTTTATAGTAAGATATGCATGAATGTATGATACATAAAATGAACCATGGAAGGAGAAGAAGGGAAGTCATTGGATACCGGTATTTTAAAGTTTGTAAAATGTTTATTTAGAAATGTAAAATCGAAAATGTAATTAAAATTATTATAAAAAAAATGATATCCTGAATTTGTGTGCAAATTGTATCCAGTTTAGGTGAAGATCTCTGCCGATACAGAGCTAGCAGGATGAAAATAAGCAGAATAAGGGCAGGATTACAAAATGACGTAAACAGGCTTCAGCTGCTAAAACTATTTTTTAAATTTAAAAAAATGCAGTGGACATTTATGACAGTTACAAATATACATTGGCTTAAATTTAATATGTATTGATCAGTGTAAAAAAAACCCCTCAAAGAGGGCAACGTCTTTTGTACATTGCAATGTTTGGATGGGGCCTGTCATCTCTGCTTGGTTATGGCTTCAGGGTGTTTTCGTGCAGGAGGCTTAAAATAGTTTGATGGCATCCTTCTTCCTACAATTAGTCTGTAACGAGGCTGTGACACCTGCATCGGGCAGAGTGTTCATTTGCATTACCAGCGCCTCTCCTCCCTTTTCTCTTCCATGTGAGCAATGTCCAAATAAATAGCCTCAAATGGAATTTATGCTACTCACATGAAAACACTCGAGGGGATCCAGCCATAAATCTGAAAGGCAGTCTGCCAAGGATCTGCCAGAGGAGGATGTAGAAACCACTGCGTCTCCTAGGAGCCAGGAACTGGTCCTCAGCTCCAGCTACTAATTTGCCTGTTTTCACACTGCAAAGGTGCTGTGTGCGACTGTGACTTGGGAAGGTGAGAGACTCCGCATATAAAGCAGAATGCATCTTGGAGATCCGTTTGCTCCTCACTGTTTTCTGTACTAATTTGTTGCAGTGCAACAGTGGACCGCTAGATGTCTCTGTGTTCTTTGAAGGGATGTAGGCAGAGTTTCAATCCAGGGCCATGGAAAAGGGAGAGCAATCTGGGACCCAGGTAAGCGATGGTTCACCATATCTTCTTTGTGGGCTGCAGCTGTATTTAACAAATGATTCATGGTTAAAGCAGGCTGCTGGTGAGAGACCCTTAACTCACTGCATGAGAAGGGTGAACTTCACCAAGAAGTAATTCTGAAAACAAAGGGGTTTGTCCTACGTTCACCTGCTCTGCTTTATCTTCAGGTTCCTTCCAACTCTATGATCACACCAAATGCTACTTGTATGGCAGCTTCTCAGATTGGAGAAAAGGCGAGTAAGAGGTGAATTCTTTCGGAAGAAGAAGAAGAAGAATTGTTTGGATTTGATATCCCGCTTTTCACTACTCGAAGGAGTCTCAAAGCGGCTAACATTCTCCTTTCCCTTCCTCCCCCACAACAAACACTCTGTGAGGTGAGTGGGGCTGAGAGACTTCAGAGAAGTGTGACTAGCCCAAGGTCACCCAGCAGCTGCATGTGGAGGAGTGGAGACGTGAACCCGGTTCCCCAGATTACGAGTCTACCACTCTAACCACTACACCACACTGGCACCCCTATGGCATGGACATCGGAAGGAGATAAGATCCAGAAGAGGACAGGGCCAGCCCAAAACACATTGCTGCCTGAGGCAAAGGACAAAATGGCGCCTTCTCCTATTCCTTGTGAAAAAGCTGATTGGTAGTTTTCTGCTGACAGGAGAGAGCATCCCCACTGTGCATGGGGGCAGGAGGACAGGAGGCTAAGTTAGGAAATGCAGGGCTAGCCACATGGTGGGCGCACAGCCATGTCTGCCCACACCTTTCCACCATTTCCCAGCGTCTTTCACCTGAGGCAGCCACTTCACTTTGCCGAATGGTAAGGCTGGGCCTGAGGAAGAACTCAGCTGAGTCAGGTCATGAGAGTCGTGAGAGCCACCATGAGAAGAGGGGTGCTAGATTCAATGAGCCAGTGTCCTGATCCAGAAAGCTCTTCTGGCATTTAAAAAAATGTATTTCCCATCGCCTCATGGTTTGAAGATGCCCTGGATTTGAACACAGATGCCTGAATCTGAGAAGGCTATTTTATGCTGGTCCCGGACCAGAAGAAGGCATCCAAGTGGTCAACAAGCTTTGGACCCACCAGCTACTGCAAGTTGCTCAATGTGGGGGGAAGGATGACCTTTAAACACGCTCATTACATAAGAACTCCTTCCCTCCTCTGCATCTCGTCAGGTTTAATACAGAACATGGCACTTAAAAGTAATGACTTCCCAGCCATGCACCTCTTGGAGGAACACATAAGAGCACAATTTGAAATTAAACAATTGCCCAGTAGTCCCCTCCATGCCACAACCACGTGCTGATGCCAAGCTGAGTAGAACCGGTTTTATGCAGGCTGCAGCATATTAGGTAGAAGGGATCTTATTACATTTCATTCCCTTTCTTGGCATTGTCTTGTTCCTGTCAGACTTCCTGATAATCCATTTTCCTTTTCATTCCGCTGTTTTGTTCAGCCACTTAGGTTTACTTACAGCAAAAATCAATCTTTGGATTGCTGATCACTCATCTCGACTCCATTCACTTTATTGGGACTATAAATGACTTGGAAAAGTCACTTCTGCTTTATATTCAAAGGTCATTTGGCAATATGGGAACCTAATCAAATCTGGTTTTGTACCTTGAGAAGTCTTTTTTGGGGGGGGACACACACACTGTTGTGTGTTGCTGTTTTTAGAGTCCCCCTCCCCATGCAATTAGACACAATAATTATTTGACTTATATTTTGATGTATTTTTCTCACTGTACTCCAGAAGACTGATACGCATTTCTGTAAAAGTTCAAAGGTCACCTCACGTGAGGCTGAACAGCAAAAACCAGTTCACTCTGCCTGTTTCACGCTGACAGTAATGGCATCAGTATTATGACAGGTTTGTTTCAAATCAAAATCATCTGCCTAATTTTGGCTGGCACATTAATTGACGTCTTTGCTATTTTTTCTTTAGCTGCTGCTGGCAGCTGCTTCTCTTCTTTTGGAAAACAATCTGCTTAGTCCTTTTCTATTAAGTTAGAAACAGTGGAATCTGACCAGGAACATGCCTCTTGCACATTTGAATAAAGGCTACAAAGGTAGATATAAACTATTCTCAAGCCAAAGCCAGAGCCAGAGCCCAGCCATTATAAATTGCTTTAACTGATTTTAATATTGCATTTTTATATTGTTTTAACCCGCCCTGGGACCTTGTGGTAAAGAAATTAAATAAAGGATGATGTCAAGAAAATTAATAAATAATTTTGAAGATGGTAGGAAAATCAATAAATGTTTGATGCTGGCAAGAAATTCAGTAAGTAAGATTACGATGATAAGAAATTTGATAAATGATTATTATAATGGTAAGAAATTCAATAAATGATGATAATAAGAAATTCAACAAAAGGTTAATGACGAAGATAAGAAATCCAATAAATGATGATGACAGCAAGCGTAACAACAACAACACGTTATATGTTATAGTGAAACTCGAAATTCACAAATGACAATGCTGGATAAGTTTTGTGAGCACCCGAAATAGGAAAATACTTCTATTCCTCTACTTTTTTATGGAGAAAAAACATCTGTGCAGCTAATCATCCTCTCTGGAGGGCTGCCGACATTCTCCAGTATATCTCTGCATGTAGGGGGCATTCAGGAAATTTGTTGGGCTTGTGAAAATGGGCCTTTAAATTCATTCATCTGCTCCTTTACTTATATTTCACTTTCTCCAAACAATGTTGGCCAAAGCCGCTTACAATTTATCAAATCAGCAAGGATACATAACGATTCAAAACATAAACAAGTGAGTCTATACGCAAACAATATCAATAAATTTCAGCGTAACAAAAGCAATGGCACTAAAGTCACAATGAAACAATTATTTAGTTGTTTGAATGTCAGGATGCGTTGTTGCTGTATAGCTGGCCAGACCTTGCGCTGTGCCAAATATTTCATTTGTATTTCCCCCTCCCCCTTAATTAATCAGAAAACAGACTGCATTCAGAGAAAAACAGAGGAGAGGAATTTGTTTTGGTGAAATTCTCAGGGGTGGGGGGGGGCAGGGTTTTTGCTGCAGTTGTTGTGACTCTCACGTTTGACAGAAGGGGAAGGAGCAGCTTGTCCAGGAACTGACGACCGCCTCACCCAGTGATCCCAACTTTTGATGCCAAATCCAGCATATGTCAGCTCAGAAATGACTTCCTTTTGCAGCAGTAGCTATGTGCAAACCCACAGCTGGTGGGCACAAGAGATAAGGCCTTCTCTACCCTATGGACATCCCTTCTAAGAGATATACAGCTGGTTCCTCCACTTTTGATTATTATTTGATTATTACTTTTAAACACACACACACACACACACACTTTTTTCTTCGGCTTTTAAACTAAAATGTCTTGTTGCGTGGGTGACTGCTGGAATTTTTTCTTGAGGCTACTGTGATTTGAATGGTATGTTTCAATGTTCGTTTTTAATGAAATTGTATTAATGTAAGCTGCCTTGGGAAGACTGTAGTCTTAGAAATAAATTAGAAATATTTATTTCTAATAAATAAATTTTAGAATAAATTATTTCTTAGAAATAAATGAATGTGCTGGTTTTGACCTATAATTTGCTATATGCCTCAGGATCCCCATATCTCCCAGAACACCTCTCCCAACATACCCTCCAACATTTCTGTGATGAAAATAGGGATGTCCTATTCAGCAGCAGCAGCAGCAACAACAATTGTTATTGTTTTATTATTTATACCCTGCCCATCTAACTGGGTTGCCCCAGCCACTCTGGGCGATTTTCAACATACTGTATATAAAAACATAATAAAACATTTTTTAAAAAAACTTCCCCATACAGGACCACCTTCAGATGTCTTCTAAAGGTTGTATATTTATCTCCTTGGCCCAATACAGCTTCCTGGTACCTCTAATTTCTTCAGGGTTACGGGACCTGTTGACATGGCATTGCCACAATCATGCACAACTCTGTCCAGAACTCCTTGAAACCACGGGAAATGAAATTCCCATGGTTCCCAGGATCTCTAGATCGGGGAAGGGGAACCTGGGGCCTACAAATGTTCGACTCCTACCAGCCCCAGCCAGAATAGCTAATAGTAAAGGACATATAGAATTTGATCCCAGGGCTCATAGATAGACTCATAGAACTGTAGAGTTGGAAGGGACCCTGAGGATCAGGTTGGCTCCATCCTTTTATGTTTTCAAGCAGGGTTTAAGGATTTGTTTTTCCTCTGTATTCTTCAGGGGCTGATATAAATTGGATTGCAGAGATGATGTTCTCAGCTGCTGATAGTCTGTTGAGTTTATGCTAGTCTCCTTGATTGTTTTGGGCAATTATTAGTATTATTGGGTGACAGCCAACTAAGTCGTACTTAGAGTGGACCCACTGAAATCAATTTGTATACTGCTCTTCATTAAATAAATCACCGCGAGTGGCTTACAAGATTAGAATGATAAAACCAATATACCAATTGAATTACAAATGCGTAAATCAGCAACACAGAACATGTCATTATCTGCTGGAAGTGGCAGATATAATACACCTGCTTCAGTGACTGATCTCAAAAAATCCCAACAGCTGGGTAAACTAGTGCACCTTAAGTTGATGGTGACAGGAAATCACCAATGAGGGTCTATGTACTTCCAGTGGCAGGGAGTTCTAAGAGTAGGGTGCTACGATGGAGGAGGTCCTACGCATACTGTAAGATCTGTCATGCATATCTCAAAGGCTCCACTGGCAGATAATGGGAGAGGCACTCCTTCAATTATTTGGGCCCCAAGTTGTTTCAGGAAGTATGAACAAGCATGGACACCTCAAAGGCCAAGAGGATCTGGGCAGCCAGTGTAGTTCATGGAGGACTGGTGTAAGGTGCCTCCAACTTGGTGAGCCACTTAGTACTCTGGAGACAGCATTCTGCACCAGCTGCAACTTCTGAACTACCTTCAAGGGTAGGCTCATATTGCAGTAGTCCAAACATGAAGTTAAGAGAACATAGGCAGCATTCCATAGAATCATAGAGTTGTAGAGTTGGAAGGGACCAAGCAGGTCATCTCGTCCCGTCCCCACCCCCTTGCAATGCAGGAATCTTTTGCCCAGCGTGGGGCTCGAACCCATGACTCTAATATTAAGAGTCTCATGCTGTACCAACTGAGATATACAAGTCCAGCTTATTGCAGTTAGTTGCATTTAGTGTTTTTAACAGGTATTTGTATTTGCGCTTGTTGTCGTCTTTAGTATAGTGTTGTGTGCAGGGCCTCAGAAAGACTGCAGCACAGTGCTTGCTGGAGCTTTCCCCAATGTTGTTGCCTCCAGGTAAATTTGATTGATTTGGGGATTGAAGCCCAGTTTCAGCCTTTGTCAAGTATGTGGAAATGTGGGTGTCTGTTTGAGCCCATCTGGATTTCTGTGAGCTTCTCCGAGCAACTACTTTTCTTTGTTGCCGAGATTTGCCTCTGCCCAGCATTTACCCCTACACCTCCAGCCCTTCCTAGCTGTCATGTTCTGATCAAGTGAGATATTTAGTGTGGATGTGGAGTCTAGATACTCTCTTTATAATAAATGAAGGAATAAATCAAAGGCAGAAATCTGGGAGAAGGCACCGGCCGTGCATTGGCAGGCACAGCACTCATAAAGCCTAGGGACTTCCTCCCACACACTGGCAAATGCAGCTATTTTTCATTGGTAGCAGATGTATTGGTGTACTTTTCTGAATTCTTCCTCTTTCATCTGTAGAAATGACGGCTGGTCCTTCGTTTCCTCCTGCCAGTGGGAGCCAAGTGACAAACGGAGCTTCCCTGACAATTCTATTCCGCCGCATTCTAACCAAACCACAGCTCCTCTCCTTCTAATCAGGGGGACTTTCATTCCTAGCATCTCAAGTGTGAGCCATTGATTTCTCGGTGACAGATCTATATGTCATCTTCTTTAGATCTTCTGCTATAGAACACAGGCGGGAAAACCTTCCTTTCGGTCCAAGGTGGCTGCATTCTGCTCTGAGCAACCTCCCAGGGCCCACATGCTAGGGGTGGGTGGAGCCAGAGCCTAATGTGGCTGGAGCTACAAAGGTGCATTTTACCTTTGTCTAGCAGCCTGGACACTCACAAACCTCTCTCTCGCCATCCAGACAAGCAAGAGGCACAATCAGAGCTAAAAGGTTGCGTTCAAGCCAGGAAAAAACACCCATGGAAGGTGCAAAGCAGGGCTGGTGAGGAACGTGGTCTGGGAAGAGGGAGTGTGGCCAATGAGGGGGCAAAGCTTGGGGAGATTCCATGGGGTCAGGCAGAGAGGCCAGAAGGACCACATTTGTCTCCTGTACCTGAGGTTCCTTGTCCCTGCTATAGAAGACGGTGGAAAATTTGTGTGATACTTTTGATCATTTTGACGGCACAGGAGTGTAACAAGCACGCAAAAATTTCCAAAGTTAGTTTTGAAAGTGCTGCGGCTGTGACAAATCTCTTATTTTGCATATCAGATGAAACTCAAGCAATGAATCATTGTTGTTGTTTTGTTTAAGCTGCTGATAGGTTCAGAAATCATCGGTTCTCCTGCTCCGGTCCATTGCAAGCTCGTTTGATGAGAAGGCACCTTTACAGTAAGAGTCACTCAAGATGATAAAATACAGACAGCAACAGCCAAGGAGAAGTGCCAAGTGCACAGGAATATCTGCAACATTAGGCACTTGAGAAACATGATAGGGGCTCATAATTAGAAGGAGGATAAAAAGGCAAAATCCATTCTCAAGGAAATATCCATTCTCAAGGAAATCGGCCCTGAGTGCTCACTTGAAGGACAGATCCTGAAGTTGAGGCTCCAGTACTTTGGCCACCTCATGAGAAGAGAAGACTCCCTAGAAAAGACCCTGATGTTGGGAAAGATGGAGGGCACAAGGAGAAGGGGACGACAGAGGATGAGATGGTTGGACAGTGTTCTCGAAACTACTAACATGAGTTTGGCCAAACTGCGGGAGGCAGTGAATGATAGGCGTGCCTGGCGTGCTCTGGTCCATGGGGTCACGAAGAGTCGGACACGACTGAACGACTGAACAACAACAAAAAGGCAAATCTGCTTCTACTTGGAAATCCATCTATGCTATTGGCATCGCAGCATGCCCATGTTAATTACGCTTCGCAGGAAGCCGCAGGTTTCTCCCTCTCTCTCATTTAAAAATAAGTTGCCCTGAACTTACTGCCAATAAATGTGATGACCCCGAGGTCCAGTGTTTTGAAAGAGAGTCATTTCCTTCAGATAATGATCTCTTCATCATTCATAATTGTATAAACGTCTGTCATGGCCCACCTCGGGAGCACCGGTCGTTAGCTTCAGCTCTGGTCTCTCTGTTAGATAGGGTGGGCACTGAATTCAGGGTATTTGGTCTGTTGTGGGTGTCATTGTTCCACCCGTGGATGGATATCCAGTGCTCTGTGTTGTATCTGCCACAAAGCCATCCCAAGAGACAAGATTGTGCAAAGCTGATAACTAGAATCTCATACAGAATGTATAAGTCCTTTTATGTATGACTGTTTTGGTGCAGAAGTTATCGTCTTCAATGTTTTCAGACATGGGACCGACCCCCGTTTCACATAATCATAGAACTGTACTGCTGGAAGGGATCCCAAGGGTCATCTAGTTCAACCGCCTGCAACACGGGAAACTCAGCTAAAGCATCCATGAGAGATGGCTGCCCAACCTCTGCTTAAAAACCTCCTTGGAAGGAGAGTCCACCACCTCCTGAGGGAGGAACCATTCGACTGTCAAACAGCTCTTACTGTCAGAAAGTTCTTCCTGATGTTTAGGGAAGTTTTTCATATTTAATGCTGTATTGTTTTTAACATTAGGGTCTTTTCTAGGGAACCGCCCAGAGTGGCTGGGGAAACTCAGCCAGATGGGCGGGGTACAAATAATAAATTGTTGTTGTTGTTGTTGTTGTTGTTGTTGTTGTTGTTGTTGTTGTAATCTCCTTTCTTGTAACTTGGGAAGTGGGGGTTATTGTTTTGTTTAATTATTTACTTTTATCTTGTATTTTATTCTTTTATCTTGTATTTTATTCTTTTATCTTGTATTTTATTCTGTGAACCATCCTGAGATCTTTTGATGAAGGGTAGTATATAATGACAATTATGGAAATGCAATGGAAAGCAATGACAAACCTAGACAGCATCTTAAAAAGCAGAGACATCACCTTGCCGACAAAGGTCCGAATAGTTAAAGCTATGGTTTTCCCAGTAGTAATGTATGGAAGTGAGAGCTGGACCATAAAGAAGACTGGTCGCCGAAGAATTGATGCTTTTGAATTATGGTGCTGGAGGAGACTCTTGAGAGTCCCATGGACTGCAAAAAGATCAAACTTATCCATCCTTAAAGAAATCAGCCCTGAGTGCTCACTGGAAGGACAGATCCAGAAGTTGAGGCTCCAGTACTTTGGACACCTTATGAGAAGAGAAGACTCCCTAGAAAAGACCCTGATGTTGGGAAAGATGGAGGGCACAAGGAGAAGGGGACGACAGAGGATGAGATGGTTGGACAGTGTTCTTGAAGCGACTAGCATGAGTTTGGCCAAACTGCGGGAGGCAGTGGAGGGTAGGGGTGCCTGGCGTGCTCTGGTCCATGGGGTCACGAAGAGTCGGACACGGCTGAACGACTGAACAACAACAACAACAACAGTTAATAATAATAATAATAATAATAATAATAATAATAATAATAATAATAATGTTTTAACCTGATATTGTTTGGCCACCCTGGGTTCCTTCTGGGGGAAGGGTGGGGTGAAGATGATGATGAAAATGATAATCTGCTACTATCCCAGGCATGTGCAAACATACAGGCTACTGAATAGGTTTATAAGCTAGCATCTTTTGGAAATCTGTTTGCAAGATTCCATTAGTCACCCAGTGATCAAGGCAGAATGATATGTTATGGGTTTTTTGACACCAATCTGCACTGGTCTAGGAGTCATTCTCATATCATTTGAACCGGTTAATATATATAGGATAGTTAACAGAGAATTGGTTTTTGTGGAGGCATGAATTGTAATGTTATCATTATTCAATATTTAAGAAAGATTGCACAAATGGAAAATCTTTGAGACACGGTTCAATTGGAGGGTCAAATAATAATGTAAAGTCTCTATAAACTTAGAGATTCTTAATGACAGGCTTTCTTTGAACAGAAACTGGGCCATTAAATGTCAAAGGAAGACATGCCAAAAAGGGGTGGGGGGCAAAGCATGACCAGATCAATCTGTGTGGTTTTCAGTAATTCTCTCATAACTCTTGCATAAAGATTTTCACATGCCCTTGATAAGCAGAGGATGAAGGGTAGACTCCTACTAGCATTGAAAACAAATACCTTGGAAAATCTTACAGCCTGACTGTATGCATGCTTACTTACTTACTTGAAAGTAAGCCTCATTTTGTTCCATGCAGCCTGTATTTCCAGCTAAAAATGTGCGAAGGATTTCAGCCTTAGGTTGCATATGTACTATACTACGCTTACCAAGAATGTGTGTGTGTGTGTGTGTGTGTGTGTGTGTGTGTGTGTGTGTTGCTTTAAATGTATGGTGTGTACACAGCCTTACTCAGGTATTTCTAGGGCTCCGCCATTTCCCCCCCAAGTTTCAGTTTTTGGGGCAATAAATAATTTTGCCCATGGGGCAGATTGATTTATTCCAACATTATTTACCGGTATTTATTGTTAAATTCTTTACTTATTTGCATTATCCATTTATGTTGTTGTACACTGCCCATGAAGCCAAGTTTATTTACTTGTGTTTTATCTTGTATTTTTCCTGTGAACTGCCCTGGGATATGTAATTTAACAAATAATAATAAATAAATAAGTTCTCTGGGTGGTTTACAGAAATATTAAAATGCAAAATACTTCCCTTGCCTTTTCACACCAAAGCCCTAAAGGATATCCTCCTCCACCCAACCCCCCCAACTTTTATTGTGCAAATACTAATATTTTAAACATTCTGTTGCCATATCCCCACCCCCACCCCGGTGTTTCTGTTTCAGCATTGCCTTTTCCTCCAAGGTGCTGCATTTAATGTCCAATTTCAAGGTGGATGCCAGACACTCTTGGGATGATAGTGTAGCTAATCGTATTTGGCTATATGTTGCCATCACTAAGGGCTCATCCAGACTTCCTTTTGTGCTGTGTCTCTAGGCACAGGTCTGTGCTTTATGCTCCATCTCTCAGTGCTTTTTTTTTTTTTTGCCTCGGCACTTTCATGCAAAACCTCACTCTTTAATGCTCAGTTGGAACAAACAGCAGTTTGGGTTTTTGTGGATTGCTGCTTCCTCCAATACAGCAGTAAAGAGTGGGTTTTTGCATGAAACTGGGGGAAAGGGGGGAAAGCAGAAAAAAGCACTTGGGCTTGAAAGCCCTCACCTGTGCCTTGAAAGCACAGCACACAAGGTAAGTGTGGATGAGCCCTAACAGTAAATGAAATGGCAAATGGTGTGTTTTGGAAAGTGGGGTCTTGCAAGGATCAGTATTGGGACCTGCAGTTCTTAACTGGTAAAAAGGTAAAGGTAAAGGACTCCTGGACGGTTAAGTCCAGTCAAAGGAGAATATGGGGTTGCGACGCTCATCTTGCTTTCAGGCTGAGGGAGTCGGCGTTTGTCCACAGACAGCTTTCCGGGTCATGTGGCTAGCATGACTAAGCCGCTACTGGCGTAATGGGACATTGTGCTGGAAGCCAGGGCACACGGAAACGCCGTTTCTCTTTCCGCTGCAGAAGTACCTATTTATCTACTCGCACTGGCGTGCATTCAGACTGTTAGGTTGGCAGGAGCTGGGACAGAGAAATGGGAACTAACCCCGTCGCGGGGATTCGAACCATGGACCTTCTGATCGGCAAGCCCAAGAAGCTCAGTGGTTTAGACCACAGCACCACCAGTGTCCCTTAAGAGCCGTGTCCACCTGTGTCTTAACTGGTACATTAGGGTGAGGAAGAGCAAGGAATACAAGTGTCCTGAAGATACCAGAGCAGTTGGCCAAAATGGTTTGTGAGGCGCTCCAAGAGAATCTCTCCAAACTGGATGAATGGGTGGTAAAATAGCCCTTGCAATGTAAGCAAGTGTCAAGTGATGAACATTGGCACACACACACACAAATCTAATTTCACATACCAGTATATGTTCATAAGGTCTGTGGTGATGGTGACTGACCAGGAATTAGATGTTGAGGTCCTTAATGAAGACACCGCCAGTGTGCAGCAGAAGTGAGTAAGGCAAATTCCATGGTAAAGATAATTAGGGAAAGGATTGAGAATAAAACACAAATGTCATCCTTATACAAATCTATTACACTTGGAATACTGTGTACATTATGGGACACAGGTGGCACTGTGGCCTAAACCACTAAGCCCCTTGGGCTTGCCGATCAGAAGGTCAGCGGTTCTAATCCCTGTTGTGGGGTGAGCTCCTGTTGCTCCTGCCAACCTAGCAGTTCAAAAGCACACCAGTGCAAGTAGATAAATAGGTACCACTGCGGCGGGAAGGTAAACAGCGTTTCCATGTGCTCTGGTTTCCGTCATGATGTCCTGTTGTGCCAGAAGCAGTTTAGTCCTGCTGGCCACATGACCCGGAAAGCTGTTTGCAGACAAACGCCGGCTCCCTCAGCCTCGAAGCGAGATGAGCACCGCAACCCCATAGTTGTCTTTGACTGGACTTAACCAACCAGGGGTTAAGTACATTTCTGTTCACCTCACATCAAAAAAGAATATTGTAGAGCTAGAATGGGTTCAGAAAAAGGGCACACAAAATGATCAAAGATGTGGAGCAATCCCTCTGTGTCTGAGGGATGGTTACAACATGGATTGTTCAGTTTGTTCATAATATTTATTTGGGGGGGGGAGGGGAGAAATTACAAAAAAACCCTTCAAAACCTGCCTTACTCCTAAAGCATTTTGTGTGTGTTCCATCCCACCCCTTTTTAGTAGGCTTGATGGATTGCCACACATATCTCCCGTGCTTTGCAGACTCTGGCCATGAGAAGGCAAGTGAGCAGGCTGCTGGATATTAGCTGGAGCTGCATGTGTCTCTATCACTCATTGTGCACTTAATGGACCAGATTCTCACTGATACGCTCTGACTGCTTTGATTTGTTGTTGTTTTTGCTACTCTGGCAATCCAAACCATCAAACAGGGCAGTTGTTTAGCTAGCTCAGATTTCCAGCAGCTTTGCAGGAAAACTTTTGTTCGCTTGTTTGCAAATCATGCCTAAAATGTGCATGGATTATATTAGAGAGCTTCCCCATCAAAGGGTTACTATTGGTGGCAGGTTAGGTGTTTTTTTTTTAAGGGATTCATACCTATCCTGCTTGCAGATGTTGTTATCTTTTGCACCTGAGATTATACTAAATTGTTTCTCACCTGTTTCACACCCTCTCATTGAACTCTAGTCTGTGCTTGCCCTGCCCGGCATTTCTGTTGCAAACACTAGCCGTGATGTTAGCAATTCCAAAACACCATTTTCCTAATTCACGGTAAATTGCACCTGCTCCAATAAACTGCATATTGTTATTTCTGATTTCAAACCTTTCTATGGATCACCATTAACCAATGTGGATCTCAGGTGTCACATTTACCCATGGTTTTTTTAAAAAAAAGACTTGGGTGCAATGCGGTCACAAATTCTTTGTTGGTCGGTTGTATGCTGCTCCTAAGGACATCTACCCAGCTGAAGGATAGAAATATATGTATATATATATATGTGTGTGTGTGTGTGTGTGTGTGTGTGTGTGTGTGTGTAACTCTCACTTACATATTTGTGTGCTGGATTACATTGTTTAGTCATCTGACCCAAACATTAGTTAAAATGACATGTTTTGTTTCTTTCTTGCCTAAATTCTACGTTCTGTTTAATCATGTTTAGTTAAGATTCCTGCATTTCAGGGGGTTGGACTAGATGACCCTCAGGGTCCCTTCCAACTCTGCAACCCTATGATTCCATGTTTCATTCAAGTGTTTACAAAAACTACAGGTGCCCTACAATGCCTTAAATGAACCATCCTAATTTCTGTGTAAGAAAAGGGGGGGTATGTCTTTTCTTAGATTATGCCTATAAAAACACTTGGGTGCATCTTCTAACAATAAAGAATGCATGCTTATAGAACTATTTTTTTTAAAAAAAAACATAGGCACATCTAAATGATCAACTAAAATATCCACTTTGGTAGCTCAGCTGGGTGAGCACGACATCTGTGACCTTGACCACAAATGAGTCTTGTTATTGCTCTGCCATGGCTGGGAAGGAATAATAGGTTTTGTAACAAAGGTAGGCAAGGAAATCAATGCATCAGTTCTCCTTAATTTATTGTTTTTTTCTCCTTTGCTTTCTTATACACCCAACCCTCCGTTTTCAGGGCAATTTTTCTATCTGTTGAGCCTTAACCTTGACTCAAGTGGCTTAATTTAGGATTATCTGTGTAGAAGTCAGCCCCTTTTCTTGTCAAGGTGAGGGGATGGAGGAAAGGGAAGGAACCAAAGCTTTGCAGCTCAGATGGATGTCCGATTTCATTGCTTGGTCATTGCTAGCAATGCTGTTCTCTTGTAGAAATGCGCAGGATTGGCGGTGCTCGGTGCACAGACAGAGACAGCCGAAGTCCAAAGCTGAGCAATTCTCTGAAATCTTAAGAAATCACAATTTTGATTTATGCTGTGTGTGCACGTTTATGTCTTTAAATGCTTTTGTCATGATGCTGGAGAATCAATCAAGTCTGCTCTGGGCTACATGATAAAATTGGGCAGCCCTGACATTTTATAATGTGCACATGAAGAGCTGCCCCCCTACTCATTCAGAATCTGGCTCCAGGCTACTGTGTAGGGCTTGATAAGTTATTTAGAGAGCAGATTTTCGTTTGTTAATGAGGGCATTTATTTTGGAGTCACTTTTAATAAAGCAAATGCTGTCTGGAAACTGCATAGCATCAAAATCTGTGCATTCTGTTGTGGTGTGGCTTGTGACCTACAGAAGAAGTGGTATTGAGCTATGTCCAGTCCAGCACAAGGCAAAGCAAGGCCTGCGGTGGGGGGGAGAGAAAAGGTCTTTGTCCTGTGCTGAAAAGCATAAGGGTGGACATTAGTTAAGAATCCATGGGAAACACGGGGCTTATTAGTTATGTACTGCTTACACTGTTGGATTGTGCAAAACAACAACAACAACAAAAACACCCTCAAGATGGTTGTATCCAGTGCTAGTCCTACTCTGAGTAGACCCATTGAAGTTAATGAGCATGACTCTCTTGAGCATGACTTTCTTGATTTCATTCATTTCAGTGGGTGTAAATCAGAATGGTAGAGTTTGAAAGGACCCTGAGGGTTATCTAGTCCCTGCAATTCAGAAATCTCAACTAAAGCCTCCATGACAAATGGCCATCTAACTTCTGCTTTAGAAAAACTGAAATGAAGGAGAGTCCATAACCTTCTGAAGGAGTCTGTTCCACCGTGGAACAGCTCTTAATATCAGAAAGTTTGGTAAGCGTAGGACTATGGTTGGATACAATCCATATTTCCATGAATTGGGTACCTCTAGTACTCTAACCACTACACCACACTGTTTCAGTTCTTTTCTTAGGTCCA
Source organism: Lacerta agilis (assembly GCF_009819535.1). Lineage (NCBI taxonomy): Eukaryota > Metazoa > Chordata > Lepidosauria > Squamata > Lacertidae > Lacerta > Lacerta agilis. The sequence goes on along the minus strand of NC_046314.1, from coordinate 102,680,779 downwards.
TGCTTTACTCTCCTTCAAGTAAAAAGTGAGGTTTGCGCTCTCCTTTCAAGAGTCACTCTTTCAAATGACAGCTATGATTTTAAAGAAGCTGGCTCAAAATGCACCAAATCTGGCACAGAAATGTCCCGGAGTGGGCAGCTTAAATTAGAATTAGACTTCTGGCGACACACATTATCCTGAACTTTCACATATATTTGGTTCAATGCTTGCAATTCCCTGGCCAGATAATTTGCAATGCTTGGCCTCGAGCTGATTTCATCCCAACTCTCTTCAGTGTCTTAAGTCAACATGGTTTGGCTGAACTGGTTTGTAGGTTGGACCATAGATATTGGTAGTTGCTCTTCCATAAGAAGTGGAAATAGAAAAATAATGCAGTCATAAGATGGAGTGACAATGGAAAATAATGAGAATTACAAATGCCAACATAGTGAAACCGAGGCAAATACAGAGCTGTAAGTAGATATGAACCAGCTCTTCTCTACTCTCCTTGAATGTGCCCTTTACTACTTACTAAAGCTTGTGGCTCACAGGGGAAGCCCAGCAGTGCCCCATCAATAGACCAAGTTGGGAGTCCAGAGCACGTTCAGGACCTTGGAGAGCTCCTAGGATCTTGCTGAGCTAGCAGTACAAAGGGCTGTTGCTGCAAGCACCCAACTCCAACTGAAGCCATGTTTTGTGTTGTCTGCTCATGCAGTGCAATAAGTCCAGCTTCTGCAGAGATGCTGGCTGCCTCTTAAAGGGCCCTCAATTTACGTTACAGCCTTCGGCTCCTGTAGAGCTGGGAAGACTGGGGAAGTGTGTGAGACTGCTCCTCTGAATTTGAGGGTAGTGTCTGGTGTCTGGATTGGGTGAGGCACGACAAAATGGACATGGAAATGAGTTTTGTCAAAACGGGAAGAATTCGGTTCATTTTTGGAGCCAGTCAAAAGTGCAGAAAATTATCCCTGCCCTACCAACCAACACATTCTTGCTGCCAGACCCCACTGACCCAGACATCCTCTTTTGCCTTTGTTTTTTCTTGCAGCAGGTACAACAGCAGTTGATGGAAGAAGTCAGAGGAGTGGCAGACCTTCTTGCTGCCACTCTGTTTACTGATGCTGGCCAGGCAAGTGAAATGAAGGGAAGAGAAGAGGCATTTGGCAGGGAGGAAGTTTTGGAGATTGGGATGGCTGGGGAGAGAGAAGCTGCAAATTCTCTGGATTGGATGGATTCTAAACCAAGCTGGAGAAGAATTTGTGCGAGTTGCAGCCACATTTCTGCTGAATGGCAGGGCAGAAATAAGACATGCTCAAGGCTGAAGCATGTGCACTCTTCGCTAAAAGCCCTCTCTGTTCACATTTACAGTGTCAGATAAAAAAATAAAAAATTCCTTCCAGTAGCACCTTAGAGACCAACTAAGTTGGTTATTGGTATGAGCTTTCGTGTGCAGCATGCACACTTCTTCAGATATGTAAAGACTGGCTGTGGTTGCACAGTGGTGAGAAAAGGGCACTTTCCTATGTTCAGACACACTCTCTCTTTATTTGTCACTTTAATCTAGTTCTGGCTCAAACTAAGCACTAACCTCAAGCAAAGAATAACGAACACCACCCAGGGCAATGTGTCCCTAGAATTTCTCAGAATTTGCTTCAGGCTTTTAAAAAATTAACACCACACTTTCTCACAACTTACGACAAAATGGGAGTATCTGAAATTGCAACCAGAGAAAGAGCATGTCACACATATTGTATTAATATTTATATTGCTGGTATGCGGGCATCAGCCTTTTCTAGGTAGGAAGCATGAAAGGCAGAGAATTCTTCTTCTTCTTCTTCTTCTTCTTCTTCTTCTTCTTCTTCTTCTTCTTCTTCTTCTTCTTCTTCTTCTTCTAAAATGACACATATTGCCTCTGCTGCTGTTATAAATAACACTGACACTTAAGATGAATGGAGAAGACTGGGGGGAGGGGAAGCAGTGGGCACATTTCTTGGCGAGAGTAAATATATTTGGTTCCATTTCAATCAGCGGGAATTTGCAACTTTTCTGTTTTATTGTTTCTCAGTAGCCAGCTTTCCCATAAGTCCATGCAAACATCATTCTAGCTACTGCAGAAGGAGAGAGGGGAAAATTAGTGACAAATTAATACATGGTTGCCAAATCACAAAAATCAGCAGTTGGCCACGATTATAGCTATATCACCTAAAAATAGGGATGGGTGGATCAGCGGTTTATTTCCTGTTCATATTAATTTTGCACATGTACATTTGCAAGGTTGTTCTAGCCCATTTCTCCCTCTCATATCTATATCTATATCTATATCTATATCCAATGCTTTTTTTCTTTTAAAAAATGTTTAGGGGTACTCTCAGTTTGACTAAAAAAAAATATCACAATTTTATAGTTCAAATTGGGAAAAATAAATACAGCAAATGGACAAAAGTACAAAAATGCACAAAATGTTTATGGGTATGACGCTGTACCCCTGCATCCCTCCAGAAAAAAGCACTATCTATATCATCTATATCTATATCTATATCTATATCTATATCTATATCTATATCTATATCTATATCTAATTTTGTATTTAAATACATTGTTTAATTATTATTTTATTGCAGGGTATGCAATTTGTATACAATATGCAATCTTTAAGCATATTTCTTTGGTAGATTTCTTTGGCTGAGAACTGTATCAGAAATGGCAGAAAAATGCTAAATATGAATGATCATTGTGTTTCAAGCCATGCCTTAGTCCAGGAGGTGTGAATCTGGTCCATTTTCTTAAAAATGCAGATCACATGAATTTCTGTTCCATCGCTTTCTCAAAATGCATACCATTCCAATCCAGCAGCTCCCTGCAAAATCAGAAAATATTTTGAATATTGCGGAGGCCAAGACATGATCTGCATCTTCAGTGGTGGACAGGGAGCTGTTGCAGTGAGCGTAAAAACAAAGACACCTACCCAAATGTCCAGACATGATAGAGACACATATCATAGAATCATAGAATTCTTGAGTTGGAAGAGACCCCCAATGGCCATCTAGTCCAACCCACTTCAATGCAGGAATATTTTCTTTATCCTTTCCTCCTCCTCCCCCCTCCTCAAACCAACCTTACCTGGAAAATCTTACAACAGGGTTGGGGTACCTCAGGTCCAAGGGCTGAATTCAGTCCACCAGCTCTTTCTATTCACAACAAGAGCCTGCTGGATCATGCCAATGTACCATCTTGCACAACATCCTGTTCTCACAGCGACCAATCAGATGCCTGTGGGAAGCCTACAAGCTGGATATGAGTGCAGCTATGTCCTCCCAACATCTAGCCAATGCTCTCTGCCTATGCTGCCTGAGGCGGCCATCTCACTTTGCCTAATGGGAGGGCTGGCCCTGGAACGAACTCCGCTGGCACTGTAGCTACCATTTTGTTGTTGTTGTTCAGTCGTTCAGTCGTGTCCGACTCTTTGTGACCCCATGGACCAGAGCACACCAGGCACGCCTATCCTTCACTGCCTCCTGCAGTTTGGCCAAACTCATGCTAGTCACTTCGAGAACAGTGTCCAACTATCTCGTCCTCTGTCGTCCCCTTCTCCTTGTGCCCTCCATCTTTCCCAACATCAGGGACTTTTCCAAGGAGTCTTCTCTTCTCATGAGGTGGCCAAAGTACTGGAGCCTCAACTTCAGGATCTGTCCTTCTAGTGAGCACTCAGGGCCGATTTCCTTGAGAATGGATAGGTTTGATCTTCTTGCAGTCCATGGGACTCTCAAGAGTCTCCTCCAGCACCATAATTCAAAAGCATCAATTCTTCGGTGATCAGCCTTCTTGATGGTCCAGCTCTCACTTCCGTACATTACTACTTGGAAAACCATAGCTTTAACTATACCATTTTACATCCTCCAAAATGCCCTGGTCCTAGCATCGTTCTGAGACATGGGGAGGGGGCTTCCACCACCGCACACCCCAAAAGCAGTGGGAAATATTGGAACCCAATTCTGCAAAGTGTGCTTCTTTCTCTAGAGGGCTGAGAAGAAGGGAAATCTCAGAATTTTTCTAAGAAATCTGCAAGCAGGACTGGCGACCAGTTAGAGATCACATAGTGCAGCCTTCGCTAAGCTGATCCCTTCCAGATGTTTTAGACTATAGCTCTGATCATCCACCAGAATTAGCTGGGGCTGACACGAGTTGTAGTTCAAAACATCTGGACGGTACTGTAGTTGAGGGTAGCTGGCCTAGTGATGACGTCATGGTATTATGTGACAAATCAGACTTGGCTATGTAAGGATGTCATGGAGGGCAAAGGAGCTACTTATGAATGAGGGCAGTGCTTCCTGGAATGGTTGCTGTGGAAGAGTCTAGCCGATTGAATAACCAAGTGCCCTCACTCTAAACTGCAACACTGCCGTCCCAATATCAAAAGGGGACACTTTTCAGAGTTGCTGAACATGTTTGCACAATATGTCCACCATTCATCTCAGCCCTGCTCCAGAGACATCACAGTACCTGGATATTTATTTATTTATTTTAAATGTGGGAAGACCTTCCAGAGTCATCAGAACAGCTACACCTGAGGCCAGACTATAGTGCTTTTTCTGCATTAAAATGCATAGGATCTTATTAACTGTAGCACTGAGCAAAGACACAGGGAAATCAGAGCACATTTCATGTAACGCTCATGGATGGGCAAGAAACTGTCATACACCCCTTTGCCAAGGAATTTGGTTGGGAAACTGATGGCCTTTTGCTATCATGATGAAATAAATTTCCCTTTCTGGTAAACATCTCCCAATGTGACCTTGTCAGGATAGAATTTAAGCAAGAGAGCTCTGTCAACACAGCACTGAATGCATAAGGGAAGGAGATCAATGGCTTTGGTAAGTGATATAAGAAGTATTTAAGACTTCTTTACAAGCAGATATATATATATATATATATATATAGAGAGAGAGAGAGAGAGAGAGAGAGAGAGAGAGAGACTCTTTCTACCTGCATGATTCTCTCTGCATGAATTCTGACATGAACAACACGGCCCTCCATTGATAGATGAGGTTGCCACAGCTGCGGAGGTAAACTTAGCATGAGTCAAAGAAAGGTTACTTGTTAAGTGTGGCTCTTGGAGTTGACAACTTGCATGGATGGAATTTAGACTCTGCAGAGGGTACTTTTCTTGATTCCAAATATGTGTCTTTTTCACGGGAAAAGCTCTAGCTTAATCGCAAATTGCTGTGCTTAAAGCCAACTCACTTACCAGGTAGGGAAGAATCATTCCTTTCACAGCAAGGAGTAACTGGGACAAATTCTATTACCTAGGATGGGGTGGACGGCTGATGACACATTAACGCCTGATGTATGGCTGATGCTGTCAAAAAAGAAAAGAAAGAAAAAAGAAAACATGAGAGCCTCTTGATACCAAACATGCCTCTGACCCACAAACCACATTTTCTTCTATGCTGCTATTCATTCAGGTGGTCTTCCATTTCCACGTACCAGTATATGCGTGCACGTCTCCTGAAACTTCATCAGAATTTGTGTGTGTTTCTCCTAATATACTCATTTTTGTACACACCTCCCCCTAACAAAAACATTTTTGCAAAGCAATTTCCCCAAATCTTTGTATGCTATTTTCACTAGCATGCATCTTTAGACACACTGTACCTTAGCATATGCATTTTGTGCACATCACTTGGCTGGAGAACTGCATTTCAGGATTCAGAGAAGTGCATTTTGTAGGATGGCTGTTTCAGAAAGTGTTAATCTGGTAGGTTCACATTTAAATGCTAATGGAATTGAATCCCCGTTCCCCCATCCAACCCCCCCCCCCCCCGGTTTCAAGGCAGGCGTCACATTACAGCTCAATGTGTGGTCCCTTGAAAATGGAGAATTCTGTTGTTGGGTTTGGGCTGTAGGGTTGAGATGGGCTGGAAGCTGGGGGCCAGGAATTGCATTTAGGGATCCTAGTTGAGTGACAAACTGAAGATCAAGCCAGTAGTGAAGAACAAGTCAAGTCAGGAATGAAGAACAAGCAAATGAAACAGGAACATACAGAAGCTCAAAAGGCCCCGTTGTTCAGGCAAGAACCTCCTACTGCATATGCCTTCCTGCCCAGGAGGGTCCCATGGCCAGGTTGGGTGGATGGTAACAGTCTGGCCTCTGATGGTACTTCTCACCTCCTAGAATTCTAGATAGATGCTGCAATATGCAGTTCACTGGCGCACCACATGAGGCAGCTGCACGCAGATCCAAAGACTATCTGTTCAAATATTGACACCACCTGACAATCATAAACATGCACGCTGAGTTTCAGTGCAAATTCCCTATGACACAGCTGCATGTATTCTTTCTGAAAGTTAGCCACAGCTGAAACAGTGCTAATTCACCCAGAGGAGGAACTGAGTCACGCAGTCTCTTTATTTGCCTAACCGAGCTGGTGCTTGCTTGAACTTCGCACAAAGAAGGAAGTTGTCAATTTGCTCACTAACGTCCATTGTGTGATTCTAGTGCTTGAAGGATATATTAGCAGTGTGTTTCACAACATTCCTTAAGGGGCAGGTGGGTTAAAGTTTTGTTTGAACCTCAAGCCTAAAGCTGTGCCTTGAACATGCATCAGTGGTATAGTGGAAGGGAAACACATGGGGGGCAGTTCTGGTACTTCTTTCAGAGCAGGAGCAAGGAAATAATCTGCCAGAGGAGTAGAGGTCCTTGTCCTGACAAGTTCATGAGGTGACAATGAAGCTTTAATTTTATTGTGGTAGGTTAACATAGATGAAGTCACAGAATGAAGAGAATAATAAAGCAGAGGCTGTGTACATGTACCCTTCTCTTTGATGAAGTTCCTGCTTCATGCTGGTAGCTGAAATGGCACAATTTCTTTGTCATGCTGAGCTCCTGCCTTTAAGTGTTTACCACTGCACCACTGATGCACCAACTGCGTATCATGACAAAATATTTTGTATTACATTATGTTATAGTTTGTGTTTTTCTCCCCACTCTTCATAGTTGGAGTGGTGGTTTCCAGCTAATTCAAAGTGTGGAACTGTGTCATGAACATGAATACCAAATTAAATCCTAATACCTCAGTGTTCAACATATAAACCAATAGAAGGCTGAACAAATAAGCCAAATCAAAGGGCCAATTTCAGTCAGTCAAAAGAAACCTTGTGAGTTTTTGAGAATTTCCTTGGCTGAGAGACGCAGTCCATCATATCCAATATGCCTATACAGGTCCTTCATTGGGTTGATCAATTTTTATTACACACACACACACACACACACACACACACACACAGAAAGAGAGAGAGAGCGAGAGAGAGAGAGCGAGAGAGAGAGAGCGAGAGAGCGAGAGCGAGAGAGCGAGAGAGAGCGCTACTCCCCCATCAGTGTTTCTCCATTTGCAAAAAGTAATTCTGGGTGATAAAGGGCTCATGGGCTTTTGTTTCACTTCCTGAGACACAGAACTTCACTTTAACTGCTGCTTCCTGTGTTGTTACATAAAAGGGAGGCTCAGCAGGTAGTCGCTGCTAGACATTTATCTTGTTCTCTTCCTTAAATTCCAAAATTAGCTTGGTTAGGGGTGGGCATGAGTTTGCAGCCTGTTATCTTGTTGTGCGTCCTTGCAGAGAGAGAAAATTGGAAGATGAAGACTCTCACTGCGTCACCTTATAGGGGCCAGAGCAAACTTGAAATAGTTGAAGGTACCATTTGGGAAATAACTGAAGTGGAGGGAAAACTGGCAAATTATCAACTTGCTGAGAAGGGGAAAGGAAGTGAGACTCCCCTCTCCAAATGAAAGAGAGGCGGATTTCATATGGGCAAGTTTAATTATGTACAGAAGAGCAAAACTTTTAATTTGAAAGAGATTTATGTGATCATTAATACTTGACTTGGTATTTATTAACTTGCCTCCTTGACACTTGGCACAACCCATCACTTCTCCCATGAGGGTGATGATATTTGGTGACATGGCGCTCACTTACAAATGGGTGCTTTCAAATGTTGTCTGCTCGAAAAAATTATAAGCGTTCAGCAGTGAAAGATGAGCCACCATGATACACTTGATCACCCAGTATTATTGCAGTGTAAGGGAAGGGGAGAGGGGGCCTGCTGGTGGTAGCAATGAACCATCACTATAATCTAGGATGTTATTTGGAGTTGACAGAGAAAGAAATAGGGCATCTATTGGTGGATAATCGTCCTCCATATGGAAGACTGTAGCACTGTTGTGCCACTCACCTACCCCTTGGGTTGGCCTAATATTAGGGGGCGCATCCATGCCATGACCACCCCTGTTTTAACTCTTTCGCCCACCATGTTCCTGAAAAATATTGCCCACCCTAAAGCTTCTATTTGTACCTGTAGGGAAGCCTCCGTTGACATAGCGGCTTCAGAGGGGTGATTTTAACTGAGACCACTGCAGGGGGGAAAGGTGTAAATTCTCCCTCCCCACCACGTGCTACTGATGCTGCTCAGTCCCCTAACCTGAGACTTATGTTTTCAAGGGAAAGGGTCATAGCTCAGGGGCAGAGCATCTGCTTTGCATGCAGAAAGTCCCTGGTTCAGCTCCCAGGTAGGGGCTGGGATAGATCCATGCCTGAAATCCTGGAGAGCTGCTGCCATTCAGTGGAGACTAGATAGAGCAGTGCTCTGGCTCAGTACAATGGAGCTTTCCTTCCATGCATGTTAATCGTGATCAGCCCTGTGCTTTCTGCAAATCTTATTAGCCAGCTGAGCTGGAGTGGCAGGAAAGAGAAGGGTTACTGAGATCAAAATCACCAGAGCAGTAGGAAAACTGATTCTGAGGCTGGTTTGAGTTGGGGGGTGGAGACAGCAGTTCTGAAGGGCCATGGGGCTACTGGCAAGGAGTGGGAAAGCTTTCAGCAAGGCCCAGAGGCTATGAAGAAACTGCTGTTTAAATGAAGGCTCCCAGCAGAGCTCAAACACTCTGAAAGCGACAGTCAGGAATCTGAAGGAGCTTGCATGAGGGATTTTAAAGTCATGGGGAAAATTTATTGTTTGAAGTCATTTCAGCATTTCCTTATGCCTGGAACAGCAAAAATGGTTGAACAAAGAAGGTGTTGGACTCCAGCAGCCCCAAACAGCATGGCCAATGGTCGGGGGAGATGGTAGTTGTAGTTCAGCAACATCTGGGAGGTGCCACACTGATGACCCCTGCGTTATGCTTTCAGAGCCAAAACACTGCTCTGTGCTTTGGCTCTTGGTTGCATTAAACACACACTGTCTGGGTAGCAGAACGAAACTGTTCCCTGAGGATCATAGAATCGTTGTGGAGTTAGAAAGGATCATGAGGGCCATCTAGTCCAACCCCCTGCAATGCAGGAATCTGTGGCCCAATGGGGGGCTTGAACCTATGACCCTGAGATCATATGGACAGGGCTATCACTAAAGATGTTCCTTTTTCACAGAATACATCTGGTACCGTGCAAACTGTATTGCTTCTCCTTTTTCTATAAGGCATATTAATCCACATGATGTGGGTAATTCATGGGAGGGGCAGCCCACCATGCAGAAACGTCCACCCCCAGAAAGAGGAGATGAATGTATGCCATCAATATGTGTCATTATTGTAGTGCTGGTGGCAGTGATGCACAGAATACCAGCTCAGTAATTACGATTTTTATTTGAGAATATTGGTGGGGGGGGGGGGGAGCTTGCTTTTCCCCAAAGTCCTCTTTTGGATCATAATGGTAGGCACATGATGGTGGTGATGTATGCAAGCACCTTACTGTATTGGCTCCTGGGAACTATGGTATTCAGCCATGGAGTCTCTCAAACATGTGGGAATGTTCAGGGAGGCAAGAGAGGATATATTGTTTAATTATATCCTTCCCAACTTGTGTTAACAAGTTCTATAATTTAGAAGAGTAACATTCCCTTTTTAAACTTACACAGTGGATAGGTTTGCCAGGCTTGCTTAAACCTCTAAAATAAGTTTCCTGGTAATTCCCCTTTATTCCATCAAAGAAGTAGACACGACACAATCTTGTATAAAAGGTATAAAATAGTTTACTCACACATTCTGTTCACAGATGGATCCCAGAAGGCAGACTTAAGTTACAAAATATATACACTTGGAATCTATCCCATAAGGAGATAGTTCCTTTGTCCTCTCTTTGTCCCAGCACAGGAGGAAACAGGAAGTTTATCTACTGGTGGGACAAACATTCCTCTTTATGTCTAAACATGTCCACTCTAGGAATGTTGTATATGACTTGTCTGTGTTTCACACCCCACAAAACAAACCCACTTCCCACAATTCAGGGGCTGTGGGACTATCAAGAGAATCCTCTTTGCTGATCTGATTTACACCAGAGTATGTCTGTAGGGAAGGAGGAAGCCCTTCAGATATTTGAATTCTAAGTCATTTAGGTTTTTAATGTGAGTACCTTAAAACAGATCCAGAAATGAACTGGCAACCAGTGAAAAATATAGCAAAAAAATTATCTGCACATTGAAATCCAAAAGGACAAATCCTGAGAAATTTGTGGACCAAGCTCCTTTTAGCTCCCACAAACTTGAATGCCCCCAGGATTCTTTGTGGGGGAAGCCCTGACAGCGAAACTATTATCAGTGTTTCCATCAGAGTGGGATTTTGGGGCCAGACATACAGGTCCCAAAATAAGCAGCCGTGCCCCAAAACTGAGAAAGGTCAGCTTGCCGCACTTCTAAGTACGTGAAGTAATGCAAATTCTCATCTAAAGAAGTGAGGGACATAAGACCATAAGACCATAAGTCCAGAGTCTAAAGTTACCATTTGACTGGTACCCAACTCCTAGGTGTTTGTTGTGGAGATACAGCCTTAGTTTTCTTGCCAAACCCTATTGCACCTCCACCCATGTGTATATGCATTTTATATCCAAATCAACCCCCTCTCTTCTCTCTACTTCACACATTTGATGGAGTCAGCACTTCTGTGAAATCAATTAGATTTTTAGAAGCTTCACAGCCTTTGTTTTTTCCCTGTGTAGCCGAGCTGCTCTTCCGAAATCTGCCTGCTAAGAGTTGTCCACAAAAACTCTCATTTCCTGAACCTAGAAACTGCAGAAAGGTCAATTATTTTTCAGACACATCATCTCTTTAATCCTTTTTAGCACCTCGTAAGTAACCGTCATGCCCTGGAGATAATAGCAGAATTTGCAGGAACAAATTAGCAAGCAAGGGGGCTTAAAAACAGAGCTTTTGTAAGCTGTTTAATTGGGGACATTATGATTCTTTTTGAAGTTGCTGACCCACAAATTAAAATAAGCTTGCTGCAGTTCCTTATGGGGGTTTCAAGCATATGCTGCTTTCTGATTTATTGCTCGAGATTTGCCTTCTGCTTTTTCAAAGGACAGAGACAGGCAGTGTGCACAGGTAATGGTGTGTAGCTGATATAGCTATGAGCTCATCTCAGCCAAGAATCCACCAGGTAGATTTTGGCAAGCCATCAGCTCTTAGCAAGTCTCCCCTCCATCTGAAATTTGTGAATAATTGACTTCCGCTTGCGACGCCATTATGGGTGGTCGTGGGTCGCTTCGGCTGCGAAGCACCCAGTTCATCCCGGGGGTCAGGAGCCCTGCAACCGCATAGCAGGGCTCCGGTTGGGGTGCGGGAAGAGCGTCCCGTGCCCTGGGCTCCCCGGCTGTGCCCGTTGTGGCTCCGAACCCTTCCCCCGCACCCCCTGTAAAGGGGGAGTGGGGGTGAAGGGACTACGGAGCCGGGCCATAGGGGAGAAGCCCCAACCGGGATGAAATTGCGGCGGCAAAGCCTGTGATGAGCGTCTAAGTTCTACCTGTCATTAAGGAGCTGATAAGAACCTGGAGGCTGTGAGTAATTGATTGACTCTTGGTATTCCTGGAATGCTCTGGGGGAAGAAGAAAGGCAGCCCGCCTCCCTCCCTTCGGCTGCTGAAAGAAATTAACTCTTTAAGTGACTGCTGCCACAACAATCATTAGAAAGTATTTGGAATTTGAAAACTGAGTCTGTTGAGACCTCCCTTTGGGGGTTAACTGGGGGAAAAATATCTCCGTTTGAAGTTTTGGTCTTTATACTCCTGCCTCGGAGAAATGGCGGCGACTTGGAGTGTCGTAGGAAAAATTTGAAACAAAGGAAGGAAGAGACAGGAACTGAAATCTGACACTCACCCTCTCTCTCAAAATGCTGGACTTCGCGCTCACACTGGTATCGAACTCATATTTAAAGGATGAGGAAAAGCTCACTATTTTACAGATGGAATTGCTTGATCGGAAACTACAAGTCTTGAGTGGAATCATTTATAAAAAAGATCTACTTTCCACAGAGGAGGCTTTTCAAAAGTTCTATACAATGGAATCATGCCTTGGCAAAGAGCTGGGAGAGGCGTTTGAAAGATGGTCTGAGATGGCTGGGCAAAACCGGGAAAAGCAACGGGAAATGGGAAAACTTACAACATCCAGACCCCGAGGTGGCAGCTCGGGGGCGAGGGACATGGAATTAAAATTTTTACAAGAAGAAGAAGCAAAAGAAACGGAGGAGCCCAGAATGCAGACGAGGAACGCCTTGAGGCTCGATGCGGGGTTTGCTGTGGATGCAGCCTGGACCTGTGGACACTTGGAGCAAGACAATGGGAGATTTGGCGCTGGAGAAAGACAGGAAAAGACAATGGACAGAGGAGGAGTGGGTTGAAGAACTAAATGTATAATCTAAATGGTCTGCCATGGTATCCGAAGTCGGAGTGTGAAGTCGGTTAATGATAAGTTTATTTTAAATAAGTAAGGAGATATTGAACTTTAAGTCAAAAGCAGCATGATAAAGGACAGAAGAAATAAGTTTAGCTATAAGAATATCTGGTTAAGATTTAAGGTATAATGCAAAGTTGGAGATAAGTATGTTTTCCTTTTTTAAGTAAAGTTAAATTGTTTTTATAGAGAAAAGTTGTTAAGGAAATAGTATATTGAATTAAAACCGAAGGTGAAAAGGCGGGGGAAGTCAAACGTCAAGATTCAGAACTAGAAATTTTTTTTTTTTGTAAGGTTACAAGTAAGAAGAAGAATCCTGACTTTATGTGTATTTGTAGTTGTTTTTCTATTTGTAGGTGTGGGGTTGGGTTTATGTTATATTATGAAAATGTTAATAAATTCTGTTTAAAAAAAAAATGAAATTTGTGAATAATTATCCTGACTTCTCTTACACTGATGCTGTAAAGATGACTGAAGAGCGAAATTTGGTATGGATTTGTATTCAGTGACGTTTTGATTACCAGGGAAGTCTCACAACCCCCTCAGTTTCACAGCCACATTCACGCAACATAGAATGGCTATGTGGGGGTTTGGGGTAGGTTTTTTTTGGGGGGGGGATGACACATTGAGGATATCAGAGTGACACACACCAGCATTTCTCCAATTCCCATTCAGCTGGTGACCACCATTTTGTTTTGCCCAGAATGCCCTGCGATGATGCAATAGCATGATGTAGCTCTGTGCTGAGGGGCGTTCTGGGAGACAAAATGCCGCACACAGACCCTACTGACAGCTACCACGCTAATGCAGAAATGCAAAAAAGGAAGGAAGGAAGCTTCACCCTGTCTCACTCGCCCCCTCTTTTTGTCCCCCCGCCCCAGCTTTCATTTGATAGCTTTCATCTGAGCTCTGAATAGTGTTCACCTTTTCATAACAGCCAGCTCCTCCCTGAAGACAACGAATCAAAGCACAAGTCCAGCAGAAGCAAAGGTTTGCAGTTGGGTTTCCCCTTCAAACACTTCAACTTTCCTTAGATTGGAGGAGGAGGGATTGCCAGTGACAGCAGCCAGGGGTTTATCTATATTTGCAGAACTGTTTATAACCAGCTTGGTCAGCTATAGCTAGGTGTATATGTCCCAGTTTGTCGTGTATGCCTTCTCCTTTTCCCCTTTGATACTTCTGGTTTATTTCATGTTTAATTTACTCCAAATGAGCTTTGGATTTCCTTGGAGAATCATCTACACAGAAAAGCTTTTGCGTGTTTCTCAGAGCCAACCCAGATGCTTCAGCTTTGCAGATATGCCACTTCTCATCAGCCTACAAACAGAAGGCATTAAAAGTTTCGCATCTCCACCCTGAGCTGTCTAAAATGGTGGTTCATGTCACAGTGAATGGAAGTAATTTGCCTGCTATCTTGCAGCCCTCAGTCAAGCAGAATTCAGCCTGAGTGAGCCCTTACATTTAACTCAGGGTCAGATGACAGCTGCAAAACCTAGGCTTGCTTTCCTGGAAGTGAGCCCCATTTAACACAGTAGGCTTGTTCACAAGTCCACATGTACTAGCATCCGTTTGAAAAGAGTGTACACCCATTGATTCGTACAGTCTGTGGGTACAAAGACTGCATGCCTATTAAATGCTACCTGTGGATAACTGTGTGAGTGTACAGCTTGATTATTTGTGCACACAGGTACACTGATTGCACGCTCATTGAAGGCATGGTGTGAACACCCTTTGTGGGACTTGCTTGTGAGTAAACAGGGATAGGGGTACACTGAACATGCAGTGGCTGTGATTTGTAGTGCACCCATCATTCCAATGGGTGGAGTCACCCTTCACCTAATAGTAGGAAAGGGAGATTCATGTTAGCAAATGACACTCATGGCTCCCCTAAACAGGGGCTAGGGAACCTTTTGTCCTATAGAAGTTGATGGACTACAACTCCCATGGTCCCTGACCCTTAGACATACTGGCTGGGTCTGATGGGAATTGGAGTCCAGCGGTGTCTAGTTTCTGCAGCCCTGCTCTAAACCACCAGATGCCGGCATAATGCTCTACAAGAGAGCAGGGAGATTTCTGGATTTTAGGCCGCTCCCAAAAGATTTCCAAAAGGGCAGGTCTGGTTGTACAAATTGCTCACCTGGGCTATAGCTGGAATGCCATCCTTGTGGGAATGTTCAGGTTGGCAGGAGAGGATATATTGTTTATTAATATCCTTCCTAACTTGCACTAGCAAGTTCCTTTACTTAGCAGGGTTTACATTCCCCTTCTCTCACACAGCAGAAATCTGGTTGCAGGCTCGTTAGAACCTCTTACTATTATGCAATTCAATCTGCTTCAGATTGAATTGTATGTTCCTGGTAAGATCCCCTTTTAAATCCCTCCTAAAAGAATAAGGACACCACAGTCTTATTCATTAGCAATAAAAATAAAGTTTACTCACGATCAGGCAGAGCACAGTGTGATTGCTGAAGGCAGGCTTTAGGCTTAAAGTTACAAACGTATAAAAACCAGTTTACCCCATAAGGGAGATGACTGAAGGACTGCTTGGCTGGCAGTCAGGAGTTCATTCCAGGACGTTCACAGGGTGAAAGGAAGATGGAAAAGAGAGAGAGTGTGTGTGGAAGCATGCCTTGACCTTTTACCAGGTCTGGAAAGGTCACACCCACCCACTAGTCACCCACATGCAAGGAAGGATGCTCCAGGCCAGGAGGAACAGGAAGTTTCGACTGGCTGGACCAAACATTCCCTTGCATGTCCACTCCAGCAAAACAAGGGATGTTGTATTTTACTGTTCCCAGTGGATTACACCCCACAATCCTTGCCTTTGCAATTTTTAAATGTGCCTTGAGTGTCAGGAGTGAGCCAGCCAGCAGTAAATCATATGGAATAAGTGGAGTTAACTCTTTATTAGAAAAAACAGGATCTGCACAGGTGTGTCAGGTCTAAGGAGCACATCAATTCTTCTGTAGGTCTTGCCCCTATGAAGAAGTTGCAGAGGCTGAAGGTCCCCACCTCCCCACAGCTGTCTAAGTCTCCTTCTCTTCAGAGTTTTCCCCAAGCAATCTGAGACTGCACCTGCGTGCCTGTCTTTCTTCCTCCCACTTCATGCCTCTACTGGTTCTGGGAGACCAGGGAAGAGGGGAGCTTGTTGCAGCAAGAGAGGGAGACACCCATGGTCCTTCACCAGCCTGATTCATCTCTGCCTCTTGGTCCCCTCCTCTCCTACTTCAGTTTCTGATTCTGAGTCTGAACTGCTCTCTGGCACAGACTCCCTCCGTTCACTAAGCCCTGTTACCTTTTCAGCTTCCAATACTTCCTTCTCCTAGTCTTCTGCCTCTTCTCCCTATGACCATTCATTGCTGTCCTACCACCAATCATCTGGCTCTACTGACTGAGCTGTATAACTACAACAATTGTATATTTTCTCTTTTTTTGCCCTTAATTTGTTATTCCATTTCTACTGTTTCTCTTGTGATGATGATGATGATGATGATGATGATGATGAAAAACAGTAATAGCATGAGTAAGAAGTACGTTTATTGCAATTATCCCTCCATTAGCTTAGAGGTGTGATTGATGTGTTTTCACGCAAAGGGCACAAAGCCACCCACATGTTATTTTCGACACCCTCGAGAGTAATCAATTAGGATTAAATAAACCATTCTAACACCAGGCTGAACAGTTTTATTTTTATTGAGAGCACCCTCCTGGGTTGAACTCTTCCAACTGCAGCAAACTGAAACAGATTGAATAATCCTAGCTGCGAGCTGATCCTATCAGCCCTTTTACTAGGCAAATCAGTAGGGAAAGGAGAACAGGGAAATTGTTCTTGCCTCAGTGTGACAGTATAGCCTGCCACTAGCATTACAAACTGACCCAGGGCACCCGTGTTTGCACAACAGCCTGGTTCTGTGGTGATATGTGGGTTTAGGCACAACAGGGTGGATATTTTGCACAGAGATGGTATACTGGGCAAGACAAAAATCATGCATGACATGTCCAGAAATTCAACCCTATATAGAATCATAGAATCATAGAGTTGGAAGAGACCACAAGGGGCATCCAGTCCAACCCCCTGCCAAGCAGGAAACACCATCAAAGCATTCCTGACAGATGGCTGTCAAGCCTCCGCTTAAAGACCTCCAAAGAAGGAGACTCCACCACACTCCTTGGCTGCAAATTCCACTGTCGAATAGCTCTTACTGTCAGGAAGTTCTTCCTAATGTTTAGGTGGAATCTTCTTTCTTGTAGTTTGAATCCATTGCCCCATGTCCGCTTCTCTGGAGCAGCAGAAAATATATTCTCCTATATCCTGGCTGATTCACCATGTGCCATTGAAATGATGAAAAGAATTGTTGTTGTTTTTGTTAGCATTCCCCCCACTCTTCAACCAAAAATCGGTCCCAAGGTGACTTACAAATATCAATGAGAAGACAGTTCCCACGCTCAGGCTAACAATATGAGAGACACAACACAAAAGGAAAAGAGACTGGGGAGGGAGGAGGAAAAAAGCAAGTTGGGAAACGAATTATTGTTCTTTCTTTCTCTTTAAAGCTCACAGACAGCCTTTTCTTTCTTGCATAAAACAGTCATGAATGGCAGGGTTTCATCATCACTTGTTTTTCATTCTCTCATTTTACTCTTACTCCTATATAAGTGATTAAGTAAACCAGGACCAGTGCTTTATTTCCTTTTTCATTCTATTTATTTTCTTTCCCCTTTTCTTCTTCTTATTTACTTCCTAAAAGTATCTGTTATTTAAAAGCAAAAATAAAATTCAAATACATATACTGTATATTTATGTATAAATGTTCTTGTTAACTTTATATTTCCCCTCCCCCATTATCTTTCTTCCCCCTCCCTATTTCTATTTCATTCTCCTTCCTTCTCTAATATTACAGAGAACTGCTAGTGAGCAGCAGAAATAGAAATGTTTGGGGGTTTTTTGGGGGGAGGAGGAAACAAAAGTTGCTGCTCTTTCAGCAGAGCTCATGGAGTCCCACCTCTCTCCCTGGGGCCCTTTTTATTATGGATATATGATTATTTGTGCTCATGATGCTATTGGGGCAGTTAAATGCAGTCCTGCTTTTTGTACTGTTTGCGAAAGTTCTGGGGCAATAAACTGCTTCATTGCCAATGAGTGCACATCCTGTTACTTGCCTGTTGAAATCTCACTAGCTTTTAGGCTGCAAATGTTCTGGTTTATTTCTGTCCCCCCTTTTGTTGCATTATTGCCCCTCCAGACAGCAATAATGTGGTTGCATTGGGGAAATCGGCCCTGAGTGCTCACTAGAAGGACAGATCCTGAAGTTGAGGCTCCAGTACTTTGGCCACCTCATGAGAAGAGAAGACTCCCTGGAAAAGACCCTGATGTTGGGAAAGATGGAGGGCGCACGGAGAAGGGGACGACAGAGGATGAGATGGTTGGACAGTGTTCTCGAAGCTACTAACATGAGTTTGGCCAAACTGTGGGAGGCAGTGAAGGATAGGCGTGCCTGGCGTGCTCTGGTCCATGGGGTCACGAAGAGTCGGACACGACTGAACGACTGAACAACAATAACAACAAATTGGGGAAACATCACAGGACACACCGAAGAAGAAGTAATCCACCACTAAGGGCTGTCCCCTGGAAGGAGCAAGCTTGTTTTCTCCTGCTCCGGAGGGTAGGACCCAAACCAATGGCTTCAAGTTACAAAAAAAGGAGATTCTGACTAAACGTCCGGAATAACTTTCTGACAGTAAGAAGAAGAGTTTGGATTTGGATAAGAGCTGTTCGATAGTGGAACAGTCACCCTCAGGAGGTGGTGGACTCTCCTTCCTTGGAGGTTTATAAGCAGAGGTTGGATGGCCATCTGTCATGGATGCTTGAGATGAGATTTCTGCATTGCAGGGGGTTGGACGAGATGACCCTTGGCTATGCATTCCAACTCTACAATTCTGCTATTGTGTCAAGATCATATTCCAGAATATACTTGCAAGAAAACACCAGTCTGGAGGTGGGTCCTCTCTCACAGCTTGATGGAATGGCTCGATCATAGGGCTTGATGTTGTTGTTCTCTTTCCTCCCATGTGACGGTCGTGACAAAAATTGTCTGCCTGAAGCCTGAAGCCTGAAGCCAACTTTAAGCCAAGGAAAAGTACCATTGGAATTAATGAGAGCTTGTCACCTTTCAGCTTTTTCATAAACAGTATGGAGTTAGAGGTCAGCAGTGAGGTGGACAACACTGCTGACGGCACTGAATTATTCAGGTTGGTAAAAACAAGGATTGCAAGGCACTCCAAAATGATCTCTCCAAATTGGGTGAATAAACAGTAAAATGGCAAGTGCAAATCAATGCAAACAAGTGTAAATTGGTACACACTGTTTTTTAATATATATATATATATCCTAACTTCACAAATATGCTTATGATGTTTGAAGTGGCAATGGATGACTAGGAAATAGATCTCGAGGCTCAGTGTGATAGGCAGCTCAGTGAAAATGCTGACTCAGTGTGCTGCAGTTGTGGAGAAGGCAAATTCCATGTGGGGAATCATCAAAGGGCCTGAAAATAAAACTGCCTTTGCCACAACACCATTATGCCAATCTATGGTGTGACCACACCTGGAAGACCGTGTGCAGTTCTGGTTTCTGCAACAGCTCAAAAAAGCATTGTTTGGATCTTTTTTGGTGTAGAAGGAAGATGAATAAGAGAGGAGGGACATGATAAAGTTTTATAGCATGCATGGCATGGACAAAGTGCATAGATATTTTTTTTAAAAAAATTGTTCTTTCATCCTATTAGAACCCAGGTTCATTTAATGAAGTTCGGAGATTCAGGACAGGCAATAGAAAAGTCTTCTCTATTCAGGGAATAGTTAAACTGTGGAGTTTGCTGCCACAAGATGTGGCTATCGCCGGTTTAGATGGGTTTAAAATGGGATAAAACCAATTCCTAAGGGTTAAGGCTACCGGTAGCTACTAGTCATGATGGCTGCATGCTGCTGCCTCCAGAATCAGACTCAGCATGCCCCTAAATATCAGTTTCTAGCAAACAAGCCTGGGAGAGGGCTGCTGTGCTCACGTCCTGCTGGTGGGCATCTCAGGATACCGGACTAGATGGGTCTTTGGTCTGATCCACCAAGGCTCTTCTGGTCTTCATTTTTCTCCTTTGGACACTAATGATTCCTGTTAGAACATTGAGAAAGCAGCAGAGAAGCAAAGGAGGATAATAAATGTGGAGCTGCAAATAACTTGCCTCTGGTACGCCTTTCCTGGTGCACCATCATTCAGTCTAAAATTCATGAGCTACCCTGGATTCACAACCACTGCCCATGAATTAAGCTGGCAGGCAATCTAACACTTTGAAAACATTTTAAATAATGGAGGTTCATGAAGAACGGGGGACCGAGCAATCTAGGTTTGTTGATGAAACTGTTGCTGAAGAAACTTATGTGGAGGCCTCAAGATATACTTCCACTGTCTAGCAAGAATGAAGCACAACATGTAGCTCTGTGGTGACATCTTCAATGCATTCATAGAAAATATTCAGAAGAGAAGTGAATGGAATGTTTGCAGGAAGCAGGAAGCTGGGTTATTCACGGGGTGTTGACAGTTGGACCTTAACACTGGTATTCAGACTCCATGCAGATGTTACCTGAACAGGTGTCCAGGTAATAAGTACGGTATTCAGGTGTTACCTGACTGATCCCTTAAGGTTACATATAGCATGTGTTAAAACAAAAACCTTGGATGCTGTCCTTCCCAGGGTTCTCTTAGCTTAAATGATACAAAATAGTATTAGAAATCAAGAGACAATATTGCCCTTCAGAAAACAAACATAATACATCCTATCACCCACCCCAGTAAATTAACAGGGCAAATTTCACCTTTGCTGCTTGACTATGTAGCACATTCTCTGCTGAGGGCTATTACGGCAAGCAATTGAGTTCTGAGTGCAGGGTTAATGGAAAGTATAGTTCTGTAATGTTGTAGAACAGGAATAGCCGACATAGTTCACTTCACATGTTGTCACCCTGCAGTTCCCATGAAGCCTGACAACTGTCTGGGCTGGATGGGGCTGATGGAAATTGTTGTTCAAGAACATCTGGAAGGTACCACATTGGCTACACCTCCTATAGGGAGTGTGCGTTGTAGATACTTTAATTGTCTGTGGTGGAAAGGAGAGGAATTGAGGGTGGCCTGAAGGACAGGTGGCCTGCCAAGCCCAGGGATCCCTGTACACCTTTCCCTATTGCAGAGTTGCTTAGGCATCAGCTGGGTAGTGTGGAAAAGACAGCTGGAACCACACTACTAAGCAGCACAGGGGCTGTGATATTTTGGCTGCTCTGGGGTGAAGCCTCCCCACCCTAAGGTTCCTGTTCCAGCCAGAATCATTGTCCCCCAAGCTGAGAATTGCAGGGAGTTGGTACCTGTGTGTTTACACCTGCAGGCTGTTAAACTCACCCCTCCAGGTTACTCTGAAAGTTCATGTCCTGCCAGAGGAGGGAGCCTTTTGGTGTGGGGCTGGTGCTGCTGTGAAGAGAGAAAAACAGCCCAGAGCTTTCCTCCCAAAGGACTGTGGAAATGATGTATCTTAAATATCCTACATGCAGAAAATACATTGTAGATAATGTGGGCCTTTTATGGAACCACTCCAGAAACAACACAGAAGTGGTCCATTTCTTTCTCTGAGGGTGAAAAAGAAGTGAAGACTAAAAACTATGAAAGATATTCATATGACCTCACCGGTTCCATCATGAACACAAATTATCAAGTGACATCTTCAGGGGCCTTTGTTGTGAGACACACCGTTGATCCATCTAGCTCCACACTGTCTGCATAGACTGGCAGGGGCTCTCCATGGCTCAGCCCTACTGGGAGATGCCAGAGACTGAACCTGGGACCTTCGGGGGGGGGGGGGAGGAACCATGGTCCTTTCCCCATAGGAAGCGTCAGCCTGTTGCAACCTTGGCCCCAGATCTGACAGCTGGTGGAAAAAGCTATCCCACTGCCAGTAAAAAGCACTAGGAGCCAGCTCTGTGACTTTCTTCCCTTCCTGCACAGTCCCCAGGCTGCAGCATCAAGGAAGGACATTATAAGATGGACACCAGCCACAGAAGGCGCCCACTGCATTTGTGAAAGTGCTCTGAATACTTGGGGCACTATTATCTGCACCCCTCCACAGCTGTGCCTCTTACTTCCTCCTCTCATACAGCAGCATCCATTCTCTCCCACAGGGACCTTGACCCTATAATATAAAAACCTCTAACAACAATACCGGGTGACTGGAAGTTAGGTTACAGGAGCTGCCTTTGCCAGCGACACAATTATTTCTCAGCATTCAGTTTCTAGACACCGATCAAGTGTTCCTTTCACTTTCCTTTCTGTTTGTTTGCTCGCAGTTGTATATTAATGAGGTGCCTGTAATAGTCTTTATCAAACCCAGTCTGCAGCCACTGCCATATGGCAACTACCTACCTGCTGACAACATAATTAGCCGTCCACCCCCTGTAACATTTTCAGCACCGGCTTCTGAAAACACAACCAAACAACAACTCCCACCATTACTCCAGCACTATTCAGGAGTTGACAGATTAAAGCTTTACTTTATTTCCAGTGTCTCAAGAAGCAAATTAGCTGCTATAAATCCTTTCCAAAAAATTTTTTTTAAAGCTGTCCTGGAGTTCTATTCTGCCCTTGCTACCTTACTCTTGCCTATTCATTCTATGTTTACTGGATCAGTTATGCCAAATTTAACAAAAACTCAGTGCCGGCTCAAAACATGCTGCAAGAGACCAATAACTGGCTGAGTTGAGGAGATGGCAGGTTGTAGCTCAAAGGCAGAACATCTGGGGACTTCCGGTTAGGTGCCGGTCAATGGCGGACGGGAGCCGTATAGCTCCGTCCTTTGTGAGGCTATAGGGATTACCGTGCCTGCGCCGCGGGTCCCTTAAAGCCACGGGAAGAGCGTCCCGTGGACCTGTGTCTTGTGGGTCCCAGACGTGCCGTCTCCGCTCCTGGTCGACCCTCGTAAGGGGGGAAATCGGGCGAGCGGAGCGCCGGCACGGGACTGAAGAGACGGCCGCCTCCTCTGGGCAAAGCAGCGATCCCGCCAGACTCGAGCACCCGGCACTTCCGACATAGGAACTTCCAAAGAAACTCTGTAAGTAAAAGTTTTGGACTATTTGATGAGCTTGAAGAACACTGCTTACAGAGGAAACTTTAAAAGGAAGCCTGTTCCCTTTGAACTGTTTGCGCGAGCTTGGTAGCGCTAAAAGATCAAAGCCGCGACTAACGGGAAAAGTTTTGCGAACTCTGCCAAACTTTTTAAAAAGTTGATTAAAAGTTGTTTTAAGGATGTTTAAAGACTCAAAAACAGTTGATATGGCAAAAGAAGACACCGCTCGCCCTCTGGATTAGGATTCCGGGTCGGTAGCGGGCTGCAATATATTGTTGCCATTTTTTCTTTGCTACTGTTTCAGTGACTGTTTACCAGTGGAGACATTTTAACTTCTTTGCAGCCAGATACAAGTAACTCTATGGACTTGGTGGTAACACTGCAAGTGAGAAATAGTTACTGACTTGGGCTATTTAAAATAAACTCTTCTTGGCTATAAGGAAGTTTGCAACTTGGAAAAATTTGAACTCTTTGCCTAAAAGTTGGATTTTTGGGCTGGTGTGGGACTCCTGGCTCAGCAGACTCTTTGTTCTCAGAAGTGAGCTGCTGGCCACCTGGTGTTTACTTTTGGGACTGTTGGCCTTTTGCTGTGAATGTCTGAGATAGTTACCACAGCAACTGGAGTGACCTTGAGACTGAAATTGCAGAGCCCACAAGAAATGCAAGATAGCACTAGATCCAAAACAAGCAGCTCTACACAAAGAAAAAGCTCTGTTTCCCTAACCCTACAGGAACAAATGGAGAAATTGGTTGCCAGTGTGGCAGAATTAACAGCAGGACTTAATAGTGTGACTGAGGGGTTGAAGCAGACGCAAGAATCAGTGAATACAATTGGTGCATCAGTGAATACAACAGTGAACTCTGCTATAGAAAAACTCCAAGTTGATATAAAAGCTGATATTAAAAACTCCACCCAGATTTTAGAGAAATCAATTGGCCAAATTGAGGAAAATGTAAGGAGGAACAGAGAAGAAATTAATAAAATTGGGCAGGAGGTGATAACTTTGAAAAAAGATTCCGAGGAAATTAAAGTGGTCAGAGAAAAAATAAAAAAGGTGGAGGAGAAATTGGACAATTTAGATTTGGAGCAGATAGAGCAAATTGGAACAAGACAGAGAACTGTAGAAGAATCTCTTGCTTTTCTTCAACTCCACCAGAGAGAGGGGAACATTCGTTTGAGGGGTCTTCCAGAACTGGAAGGGGAAGATCTAAAAGCCTATATTGTGGAGCAATTCTCAACATACTGGGAGTTAGAAGAGGTAAACGTCTCAGCACGCATAGTGAAGGCCTTCAGATTTGGACCTAGAGGCTCCAGAGGAAAGAAAAGCACCAAAACAGTCAGTGACTGTTTGATTGTGCTGCATGATAGACACGACAGAGACTACTTTCTGGACCTACATTATAGAAACAACCTGGTGGTACAGCAGAATAAAGTCATCTTTTATAAGGACATCCCCAAATTTTTCCTGGACAAGAGAGTTCCTTACAACGACTTGGTTACTGAGCTAAGAAGAAGAAAGATCTCCTTCAGTTGGGAATTCCCAGAAGGCCTTGCATTTACGTTCGAAGGAAAAAAGATAAGAATAAAGTCCCTGGCGGAAAAGCAAAAGTTTTTGGACAAACATCTGGAACAATTTAAAGGTACCCCACTTGATCCAGCACAGCTCTACAAGTTTCCAGAAGTATTTCCACCGCCGGGAGTACCAGGGCCGAGTCAAAAGGATCCAGAGGAAGGTAAGAAAGGAGAGGCAACTGGAGGAGAAGAATAAATAAAGGAAAATGGCGCTCAAGTTGATGACTTGGAATGTTCGGGGATTGAACCAGAGACCAAAGAGACGCAGAGTGTTTTATAGCATAGAAAAGAAGAATCTGGATATAATATGTTTACAGGAGACCCACATAGTTCGACGACACAGAAGATTATTACAGAATAAAAAATTAGGCCAAGAGTTTATATCATCGGATAAGGTCAAGAAGAGAGGAGTAGTGATTTATGCAAAGGAGAAATATAGCCCAAGACAGCTATTTAAAGATGAAGAAGGGAGATACATCGCAATTGAAATTAACGTACAAGGCGAAAAATTTCTGATTCTGGGACTTTATGCACCAAACAATGGAAAGTCGATTTTTTACAAGAAAATTCATGATCTGCTGTTGGACTATTTGGATTACAAGTTAGTTTGCCTTGGAGACTTTAACGGTGCAGTTTCCACATTAATGGACAGATCTCAAAGAACTAAATTAACGAATGATGGGAAACTCCCAAAGACTTTTTTCGAAATGGTGGATAATTTGAATTTGGTGGATTCTTGGAGATTAAAAAACCCCATTGAAACAGAGGCAACTTATTTCAGCGAATCCCAGCAGTCATGGTCGAGGATAGATTATATTTGGATTTCGAATGAATTGGCTCCAAAAATACAAAAGGCAGAAATCGGTCCAAAAACTTTTTCAGACCACAATCCGGTACAGTTAAATTTAAAAATGATTTCCAAGGATTCTTTTAGATGGAGAATGGATGACGCTTTGATGAGAGATACCAAGCTAGTAGAAAGAGCGGTGAAAAAGATGAAAGAATATTTTCAAATCAACTGGAGTTCCGAAGTGGAGAAAAGGATTGCTTGGGATGCAAGTAAAGCGGTAATGAGAGGATTTCTCATAAGTGAAAAAGCAAAGAAGAAGAAGCAACAAAATGCGGAAATGGAGAGACTATTGAAACTAATCAAAGAAAAGGAAAAAGAATTAAGAGGACATCCTAAATGTGTCAAAATTCAAAAAGAAATTAAATACTTGCAATCCCAATATGCGACTATTATGAATCAGGACATTGAATGGAAAGTGAAAATGATGAAGCAAAGAACATTTGAATCTGCAAATAAATGTGGAAAACTACTAGCTTGGCAATTAAAGAAAAGACAAAAGGCAAATGTCATCAGTAATTTGGTAGTAAATGGAAAAAACGTGGAGAATCCGGAGGAAATCAGAAGGTGTTTTCAGAAATTCTATAAGCAACTGTACAAGGAGGAGAAGATAGATGAAGCAGAGATAGACCGATTTCTGGAAAAGAATGGATTGCAAAAAGTCCCAGAGGAAAAATTAATAACTCTCAACCACCCAATATCAACACAAGAGATAGAGGATGCAATAAACAACATGCAATTGGGGAAGGCCCCAGGACCTGATGGATTAACAGCAAAGTATTATAAGACATTGAAAGATTGGCTATCGCAGCCGTTGAGAGAAATTTGCAATAAAATATTAGAAGGAGATAGGGCACCTGAGACGTGGAAAGAAGCCTTTATCACACTGATTCCAAAACCAGATACGGACAAGACTCTAATGAAAAACTATCGTCCAATATCCCTTTTGAATGTGGATTATAAAATTTTTGCAAATGTTTTGGCTACAAGGTTGAAAAGAGTGCTGAAAGACTATATACATAGAGACCAAGCAGGTTTCTTACCAGGAAGACAAATAAGTAATAACACGAGAATTATTGTGGACATTTTAGAAAAACTGGAGAGAGACATAAATACAGATGCGGCACTATTGTTTGTTGATGCAGAGAAAGCATTTGACAAAGTATCTTGGACATTTATGAAAAAGAATTTGGAAAAGATGGGAGTTGGAGAAATTTTTTTAAATGGCATTAAGGCCATCTATACAGAACAAAGAGCAAAGGTAATAGTAAACAGTGTGATATCGGAGGAGATTGAAGTTGAGAAAGGAACAAGACAAGGGTGCCCTATCTCCCCTTTACTATTTATTACGGTCCTGGAAGTCCTCCTAAATATGATACGAAAAGATAAACAGATAAAAGGAATTAGAGTGGGAGAGAAAGAATATAAATTACGCGCCTTCGCAGACGATTTGATGCTATCCCTGCAGGAACCGGAAAGCAGTGTCCCCAAAGCCTTGGAATCAATTGAACAATTTGGACTTGTAGCTGGCTTCAAATTAAATAAGCAGAAAACCAAAGTTTTAGGTAAAAACTTGAGTGCAGAACAGACTCAAAGAATACAAGAAGGCACTGGCCTCAATTTTGTTAAAACTGTAAAATATCTAGGCATCAATCTCACAGCTAAGAATCTGAACCTGTACAAGGATAACTACGAAAAACTGTGGATAGAGATAAAGAAAGATATGGAAATATGGACAAGACTAAAACTGTCGTTAATGGGAAGAATAGCAGTGGTTAAAATGAATGTCCTACCAAGGATGCTGTTTTTATTCCAAGCCATACCAATTTTGGACAAATTGGACTGTTTTAAGAAATGGCAAAAGGACCTATCGAAGTTTATATGGCAGGGCAAAAAGCCTAGAATTAAGTTTAAGATCTTAACAGACTCTAAAGAGAGAGGAGGCTTTGCCCTGCCGGATTTAAGACTTTACTTTGAAGCAGCGGCCTTTTGCTGGTTGAAGGACTGGTTTAAATTAGAGAACGTTGATGTGTTGGACTTGGAAGGACACGATAATATGTTTGGATGGCATGCATACCTTTGGTATGACAAGGTTAAAATTCACAGAACTTTTAAGACTCATATAGTTAGAAAATCCCTGTATCAGGTCTGGACTAGGTATAAAGACCTATTGGAGAGAAAGACTCCTAGATGGATCTCACCAGTGGAGGCCAAGGCCTATAAGAGACCGAATATGTCTGCAAGTTGGTTACGATATATGGATATATTGCAGCAGGAAGGGGACTCATTTAAGTTGAAAAGTTACGACCAAGTCAAAAATCAGGTCCCCGACTGGCTGCAATATTACCAGGTTTATGAAACATTTAAAATGGACAAAAAAATTGGTTTTCAAGTAGAAAAATCAAAACTGGAAACAGAACTGATAGAATCCAACTTTAAGAACCTTTCTAAAATGTATAATCTTTTGCTAGAGTGGCATACGAAAGATGAACTGGTTAAATCGACAATGATAGATTGGGCGAAAGATGTAGGACATAATATTATGATGGATGACTGGGAGAGACTGTGGCAGAAAGGTATCAAATTCACTGCTTGTAATAGTTTAAGAGAAAACATAATGAAAATGGTATATAGATGGTATTTGACACCAGTTAAGATAGCCAAGATGAATACCAAAATGTCAGATGTATGTTGGAAATGTAAACATGCGAAAGGTACCTTTTTTCATATGTGGTGGTTGTGTCCAGCGGTAAATGCCTTCTGGGATAAGATCTATAATGAGCTTAAAAAGGTAATGAAAGTTACCTTTAGCAAGAAACCAGAGGCATTCCTTCTGAGCATAACCAATGAAGAGATTCCCAGTCAGGATAGAGTGTTTTTTATGTATGCCACAACAGCAGCCAGAATACTATTGGCAAGAACATGGAAAGGTGAGGAGGTACCAACAGTGGAAGAATGGCAAATGAAGATGATGGACTATATGGAACTCGCAGAACTGACCGCCAGAATCCGGGACCAGAGGGAGGAGAAGGTGTCACAAGATTGGAGAAAATTCAAAGACTATTTAGTCAAATCAGTAAAATTGAACATTTGAGCAGAATTAAATAGAAGATCGGCTTTAGTAGGTTTTTGTTAGATAAATCTGTTAGGAAGAAATTTTTGTGTGATGATTTATTTGTTAGAAAATATGTTAAGATTTGGTGTTTAAGTTAAGATTTATATTTGATTAGGTATTTGATCAAGTAAAGTTAAGCATATCAAAAATTGGGCAAATGTTAATGGAATAAGATACAAAGCTACCTAGAAGATAGATACGATTTTGAAGACAGTGGAGGGAATGGGGGAAGCCCCCAAAACAGAGAAGATAGTACCAAGAAAAGTAAGAAGATAAGTGTTAGTTTAAGGTTTGTATATGTTTCTTTTTATTGTTATTGTTTGATTGTGTTTATGTATTGTGTTTTTATAGTGTTAATGTTGGTGTTTATGTTATGCTTTTTTTGTGTTAATGGAAAATAATAAAAATCTTATAAAAAAAACAAAAACAAAGGCAGAACATCTGCTCTGCATACAGAAAGTTCCAGGTTCAATCCTTGGCATCTCCTGGTAGGGCTT
Organism: Lacerta agilis; assembly: GCF_009819535.1. Taxonomy (NCBI): domain Eukaryota; kingdom Metazoa; phylum Chordata; class Lepidosauria; order Squamata; family Lacertidae; genus Lacerta; species Lacerta agilis. The sequence goes on along the minus strand of NC_046314.1, from coordinate 102,651,904 downwards.
GGAACACTCCCTGTCTGAAAACTTGGAGAGTCACTGCCAGCCAGTGTTGAGACTATTTAGCTAGATGGACCAATGGTCTGACTCAGGATAAGGCAGTTTCCTATGGATTGTAATGTGAAGAGGAACAATTTATGCTGGAAATGCCGAGTCAGGTCGTTCTATATCAAGGGATCCAACATTTTCACCTCATGTCATACAATTTTCTTAATATTTTGTACACTTGTTGAATGATCCGAACTAAGTTTAAATCTAATTTTTTTTTTATCTCATCCCATTTGTGAGTTATGAGGATTTGAAATTTCAAGCAATTGACAATTTTGGCCTTGCCAAAAAAAACCTTAAAAGCTCAGCCCAGAACTGAGATACGTCAAAACTAAAAACACCAATCTCTTCAGAACTACACGGGCTTTAATATGATATGCCACGTGATGGACTTAGGCTACTTTAAAATTTAAATTTAAGTTACAAAATTTAAAATTTAAACAGTGATTTTAAAAAATATGATTTAGAAAATACAAAAAACCGTATTGATTATTTAATATATGTAAGCAAAATTTCATCTTGGGATCTCAATAGAATCATATATATATATTTATATAACATACATGTCTGCCTTATTGGGTTCTGTGTAGGATAAGCGTTTCCGTGCGCTGCTCTGGTTAGCCAGAAAGCAGCTTAGTCATGCTGGCCACATGACCTGGAAGCTGTACACCGGCTCCCTTGGCCAGTAAAGCAAGATGAGCGCCGCAACCCCAGAGTCGTCTGCGACTGGACCTAATTTTAAAGGTAAAGGGACCCCTGACAATCAGGTCCAGTCGTGTCCGACTCTGGGGTTGCGGCGCTCATCTCGCTCTATAGGCCGAGGGAGCCGGCGTTTGTCCACAGACAGCTTCCGGGTCATGGGGCCAGCATGACAAAGCCGCTTCTGGCGAACCAGAGCAGCGCACGGAAACGCCGTTTACCTTCCCGCTCGAGCGGTCCCTATTTATCTACTTGCACTTTGACGTGCTTTCGAACTGCTAGGTGGGCAGGAGCTGGGACCGAACAACAGGAGCTCACCCCGTGGCAGGGATTCGAACCACCGACCTTCTGATCAGCAAGCCCTAGACTCTGTGGTTTAACCCACAGCGCCACCTGGGTCCCCCTTTACCTTTACCTTAGGATAAATGGGTCTTCTTGGAGTAAAATATAACAGAATAAACAAGACTTCGACTGTAATATCAGTTACTTCAGGCATTTCTTTAGAAAGTTATTCAGTTAAAAGGTAACTAAAAAGCTAGTCCTGCTTTTCTTTTAAAAATGTGTTCCAGTGCAGAGCGATAGCTTGTGGTTGCATGATAGAAATGCCTGAAGAGGGGTGGAGGCCAGTGTTGCCCCTGGGCATCATTCAAGGCACCCAAGGGTGCCATGGCACACTGGTTGAGAACCACTGGTTCTAGCTAATACTGAGCTAGATGGTCCAGTGGTCTGACTCAGTATTAGGGCTTATGCACACTTAACTTTATATAGCAACCTGCACGCTGGCTGAGACATTTCCTTCCCTTCCCTTATCTGACGTACACACTATAGTCATTTTCTTAAGCCCAGCATCCATTTATCCTATGGGAAATTAGCAAAATTTGACAGCTCTTGACTTGGGAATTTGTGCACGGATCTGGTAAAAGAAGCATCTCAGTGCAGCCTTTAATAAGGCTCAGCCTTAACTGCTCAGAAAAAAAAGACAGAGAAGCAGATCCACAGTCCCCTGGAAACAAGGAATGCCTTTTTCAGTGATGTCTTGGGAAAGTGGAAGGGCAGACTTCAAGAACCAGATGTTTTGCCTAGGAAATATGATATGGATAAAAGCAGGGAGCCGGTTTGAGAGGAAAAGGGGCTAGACCACATGACTTCGATTCTTGAGGCAGCTGCTTTCTTTCTTTTCACTCTCCCTGCCTTTGGCAAATGGACAATCTGATTGCTCCTGCTGCTGCAAGTTATCTTATCTCCTTTTCCTGGGCTGACTCTCCATCCTACCGAAACAGCATATGGCAAGGCTTATCTTGTGGAAACTCCTGGCGCCCTTAGCAGTTTCCACACCAGCAATGCCTGCTTCTGGGAACACCGAGTCCCACCAGCACAGAACTTTTCCATGTCTTCGGCAGTTTCCTGCAGGGCGAGAATAAATACCTATAGTACTCGAGCTGTTTGGTTGTGTGAGTGGATCAGGCTGAAAAGACTTTGCTCTTTAAAGAGCTGTCAAACAGAAGGTGGAGCAAGCTTGTTTCCTCCTGCTCTGGAGGTTAGGACCCAAGTTACAAGAAAGGAGATTCAAGAATGGATTCAAGTTACAAGTTACAGTGGTACCTCAGGTTAAGAGCTTAATTCGTTCTGGAGGTCCGTTCTTAACCTGAAACTGTTCTTAACCTGAGGTACCACTTTAGCTAACGGGGCCTCCCGCTGCCTCCGCGCAGCTGCTGCACAATTTCTGTTCTCATCCTGAAGCAAAGTTCTTAACCCAAGGTACTATTTCTGGGTTAGCAGAATCTGTAACCTGAAGCGTCTGTAACCCGAGGTACCACTGTACAAGAAAGGAGATTCTGACTAAACATCAAGAAGAACTTTCTGATGGCAAGAGCTGTTCGAAAGTGGAACAGACTCCCTCAGAAGGTGGTGGGCTCTCCTTCCTTGAAGGTTTTAATGCAGATGTTGGATGGACATCTGTCATGGATGCTTTAGTTGAGATTCCTACATTGCAGGGGGTTGGACTAGATGGCCCTCAGGACCCCTTCCAACTCTGCAATCCTTTGATGCTGTTATGAGCCCACCTCTCATTCTGATCTATCCAAGTCACTGTTAGGATGGTTTTTGTATAACATCCACAATGAAACAGAATCACTTGTTCCCTTATGCCTGGTCTGTGCACGTTTACTTAGAATTAGGTCCCATTGATTCAATGGGAACAGTTCCTGAGTTATGTCTCTCTCTTTCCCTGCCCCCCCTGACAGATTCACCTCAGCAGCCCTCCCTTCAAGATGCTTTGGGCATCACAGCTGCCTCCTCCCCCACCATGGTCCCAGTGCAGCTTAACTTTCAGCAAGTGCTTAATCTTGGCAGAGCATCACTTTATTGCTCTCAAAGGGAAAACATGTCTGAGGTCTTGCAAGAACATGAGAGCGAATTTCCTGAAATGGGTTTGATCTCTCCAAGTTGTTGTGTTTAGCCAGGAAGGAAAATCAGTCTAGACGGTCACGTGACTGGTCAGGAGACCTGATTTACCGAAGGTTATTTCTCCCCTTGCAAAGTGAAGAACATACAAAACTCTGCTTAAACAAGAATGCGCGTCTCAATTGTATGAAGCTGTGTTCAAATGAAATGTGACAGTGGCTATGACTATGAGGAAGTAACCACAGACATTAAAACCACTTGCCAAAATAGAGATAGACAAATCTATCATTTTGGGTTTCTCTCCTTTTCTCCTTTTCCAGTCACAAGTTCTCCACATTTCTGCAGCAATCCTCGTGAAATTTCATCAGCACTTTAGTGCAAATTTCTTCCCATAAACACCTTTTTATATGCAGTGTTGGCTAACATACACATTTTTGCAAGGAATCTTCCCCAATAAAATACATTTTTGTACACTTTGGTTGGTTGGAGATAATGTGAACAAAATTGAATTTCTCCAGCACCCAGGAGTTAAATTCAGCCAGTGCAATTCTTCCACCAGCCGTGTCATGTGATGGTGATAGTTTGCTCCAGTGGATGTGTTGATATTATTCATTGACATCTCCTGTAAAGACAATCAAAAGTGGGAAGAACAAAGGTGAAGACTGAGCATAGCTGGAATGGGATTATCCTGGATGAAGTTGGCTGATGTATTGCCTAAGGAGCAATCATTCTTTTAGGATTTAGAACACACAAATAGAGTGAAGGCTAAAGATTTCATCAAATTGCCCCACCCCACCCCAAAGCTACAAAGCATTGCCATATTCTTATGCCCTCTAGTGCTGTCAGAGAACCACCCAACTGACAGCTTGGCACAGAGGTTACAACTAACAAATGTGTTCTTTGGACTCTGCATTTGGGCGATATATCCATTCCCAACAGAGTGGTTGTTGGGGTTACATAAGCCACAGCTGGTGTTAGAGGGACACATCAGTTTCCCAACTGAGTGAAAGACTAACGCTTGGAAGGAAGTCAACATAGAGGTGATTCCCAAGGCTACCCTATACTACTTTTCCCAGGTGCCATCTCAACAAATAACTGACTGTGAGAAACTAATGCTTTATCAAGTGAACAGGGCCACTTAAAGGACCACGCCCACAGGATTTCTAGTCACTGTGGGGGCATGGGGGGGGGGCAATTGCTGGGCACCATGCTAATCTCCTCTTCTGCGATGTGTCAATACATTGGAAGGGGGCGATTTGCAGATAAGCTTTCAGCAGAGGAAAGGTGAGTTGACTATGGAAGGTTTGCAGTCTATTATTATACTGAGCTAAGATGAGTAGTTAAAGTGGAATTGTTGTAGGGAATGAAGCCTTAATGAAATTACCGTGCTCTCTGAGAACTGAGCCAGCTAATTATTGCTGAAGTCCAGGAATCAATACACAGTAAAAGATGCAGCACTGAAAGGCAGCCAATGTACATGGCACATTTTCCAGACCAGAAATTACTCCTGTACAAATGCCATGTGTGCAATTTGATTTCCTAGATATCCGTGAGCTGCCATCAATAGGGGGATACGAAAGGAATGCTTATTATTAATCTTCCACATATATCCTAAGGTGATAAATATAGAAAAAACTGGCTAAATAAAAACATACTAGGATAAAGTAAGGTACATATTAGGACAACATATTAGGTTTGGAGGGTAGGTCCGGAACCAATGGATTCCAGTTACAAGAAAGGAAATTCTGACTAAATAGCAAGAGCTATTCCTCCCTCAGGAGGTGCTGGACTCTCCTTCCTTGGAGCATTTACTTCCAGGTTTTCGGCGTTCGGGAGCCAAAACGGACGATAACAGATGTGTTCAGAAACTGAGGTTTGACTGCATATGCAACCTGAGCCTATGATGGAAGGGCTCACAGCATTAACACCCCAGAAGGTCTTACTTCTCCCATAGCCACAGCCTTGGATTCCAGCAGAAATAAAGCATGGCTTTTACTCTCTGGCTTCTGCCTGCAGCCTGCTGCCTGCAGTTAGGGTTACCAGATATCCCCAGTTCCCGGGTTACAGTCCCCGGATTTGCAAATCTGCCCAAGGACAAATTCTGTCCCCGGAATGTCCCCAGATTTGCATATCTGTTCTCAGGAAACATGGCATTGCAGTGGCAGCCTCAGCAGCCCAGAGCCAGCCTGATAGCTCAGTTTGCTGATCTCCTGCCCCCTTTGTTTTGACTGAGCGGGGAAGGCTCGGGAGTCACGGCCGGCCGGCCGTTGCTCAGTTTTTTTAAAAACTCTGCACATTTATGTTTCACAGGGTGCGAAAGAAGGGCTTTGCCCCTTTATACAATATGCATGTGTACTTGGGCCCAGGGTCTTTTGCCTCACCACTACTGACTCCCTGTTGCTACTCAGCTTCAAAAAGTAAAATAAAAAAGTGTCCCTGGATTCATTGAAAAAAATCTGATAACCATATTCTAATACATGCTGGGCACATTGGCTTTTGATTAAGCTTTAACACTGAAAGGCATATAGCATGAGTTTCAAAGGCGAAGTTAATAAAAACCGTTTCTTCAATTGCACCACAGGCTCCAGTCCGAGATTAACTCAGAGTCATTTAGGTGAAAAGTAAGTAACTCTAGGAAATGAAAACTACTGATGAAGCGGCAATTTTTTTATTTTGAAAGTCTGGCCCCAAAGAAAGAAGTTTGAGAACCACCATCCTAGAGTGTAAATTTGAACTCTGCTAATTAGATAATCAAATGAGCACTATTATGTTGATTTCTGCATACAGTCATACCTTGAGTTGCATACTCTGCATGTTGCGTACGTTCGACTTACGGACCTCCACGGCCTGGAAGTCCTCCCTGGAGCATGCGCGATGCACAGGTGTGCACAGGTGCGCAGAAGCGTTTTGTGCACTTTGCAGAAGTGCAAAAATGCACGAACTTCCAGTTTTTTGGGGGGGTGTGTGTTCATGTTAAGCACGCCCGTGTTACGTAGCGCGATCCAGAACAGATTGCGTGCGTAACATGGTACCACTGTATTAAACCATCTGTGTAAGAGCAGATCAAGCTGCTTTTTCCCCTGGCTCGTTGGCAACCTTTGCCGCAGCCTTGTCTGCTATGTTTTCTAGGCTCTGGAGAATCAGAGAGGCTCTGCTTCTCTTTCTCCACAAATGAAACCCTCAATTCCTCCTCCTGCTGCTGCCCACAAGCAGGACTCCTCTCCTCTCTTTGCCCCTTTGTTCTCCTTGGAAAACAACCAAGAGATTCTTCTTCCCATGTGCTGCCCTGTGCAAAAGTTGTTGACCAGTTCTTTTTTTTAGCATCTCCACAGCTTGCTTCCTGCTCTAATAGAAATTGACTTAAAAAAGATAGGCAGTGGCCGCAAGAGCAGCAGGGGTGCCTTGAAATAAACTGTCTTCCCCTCCCATGAAGGTCTTCTGCCTCTGAAGAACCTGCTTCAGAAAGGCAAAAAAGAGAAAGAGCCATTTTCCCATAGAGTAAAGTTACCAGATGTCCCCATTTCCCGGGGACTGTCCATGGATTTACAGCTTTATCAGCATTCACATGTACGTAGCAAACAATAAGTGTCCCCGGATTCATTGGAAAAAAAGTCTAGCCCAGTTCTCTCTCACACACTCAACTCTCTGGCTTTTGTTTTTGTCATTGCCAGCCACCCATTTGCCCAATGGTACAGAGAGCTTCTGTTTGACCCATAGTTAGGGGGCCATTATGGCCCTTGCCTGGCTAATTCAACACTAATTACAAGGGACTCAGGCACCATGCAACCGCTGCCCCCCTCCACGTTTGTGTGTGTGTCACAGTGTGTGTGTGTGTGTGTGTGTGTAGGGAATATGGAGAGAGAGGGGGAAAAATGTTTCTGATTGACTGGCATCTAATCCCTCTGCTCAGGCCTCCGTTTTGCTGAAGGGTTTCTGGCTCATCCAGAGTGTTTTATTTCCATACATAAAAACCATGCGCATTTCATTTATGTCATACTTGCAGGCTGGACCTCATGCATAATAACTGTGTGTGTTCCATGCCAGCAAAGGAAATGGATTTTGGTTTGAGTGGGTTTTTTTTTTTTTTTTTTTAAAGAGCATAGCGGCCCAGAGCACACCATAAAAAGTATTCGGAGCCCTGTAAACTTTGGGTTTTGTTTTTGCAGAAGGATTACAGGCAGCCTGATGTTGTGAGAGAATAATGGCTGGGATGAGGGCAACTGACACTTGTCATGGAAACAATAAGCCTTCACAACCCACATGCGCCCCAGATGTAATCTCCTCTGATGGAGATCAAAGAATGCCGAATCTCCCAACTCAATGTACTCGCCTGCATGCCTATTTCAGCTGGGAGATCTCCATCAGATACAGCAGGCAGCATTTTGTCCAATGACTGTCTTGCCTTCTGCATTGCTCAAACTCTCACCCTTTTCTATGCATTTGTGAAACCCTGGATACAGCATGTTGTTGTTGTTCAGTCGTTCAGTCGTGTCCGACTCTTCGTGACCCCATGGACCAGAGCATGCCAGGCAAGCCTATCCTTCACTGCCTCCCGCAGTTTGGCCAAACTCATGTTAGTAGCTTCGAGAACATTGTCCAACCTTCTCATCCTCTGTCGTCCCCTTCTCCTTGTGCCCTCCATCTTTCCCAACATCAGGGTCTTTTCCAGGGAGTCTTCTCTTCTCATGAGGTGGCCCAACTACTGGAGCCTCAACTTCAGGATACAGCATAGCCCGACTCAATTAGGACAATTATTAGAGACAAAATGGTTCACAGAAAATAATAAATGCTGGTGGAATGAAGTGAGGTGAAGTTATTGGGGGAGTGGCATAGTTAATATATTGTTCCTAAGCAGTTTTCAGACCCCTGAGCAGTGCTTTTTTTTCTTTTCTAAAAAAATGTTTAGGGGTACTCTCATTTTGACTCAAGAAAATCCCTGGGAAAGGGAAGGAAGCTACCATCAGAGGTGGCAACACCGTGCTAGATTCCAAGTCCTACTTCACACGTTAAACACTCGCTTCCATCTGAAACTCAGGAAACGTGGCAGTAAATGAGGCCGCCATCAGGGATAGCAACGGAACTGACAATTCACCATGCTAGCGAAGAAACTAAATTTTTTAATTTTTAAAGTTTCTTCTCCCGTTAAGATTCACAAAATGTTAGATTCACAAATGAAAAAAGCACTGCCCCTGAGTATTGAACATTGAAGATGGAAGGACTAAGGATAGCAACATACCACTCCGTCTATTTCTGATGTTCAAGAGGAGAGTGTCATTACTAGGGATGGAAGGATGTGTCTGCTTCAGTTGTCTCAATTTTTCTTTTTCCTCCCCATAAATTCAGTTCTCCACATTTATGCAGCAGTTTGTGACTTTAAAAAAAAAATCCCCATGAAAATTATCCAGCATTACAGTGCAAATTTCTCCTAATAAACACATTTTGGCATGCATTTTCTCTTAATATCATGCATTTTTGCATGTTATCCTCACCAATATATTTTCATGCATGCTTTCGTGATCCAGCAGGCTTTTCTTATGTTTGCACATCCCTATGAAAGTGGAGCAAACAGCTTCTCTCCCCAGAGTAGAACTGCTGCTTATGCACGCTCTGTTGCATAAGAACACAGGAAGAGATCTGTTGGATCAGGCCAATGGCCCACCTAGTTCTGCATCCTGTCCTCACAGTGGCTAACCAGGTGCCTGTGGGAAACCAGAGTGCCACAGCGCTCTCCCGACCCGGTATGCCCAGCATAAGAATACAACGATAGCTATGAGAAGCGCATGATAAACTGAGAGCATAACATTAAATCTCATTCATTGCTAGTAACTCTTCACCAGCGAAAGAGAAGATTTCCCCCTTTCTTCAATTCCCCTTCTCCTTTCTCTGGCATGATGAACTAGGTTGGGGGTGGGTGGGTAATCCTACAGCTTAGAGGAATGGCAGTGGCTGAGAGCAGCCTTGTCTTTGTGGATGAATGCTTTTAATTTCATCACGAACAGGACTGCTGCACCCGTCAGCTCGCAAAAGGAAGTTCTGTACAAGTCCAAGTCGAATGGAACTACCCAGCGTGAGATGCAGCGAAATGTGACCAAATAGGGAAAGCGCGACTGAGAAGTAATTTAATGTGCTCCACGGGAGTGGAGATTTCTTCTTGAACAACACTTGATAACCCTGCAGAGCGGAGTTCGCTATAAAGGAGAAATGTTTCACTCTGGCAAGGACCATTCAGGGGTACTGTTTCAAGCTTCACGGAGGTGTCAATAGTGAGGAAAGAAGACGAGACCAAGCAAGGCCCAAAGGCCTGTTCTTGGATATAGTCAAGAAGGACCTGATTTGGGCCCACACTTGATTATATGGGTTTCCTGCAACCTCACGTACTCTAGGTTAAGGCCAAGTTGGTTTTCCTCCTGCTGGTGCCGTTCCTGGGAGGGAAAGAGGAAAAAAACACACAACCAAAATGATGTCTGACTTTTAACAAAGCAAATGAAATCCCTGTTGGGTAGCAGAGGAGTGGGGCAAGTGGCAGCTGTAGCCCATGGCCATCAAACAATAGAAGTGGGGCTGCTTTAGGATTAGAGATTTGTGGATTTCTTTATGTCTGTCAGGGACCGTGCTGAGGAGGGCTACACCGAGGAGGAATGGTGGGAGCCTCCCCCTCCCCCCCCCCTGCTCTGGATCCTGAATCTTCACAGGAGCATGAGGACAGTATAGATTTGGAACAGAGGTTTGCAGTGGGGCATAGTTCAGAAAGCAGAAGCTGGGAAATACTGGATGAGGAACAGCTAGGAGAAGAAACACTGGGAGAGAGGGGGTTAACAGATTCACTGTCTGTGGAAAGCATTCATCCGCTCTCCCCCAAGGTCAATAAGAGCTGAGAAAGTGGCAGAACAGAAAGCACACAAAGCACAGAGGGGACAGGCCCAGAAGCGATGTAGATTAATAGGGACAGAAGGGATTGGAAACCTTAACTGGAAGCACCACCATTTCTAGGAGACAAGTTCTTTGTTCTCTTGCTGTGATTATTAAAGTTTCTAACTGGTAAGAAGACTCCTTTTCCTTTGTTCTGCTTATCTACTGCCCCAGGGGGAGGAAGCCAATTCCCTGAAGCCTGACAATGTCCATATCAGAAGAGCCTGCTGGATCAGGCCAGTGGTCCATCAAGTCCAGCATCCTGTTCTAACAGTGGCCAACCAGGTGCCTGAAGCAGGATCTGACCACAAGAGCCCGGACCCGTCCTTTTAAAGCCATCTAGATTGGTCGAATGCAGCTACTACTACTACTGGCAGACGGGGGGGCAGGTCTCAGGGCCAGAGGTTTCTCAGTCATGGGATTAATTAACCTGCTTGTGCTTAATTTGTGTCCTTATTTTGTTGCACACCGTGCTTACTTGTGGTGGGAAAGGGCACATTTCCCCAAAGGAACAGCTAACAGCCAAAAGTGTGCAAACGTTCCCCATGAGACATGTGTTTGTTTAAAGAGAGAAAGCGGGAAAACAACATCTTTGAACCTCGAGAGCACTCGGCCATCAATTTGGTCCCACCAAGACAGAGGCTGCATCTTGATTGAAAAGCCTCTCACACCCAAAGGATTCCTGTCTGGCGGCTTTCAGAGGAGAGAGAGGCTGCATTCATCTCAAACTGCTTGGCTCTCAGCTCTGACAAGAACAGATTGTTGTTGGGTTTTTTTTTGGAGAGTGTTTTGATTTCACTCTATTCAGAAAAGAGGTTACCAGCAGGGGAAGGTGGTCATCTTGAAATAAAGAAAGCAACACCGTGCCACTTGGAAAGAAATTTGGATTAAGGCCTCTGCAGGCATGTCGGTCTGGAAATAGAATTGCACTTTGTAAAGGAAAAGATGTGCATCTGATCTCAGGTCTAGTACGGCTTCTCCATTCAGTTTAAAATGATAAAGGTTCTTCTTATTGCTGTAGTTCAGTGGTAGAGCATCTCTTTTGCATACAAAAAGACTCAATGCCCAGCACATAGCTGTCAACTTTTCCCTTTTCTTGCGAGGAATCCTATTCGGAATAAGGGAATTTCCATTAAAAAAGGGGGAAAGTTGACGGCTATGCCCCGGCAATGGAGAGCTGCTGCCAGTCAGTGAGGACAAAACTGGGCTAGATGGACCTATGGTCTGACTTAGCATTAGGCAGCTCCTTATGTTCCTATTCAGATACATCCATACAGCCATCAGGCAATCAATGTTCCCTGGGCAGCCTACAAACAAAAATATATATAATATAATGAAAATGAAGAATATGTGCTAAAAACTACAAAACCTACAACAAAAACAGAATAGAACCATTTGAAGCAAAACTTAAAAGCCCAGATATCTATCTATCTGCTGCTGAAAAGACCATAAGGAAGGCACCAGGCAAGGTGGGTTGAGGAAGGGGAAGAGTAAAAAAAGGTAAAAGGTAAAGGTTAAGTCCAGTCAAAGGTGACTATGGGGTTGCTGCGCTCATCTCGCTTTCCAGGCCTAGGGAGCCGGCGTTTGTCCACAGACAGCTTTCCGGGTCATGTGGCCAGCATGCCTAAAACGTTTCTAGCGCAATGAGACATTGTGACGGAAACCAGAGCGCACGGAAATGCCGTTTACCTTCCCACCGCAGCGGTACCTATTTATCTACTTGCACTGGTGTGCTTTCGAACTGCTAGGTTGGCAGGAGCTGGGACAGAGCAACGGGAGCTCATCCTGATGCACGGATTCGAAGGGGAAGAGTACTGGGCAGATTCCCCCCTACTCATGAGCTCCAACTGCTGCCACCAAGTGACAGTTGTTTGCTTTCAGATGGCAGCATAGGAGCCAATACCTAGGGGTTGAGGTCCCTTTGCCCCCCACCATAAATGTTTTGAGGGCGCCCCAATGTTGATTGGCATTGTCATTCAAATGCTGTGTGGGCGCCATGTTGTGTGATCGATTATGCAGGGCGGGGCTCCCCACCCCCATATTTTATTCACATTGGCTCCATTTGAAGACAGAAGGAGGAATTACTGCAGACAGACTTTCAAGTGGGTTCTAGGGAAACAATGTAGAATATAACATATTGTGCATTCTACATTCTTCAATGTAGAATATAACATATTGTGCATGTGATGCTGATCAGCAAAGCTGCAGCACCAGTTGGTATCTGTGAAGGAATCCACAGCCAAATCACAACCTGAAATATACTGCAGTCATCAGGAGTGATGTTTGAGTGGTGGAGAAAGCAGCATGGCGCCCTTTGTTGCTCACAGTTTGGGTAGGCAAACTAAGGCCTGGGGCCCGGATCTGGCCCAATTGCCTTCTAAATCCGGCCCACAGACGGTCCAGGAATCAGGATGTTTTTTACATGTAGAATGTGTCCTTTTATTTAAAATGCATCTCTGGGTTATTTGTGGGGCCTGCCTGGTGTTTTTACATGAGTAGAATGTGTGCTTTTTATTTAAAATGCTTCTCTGGGTTATTTGTGGGGCATAGGAATTTGTTCACCCCCCCAAATATATATATATATATATATATATATATATATATATATATATATATATATATACATACACACACACACACACACACACACACACACACCAGTAGTCTGGCCCCCCACAAGGTCTGAGGGACAGTGGACCAGCCCCCTCCTGAAAAAGCTTGCTGACCCCTGTTCTAGTTATTTAGGATGGAAATAGACATTACCAACCACATAAGGGGTGTCACATAGAAGAAGGAACAAGCTTGTTTTCTCCTGCTCCGGAGGGTAGGTCCTGAACTGACGGATTCAAGTTACAAGAAAGGAGATTCTGACTAAACATCAAGAAGAACTTTCTGACAGTAAGTGCTGCTTGACAGTGGAACGGTCTCCCTAAGGAGGTCCCTGCTGCTCTAACTGTCGAGACTGTTCCCAACTGCCATAACCAATCCATACCAACTGAAAATAGCTGCCTCAGGTGTATGGTATCACAGAGTTCTGTAGCCCTTGTGATCATTAACCCTTTACTTAGCATTTGGTATCCTTTCATCCCACACCTTCCTGCTCTACAACTCTATGATAAATTCTATGATATACTACTAATTTGATGCTGTTAAAAAAGGAAGAAGGAAAAGGTGCTATGTGCTCTGTCAGTGGTTGTGGTTCTTTAGTCGTTTAGTCGTGTCCGACTCTTTGTGACCTCATGGACCAGAGCACGTCAGGCACTCCTGTCTTCCACTGCCTCCCACAGTTTGGTCAGACTCATGTTGGTAGCTTCGAGAGCACTGTCCAACCATCTCGTCCTCTGTTGTCCCCTTCTCCTTGTGCCCTCAATCTTTCCCAACATCAGGGTCTTTTCCAGGGAGTCTTCTCTTCTCATGAGGTGGCCAAAGTACTGGAGCCTCAACTTCAGGATCTGTCCTTCCAGTGAGCACTCAGGGCTGATTTCCTTCAGAATGGATATGTTTGATCTTCTTATTGCAGTCCATGGGACTCTCAAGAGTCTCCTCCAGCACCATAATTCAAAAGCATCAATTCTTCAGCAATCAGCCTTCTTTATGGTCCAGCTCTCACTTCCATACATTACTACTGGGAAAAACATAGCTTTAACTATACGGGACCCTTGTCGGCAAGGTGATGTCTCTGCTTTTTAAGATGCTGTCTAGGTTTGTCATTGCTTTTCTCCCAAGAAGCAGGTGTCTTTTAATTTTGTGACTGCTGTCACCATCTGCAGTGGTCATGGAGCCCAAGAAAGCAAAATCTCTCATTTCATTACCTCTATTTCTTCCCCTTCTATTTGCCAGGAGGTGATGGGACCAGTGGCCATGATCTTAGTTTTCTTTGATGTTGAGTTTCAGACCATATTTTGTGCTCTCCTCTTTCACCCTCATTAAGAGGTTCTTTAATTCCTCCTCACTTTCTGCCATCAAATTTGTGTCATTAGCATATCTGAGGTTGTTGATATTTCTTCCAGCAATCTTAATTCCGGTTTGGGATTCATCTAAAAAAGAGGGTGGTGTTTGTAGGGGGAGGGAATAGGGGAGTAAATGACTGGTAGGAAAAGGGTGAAGCACCCTTCTCCTGCTCGGTACTTGTGCCCTCAAAACGCCCCCTCCTCACCTTCACCCGAGTCATCAAATAACGTGCTGGGATCAGCATTCGCTGATGCAGCACCCACAACCTTATTTGCTGACGGGGACAGAATGCCTTTTCCACAATGTCACAGCCCCCCCACCCCCGGTTAAATGCGAGGAACCAATTCTCAGGTCTTTTATCCTCAGGTTTACTGGTGTTCCACTGCAGAGCCAGCTTGGGAATGCCAGAGTTCAACCCTGTGGAGGATGTGGTGGGGATAGCAAGTACGAGAGGGTGACTTCTTTTGTGTTTAAAATATGCAGGAAGCGTTTCCTTCTGTGCTGCGTAACCATAATCAGCTCACACATCTGCGGGGCCGACAGAAATCACGTCTCCTACTGCTGCTTGTCAGTTTAATCTGCATTGTGCTTCATCATATTTCCTCTTTAAACTTAGGGTGCACTGAGAATTTGGAACAGGGGTGATTGTCCACACAAGCAACCCATCCCCAATTCCTCTTTGCAGAACTGAACTATTGCCTGGATAGCTCAGTTGGATAGCTATTGCCTGGATAGCTCAGTTGGTTAGACTAGAGCATGGTGCCGATAACGCCAAGGTTGCAGGTTTGATCCCTGTATGGGACAACTGTATATTCCTGCATTGCAGGGGGTTGGACTAGATGATCCTCAGGGTCCCTTCCAACTCTACACTTCTATGTCTGGCTATAAGCTACTACAGTGGGAAATGACACACCAGCCTCACTGTGCGGGCAATGGTTTTAACATTCACAGCAGCTGGGGAAGGAGGAGAACCTTGTGGGTTCCCAGCACCCATTCCAGCTCATCAACACCTTTCTTAAATTGTGGTGCCCAGAATTGGGCACATTATTCCAGGTGTGGTCTGACCAAGGCATAATAGAGTGGCACTATTACTTCCCTTGATGCCCTTCTTATATTTGTGCATCTGATTCTTCCTGCCTAAGTGCACAACCTTACAATTGTTTCTATTGAAATTCATTTTGTTATTTTGGGCTCAGCTCTCCAACCTTGCTTCCTGTTCCAGAAAGTATCACCCTAATTCCTTCTCTGTTTAGTTTTTAATAATCTTTCAATTCCTTGCCATGACCTTATGGCCCTTGCAGCCACAAAAGGAGCCATCTTTATCGCTGCCAATTACAGTGCCTAACCTGTGCAAGACAGACCTGCCCGGGGTCTTCCTCTGTTCTTCATCGCAAGCCTTCTCTTCAAATTCCATCCATCTCATCTGATCATTGACGCCTTGGGCTGCAACAGCATCCAGAGCAACTGGAGGGTGGACTTTATGCCATCCAGGCAATTCAGTTCTACCCCCCACCTTCCTTTTTATATGCCATTTCGTTCAAATCACTTCTTCCTGTGGTGGAGGTCATGCTCGGTCAAATGATTTGTGCCAGCTTCTTTTAACTGCTTCCCAAAATGTCAGTCCTGTGGTTTTGAGATAGAAACTAGAGTTCTGACAATTTCATCTTTTCCCTCTCTGTGCTGGAATTAAATTCTAAACACTTAAGTTTGGGTGCTCTGTGATAACCAGCCTTCTGTCCCAGATAATCAGACACATCAGCTCTGGTCGTAAATAACCTTGTGAAATCAGCTGTGCTAAAAGATGCTCAGGAGAAGAAATATTAATTTGTAGTCTATAGTCTGTGATGTGAGAGGGAAACTGGCAAGGCAATGGTTGGATCGTGGAGAAGCGTTCAACAGAGAGTACGGAAAGGGATGGGCAAATTGGCCAGTCATTGTTTCTTTCTGGTTCTCTCCCCCCCCCCACCCCGGCCAACAAAAATTAAATTCACCACATTTGCAATTTATTTTTAAAGTCCTTGATACATTTTTTTTCCAGCCTTTTAGGCTATATTTTCTCTAGCACACATATTAGGGGTGTCTGCTTGCAAAAATGTAACGCGTTTTCCTTTTTTTAAAATTCTAAAGTATGCTGCACTCCATAGTCACCTTTGACTGGACTTAACTGTCCAGGGGTCCTTTACCTTTACCCTTTTACCTTACAATTCTAGACGGAGAAGTGGCACTGTGAGTTAAACCACAGAGCCTAGGGCTTGCCGATCAGAAGGTTGGCAGTTCGAAACCCTGCGACGGGGTGAGCTCCCGTTGCTCGGTCCCTGCTCCTGCCAGCCTAGCAGTTCGAAAGCACATCAAAGTGCAAGTAGATAAATAGGTACCGGTCCAGCAGGAAGGTAAACGGCATTTCCATGCGCTGCTCTGGTTCGCCAGAAGCGGCTTAGTCATGCTGGCCACATGACCTGGAAGCTGTACGCTGGCTCCCTTGGCCAATAAAGTGAGACGAGCGCCGCAACCCCAGAGTCATCCGCGACTGGACCTAATGGTCAGGGGTCCCTTTATCCCTTTACCTTTCCCTACCAAGAAGCAAGCCCCATTCATTTCAATAGGACTTACTTTCAAGTGTATATTGAGACTGGGGCCTGAAAGCCTGCACGCTCCCTCTCTGCTTGCCCTTGTGATGACCTTCAGAAATCAATTAACAGGGAAGGCGCCAAAGCCAGTATTCATGATACCTCCATTGTTCTGATGATTAAAAATGTCTCCTTATCCCTGCAAAGCTGTGCTCTTCCAGGAACTGTTTCGCTCCACTCAGAGCATTAATTTTTTTAATTTTTTTGCCCACATTCATATGCACACAATGGAGCAATTCCAGGGGAGAAGATTGCAATGGATATTTTGATTTTGCAGGAACAACAGTGTGTGCTGAGGTGTCTCGAAGGGATGGTGTTGCACGTGACCCTTGGTTTTTAAGGAGACAATTAAAACACCTGAGACGCTGAGGAATGAAAAGCAGCTACTGTGTCTGTGGACCAGTATGCCCCCCACAATAGATGTTTTGCTATGAAAGAGCGCTGCACATATTTTAAAAAGCAAATGATTAGCAGTAATTATGCTTCTCTGAGTCGTAAGTCATGTGTACCATGGTTGTACCTGGAATCATGCAAATTACAAGTCAGACCACTGTAATTTGGGATGAGAATGGGCAACAGATTATTAAACAAAACTAAATATCTGCATTATGGCCAAAGTGCATGAACTAATCTTACATTATATTTAAAAAGTTGTGGCCACAATACCAGCAATTCTGCTGTGATCATATTATCAAGTCATCATATATCTCAGGTGTTTTTGCCTAGATTATAGGCTTGAAGCTAGAGCTGTAATTAATATTTCCAAATATGTGGACATTCTCACGCATTCCAGTTTCAGCAATTGAATTTTGCACGAAATATTTCAAGCTCATAATTTCTTTGGACTGTTATATTTTATATATTTAAAAAATATTGAAATGTTTTAAGCTTGGCCTCTCTTGATTGGTTTTGATTTTGACCAGTTTTGTGTGTAACAAATCCACTTTCAAATACCAACCTCAATTGTCCTGTGGAATTCACTGCCACAAGATGCAGTGGTGGCCATCCACTTGGAGGGCCATGAAAGGATTAGGAAAATTCATGGAAGATAAAGCTATTAATGGCTATTTTGCCATGTAGGCTCTGTTCTAACTCAGTGCTGGAGGCAATATACTTCTGTATACCAGTTGCCTGGAAAAGACCCTGATGTTGGGAAAGATGGAGGGCACAAGGAGAAGGGGACGACAGAAGACAAGATGCTTGGACAGTGTTCTCGAAGCTACCAACATAAGTCTGACCAAACTGCGGGAGGCAGTGGAAGACAGGAGTGCCTGGCGTGCTCTGGTCTATGGGGTCACGAAGAGTCAGACACGACTAAACGACTAAACAACAATACCAGTTGCTGGAAACTGCAAGTAGGGAGAATGCTGTTCTACCTTTGAGCTTCTCAGAGGTATCTGGTTGGCCTCTGTGCGAACAGGATGCTGGACCAGATGGGTCCTAGATTTAATCTCACAGACCTCATGTTCTTATTGCATGCTAGCACTGAAATGCTATCAGGCAGAAAATACGATTCCTGTGTTGCAGGGGGTTGGAGACCCTTTGGGTCTCTTCCAGTTCTAAAATTCTATGATTTGGTGTCAGCTACAAAATACTGTCAAAATGTAATTTCGTTGTTTCATTTTTATTTATTTTTACAATTCGGAAGCTTACACAAACAAAAATCTACAGAGACAAAAACGAAGACACAAGAAAACAACAATAGGAACACTAGCCACAACAGACAACGGAAGCAAAACAAAAAGCAGGGGTTTCAGAAATTGGACATACTGAAATCAAAGTTTCAAGTAATACAGAGGTTGTTCGCTTTTCCTGTTTGTTTTGCCTTAGTAGATTTTTGTTTGTGTAAGCTTTTAAAGTGGAAATCAAAGTTTTAAATAGAAAACAAACAAATGAAAATAAGGGGACCAATTGTTAGTAGTTATGGTGAGTACTCCCCCACCCCCCACCCCGGGGTTACTCAGCGGTATGTTGTACCGGCACCTTTTTTTCCTAGAAGAAAAGCACTGGTCATGATGACTACATGCTGCCTCAATGTTGGGAGGCACCAGGTCTCTGGATATCATTCACTAGGGAACCACAGTGCAAGAGTGGTATTGTGTTCTTGTTGACTTCCCAGGAGCATCTGGGTGGCCACTGTGGAAAAGGGGTGCTGGACAAGGTAGACCTTTGATCTGACCCAGAAGGGCTCCTTGTACAATCTTAAGACCTGAGATGTCGAGACTGTGAAATAGTGTATGCCATTGCATGTTAGTACTGTCAAATATCAATCATCAAATAGTTAAACAACCGCCTGAATTCGCATTCTCCCTCTTCCCATTCGCCCTAACTTTTAGAGGTCATGGACTGTCTTGGTTGGGTTTTTTTAATTGAATTGTAAGCCACTTTGGTATCATTTTGGGCTGAAGAACATGTTTGTGTGAAAATGCTGCAAATAAACAATAATTCAATTGGATGTTAAATACATATTTGAAGAACTAGGTGTTGGAGAATATTTGTCAATAACTTTTTCCAAAGGAGCATTTCGAGGACAAATCTGGTGAGCAAAATCTAGCTGAAACCATTACGTAGCTGTCTCCACACACCTTCCTGTTTTAAATTATGATCTCCCAGTTCTGTGTTTGTCTGTTTTACGTCCATTGGCATTTCCTGAGTGACACTGCTGGTGCTAAGCCCTCAGCTGGATCAAATCCTGAACGCTTTGCAAGATTGCCCATCAGCTCCTTTGCAAGCCAAGTCGTCCAGAACCTGAGCTGCTAAATAAAGTCTTCAGCTGCTTTACAAATCATTACTAATCAGTTGCTAGATCACTCTGATCTAGGTCTGGCAAGCAGTGCTCAGTGCCTTTGCCAGCAACCTGAGCAGCAGGTACCTAGATCAGAAATTCAGTTGACAGAGTCAAGCAATAAAGCCTCTAATCTACCATCCAGCTTTTAAGTACTGAAAAATGAAGCATCTTGAAAAACATCTAGGCTTTGCTTTAATTCTAGCATGCCTGGGAATATGATCCAATTAAATGCAGCTATCAACACATACCTTTTGAACTATCTGTTTAATCATGAGGCAAACTGAAAAGCCTGTGGCAGAGCAGTTTTCCAGCTCACAGTGGTATATCCTAAACATACACAACAACAACAACAACAACAACAACAACAACATATTACATATACCCCACCCATCTGGCTGGGTTTCCCCAGCCACTCTGGGTGGCTTCCAACAAGAGATGAAAAATACATTAAACCATCAGTCATTTAAAACTTCCCTAAACAAGGCTGCCTTCATATGTATTCTAAACATCAGATAGTTGTTTATTTCTTTGACATCTGATGGGATTCTGCATTTTGCCCTGCTCCACAGCAGCAGGTGCCCAGCAATCTGTGGCCTCTGACCATACTCAACCCTTATATGGCTGTTTTTGGCATTCCCACCAGCTTAGGTGTTTTCCTGAAAGTATTTCCCCTCTACGTTCACAAACCTCGGGGGTCCCCCCTGAGCATGCTCCTTCCACCCCCTTCTGATTCTCAATAGCTGCACTCTGGCCATAGAGCCATCAATCGAATTCCAGCTGTCAGGAGTTTGAGAACACTTTCCTAAGTCCTGAAAGCCAGCCCAGCCTTTTTGACTCTCCCTCGATTGATGGGGCCGGAGTTTCCCAAGTGTGGGTGGGTGGGCAGGGGGCAGGCAGGTGGCAAAAATGCATCTCAGACTGCTGCACACAGACTTTGGTGGTTATTATTAATAATAAAAAAACACCCAACAGAAAAACAAACTGCCGAGAGACTTAGAGACATGCTGTTCTGGGGGAAAGTATGCCATGGCCCAAAGCTATCAGACAACTGATAAATGGCATATGGACATGGCTTTATAACATAACAAAATGAAGGAAAAAATTCAATACATTTTCCCTTCAGTTTAGACTGACACCTTATTCATCAAGTAACAAATCTGAATAATTTGAGGTTGTGTGCGGCCCGATATTGTATTTCTTTTCTTCCTGTTGTTGTTTTTTTGTCTGCCTGCAGATTTCTGTGCATTTAATTTCAGGCACAACTAAGCAAAGACCCAAGCTGCAAGTAAGCAAACTCTTTAGCATAGGCATTTTTCAAGGCTGACGCTTGCCCAGATGATGGCTGACATGGAGAGGAATGCATAATGTTTCGGTGCATTCAGCAGAGCTACTGAGCTTGGCAATAGGCTGAAAATAAGGCCAAGCGAAAATCATTATATGCAAGCTATGGCAGGAGCATTAGCCTTTTGCACTTGCAAACCTAATTAACAATTACCCAAAGAGCCAGTGTAGTATATCTACACTATGTTGCTATTCATAGAATCATAGAATTGTAGAGTTGGGACAAGCCACAAGGCTCATCTAGTAGTCCAGACCCCTGCAATGCAGGAATATTCCACCCAATGTGGGGTTTGAACCCACAAGCCTGAGATTAAGAGTCTCATGCTCTACCGGCTGAGCCATCTAGCCTGGATGGTGCCCAACATGGAGCATACAGCTCCATTCACCCTTCACACCCCACCATGTAAAGACTCCACAGAAAGCCACTCAGGGCTTTAAAACAGCTATGCAACCTTCTCATTCTGCCCTCCCCAAGCACTCCGGCTCCTGGTGTGGGTGCATGCACCTGACTCAGGAACCAAGGGAACACGCTCTGCAGCTGGTCATCAGGTCTGCTCCAAGTTGGGCAAAGGCTGCAACTCATAACCCCCTTAACTAAACGGCCTCAGCCCAGTATACCTGAAGGAGCATCTCCACCCCATCATTGTGCCCGGACACTGAGGTCCAGCGCCAAGGGCCTTCTGGCGGTTCCCTCCCTGCGAGAAGCAAAGTTACAGGGAACCAGGCAGAGGGCCTTCTTGGTAGTGGCACCCGCCCTGTGGAACGCCCTCCCATCAGATGTCAAAGAAATAAACAACTATCTGACATTTGGAAGACATCTGAAGGCAGCCCTGTTTAGGGAAGTTTTTAATGACTGATGTTTTATCAAGTTTTTAATATTCTGTTGGGAGCCGCCCAGAGTGGCTGGGGAAACCCAGCCAGATGGGCAGGGTATAAATAATAAAATTACTACTACTACTACTACTACTACTATTACTACTGAGAGTAAGCCCCAAATAATTCAGTAGGAAAACTTCTGAGCAGACGTGTTTAGGATTACACTGTTAGTTGGATACAATCCTAAATCTTTCTGGCTTCAACCCCATTCAGGTCTCCTATCATGTATATGCATGCAATATACATCTTGGCATCAAACTATCTTTTTAATATATTTTTAAAAAAACAATAACCAAACAAACCTGCCGCTTCTGTTTCTGTTGTTGTTTGCTCAGATATGCAGTATTAGATTACTGCTTGTCTTTAATCTGTCACGCAGTGGGTGGGAACTATAGATAGCGCAGGCAAGAATGGGCCTGTTGTCTTGGCTATACATATGATTAGTGAACATCAAGCTAAATTCATTACAATAGGCTTAATTTAATTTGAACCGTCTAAATGTTCTGAACGTCTCTCTCTCTCTCTCTCTCTCTGTGTGTGTGTGTGTGTGTGTGTGTGTGTATCACATTTCTGAACAAATTGGGCTGACATATGCATCTAAAAAATGGATGAGAGAGAACTCGTAGGACCACACCAAGAGAGCAAAAATCATAATGCCAATCCATGCTGAGATACAAAACCACACACACACACACACACACACACACACCCCACACAAAACTATAGGAAACCAGGGAAATTCTTCATATTGCTCATTGTTTGAGGCAGCAGTACAAAACATTAACTGATATCTGTTTGATGTTCCTTTCTGCAAAAAGAAAAAGAAGAAAATATCTACTCTTTTGTAAAGGAAACCAGAACAAATCCGCCTTGCCGCCTCCCCCGCTTTGCCCTCTAACCAAATCATTTTCCCTTATGAAGGAGGAAGGCTCTCTCCCTGCAGATGTTCACTTTGTGTGATGTGGAGTCTGGGAGACAGGACTACCCAGTACAGGTATGTGCGACAGAGTGGCGCTGTTCATGTCTTGGTCTTGCTCATGAGTCCAGGACTGGTGCTAGGGCTTCTTGCGCCCTAGGCGAACCACCTTCTGGCGCCCCCCGCCCTCGCCAAAGCCTGCTTTAGCGGGAGGTGGGGGGGTGGAGAGGCAAGCAGCAGTTTCTCCGCTACAGCGGAGAAGCTGCTGCTCGCCCGTCCCGCCCCCCGCCAAAGCCTGCTTTAGCGGGAGCCGGGGTGGTGGTGTAGGGGGCAAGCAGCACCTCTCCGCTACAGCGGAGAAGCTGCTGCTAGCCCATCCCGCCCAAGCCTTGCCAGTGCCCCCTCCATTTTGGCGCCCTAGGCAATTGCCTAGTCTGCCTAAATGGACGCGCCAGCCCTGCATGAGTCTATTCCTCAACAGGGCTGTGAAAGATAGGTGTGCCTGGCGTGCTCTGGTCCATGGGGTCACGAAGAGTCGGACATGACTGAACGACTGAAATATATATATGGCAAAATTTCCAGATTGACAGGAGTCAATTGAGTGGCTTTCTTTTTCTTTTTTCCTTTTGACATTTCCCCTTCCATTTTAAAGTTAACACTGATTCACCGTGAAATTCTCAAGTTATGGAAATCTTTAAGCAATCCTAAGAGGCTGCAGGTGTCGGTGTAAACTCTTCCACCCACCCCTGTTAGTTAACCGACTCATATACAGGTGGTAGCATCCACATTTCTGTCCTACATGATGCTCCATCTGCTGCTGGTTGGGAACAACGGAGGGTGAAGGAAGAGGGGAGGTGTGGGGTGCCATGTGATATGTTAATGCGCTGTTGCTGCCTTACTATTACTGCTACAACAGGAACAGGGAAACGGTCAGTTTTGCTTCTCCCAGTTTCTCATCCTCCCAGTCTTCAGTTCAGTTCTCTGCATTTCCACATCATTTTCCGAATTTATCTTTAAAAAGAAGAAGTCCTTTTGAAAATCCATCAGCATTTGGGTACAAATTGCAATATGCACATTTTTGCAAAGCAACTTCCCCTAATATACAGTAGCGCATTTCCATATGTTATTTTCACTCCTAGAATCGTAGCGTTGAAGGGACCTGGAGGGTCATCTAAACCAACCCCCTGCAATGCAGGAATCTCAACACGTGGTTCCCCATCCAGTCAAAAACCTTAGCAGACCCTGCTTAGCTTTTAAAATGTGCTAGCAGTTTTATTGCTGCACCACTAGAGCTAGACATAATCTGAAAACAGAATCACCGAGTCACTGTGCCACCTACTCACTGTGATCAATGTCTAGTGTTCATTTCACCTTTTGTAATTGATAACAGGACACCACCAGGATAAAATAAACGACTGGCTTGATCTTTTCAGGAGCTCTGGGTAGGCTCTGCCGCCCATGCCTACTATTGTTTGCCCCCATCTTCCTATGCCAGTGTGGTGTTGTGGTTAAGAGCGGTAGACTCGTTATCTGGGGAACCGGGTTCGTGTCTCCACTCCTCCACATGCAGCTGCTGGGTGACCTTGGGCTAGCCACACTTCTCTGAAGTCTCTCTGCCCCACTCACCTCACAGAGTGTTTGTTGTGGGGGAGGAAGGGAAAGGAGAATGTTAGCCGCTTTGAGACTCTTTCGGGTAGTGAAAAGCGGGATATCAAATCCAAACTCTTCTTCTTCTTCTTCTTCTTCTTCTTCTTCTTCTTCTTCTATGCATGCTCATAGGAAGGCTTATGCAATGGCAGCAGTCTAAATGTATCTCCGAGGTCTAAGCCTTTCATTAAGAACAAAAAGATAATGAAGGAATAAAAAAAAAGTATCAAATAGCCAGCATCCAAAGTTGCTATGGAAATTGGTGGTTCGGCTTTTCAATTTTCAATTCTCAAGCAAGGGGGGAAATGTGCAAATATAATATCAACACACACACACACACACACACACACACACACACACACACCCTGCTAGAGACCAAGGATGATAACCTATAGACACCCATCTTTGGTTGAGCTTTGATGCGTTTTTCAGTTGCATTCTTCCTTCCTGGGGAATCTTTTAGAAGCTGCATTCCATTGGTACGTGCGGCAAACATTCATTTGTATCCATAATTTGCCCTAGCACATGCATTTTGGTATGTATTACTTGGCTGGAGAACTGTGCTGCAAAATTCAGAGAAGAGCAAATTTCGAAGAACGGCTGTGTTTCGTTCTGCATATCGTTTCAGAAAGTGCAAAATAGGGAAATTTGCCTTTAAATGCAAATGGGATTGAATGGGTGGTGTTCAATGCTAGTTCTACTCAGAGTAGACCAACAGAAGTCAATGGGCATGACTAACTGAGCATTACTAGCAGGAACCACTACTGCGTATGTCTTACTATCATAGGAACCACTTTGGTATTTTTATTTTGCAAAAATGAAAAAAGTCTGGATCCGCTCTTAAGAGAACTGGAATAATTGCATGTTTACAATGCAAAATAAAACAAGCAAATAAATGAATAAGGGTAGAGGGAGCATCTGGAAAAGTATATAAATTTTTTTATTTAATCTGAAAATTTGCTTGTTGTGAATGATGAACAAGTTGTACCTTAGCCATTTTGAAAAGGAGCCTTTTCAACTCAGCAGTAACATAACATGACATCCAGATTTCTCTAAGCCAAGAATTTCAATGAAGATCAATTAAGTCTCTCTCTAATTTAGTGGCTTTCTGCCAGGCTTTGGGCATGAAGAAGCTGGCAAAGAAAATGATATTCAATTGACTTTTGAGGATTTGATGCCAGCCAGTGCATATTAATCAGCTAATAGCATGCACCCAACAGGTACCATGGGATTTCATTAATAGTGGTACGCGATTAATGTAGTGATGAAGGGAGCGACCCAAAAATTGCAGTTGATGTGGGTCTGTGCGGACAAACAGTTCACAGGTGATTCACTGTCACTTTTTTGGCTCCTCTGTGCCATTTTTTCTAATATCATTTTGAGACAGCAAAGTGAGAAAGGGAGGGAGACAGAGAACTGCAGCATTATTAATCATAGAGAAACATTCTGTTACTCAGCAATAGATGGCTATCAAAATAAACAACACAAGAATTGTAGCATAGTTGAGTTGGAAGGGGCCCTGAGAGTCATCTAGTCCAACCCTCTGCAATGCAGGAATCTCAATTAAAGCATCCATGACAGATGGCCATCCAACCTCTGCTTAAAAACCTCCAAGCAAGCAGAATCCACCACCTCCTGAGGGAGTCCATTCCACTGTTGAAGAGTTGTTACCATCAGAAAGTTCTTCCTGATGTTTAACTTTTCCATGGACCACCTGAATAGAGTTGCAGACCACCAGTGGTCTACAGACCACAGATGGAAAACTTCTCTTGTAGCTGTTAATGCCCCCTGCATAACCATCTTTTAGCCACTTCCTAAACAAAAGCCTTGAGAAAAGGTCATGTCCTTAATTTGCAAGGCCATAAAATAGCATTTTTGTTCCTGCGTGTTACACTGAGGCCATTAATTTGGCCCCAAGTGTAGACAGGTTTGGCCACTACCAACCAGGGGACAATGTTCCTTCCATTCTCCTAAAGTCAATACCAGCTCATTGACCAAACTTCTGAAATATCAAGTTGATCCCCACGCACCTTTACAACTGCTAATATGCTGGAAACAGCAGGCCGAAAGTCAGCCTTTTGTCCCTGTAGCCTGATATTCTGTTACTTTTTTAAATATATATTTTAATGTGCTTGCTTCTTTTTATTTTATTTTCCATATGTTAGATGTTGAGGTGGCCGGATGTGTAGGAACTCGTTTTAAAATCTCAGCGCATCCGAAATATGACTCGTGCGCTCCTATATGTAATCGCCCATGTGGAAGTTCATTTAGCAAACATTTCCAAGGTGGTTAAGTGCTTGTTAAATAAATCTTTATACGACTGCTCAGATTGCCTGTAGGCTTGCAAAGGATCCCACCGCTCTCAGAGCCATCTGTTGGAACCTGGGCCGCACTGACTCATGATGAGAAACATGAGGAACAGCTCATTCACAAGCATGCTAATTCAAATTGGCTGGAGTTGTCCGTAAGCCAGTGAAAGAATCAGATTCAGAGATGACATCAACTGCAGCAGGAAGTCTACTGGCCCCAGATCTTTGGCTGGTGTGTAATTCAGTAACTCTGCTTAAAACTAAGGCTGTGGACACACATGTTATTCTACAATCAATGGAGTATGAGTACTTCTTTCTCCTATGTAGTCCACAGGCTAGATCTATTGCATGTTGGGGGGGGGGGGGCTGCTTGAGAAACTGGTTTCATCTGGAAACCAAAGCTTGTTGTAAATTGATTCTGTGTTACCCTGCAGTGTGACCATCTGAAAACATACGTAGGTAGTCTCAACAATGGAGGAGGGTTATCTGCACACCTGCCTAATGACATTAGTGGATGGGCACATACCGAGATCATAATTACCACTTCCTTCTTCCTTCACCTGGGCATGTGTAGATAAGAAAAGGAATGGACAACGTAATCAAGAGCAGGGTTTTCAAGTGTGCATCGAGTAACCATACCCACCCTTGTGGGTCACAGAATCTAGAATCAATCTATTCATCACCATCATCATCATCATCTGTGATCCACTCAAATACTGTAATCTATTGTTTTACTTAGGGTTGCCATATTCCTCAAAGTGAAAATCAGGACAAAATTGTTGAGCTTTTCCTGTTTTCCCCAGACATTTTGCTGATTCAGTGAAAATAGCCTCCCCCCCCCCCGGCACCATTTTGCTGCCCGATTCCCGGATGTGTCCAGGAAAACCCAGGCATATGGTATGGCAGCCCTAACTGACACACACAACTTCTGTAGATCGGTCTGAAATTCATTGGCCATTCAGAAGATTTAAGGAAGTTTGTCCTAACAACTGACTCTCATGGAAACACATCGCCTACAGTTTACCTAACAAAAGGTGGAGCAAGCTTGTTGTTGTTGTTGTTGTTGTTGTTGTTGTTGTTGTTGTTATTACCCTGCCCATCTGGCTGGGTTTCCCTAGACACTCTGCTTTGGAGGGTTGGACTCAAACCAACGGCTTCAAGTTACAAGGAAGGAGGTTCTGAGTAAACACCAGGAATAACTTTCTGACAGCAAGAGCTGTTTGACATTGCAACGGTCAGTGACATGCAGCGAATTTTTTCGTAGGAGAACAGTTAGGGCCGGAGGTGCCAGCTTGCAAGGGTGGTGTCATTTGCGCGAGCATCATGCCTCCTCCTTCTGCCGGACAGAAGCTTCCCGGAAGGATGTGCCAGGGGAACATTTAGGGGGCTACCCTAGTCCCCCTAGTCCACTGACCCCATACCACTGCTGGAGGGAGGACATAGGCAGCCAAACAACTATGTACAAAGTGTCAGCCCATGAAGCAGATCTGATACCCACTTAGACAATTATCTCATTTCCCTCAAAAAAGGACAAAGAAAGGTGAATACACATGCTTCTGCGGAATGCTCTCCCCAGGGAAGTTCATCTGGCGCCTTCATTATACACCTTTAGGCGCCAGGCAAAAACATTCCTTTTTAATTAGGCCTTTGCTTGATCCGATTTATGCCCTTTTAAAACGTGGGGGGTTATTGGGTTATTGTTGTTTTTATTTTGATTATGTATTTTGTGGTTTCATATTTTGATTTTATTCTGTGAACCACCCTGAGACCCCTGGGTATAGGGCAATATAATAATAACAATAAGAATAGAAATATAATCCATTTCACCACAATGAGACAAGTGGCCAGGTGACCGATGTACCTTCTTGGTCTGCTGTCCAGGTGATGAGGAACTCCTAGGCCCCTCCTGCTCTCCCTTGCTATGGTTCTTCAGCTTTAAACTTGGCAGCTCTTCAATCAGATGGTGCCTTCCAACAGAGGACTGGCCTCCAAAAAGTAGGGCACCAAGGAGTCCTGCACTTCTCCATTCCCCCCCCCCCAACCTCTCTAGGAGGTGCGGAGAACAGCCTAGTAGAACCAACGGGACGCCATTTCAGATATTCAGTATGCCTTCACTTTTGTCCTATGTGTAAACCACAGACTCTGAACGCAGAAGAAAGGGACAGCAATATCGGAAGACGGAAAGCTCCAGGAAAAATAACCTGCGGAGGGAGAAGAAAGTGGGGCGAGGCACGCAGAGCATGATCCAGAAGCCTCCCCTCTGGCCTTTTCTTTCATTCTCTGAGGCTCCAGAAACGCTGAGGAATCTTACAGTCCATTTAATAAGCTACCTGGGGAGCTCAGCATCTACGTGTAAGGCAACTGTGTGGTACATGTTTAATTATGCCCCTTTCGTTCGACTGGTTCCAAAGAATAAAAGTGTCTGTGTAAGTTCTGTTGGGGTCGCTGCCCACATTATGCCATGGATAATGTTCTTGTTTTATCATGTGGGTTTTTTGTTTTTTTTTTAAAAAGAAAGAGTACGTCTGTTGCGCTTTGCAAATCATGGGATCATGGCCCTTCCACATTTCAGGGGCAAGCCCATGAATTACACAGTTTTCTTCTGATTCCATATAAGAATGTTATGAAGAGCCAAGAACTGCTTCTTCTGGAAGGACAAGTGTATGGTGTGGGTGTGACCTGAGTTGGCATTATATATATTTAAAATAATAAATAACATTCGATAAACCTCGGTCTGCCCTTATCCGGCCCCTCATCTGCCTATCTGATAACCAGTTAGCTTCCCCCACCTTAGTCTCCGTGTTGTCCTTATAGACCTCAGCAGGGAGGAAGAGGATGGGGACAAAGTAGAACTGGTTGGCTCCACCTGTCATTGGCTCTGGCGCCACCTGCAGTTGGCCTCCTTGTCTACCAGTCCCAATAGGCACCAGCCATCACTGGTTCACTGAGGAGATTATAAGTCTCTGCCTCAGTGGGTACTCATTCAGATTGCAGATAGAAGTTCATAGAATCATAGAGTTGGAAGAGACCACAAGGGCCATCCAGTCCAACCCCCTGCCAAGCAGGAAACACCATCAAAGCATTCCTGACAGATGGCTGTCAAGCCTCTGCTTAAAGACCTCCAAAGAAGGAGACTCCACCACACTCCTTGGTAGCAAATTCCACTGCCGAACAGCTCTCACTGTCAGGAAGTTCTTCCTGATGTTTAGGTGGAATCTTCTTTCTTGTAGTTTGAATCCATTGCCCCGTGTCCGCTTCTCTGGAGCAGCAGAAAACAACCTTTCACCCTCCTCTATATGACATCCTTTGATATATTTGAACATGGCTATCATATCACCCCTTAACCTTCTCTTCTCCAGGCTAAACATACCCAGCTCCCTAAGCCTCATAAGGCATTGTTTCCAGGACTTTGACCATTTTGGTTGCCCTCTTCTGGACACGTTCCAGCTTGTCAGTATCCTTCTTGAACTGTGGTGCCCAGAACTGGACCCAGTACTTCAGGGGAGCTCTGACCACAGCAGAATAGACTGGTACTATTACTTCCTTAATCTGGGCACTATACTTCTGTTGATGCAGCCTAGAACAGCATACAGAGCTACAGTTTCCAGAATTCCCTGGGAAGAGGAATAGATTGGTAAACCAGATCAGGAATAGCTGCTCTTGTAGTGGAACAGGAGTATCCTAACAGCTCTTGCCACCTTTAACAGCCTACAGCTCCCAGAATTCTTTGGGGGGAGCCATGACTGTTTAAGATGGTATAGTGTTTTAAATGTATGGCATGAATGTGGCCTTCATGAATCATGCTTGACTACTATAGCAGTCTTTTTTGTCAATTGGTATGTGTGGGTGTTCACAGACACCCCTGTTCCAGCCCCTATTCCCACTCCCTCTTCTGAGCTCCCAAGGTGTGCACAAACACACTTTCTTCTCCCCATGCCAAAACTGTGGCCATTACTTGACTATTTAGCTGTCACGACTTATGGAGAATTTCAGGGAAAAAATATCATTATTATTGTGCCCTTCATGTACGCTGATCTCCTGCTGCCTTTTAAAATTTCAAAATGATGCAGAGAATATTTAGCTCTGAGGAATTTCTGTGCATTTACTTCAGTTAAAAAAAAAAGAAATGGAAAAGATTGTATAGCTTTCTTTCTTTTCCTGGTGAGAATTGATTGCTCTGAGAATAGTTAATACCCCTGAGAGGTTTTTTTTAAAGCTTTCATTTCAAATTGCTCCTAACATTGCCTATTAAAAACACTTTTAAAAAACCCACCGAAACCTTCAGGTCTAGAGAACGGAAATCAATGGTATACCACAGATATTTCCAAGAAAAAGAAAGGTAGTCTTCCCACTTCATTTCCCCCTAGAACTGTAGCTTCAAGTCAGGCTCTGAGTTCATACCAAGCCGGGGGGGGGGGAGCTGTAAACTTCTCCTCCCTCTGACAAAAATTAAGCAAGTCCTGTTCTGGGTTTTGCCCAGCATTCGTTTGAATTTGACCTTCCATGACAGAGTTTGGTTTTCATTAGTGTCCTAGCGCAGTTATTTCAGTACCGAAGCAGCCTTATTAATCAACCCATTAATTAATTTCTTGTGTTTATGTACCACCTTTCCCCCCAAGGAGCTCAAGGTGCTTCTCCTGCCTCCATTGGATCCTGTGTGAGGCAAGGACTGACCCAAGGTGAGCTTCAGGGCCTGGGCGGGATCTGTGTGGCAGCCAACGATAATTTACAGAGTTGTGCAGAAGTTGCCCTGGGTCCTTCTTTTCCCCTCCTATGAAAACAAAACACACTATGCAACACACTTTTGTTTTGAACTTTAAAAATAACGCATGACTTTTACTTGGTGTTCTTGTCAGATTGTACAAGACAGGCAGGTAATACTTATGTTACTGAAACATATTTACAGGGTTTTGTATCTGAGACTCGCTAATATTTACAGAGCAGCTGAACAGTTGATAACTGAACTAACTGGAAGGGGGGGGGGACCAGCCTTAGGCATATGACATCACAGGTTTCTATTTGTTGCTGTTGTTCAGTCGTTCAGTCGTGTCTGACTCTTCGTGACCCCATGGACCAGAGCACGCCAGGCACCCCTATCCTTCACTGCCTCTCGCAGTTTGGTCAGACTCATGTTAGTAGCTTCGAGAACACTGTCTAACCATCTCATCCTCTGTCGTCCCCTTCTCCTTGTGCCCTCCATCTTTCCCAACATCAGGGTCTTTTCCAGGGAGTCTTCTCTTCTCATGAGGTGGCCAAAGTACTGGGGCCTCAACTTCAGGATCTGTCCTTCTAGTGAGCACTCAAGGCTGATTTCTTTAAGAATGGATAGGTTTGATCTTCTTGCAGTCCATGGGACTCTCAAGAGTCTCTCCTCCAGCACCATAATTCAAAAGCATCAATTCTTTGGCGATCAGTCTTCTTTATGGTCCAGCTCTCACTTCCGTACATTACTACAGGGAAAACCATAGCTTTAACTATATGGACCTTTGTCGGCAAGGTGATGTCTTTGCTTTTTAAGATGGTGTCTAGGTTTCTATACTACAGCATTAACCCTTTGCATAGTATTTTGGAAGCACCATTCCCACAATCCAAACCTTGTTCTCCCAGGTCAGCACTCTAACCATTACTCCACACTGGCCCAGTTCACTGACCTTATCCAGCCTGTTGGATGACTTCTTCTGAGAGTGGTACAAGGGGAACATAGGAGGTGGCCTTATCCTGAATCAGACCATTGTTCCATGTAGCTCAGTACTGCCGATACTGACTGTCAGGGCTTCAGACAGGGATCTCTCCCAACCCTACCTGGAACTGCCTTCCTACTCTGGAGTGGCACAGGTTTCTCCACCCCTGTTTTGGGGGCAGGTGTGCGACACCCTCCCCCAACTGCCCTGGTAGGCATTCCTCTCCGTACCAATGGCGTCACATGAGAGTGTGGGCATGTGGTTATTACCAAGCTTGTGGTATTACTTCAATCTAGAGCGTTTAACCAAAATAAGCCCCCCCCCCACTTTACTGCTAAAATGCAGAGGGCCAAAGGCATCAACAAAAGCAGGCGATTCAGAAAAGAGAACGATGAAAGGTAAATGTACTTCTAACTTGGCTAGTGCAGCTGCCTCGCTGATAGCTTCACAAGCCAAGATGTACAACTTAATTACTGCCCTGAAAGGCAGGATACTCAAGACAGGATCAGATTAATGGCACGCAGCATCTTCCCAAGATTGGGTGACTTCAGACTCCGGCCAAAAGAGAAAACAAAACGAAATCCTCTTCCCTCTTGCAGGCAGAATTTTCGCTTAGCATCACTTTGGCCACTCGGGGCTTGGTTTCTAGGGGGGTTGCCAGGATTCAGGCAGAGGGCTTTGAAGGGCTTCTTCCCAGTGGATATTACACCCAGAGCCTCTGTCTCCTGCCTGGGATTCAAGAACTAGTAGCGTCAGTCCATGGCAAGGGGAAATTATCCACAGGGACCTGAAGTTGCTCATGGCCACTGCCTGGGAAAGGAGGTAGCAAAGGCAGGGGAGGGAGTGCCCACAAGGTAGCGTGGCCAGATGAGGAAAAGGGCTCCTTCAAGAGCTGTATATAAGAGAGAGACTCCTGCAAGGGGAGGTGGACCTATAGGAAAATCACCCCCCCCCCCCAAACCAGTATTGTGATTTCCTGTCACCCCAGCAGGGGTGGGGACAGGATGAAAGATAAGACACCTTCCTATTTTCCTAGCTGTGTGGGTCTGCGCTGCAATCTGAATGCACTTGACAACTGTAACCTGTTACGGACCTGGTATGTTTCCCCCAAGAATTTGAGAAATCATGAAATTACGACCGTAGTTTTTCTCCTTCCACATTAACAGGGAAACTCACTCAGCTGGGCTTGCCTGGGAGTGAGTTGTGGCAGTAGCAAAAAAGCAAAGGGCACATTATTGGTGGCCTGCTCTGCAGGGCTGGTGCTAGGGCAAGCAGGGATGACCCATCTCCACAGATGAGGCCTAGCAGAGAGCACTGGGATGAGAGCCCCTCAACCCTCTGCTGTCATGAACTGTGATGTCAAATGCGTTTCTGACCAAGAGTTATACACACACACACACACACACACACCCCACACCATGTTGTTTCTTGGCCCCTTTACACCTGAGGCCACTTCTGTTTCCACTCACTTATGAGGAAGAGGTAGTTCTGAGCACTTATTGTTAAGTGCCAGTAAGAGATCTCTGAGTCACAACATTTCCCCGTCTACCGTATTCGAAGCCATGTTCCATAAAGTGTACCATGTGGCTATTGGCCATTATAGTCTCTTACTGCCAGCAAGTCACAGATGGCCCGTTTGTACTTGCTATTAAAGGTAACCATCCAAGAACGAGGCCAGAGTGGCATGAACATTTTATTGGGAGAGCTAAAAAATAATTGCGTATTTCATGTAAGCAGGCATTTGGACTGCCCTTCAGAAGACTCCCTTAGTTTGAAAGAGGAACAGGAGGCGGGGGAGATGGCGGTGGCCCTTTCCTTTTGCCTGGCACCTGGTGCCTTGTTCCTTCCATCCTTTCCCAATGGAAGTGGCCCTGCCACTTGAGGAAGGGCCGTAGCTCAGTGGTAGAGCATCTGCTTTGCCTGCAGAAGGTCCCAGGTTCAATCCCTGGCATCTCCAGGTGGGCTCAATGGTCTTGACTTGGTAGAAAGCTTCCTGTGCCAGAAACAGAGGGGCATTTAGAGAGGGGCAGTGGCAAGGCAAAGAATGCCTGATACTGGAGGAGGAAGATTAGTGAGCTTCTTTGCGGCTGCCCAGCCAGGCAGATGTTATCTGTCTCTACACAGAGACAGCGCTTCTTCATCACCTGGCCTGCCATGCCAGCAATGTCTCTTGCAGACTTCATGATATGTGCAAGGCTTAAAAAGAAGAGGGGGGGGGAGGCTAGGCTTTTTATTACTGGGACTTCAGCAGACTACATGGCACTGTGAGTAGTGGTGTTATGCACCTGTTCTGAGCATGCTCAGGCACATTTCTGGAAGCTAGGCCCCAGGATTGATTTCTGCCCTGATCAGCCTTGCTCTTTGATTATTTTCATTTCATTAACTTGCTGTCTTGTGTTAGCAAGCACAACTGGCCACACTGAGAGTATATTCTTTGATTGATATATATAGAGAGAGAAGGGGGGGGGAGAGAGAGAGTGCCAGCCTTTGGCTTAACCCCTTAGTCGTCATCCTCCCCAGATAAAGTACATTCAGCTGCATTTGCTATCCTTATCCCACTTCTCTCCTTCCACCATATTTATATTCCACCACTGCCTCTGATCCTGCAAGTGACCAAAAAGTGATACCACGGAAAGCCTTATCCTCCATCAATTTGTCTAAGCCCCTTTTAAAACCTTCACACCAAACCTTGCAGGAGCAAATTTCATATTATAGCTACACTCTGTCTAAATAAATATTCCCCTTTTTCATCTGTACCAATCCTTCGACCGTTCAGCTTCCCTGGATAGTTTCTGGTATTGTCAGGAAGGGAACAGACCCTCAGGTGATGCAATGGGTCCATGTGCCTGGATGTTAAGCTGAAGGTTTGTGGTTCAAGCCCATCCAGAGACAGCTGTGGGCAGGATTCCTGCATTGCAGCGGGTTGGTCTAGATGACCCTCATGGTCCCTCCCAACTTACAATTCTGTGATAATGCTGGGGGTGTTAAGCTTCCCACCTAGTGCCAGGACCTTAAAAGCCTGGGAGAATTCATGTGATGGGGAGGACATGTCGGAAGGAGAGAAGTGGGACAAGGAGAGGAAATGCAGTTGATTGTACTTATATTAGACTTCATCTGGGGAGGATGACAACTAAGGGGTTAAGCCAAAGGCTTTTAGGGGAAAAGGTGGATATCCAAGAAGGAAAAGGAGCCTGCACCACAGAGGTGTTCAGGGAGTTTCACTGGGTAATACTCTGTGCAAATAACCTAATACTTTGTCCTTTCCCCTGATCTGTTATGCAACGGTACTTAGTTTGGAACCATAGATAGCCAACAAAATGTGGAACATTTTGAAGTAATTTACCATTGTCCCGAGGCCTTGGAGGGTGGCATGCGAGCTGCCAAACAAGATTTGACTAGCTGATTTCAGCTGCAAAGGGAGGCATGTATAGCCTTCTAAGGAGACATGCTTGAAAGGAAAGGTTTCGGGGGGGGGGGGGGGAGCAGCAGAGGGTTCGCCCCTGGAAAGCACAAGGAGCTGAATATGAGCTGGCTGTTGTGACTCTCAAGCATGCGTGAACACAGGTGGCTGTTAGGTGCATTTGGCAACCCCTCCAGATTAGACCCATAGTAAGAACATAAGGAGAGCCTGCTGGATGAGGCCAGTGGCCCATTTGCGCAGCATCCTGTTCTCACAGCGGTCAACCAAGTGCCTGTGGGAAACCTGCAAGCAGGGCCTGAGAACAAGAGCATTCTCCTCTCCTGTGGCTTCCAGAAACTGATACAGTGGTACCTCAAGTTACAAACGCCTCAGGTTACAAACGCTTCAGGTTACAAACTCCGCTAACCTGGAAGAGTTACCTCAAGTTGAGAACTTTGCCCCAGGATGAGAACGGAAATCGTATGCTGGCACCGCATCGGCGGCAGCAAGAGGCCCCATTAGCAAAAGCATGCCTCTAGTTAAGAACAGTTTCAGGTTAAGAAAGGACCTCCGGAACGAATTAAGTTCGTAACTAGAGGTACCACTGTATTCTTTGCCTTTGTTGCCTCCTATAAGCCTGTAAACCAAATGGACTGTAAATGATCCACTTAATTCGTATTATGTACAACTGGGACCTGTAACAAAATGTTGCAGCGTATCCTCCTGGGCAGGAGTGTTCCTGTTCAAGGTTTCTGCCTGCCAGTCCATTTCCCTTCCCATTCTCTTCTCCAGTCTCCTTTCATTTTCCACCTGGCGGTCAACATTCCATAGCTACTGAGCATGCCCAGTCCTGAGCATGGGCCATCCTTTGTCTCCTTTGTTTGGCTTGTACTTTTGCAAACCTTTGGATTTCCCGAGAGAGCGTGCTGAGTGGCTTATTTTTTGGCCACAGTCCTATCGGCACTTGCCACCTGTGCTTGCTGTTGGAAGGAGTGCTATGGTCTTCAGCTATGGGGGGGAAATGGCCTTACAGGTTCCCTCATTGATCGTGGCATACACCCATGCAAAAAAATTATTTTAGTTAGGCTTCCAACAAATCGTAGAATTGTAGAGGTTGTACAGTTGGAAGGGACTTTGAGGGTCATCAAGTCCAAGCCCCTGCAATGCAAGAATCTCAGCTAATTCATCCATGACACGTGGCCCTCCTGCCAGTGGCCTAGGACAGGAATGGATAAGCAGCGTTTGCTGGACTCCACTTCCATCATTCCCAGCCAACATGGCAATGATTTTGGGACAATGGGATTTGTAGTCCAGCAAGTAGTCCAGCAATAGTTAGAATTATGGTGCTGGAGGAGACTCTTGAGAGTCCCATGGACTGCAAGAAGATCAAACCTATCCATTCTCAAAGAAATCAGCCCTGAGTACTCACTAGAAGGACAGATCCTGAAGTTGAGGCTCCAGTACTTTGGCCACCTCATAAGAAGAGAAGAATCCCTAGAAAAGACCCTGATGTTGGGAAAGATGGAGGGCACAAGGAGAAGGCGACGACAGAGGATGAGATGGTTGGACAGTGTTCTCGAAGCTACTAACATGAGTTTGGCCAAACTGCGGGAGGCAGTGAAGGATAGGCGTGCCTGGCGTGCTCTGGTCCATGGGGTCACGAGGAGTCGGACACGACTGAACGACTGAACAACAACAGGTTCTTCATCTCTATAGTCTAGGTTTGTGCAGATGGTAGGGATTGAATCTGGGGCCCTTTCTGAGCAAAGTGTATTCTGTAGCACATCGATGT
This sequence comes from Lacerta agilis, assembly GCF_009819535.1. Lineage (NCBI taxonomy): Eukaryota > Metazoa > Chordata > Lepidosauria > Squamata > Lacertidae > Lacerta > Lacerta agilis. The sequence goes on along the minus strand of NC_046314.1, from coordinate 102,614,523 downwards.
GGCCCCTCCAATGAGATGCTACTTTATTCGAAAGCTTTAGCAAGATGACTGGCCATTGATATAAAAAGAGGGGAAACTGGGAGGTGTTCAAAAGGTTTGAAAGTCTAATCCAGGGGTTGGCAAGGTTTACCTCGCCTGGGCTGGTTCACTCTCGCGGAGATTGCTTTGTGGGCTGGATCACGTCTGCGCAGACGTGTTTTTTGGCATCTGTGCACGCGCAGGCGCGATTTTCGGCACTGCGGAAGCAAGTCCCTGCTCCATGCTGCACCGGTTTAGCACAGCACACGGGGATTCGCCGAGTGGGCAGTTCAGTTCGGGGGTGGCTCGTGGACTGTTTAAACGACCCCCATGGGCCGCTTGTGGCCCATGGGCCGCAGGTTGCTGACCCCTGGTCTAATCCATATACATATGGGATGCTTTGAGCTGGAGGATGCAAATATCACCAGAGCTTTCAGGTTGTTAATGTTGCTAAAAGAAGATTAGTAGCAGAGGAGAATGTACAGTACTCTTTCAAGAACATTGGAAACAATCTAATCAAATAAATGCAGTGTGGAGCCGAGTAGCAGCAGTCCTGTGCAGAATGTGCCCACCATGACTAAGATGTTAGTACAGTTAGGGATTCTTCATCAGAAGGCAATGTTCTTCTTGCTGCAAAGAAGTGCTCTGGTTGTTGTCTTCAACTCCTGCCACCCTTGACCATTGACCATGCTGGCTGGAGGCTCACGTGTCTGTCTAAAGGGACAGACTAACTGTGTTGAGTCCTCAATGAGCCCCAAAGGAGTACGCTGGGAGAACACTTGGAAGAGGGAGCTGTGGAGACCTTAAAGCTTGCCCCACAAATATTCAGCTCAGCTCTAGTCCGCTCTTTCTTTGAAGGGGGCAGAGATTCTAGGCCCTCCTTCAATAGCCCATTCATTCTGCTGCCAAATCCATTCATCATTAGGTGGTGCTTTGCAATGCTTGCCTTCGCAAGATTCCTACAGCACAAAAAGAATAATGGCTGCAATTCCTTAAAGCAAGCAGAATTCTAACAGAAAGTTGGCGTGACTAGCAGAAGCTCATTCTCATCCTATTCAAGGGAATGGATGAACCGGGCAGGGCAGGGCAAAGCAGAAGAGAAGGATGGGCTGTATTTGCCAAAGAGGGAAGCGGAGAGAAAGGAAAATCCCTTGCTTAAAAATAAAAAATAAAAAGTGGGCGAGTCACGTATATCTAGTCTAGCATCCTGTTCTCACAGTGGCCAACTGGATGCCTGTGGGTGTCCCTCAAGGAGGAACTGAGCACAAGGGCACTCTCCTCCCCTGGTATTCAGAAGCACAATGCCACCAAACATGAGCGCTACCCCATCAGATAACTCAGTTCAAATGCCAGTATCAGCCTTCCCAACATGGTACCCACCAGATGTTTTGGACCACACCTCCCATCATCCTTGACCATAAGCCATGCTGGTTGGGGTTGATAACGGTTGTAATGCAACAGCACCTGGGGGGGGGGCTACAAATAGGTCTATACCACCACATGATCAGGTGTAAATAAAAGACAAGGGAGGGAAGAGTGATTCCAGCTTTTAGAACCCAGAAATTACTTTGCGTTAGTTCCTCGTGCTCAAACTTAAAATGCTCCATCATTGCTCTGGACCAGTGTTTTTCAACCTTTTTTGGGCAAAGGCACACTTGTTTCATGAAAAAAATCACGAGGCACACCACCATTAGAAAATGTTAAAAAATTTAACTCTGTGCCTATATTGACTATATATAAAGTAATTTTCCCACGGCACACCAGGCAACATCTCGCGGCCCACTAGTGTGCCGCGGAACAGTGGTTGAAAAACACTGCTCTGGACAATGGTCTTTAGAAGAGTGCAGCTTAATTCTGTACAGTAATGCCTAGGAGAAGGAAAGGCTAGGGAGTAAACCCTACTCCAGAGTAGAGTCCTTAAGATGGTTGGTTGGCTCCTTGTATGCCTCCTTCAGGCAACTCCTGCAGCCAAGCTGTTGCCAGACGTATTGCTCTGCTTTCCTTTGGACCACATCAGCAAGGCCAAGAAGGGGGGGGGGGGGGGCTTGTTGTCTGAGCAGACCAGGACCTCCACACACACTGCCTAGGTTTGCATCCCAGAGAGGTCACTTTGGTGCTACTAATGCGGCAGTTTGACTTCACCCCCCAAAGGTGTACTCCATTGTCTCTTGAGACAGGTGGATGTCAACAATGGATACATTCCGGGGATCACGCCTAAAGCTAAAATCATGTCTAGTCAAACCCCATGGGGTTCAACAGCGAGTGGCATTGCCAAAGTCATTTTTTTCCAGAATCCCACCCCTTTTCTGCCCCTTTTAAATCCTTTTTTTTGGTCACATGTGTAAAGCAGAATGCACACAAGTTAAATGAGCATAAAATGCGGGCTTACTGTGGAACCAAAAGCTTTTGCATCGCGACTACATATACAGTACAAAACTTGGGAACTACTAACCATTTCTTTTTCTTTCTTTTTGTTCTGCACAAGTTAAGTGCTTCACCTATAAATCTACCGTTGTGCTGTTTTCTGTTAATGATTTGTTCAGCTCATTTATCTTTCATCATCCATTTTTAAATCATCCACCCTGCAAATTGGCATTGGTCAATTCATGTCATTGACTGTGGCAACTGAAAAAAGAATGGGCAGCTGCAAACATTTTAGTATGAGCTCTCTCTTGGGTGTAGCTTTATCTTCACTGCCAAAGCCCTCCTTGGCCTTACTGTACCTCTCTCATCTCTACACCCTTAAATCCCTTGACCTCTCCGCCTATGACCTTCACTCTTCCAGCTTCACCCCCACCTGCCATTCCAATGTTTCCTGCTCCATCAAAGAGCTCTGCCCTTAATGCTTCAGCTACTTCCAGAAACATCTCTGCATATGCTACCACCTCTCTCACTTCCTTCAAATCCCTCCTCAAAACTGGACGTTTTTCATAAAGCCTTGGGCACAGCCCCGGAGTTTCCATGTCCTACCACAGCTAAAGCTGAATCTACACATATATTTTTTATTTTAAAAAATGCTGTGAAAATGCTTTTTTAAAAAAAGTTTTAAAAAATATATAGAATCTGCCATTAGCTCACCAGCACCATCTTGTGTCACATTTGTATAATGCACTTAAAACATTATATTTGTAGCTGTATAGCTGAGTCCCAAGTCTGAAACCAGGCCTCGACTACAGGTCAATTAAAACATTCTTCCCTTATTTACTCATGCTTCTACTTCCCTCTTCTTCTTCTTAAGTTGGGAGTAACCCTAACCTTGGAAGGGCCCAGAGTCATCTGGAGAAAAGCAGATATAAACAATGAAGAGCAAGCAGCAAAACAAAACAAAAACCAGCAATTGACTATAGTACTAGGGGAAATGGTTCTGTCAATACTGAAGTTTCTGCTTGTGGTGTTGAAAGACCTGCTATTCCAGCCTCTGACCAACTGTCCTAGTAGTTCAGTGCATGAAGAACTAGTGTCTGCCTCAGTACTTGGTCTCTTCTGCCTGGGGTCCTGGATGCTCACATTCACACCCTCTAAATCTATTTTTATTCACTGCCTCAAATCCACACCTGAACCAGGGTGTTATTTTTGCTCACCATGTTCCCTTCCCCTCTTTCAGAGGTGGTGTGTGTGCTTCAGGGACAGTACAGTCTCATTGACCACAGAGTTTTAGTTGGTCACCAAGTCCAGCTAAAAATTTGTGGGTGCCCTTCCCTGAACCATTGCACAATTCCCAATAGCTTTTCTTCCCTCTAACCTCACCAGCATTGCATTCTTCCTGCAAAGCCAATGCCATACATGATACATTTAAAGCACATCCCACCAAAGAATCCTGGGAACTGTAGTATGTTATGGGTGCTGGGAACTGTAGCTCTGTGAGGGGTAAAGTACAGTTCTCCAGGTTCTTTGGGTGAGGGCTTCACATATATGGTGTGTATGCAGCCTTATACCCAAACAACTGCCCCTTTGCTATTTACTAGATGGTTTCAATTTGTTTGTTTCAATGCGTAATCTTACATTCTATATATTGAGGTCTACAAGCATTATTCTGGCAGCTACATTGCACGAGCAATGAAAATGAAAGTCCTTCCTCCAGTGGAAGGAAATAAAACGAAGGCATTAGTTATAGTGGCTACATTTTGTATAGTAAAGCACTAGTTTGTTGCATTAATGAATTTTATTTTATTCTTGCAAGCCTTTCCTTAAACATACAATACAATCTCAAAAAAGAAACAAAGAACCCATATTTCTGCACACTTTGTTAACAAAAACAAACCCAAGCAAAAGAAACCCCCCAAACCTGTGTATTTCTCTCCTTTCTTTCTTTCTTTCTTTCTTTCTTTTTTTGGTGCTGGCAAGAGATAGGGGTTGCCACAACCAAATTACATGTTTTAAAAATGACACAGAAGTATATAAAAGACTGCAAGCCATTTTGCTCACATAGCATATTGCCATTTCAGAGTCACTTTTGTATAAATTATTATCTCTTTAGATACAGTTGGCTCTTTCGTCCAGCTTCATGTTAATGTATTCTTAACATTCCCGGTGAGGGCATAATTTATATCCTTCAATCTTAAAGTGCATTTTAAAATTCAGAATGTACTGCTACCTTCTTCTGCTATATCTGAATATTCTGAACGCATCAACTTTGCAAGAACCTGTTGTCCGGGTGCATCTCCAGGTTCACGATTGGGCATTTGGTACCTCCAACCAGGGGATGCAGGTGGCGCTGTGGTCTAAACCACAGAGCCTAGGGTTTGTCGATCGGAAGGTCGGCGGTTCGAATCCCTGCAACGGGGTGAGTTCCTGCTGCTCAGTCCCAGCTCCTGCCAACCTAGCAGTTCAAAAGCACGTCAAAGTGCAAGCAGATAAATAGGTACCGCTCCTGCGGGAAGGTAAACGGCGTTTCCGTGCACTTTTCTGGTTCACCAGAAGCGGCTTAGTCATGCTGGCCACATGACCCAGAAGCTGTCTGTGGACAAACGCTGGCTCCGTCGGCCTATAGAGTAAGATGAGCGCCGCAACCCCAGAGTCATCCACGACTGGACCTAACGGTCAGGGGTACCTTTACTTTACCTTTACCTCAAACCAACAGATGATGTACTACTTTCCTACAAAGTTCTGTTTGCTGCCGTTTGATGCAGAACCTGGAAGCTTAGTCCATGTGCAAGCTAACACAATGATTTGCAACCCTCTAATAAAACTTGTCCTTTTAACCAGATGCAATTTCTTGAATCGGTTGTTAATGTATGATAGCTGCAATGTTTGAAGGTTAGCCTGTGAGGAAACTCAATGCTATCACAGACACTGTGAAATCAAATGTAAGAGTGAGCATGCCGTTTCTACAAGACTTGCCAGAGAACTGTGGCAACATCTAAATTGCAGTGCAGTGATGAAGTCAGCGGTAGTTAGTTAGAGATCTAAGTTGGCAGCATCTCCTCCTCCTCCTCGCCTGCTCTCCAGCAGCTGCTACAAGCTGCCCAAGGGAGGAGGCCAGCAGCAGCAGCAGCAGCCATAGAGAGGTCAAGGAGAGGCAACGGGGTGCTCCCTTTCTGCTGCCACTCAGGACAAACACCAAATTATCCTCCTCCCTGAGCTTGGCAGCAGCAGCGCTGGCAAGAGAAAAGGGAACATTCCAGGATCAAATCAGAAGCCCAGGTGGCTTTCATAATTCCGGAACTGTCCCTGAAAAATCGGGACACTTGGAGGGTATGCACACTCTGGACCTCTCGTGGAGGAAGTGGTGTCTCTGAAAAATTTGATACATCACTTGGGAAGACAGGCGAACTAATGCCAGTATACTGGAAAAAGCAAAGATCACCAGTGTCAAAGCAATGATTCTTCAACAACGTCTTAGTTGGACTGGTCATGTTGTGTGGATACCTGATTGTTGTCTTCCAAAGCAACTGCTCTATTCCAAACTTTAAAATGGAAAGCGTAATGCTGGTGGTCAACGAAAGAGGTTTAAAGACTCTCTCAAGGCAAATCTTTAAAAATGTAGTTTAAACATCGACAACTGGGAAACACTGGCCTGCGAGCGCTCCAGCTGGAGAACAGCCTTTAGCAAAGGTGTCATGGGATTTGAAGACGCTCGAACTCAGGACGAAAGGGAGAAACGTGCTAAGAGGAAGGCACGCTTGGCAAACCCTCACCGTGATCAACTCCCACCTGGAAACATATGTCCCCACTGTGGAAGGACGTGTGGATCCAGAATTGGCCTCCACTGTCACTTACAGACTCACTGTTAAGGCTGCGTTCATGGAAGACAATCTTGCTCAGCTACGAGTGATCGCCAAAGACGAAGAATCAAAAAGACAAGAAGAAGAAGGATTATGATTGCAGCGTCCGGGTTGGTTCAGAAGCAGCAAGGGGTGGGAAAAAATGTTTTGTCTTTTTACCTCTCACCAGGGTGAGCCTGTGACCCACTAGAGGTGTTGGACTACAATTCCCATCATTCCTAACCACTTGCCATGCTGGTTGGGGCTGATGGCAGTTGGAGTCCAGCAAAATCCCTGATCCAATAAATGTAACAATATCCACTTTTTTAAAAAAAATGTGGACAAGCATGGCATCTTGACAAGGCTTTAACCCACTTTTTGTAAATATTATCTGAAGTCCAGTGTGTATGTATGTATGTATGTATGTATATATATTATATATATATAATTTAAAAATGAAGTAATAAATAGGGTTTTAAAAATCGTTGTAGGAGACCCTGCACGTTTCCTGTTTAAAGCTGTTTTGCAGGCCTATTGCCGTCCCGCTCCATGTTGACAAATTGTTTCCATGTGCCATGAAAGAAAATTCTCCTTGGGCAGTTATAGCTCCTTTTCAGGTTCTTAATTTTAACCTTTCTCTTTTCCAAGGAGAGATTACATGGTGGTACAGCAGCTCAGGGCAAATTAACATTACAAAAGTACAATAAAGCAAGTTTAAACCTGCTCCCATTGTTCTGGGAAGTGGTTTCATGCTAATGATGGGAAAGGCGACAAATACGATGATGGTCTCTTTCCCCATTGTTCAATGAAACTGCACTTCATTAAATTGCAGCCTTTGTACAAGGCCTAAATAATAAACTATAGTTGGTGGCGATAGGGAAAAAAAGCACTTTCAATATTTTATAGCGGCTCAGGCTGCCTGCTATCTATAATTACAGTCAATATTTCGACTGGAGGGAAATGCCTTAATTTTCTTAATGTTTCATGCATGGAAAAACAATCAAGCTTTCCCTTTATTTGTAATTACATTACTGGCTCTGGGTGCACTTTTCCAAATTATAGCCAAGCCTGGCCAATGTAAGCACTCAGCTTAAAAACCTTTTCACAGCTAACTGCTTTCCCTCGCTGCTGCTTAATGCCACAGAGATAAACATCTTCCCTGGACCACAGATCCCCACAAAATTCCAATTCCGTATTCATGTACCTTAAATCTTGATTGTGTTGTGTGTTTTTTTAAAACCACCACCCCCCTTTGGCTGGGACATCGGGAATAGAATAAGGCTCAGACACAATTCCTTTGCTGTGATTACTTTCAGTTTGGGCTCTGTATTCCACTGCAGATCCTGCACACAGATCGTGCTTCCTCTCTGCCAAGGCTCGAGGTCAGCCTGTTCACTGGGCAACATAGGCGTCAACTTAAACAAAATATTGGGGGACCGCCCCCCTGCCCACACTTCTTCAGAGCGCAACTTCCTCTGCTACATGTAGCTGGGTGAGTGCAGGCTTCTCCTTACCCCATCCATTCACTTGCCTCCCACCTCCCACCCACATGCAAGAAGTTTCTGCCTACAAAATATACACCAGGAGGCTTTCAGAATTCATACTAGATACGTTACTTCTGGTGAATGAGCCACCATAGCTGTTAGAGGGCCGTGAAAATTTGTGTCCCAAGAACGTTACTTGCCCCAAAATGGAAAGAAGCAGAAATCCCAGTAAAGGAAGAATGGATACAAAGACTTATGGAATATGCAGAAATGGCGAAACTTACCAGAAGAATAAGAAATCAAGACAATAAACTTTTTATAAAAGAATGGAAACGGTTTATTGAATATTTACAGATAAATTGTAAACAGATAAGAACATTGGCAGGATTGTTGTAATAACCTGAAGTTTTATAATGAGTATATATTTTAGAGTAGATGAACAAATGAGCAGATTGAGTTAATTTGGATATGCAAAAAATATTAAAAATAAATTTAAGGAACCGCAGAAAGAGGGGGAAGGAAGTCAAGTTTTGACATGTTTAAATGATTGTAAAATTAGTGAAATGTATAAATCTGAAAAGCATAATATTTTTTTAAATGAAAATTTGTGTCCTGGGCTTTTGTCTACCCATGCACTATCTGAAACCAAAGGATCACATTGGTTGCTAGATGTGAAATATATTGGCATGATTTTCAGCTCCCCTACTCCATTATATAGAATTTTTGATGTTTTATCGTTCTTGAGAGCTAAATTGGTTGGTTGAAACAGAGACTTGAAGGTATGGCTCATATCTCAGTGGCCCATGGCACATGATGCACTTGCAAGCGTTGGGCATCCAGTCCTTGGCACCACCAGCAAAAATAGAGAGAAGTGGATAAACATGGGCTCTACCACTGAGCTTTGCTCCTTCCCCCAAAGATTCCTTTGCCTGAGACATTAGAGAGTCATTTGCAACTGACGGAGATGGGCCAATGAGCTGACTTCTTATGTTCAATTAAGACCAATATATGACTGCATTTTCTCACATTTTATTCTTTCTTGCCTTCGTTCCCTCCCCCCACCACTCTCCTCTCTGTTGTCCTCACCTTCCCCATTCTCCTTTATTGTTGGCCCTGAAGTCAAAATATAGATTATAGGCTTCCTTAGACCATGGACTTGTCTTTTTTTTTTTCTTGGTTACTCCATAAATTCCCTGTCTGAAGGGCTCTGCTGGCTGCTGCCTCTGCCAATCAGTTCTGAAACTTACCTGTTCCTCTTTTTACAGGTGTATATAAAGGTGGGGTAGCCAGAGGAGTTTGGCCTGCAGGTCTCTGTGTCTTAGAGGAGGTCTCTGTTGGCTGCTGCTTCTGCCACTCAACTCTGAAACCCACCTGTGCTGTGCTGCTTTTACCAAGTATATCAAGATGGAGTTGCCAACCTGTATGCAACTGGTACTTTTTAAATGATAATAACAACTCTCCTTCAGATCACAAAGGCTCAGTTTATTAAACAGTGCCCTTGAGTCCAAATCTTGGATCAGCAAGCCCCTCTGAAAGGCCAACCATACAGACAAATACAATTAGGAAGGAAAAGTCTTAAGTGAATTCTGTGAGGGTTTCAGAGTTTGCCATTATGGTCCATCATGTTGACTGGTTTGTTTTCTCTAAAGGGCACTGTGACTGACAGGAGTTGCCTTGTCCCCTGAATTATGAACATATCACAGGCAAGACGGATTCCTCTGGAGAGGGGTGGTGGTGGATGCAACAGAGCATTGGTTGGCTGCTTGAAGGCAAGAGATGAGATGAATTTAAATTGAATCTAAAGAGATCCTTGGTGTCTCAGAGCACCCAGCAAGGAATTTAGAACAGAATTCCTGCAGCCATGACATGTGCAAGAAGAAACAGGACAGAATGTTCTTGGACGTTTACTAGACTAATTTTATGATGGCTTCCTGAAACATTTCACAGAAGGAAATGTGAGTCCCTCTTATCACAAGAATCACTGTCCAAGTGTCAAATGACCTTCCGTCTGTGGAAGAGCACATGCAATCTATGTGAAAGGTCTCAAGTCCACGGCAGGATGAGTATCTGAGTCTGTGAAACTGAAGGGAAGCCAGAAAAGTTTTGGGGAGAAGATAATTGGTGATCATGGGAAGAGAGGCAAAACCCATCTGAGATCCATGTCGTGTTAGAGGTCTGGATTCAAGCTGCTTCTACCCCACCTTTCAACAATTGTATGATCCACAGGTCCAAGTTGCAAGAGAATGGTGTGGCACTTCTCAGTAGGAGCACAGAGCCATTAAAGTACAAATAAGTAAGGAGGCTAGTATCAGCAGTGGTGGGCTTTGAGGGAGGGGCAATGGGCCCCCAACATTTGTTCCCCACCCCAGTGGGTACTGAAGCCAAGCTTGGCTGGCCCAGCCAAAACAGATCTCGATGATTTCATGCCTCCTCCACAATTCACAGCATAAGGAATATAGCTGCCTTCACTAACCTGATACCCTCCAGAAATTTTGGGGTACAATGTCCAACAACCGCAGCCAACAGGGGCTAATAGGTGCTGTAGGCCCAAATATCACCAGGCTGGTTTAAGGGAGAAACCTCAGCAATATTTTAACATGTTCTCTAAGGAGCCCAGGCACTGTTCCCTGCCTGCCCATTCCCCCCCCCATTAAATCCACGGCAGAGGAAACTCTCGAGAAAGAATACAGAAAGCGAAGTGTATGTCCAATAAGTTCAAAAAATGATTCCCATCTGTTAGAGATTGAACAAGCATATATTGCTTCGCCAGGTAGCGTTGAGCTCATGAACAAGAAATTCCAAGAAACTGGAAGGTGTAAATACCAACGGATTAAGGTGGGAATTTATGGAATAACTGTTGCAGAATGAGCAGGGCAGTTTTGTGGAAGGTGGCTGCCAGTAGCTCGGAGAGTTCTGGGAAATCTTCCCACAACTATTAAACAAGCCGTAACAGAAAAGAACATGGCCTGGTATTGTAACTAAAGTCACAGGGAGCCATTTGTCCTAGAATAAATCCGGTTGACATCGCCTCCAAATGATGGAAACTCTTTGAAAATTACTCAACAGAAACAGAATAATAAATGGAAATGATCCAGTATTTTATTAGGAGTGAATGCCACGTGGATATTTTTCCAGACATATAACAGTCTTGATTCCCCTGCAGACTGCAGGCAAAGCTGGGAGCAGCTGTTTCTGCGGTAGGATCCAGGGTGACCAGTACATTGCTTGTGTCGATTCAAGAGCTGCGGCTGTGCAGAGCTGCCCAAATTCAGTAACTGCCACGTGTCACGGGAAGCCAAGCAGCATGAAGAGACGAGAACATAGTCAACGGGGGGTGGGGGGGCGGAAGCAAGCTTAGGAAACAAGGAAGCAGCCTGTTTGAAGCGACAAACAGCCAGGTAGACAATTCAGAAGCCAGCTGGGGAGCAAGGAATGATGCAGGGATGAAAGCTTGACTGGGAGGGGAGAAAAGAGAAAGGAATATTTGAGCACAAGGCAAGGCAACTTCTCGTTCCTTGAGACGTGGCGATTATTGTGTTCATTTTCCTGATTATAATGCTTGTGTGCCTTCTTCTTCTTCTTCTTCTTCTTCTTATCATTATTATTATGGTGACAGGGCCATGACTGTTTAAAGTTGTATAGTACTGATTTAAATATAGACTAGTTCGAACCTAAAACAAATCTGTTTGGCTCTTTTAGGACTCATAGGTAGGTGTATGCATGGAATCCCTTTAATCCAGGGGTCAGCAAACCTTTTCAGCAGCGGGCTGGTCCACTGTCCCTCAGACCTTGGGGGGAGGGGGCGGACTATATTTTGGAGGGGGGAATATTAACGAATTCCTATGCCGCACAAATAACCCAGAGACGCATTTTAAATAAAAGGACACATTCTACTCATGTAAAAACCCGCTGATTCCCAGACCGTCCACGGGCCAGATTTAGAAGGCGATTGGGTCGGATCTGGTCCATGGGCCTACCCATGCTTTAATCTGTCTGTTCCTGCTATAACCAAGTCCAGTACTACAAATATACTTAGAATGTGCTGATGAAATTAAGCTCCCTGGGGAAAGAAAGGGTTGTGGGAGGGAACAGTGGGTGCCGAGAGGGAGGAAAGTGACTGATGTTTTTGAGTTCTGAATACAGTATGACTTTATTCTGTTTATTTTTTTGTTTGTTTGGTTTGTTCTGAAATTCAATTTTACACACACACACACACACACACACACACACACACTCAGAGAGAGAGAGAGCATTAAATGTATAGGGCAGATGGGCCCCAAATGTCTGTGAATTATTTGTTGGAAAATGTTAGATTTAAAAAAACAACAACGAACAAACAGAATTTAATTTAACAGAACTCATTTCAGCCAGTTGCTTAGGCAAGCATGAAAATCCAGTATGCAAAATCTCATTTATGTGAATATAGTTGCTGGACATTTCACAAGGGCCAAATGTTATGGCAATGTACACGGGCTTGTATTTTGAATCCTTGTGTATCCCATCTGTCCCAGAACAGTTGTTCTGTTAAGCACATCATTTTATGCCATAAGATTTTATTATTTTTTAATTCAATGGTGTTTATTGAATTGGAGGGGGAGTGGATATTCTCTGCCTATATGGCCAGTAAAAGCTGTGGTTCACTCTATTCTGGAGTATGTCACTCACTCCTATGAAAGCTTTTGTCATGATAGGTAGAGCTGCCAACTGGCGGCGGCAGGGAGGACAACAACTTTATCACCTCCTCATTTGCTGCTCAGCAAAACTGCCCTTAAAGTGGCAGCTTGAGGGTTTGGAACGAAAGCTGGCAGCCTTAATCATACCGATTTGATAAAAGACAGGAACCCGCTGATTTTGCCAAGACATAGCTGACATAGCTTCCATTAACGGTTTTCCCACAATTTCCTCCCCCCCCCCAATCCTTTTATTTGCAGGTTCCCATACCACCTGTTGGCTCTTCAGCAAGGTAATACCTTTTAAAAACAAGAAGAAGAACTTCGCACATTTGACCAAGTAATCTGTTTGACAGCCCGTACCAAAATTCTCAAAACAAAGCTGTGCAGCTCTTTAACGGAGGGTGAAAAATAGACGGGCGATTGATGGATGGATGGATGGATGGATTATATTTCTATGCCACTTTTTATTCAAACGAATCCCAAAGCAGGAAGGAACTAATTTCTGTTCACTTTTGTCCCTTTACAAAATGAAACAGTGTGGTTCGCAGTCACTTCACTGCTCAGTTAGAGTTCTTCCAAATGATCGTTGACCGTTTTCTTTCAGCATTCACAATGTTACCAGCTGCTGTGCAGAAATACAAATATATATTTGTGTCTAAGAAAGCAGAGAAAGAGAGAGAGAGAGAGAGAGAGAGGGAGGGAGGGAGGGAGGGAGAGGAATGTGAATTGTTTAATCAATTTCCCACAGCAATTGTTATCTGTAAGCTGGTTGCTACTTTGTCAGTGTTTCATTTTAGCTGCTTATATTTCATTTCATTCATTTCACTTGTTCCATTTATATATCATCTTTTCCTCCAAGGAGCTCAAGGTGGCGTGCACGGGTTCTTCCACCCCCATTTTCTCCTCACAACAAGCCTGTGAGGTAGGTCAGACTGAGAGGCATTGTGTGGCCCAAGGTCACCCAGTGAGCTTTGTGGCTGAGTGGAGATTCGAACTCTGGTCTTCATCCGATACTCACACCGGTACAACTGAATTTTGTTCTATTTGTGAAGTAGTCTGTTACATTATTTTCATATATAGATTGTTAGCTGCCATGGTCTGTCCCCAGACCCCCCCCCCAAAAAAATGCATTTCTCGGTCTGTAGGAATGCTGAAACCTGGAAATTCCTGGAAATCCACTTTTCTAGCAACATACCCCAAAACGTTCACCTCAGAGCACCAATCTGAAAATGCAAGTCAGTCTCCCCCTGTCTTATCACAGGCCCTATTCTCACTTAGAATTCTTTTGACTTGCACCATTCAGGAATACTCGTACACACGTGCACACCAGCCTCAAAGTCTGCTTAATCTGATTTGGAGGAAAATTCATTCCCAGTCTCCTCTTGTCAGGAGCTGTTGGGATTTGTGGGCAGCTGCCGCCATGAGCTGCTGAATTGCAAGTGGCAGCTTCTCAGTGAAGCACCCTCAGGCCCTGGATAGATTCTGCCTACCCAGACTGGCCAATGGATAGGAAGGAGTACAAGGGGCCTTCCTGTTTGGGGGTTAAGTCTTACTTGAGTGACAAGGTATTCTTGAGCTTTGGTGCTTACCTGCCTCTTCGTTTATCCTTTGGTTCTGACTACAGGCTCCTCACTCTTGGTCCTTAGCTCACCTTGGATTGCCCTGGCACCTGTTCTTCCTTCCTTCCTTCCTTCCTTCCTTCCTTCCTTCCTTCCTTCCTTCCTTCCTCTTTCTTTCACGATCCCTCGTGGCCAAGTAAGATTGTCTTCCATAAACATGGTTTTAACAGTGACTGTAGAGGCCAATTCCGGATCCACACATCCTTCCACAGCGGGGACATACCGGTAGGTTTCCGGGCAGGAGTTGATCATGGTGAGGGTTTGCCAAGCGTGCCTTCCTCTTAGCACGTTTCTCCCTTTCGTCCTGAGTCTTCAAAGCCCTTGACACCTTTGGTAAAGGCCGTTCTCCAATTGGGGCGCTCGCAGGCCAGTGCCTCCCAGTTGTCAGTGTTTATACTACGTTTTTTTTTAGATTTGCCTTGAGAGAGTCTTTGAACCTCTTTTGTTGACCACCAGCATTACACTTTCCATTTTTAAGTTCGGAATAGAGCAGTTGCTTTGGAAGACTATAATCAGGCATCTGCACAACATGAGATGCTCTCCTTCCTGTGTAGAGCAATGGCATTACAGTTGCTGCAAATCCCTTTGTAAGACTCTTCTTGGGAACTTGGATGCCTGAAACAGGCATTTTCCCCTCCAAGAGGCTTTGCTTTCTTGAGACACTCAAATTACCAACCAAGTGATAAATTACTGGCCTGATGGAATCTCTTAGATTTTTTTTTTTTTTTTTTTGCATTGAAAAAGAGTTCTGCTGCCTTAGAGATAAATCAAGTCTCCTCCATTATATTGATCTGATCTTTCTCATTCTTTTCATTATAGCCCAGCTTTTGATAATGAGATGCATGCTTTGTCAGCAGCTGTGAGGGTCGGCGATGCATTAAAAGGTGCTTTGCAAAAACTCATCAAGTTGCAGGAGGGTCCTGTCGTTAGCACAATTGTAAAGCCAGCAAAAGAAATTGCATTTATTCATTTATTTCGCTCCCATTGCAATGCGCACCGGCATTGTGCAATCTCCAGTTTCTGCCGTTGTCCACAGGAGAACACAGCCCGAGACCCACATCTGCCATCAGTGCACAATGTGGTCTTAAGTTGCAAACTCTCACTGTGCTAACAACCTGGAAGGTGGGCTACTGTTGCTTATGGGGAGGGAGAGCATGGAGGCCACATATTGGCTCTGCCAGTGCGTTTCTACCATGCTGACCTCCGCGCCATCTTGCCTCTCCCTCTTGTTATGCAATACTTTTGTTATTATTATTATTTAAAGTTTTTTGTACCGCAAATCTCAGGGTCCCCTTATTCTGCTATCTCTCTCTTCTATGCTTCTGCTGCTGCTGCTTTGACTATGTAAGCAATGACACTCTACACCAGGGGTCCCCAAACTAAGGCCCGGGGGGCCGGATGCAACCCAATCACCTAAATGCGGCACGCGGAGGGTCTGGGAATCAGCGTGTTTTTTACATGAGTAGAATATGTCCTTTTATTTAAAATGCATCTCTGGGTTATTTGTGGGGCATAGGAATTTGTTCATATTATTTTCCAAAATATAGTCGGGCCCCCCACAAGGTCTGAGGGACAGTGGACCGGCCCATGGCTGAAAAAGTTTGCTGACTCCTGCTCTACACATTGGGATTGGTGGTTGCTAGTCAGGCCACGTTCACACAATACATTTAAAGTGCTACGATACCACTGGAAACAATAATGGCACCTCCCAAAGAATTATGGGAACTGAGAGTTGTTAAGGGTGTTGAGAGTTGTTAAGAGGCCCCTAGTCCCTTCACAGAGCTCCCTGTGAAGAGGGATTGGTTGTTAAACTGCTCCAGGAACTGTAGTTCTGTGAAGGGAATAGAGGTCTCCTAATAACTCTCAGCACCCTTTACAACCTACAGCTCCCAGAATTTCTTGGGCGGGGGCGCCATGACTGCTTAAAGCAGACCCTCCAATTGTCCCTATTTTCCAGGGACAGTCCCAGATTTACAGAAGCTGCCCCAGTTTCTGATTTGATCCCGGAATGTCCCACTTTTCCTTAGGATGTTCCTATTTTCATCAGACAAATGTTGGAGGGTATGGAGATTATCTGACCCTCAAGCTGTCTGAAGGCAGCCCTGTATAGGGAATTTTTTTTAATGTTTAATACTTTATTGTGTTTTTATATATGTTGGAAGCTGCCCAGAGTAGCTGGGGCAGTCCAGTAAGATGTGTGGGGTATAAATAGTAAAATTATTATTATTATTATTATTATTATTATTATTATTATTATTGAATAGGACATCCCTATTTACATTGGAGAAATGTTGGAGGGGATGTTAAAGTGGTATCATAGCACTTTAAATGTATGGTGTGAACGTGGCCTTAGTCTCGCCTCCACAACTTTGGCCTAGAGAAGTTATGCATGACAAAGTTTGAACAGCCATGCTCTCAATTTCAGCCCGTTCCAGGTAATACAACCTGCAAAAGCAACCTTGGTAGAAGGCAAGAGATTAATGAGCAGGAAGGTGGGTGGCCTTTGGCTGTTCCACTGGTCATCAGCTCCCTCAGCCACTCATTAATTCATCAAAAATGTCCTGACATCCATTAGGCCAAGCAGCCAGGTGGAAAAGGCCTCAGATGAAGCATAAAAATGGGTCAAAAATGGCAAACCAGCTTCAGAGCGGTTGACAGTCACCTTTCTAAATAACGGGAACTACCATGCGGCCACATCAATATCCTGCGGAATTCATGATTCATCCTACTTTGTATTATTATATATTTTGTCAAAGATCCCTGGATGTCCCCCACCCACCGTTACAGCTTCTGGCGGACTCTGAGCTTAACGAGTTGTCAGCTTGGATTAAACCTCATTTCAGAGTGTTAACACTAATCAGTTTCTGCAGTTCCAATGCAAAGGTGCTCAGGAACAACTCAGCCACTAAGCAGGTGGCAGTAAGAAAATAAATATTTGGAAAATTATTATTATTATTATTTAATAAACTGGTTCGATTGCAGTGCCCTCAGGCTTTCTGTTGCCTTCGGTCTTCTTTTACATGGCCAGAAAATTAGCCCTCAGCACAAGAACGCCAGGAGGCCAGTTTGCAATGTTGTATAATTGGGAGACCCAGGCCAGGATAGTATAATGTAGCTGTAAAGTTCATGTTGCCCACGCTGAAGGGAATTTCAAGTATTTTTATGTGGTTATCATGTTTCCCCCACAAGGTCTGTCACGAACCACACACCTGAAGCTCAGGCTGGGACACCCCCTTTAAGACACCCCCTTTAGGATAGGGCTTTCCGTACCCTAACAATGGGCCTGTGTGCTGTTGTTTAGTCGTTTAGTCATGTCCGACTCTTTGTGACCCCATGGACCAGAGCACGTGTGATGGCCTGGGAGTCAGACTCTGATGCTGAACCTGAGGGATCCCAGCCTGCACGGGATTCCCCGCCTCCAGAACCAGCTGAGCCGGGGCCAGGGCTTGAGCCTGAAGGATCCCCACCTGTGCTGGATCCCCAGGTGCAGGCATCAGCAGAGTCTGCTCTGGCTCCTGATGGGAGGGAGGACCCATTGCCTGCAGGTGCTCCACTCCCAGCCTCTTCAGAGGAAGCTGAGGCATCCCCTGGGTCCAGTAACCCACCATCCTCTCCTGAGCTACAGAGGCTCAGGGCAGAGAGGCGAAGGGAGTTAAGTGTCTGCAGGAGGAGTGCTCGCCTCCAGGCCCGGAGGAGAGGCGAGTCTCCGGAGGATCGGGACCGCCCTAAGCATAGGGCCAGATAAAAGCCAGCCAGACCCAGCCCAAGTTGCGTGAGCAACTTAGTTGCAAGCGTGTGCTCAACCTGCAACCTTGTGCCTGAACCTGCCTTGGACCTTGATCTGCTCCCTGCCTCGCTCCCTGCCGGATTGACCTCCTTTGGACCCCTAGACCCAGGACTGGATTTGGACCTCGCTTCATGGACAAACCCTTGGGGCCAGCACAGTTTGCTCACGCCACACCCGCACTCCCCCTTCGCTGGGGTGCGTTCGGGAGGAACTAGTAGCCATGGCTGACCAGGCGGCTGCGCTGGTGGCATTGGCCCAGGAGAACCAGGCCTTGACCCACACCGTGCAGCAGCTAAGCAATGTGGTTACGGCGCTTCAGCAGCGTTTGGATGCCTTACTGGCTCCTGGAGCCGCCGCCCCAGCTCCTGGCAAGTACCCAGTGGCCCTGCCAGAGAAATTTGATGGGTCCCCAGCCAGCTTTCCCATGTTTCTCGCCCAGGCCAAGCTGTATATTCAGGGGCGAGCTCGGGATTTCCCTGACGATCGCACTAAGGTGCACTTCCTGATCAGCTTGCTGAAGGACCAGGCGGCCAAGTGGGCGTTGCCGCTGCTCCGGCAAGACTCCCCCTTGCTGACAGACTATACGGGGTTTTGCAATCATCTGGAAACCACGTTCGCCAACCCTCAGAAGGGGAGTCAAGCCAATCGGGCAATTCGGCGGTTGAAACAGGGCAAGTCCACAGTGGCCACCTATGCCACAGAATTTCGGCTGCTGGCGCAGGACTTGACCTGGAACGACTCTGCCCTGCGGGACCAGTATCTCGAGGGACTTTCAGACGAGATACTGGATCAGCTGGCCACGTTGGATCGCCCTGCCACACTGGATGCCCTCATCCAACGGAGTCTGCAGATAGACGATCGGTTGGAGGACCGTCGCCAGGCCCGGGGCCGCCGGCACTCCGGCCTCCCGGCGCCGGTGCTTCCCTGCAGTTCCGTGGCCAGAGCTGAGTCATTGGAGGAGCCGATGCAGCTCGGGGCAGCGCGGCCTCGCCTCTCCCCCTCGGAAAAGACTCGGCGTCAGGAGGGGAACCTGTGTCTCTACTGCGGTGGGAGTGGACACTACGCCCGAACCTGCCCTGAGAAACGCCAGCCGCAGGGAAAACGGCCAACCCCAGTAGCCGATGGCCCAGGCTACCTGGGGTCCCAAGCATCGCATGATGGGCCCTCACCAGTGGAATTGCAACACCTCATGATACCGGTGCGTCTATACCCCCCCGGTGGGCCCTGGATTCTCACCCACGCTCTGGTGGATTCGGGGGCAACCCGCTCCTATATGGACTCTGCCTTCACCACTCAGCATCAGGTGCCGCTTCAGAACAAGCCGGAACCAGTACAGGTGGAGGCAATTGACGGACGGCTCCTACGCTCGGGCGCTGTTACTCGGGAGACCCAGCCCTTGGTCCTGTGCTACCAGCAGCACCGGGAGGTGCGAACCCTGGACATTGCCACCATGCCCCGGTTTCCCCTGGTGCTTGGGATGGACTGGCTGGAGTCGCACAATGTTCAGATCGACTGGGTCAATCGGACTGTACGCTTCCCAGACCCGGGTTCCCATGCTCAGTCCGAGTTAGTAGCAGCTGCCCCCATGGGTCAGGCTTTGTCAACGCTCCCTGCTGTGTACCAGGACTATTTAGACGTGTTCGAGGAACAGGGAGCAGACAAGCTGCCGCCTCATCGGTCCTTCGACTGCGGCATAGACCTACAGCCTGGGGCGCCCCTGCCTGTGAGCCGCTTATATTCTCTTTCGGAGCCAGAGCGTGAAGCCTTGCAGGACTTCCTTCGCAAGAACCTGGAACGCGGGTTCATTAGACCCTCTACCTCACCCACTGCCGCTCCTGTACTCTTCGTTAAGAAGAAGTGTGGGGAGCTTCGCCTCTGCCATGACTACCGGGCCCTGAATAAGATCACCATCCCAGACCGGTACCCCTTGCCCCTTATTGCAGAATTGCTGGAGCGGGTGCAGGGGGCGCAGATGTTCACCAAACTGGACCTCCGAGGGGCCTACAACCTGATTCGGATCCGTGCCGGGGACGAGTGGAAGACTGCATTCGGGACCCGGTATGGGCAGTTTGAATACCTGGTTATGCCGTTCGGATTATGCAACGCGCCCGCCGTGTTTCAACGGTACATCAACCACGTGTTCCAGGACTTGCTAGACAAATACGTGGTGGTGTACCTAGATGATATTCTGGTTTATTCCCGTGACCCAGCCCGTCACGAGAGTCATGTTCGGTCCGTGTTGCAGCGCTTGCGGGAGCACCGACTGTACGCCAAGCTCAGCAAGTGCGAGTTCCACCAGCGGTCAGTAGACTTCCTTGGACACCGACTCTCCCCTGACGGGGTGCAGATGGACCCTGGGAAGGTGGCTGCGGTTCGAGAGTGGGCAGCGCCCCGGAACCGCAAGGACTTACAGCGGTTCCTAGGGTTCGCCAACTATTACCGGACCTTCATTGCAGATTATGCTCATCGCACCACCCCATTAACCCGACTGCTGCGCCCCAAGACGCCCTTCTCCTGGGATGAGGAGGCTGAAGTGGCATTTCAGGGGTTGAAAGCCTGTTTCCAGAGGGCGCCGATTTTACAGCATCCTGATCCCTCTCGTCCCTTCGTGGTGGAGACTGATGCCTCCAGTACGGCTCTCGGTGCCATCCTGTCTCAGCAACACGGACCCGATGCGCCACTGTTACCCTGCGCTTACTACTCCCGGCAGCTCCTTCCGGCGGAGCGTAACTATACCGTGTGGGAGCGGGAACTACTGGCCATCAAGGTGGCCTTTGAGGTCTGGCGCCATCATCTTGAGGGGGCACGACACCCGGTGGAAGTGAGAACGGACCACCGGAATCTGGAGTACCTCCAGACCACCCGCAAGTTGAACCAAAGGCAGATCCGGTGGGCGCTGTTTTTCTCCCGGTTCCAGTTCCGGATCCGCTACATCCCTAGCTCCCAAAACCGGAAAGCGGATGCCCTGTCCCGGAAACCTGAGGACGTCGCAGACACTGTACAGCAGGCAGTACCGACGACTATCTTACCACCAGCCGCATTCCTGGCCACTCAGGAGGCCAAGCCGCTGCAGGCTCGGGTGGGAGAACAGCAACGGGTCGACGCTTGGGCACAGGAACGGCTCCGGGAACTGTCTGACGGGTCATGCCCTCGATATCCGGGGCTGGCCCTGCACCAGGGCCTACTGCTGCACCAGGGTCGTCTATACATCCCACCAGGACCATTGCGGGCTGAGGTTCTCCAGATGTCCCACGATGCCCCAGCAGCAGGGCACTTTGGGCGGTACCGGACCACCCATCTGGTAAGCCGGGAGTTCTGGTGGCCCCGCCTGAAGGCTGATGTGGCACGCTATGTTGCTGGTTGCGATGTCTGCCGGCGGGCCAAGGGTCCTACCGGGCGACCCCCCGGTCTGCTCCAGCCATTACCAGTCCCACCGCGTCCCTGGCACACGGTCTCGCTGGACTTTGTGGTGGACTTGCCCCCATCTCGTCACTGTACCTGCCTCCTGGTTTTCACGGACCATTTCACTAAGATGGTGCACTGTGCCCCCTGCCCGTCCATACCCACAGCTAAGGAAACGGCTCAACTGTACTTGCAGCACATCTTCCGCCTGCATGGCCTGCCCGAGCGTGTGGTTTCTGACCGCGGCGTCCAGTTCACATCCCACTTCTGGCGAGCCCTGCACCAGACCCTTGGGACGGAGGTCTGTCTATCTTCGGCCCACCACCCGCAGACCGATGGCCAGACGGAACGGGCAAATGCGGTGCTGGAGCAGTACCTCCGGTGTTACTGCAGTTTCCAGCAGGATGACTGGGTCGATCACTTGCCATTGGCGGAGTTCGCCTACAACAATGCAGTGAACGCCTCCACCCAGCAGACCCCGTTCCAGGCCTCCTACGGCTACCATCCTCGTTTGTTCCCGGACGTGCTGCCAGCTTCCGCGGTCCCCGCAGTGACAGACTGGCTTCAGGAGCTTCAGTCCCAGCAACAATTATTGATGGAGCAACTGCGCCAGGCCAAGGACGCATACAAGGCCCAGGCTGACCGACATCGTCAGGAGGGGCCAGAACTCCATGTTGGCGATCGGGTGTGGCTCTCTACCCATCACCTGCATCCTTCTCGGCCCTCACGAAAGCTGGATGCACGGTTTGCCGGCCCATTCACCATCACTGCGCAGGTGTCGCCGGTGGCGTTTCGCCTCCAGTTACCTCCATCGCTCAAGGTTCACCCAGTGTTCCACCGGTCCCTACTTAGTCCAGTCGCCCCGCCCGACGAGTTCCACCCAGACAATCCACGACCGCAGCCAGTTTTGGTTGAGGGGGAGCCTGAGTACGAGGTGGAGCGCATTCTCGACTCACGATACCGCAGGGGGAAGCTCCAATACCTCATCGACTGGAAGGGGTATGGGCCTGAGGATCGTTCATGGGAACCAGCGGAAAACGTCCACGCACCTGCCTGCCTCCGTGATTTCCATGCAGCTTACCCCAGCAAGCCTGGTCCGGCCCCTCGGTTGAGGGGGGGGCCTGGGAGGGGGGATGGTGTGATGGCCTGGGAGTCAGACTCTGATGCTGAACCTGAGGGATCCCAGCCTGCACGGGATTCCCCGCCTCCAGAACCAGCTGAGCCGGGGCCAGGGCTTGAGCCTGAAGGATCCCCACCTGTGCTGGATCCCCAGGTGCAGGCATCAGCAGAGTCTGCTCTGGCTCCTGATGGGAGGGAGGACCCATTGCCTGCAGGTGCTCCACTCCCAGCCTCTTCAGAGGAAGCTGAGGCATCCCCTGGGTCCAGTAACCCACCATCCTCTCCTGAGCTACAGAGGCTCAGGGCAGAGAGGCGAAGGGAGTTAAGTGTCTGCAGGAGGAGTGCTCGCCTCCAGGCCCGGAGGAGAGGCGAGTCTCCGGAGGATCGGGACCGCCCTAAGCATAGGGCCAGATAAAAGCCAGCCAGACCCAGCCCAAGTTGCGTGAGCAACTTAGTTGCAAGCGTGTGCTCAACCTGCAACCTTGTGCCTGAACCTGCCTTGGACCTTGATCTGCTCCCTGCCTCGCTCCCTGCCGGATTGACCTCCTTTGGACCCCTAGACCCAGGACTGGATTTGGACCTCGCTTCATGGACAAACCCTTGGGGCCAGCACAGCACGCCAGGCACTCCTGTCTTCCACCGCCTCCCACAGTTTGGTCAGACTCATGTTGGTAGCTTTGACAACACTGTCCAACCATCTCGTCCTCTGTCGTCCCCTTCTCCTTGTGCCCTCCATCTTTCCCAACATCAGGGTCTTTTCCAGCAAGTCTTCTCTTCTCATGATGTGGCCGAAGTATTGGAGCCTCAGCTTCAGGATCTGTCCTTCCAGTGAGCACTCAGGGCTGATTCCCTTCAGAATGCATAGGTTAGATCTTCTTGCAGTCCATGAGACTCTCAAGAGTCTCCTCCAGCACCATAATTCAAAAGCATCAATTCTTCGGTTATTCCACTTCAAGATATGGGAGACCAACTGGAAGGAACACATTGGACAAGGATGTTGAAACTGTGGTCCATCCAATGGTCAGGGATGATGGAAGCTGTAGCCCAGCAACTTCTGAAGGGTCACAGGTTCTGCACCCCTGCCTTAGGGGAGTATGTTATACTAGGGGCTGCTTGTTTCATTCAGGGGTTGTCATGGACATGACTTCCCACAAGCAAGATGAGCAGTCTGAGTGGGGGGGGGGGGGGAATAGTCAGTCAGAAGAGGAAGAAAGAGAATTGCTTCTTTCTCAGCCAGCCGAAGGCAGTGGGCTACGATCCCCCTTCTCAGAAGGAGGAGAGACTGTACATTATCAGTACAGTGAGAGCGGGCTGGACGGAGGCCAATTCTCTGAGGAGCAGCCGTTAGTCACCTCACAGGGGAGGGGGAACTCTTCGTCGGAGGAAGAGGTGGGAGATGACCCTGAGAGTCCCAGGGCTTGCAGAAAAACAAAGGTCAAGGAAAGGTGTCAATCAAAGAAGAGGAGGGGGGCACTTTCGTGTTTCCTGTTGGAGGTGCAATTTGAGCTCAGATGCCTCAACTTCATCTTGATGGATGGTCGCTAGTGCGAGCAGCTCTGAGGTTAATGACTGTATATAATAAATCTTCTTGTAAATACAACTACTGCGTGCTGAGTATCTAAGCCGGCAGCCTGCCAGATCCTGACAGGGGTGAAGCCAGGTCAAAAACCTAGTTTGGCACCACCCCACACGATTTGCATACAAACACAAACACAGGCTGGAATTCTCAAAGGCACCCCTTGAAGAGAGGGGAGGGAACAAGGGAACGTTCTTTCATATGTGGTGGACCTGTAAAAGGGTAAAAGAGTATTGGGAAATAATCCATGATGAATTGAAAAAAAAATGTTTTAAAGTACCTTTCCAAAAAAACCGAAGTCCTTTTTGTTGGGGATAATTCAGACGGAAATTCCCAGGTGTCAAAAAATAGGTTATTTATGTATGCCAATACTGCAGCCCGTGTTTTGTTAGCCCCAAAATGGAAAATGAGCGAGGTCTCAACTAAAGAAGAATGGCAACTTAAGCTGATTAAATATGTGCAGCTTGCGGACTTAACATATAGAATAAGAGAACAAGAAGAACATACATTTAGAGAAGATTGGAATATGTTTATTGAATATATAGGAGAGGGGAATTGCGTACACTTGAAAACGTTGGCAGCGTTAAAATAAATCCAACAGTGTAAATAAGTTTTGGTGGATATAATGATGGAATACTGAATGGTTTAGTTTATGTAAAATATGCAGGGGTTTATGGTATGCAAAATGAACCGTGGAAAGAGAGGAAGGGATGCCATTGATATTTTAAGGATGTATAAATGACTATTCTAAATTGTAAAACATATATATGAGAGAGGAGAGAATGGGCAAGAGACCGAGGGCCCAGTTCAAAAGGCTCAGGGCTTACGCCAGCCCCAACAGCCCCCCTGATCTGACGCTGGACCATTCAGGGAAGCAAGTGATATTACCAGTATCACCCACCCGCACAACTGCATCCTTAGATGCAATGCAAAGATTCTCGCTTCTCTTCTCACAGAGGAGCCTGAAGACTACACCAGGCGCAGATCCAGAAATACAATCCAACACTTATTGCACTCTCTCAATTACTCTCTTGGCTCCTCTTTGAACAATGGACATAACCGCGCTGCCAGCTCAAGATTCTCGCGAGGCGGAATTACATGGCCGCCAGTCACTTTGCAGATTAAAAAGATTTCCGCAAATAATTACAGATAGTAAACAGCTGCAGATGCAGATGCTTCTTTTCTTGTTATTTTTAATGCCGCACATTTCAAAACTGGTAATGCATTTTACAGATCACCCTTTTTTGATTAGGCTCCTTCAGCTGCCAATCAGCTGAATTACCAATAAAAGTCTTAATGTTCTGCGTGAACGAAATTGGAAAGACTGCACTGTGCAGTCAAAATGGAAGGTGCTGTTAAGCCCCGCTGATTTCAGTGGCAGAAGCAAACATGCACTTAGGGCTAGAATCCTTTGCACACGTGTCGGAGGGTGGAGGTCCCGTTCTACCCTAGAATTTAGTAGAAAGCAAGTCCCATTGAACCAAGTGGGGCCAAGTTCTGAATGAACATGCTTAGAATTGCACTGTTCTTCTTCTTTTCCACGGAAATAAGTGGAGCTTAAGCTTAACGTATAGTTAAAGCTATTATCCGTATAGTTAAAGCTATGGTTTTCCCAGTAGTAATGTATGGAAGTGAGAGCTGGACCATAAAGAAGACTGATCGTCGAAGAATTGATGCTTTTGAATTATGGTGCTGGAGGAGACTCTTGAGAGTCCCATGGACTGCAAAAAGAAATCAGCCCTGAGTGCTCACTGGAAGGGCAGATCCTGAAGTTGAGGATCCAGTACTTTGGCCACCTCATGAGAAGAGAAGACTCCCTAGAAAAGACCCTGATGTTGGGAAAGATGGAGGGCACAAGGAGAAGGGGACGACAGAGGATGAGATGGTTGGACAGTGTTCTCGAAGCGACTGGCATGAGTTTGGCCAAACTGTGGGAGGCAGTGGAGGATAGGGGTGCCTGGCGTGCTCTGGTCCATGGGGGTCACGAAGAGTCGGACATGACTAAACGACTGAACAACAAAACAACACAACAACAACACACAGGCCCATTGTTAGGGTACGACTGAACAACAACAAAGCTTAACGTTGACTTGGTCATGCTTAAAGTATTCTTTGCATTGCTAAGATTATGGCAGAGTCCTTCTCAGGTGGGTTTGATTTGCTTCTAAGAAAGAAAAAGGAAGGGAGGGAGGGAGGGAGGGAGGGAGGGAGGGAGGGAGGAAGGAAGGAAGGAAGGAAGGAAGGAAGGAAGGAAGGAAGGAAGGAATCACTTTGTAGTATATGGACTCAGGCTCAGCCCTTTGCATGCTCATCAGTAGTGCTGACACAAGCCCGTTTTCATTTAAACGATGAGCACAGTTTGTGCTGATTTTCTGAAATTCAGTTCATCGCCGTATTGTATTGCAGAGGAAGCAATACCACTTTGTTTTGTATGGATTTAGAAGTCAGTTGAAGCCCCTGTAGGAGTGCACACTGTGCTTTGGGGTCATTGCTGTCAGGGACTGGACAGAGGAGGAATGGTGGAGACCGCCTCCCCCTCCTTCTGAACCTTCAAGAGAAGAGAAAGACAGTATAGATTTACAACAGTGGTTTGAGGAAGGTCACGGCTCAGAGGTAGATGAATGATAATAATAAATAATAATAATAATTTTTATTTATATCCCGCCCTTCCCGATCAAAACTGGACTCAGGGCTGCTAACAACAAACATAAAAACATTGATTAAAAACAGCATAAATACAACATAAATGTGGCATCAACAGGGCTAACTGGCCAGATTAGTCCTGCCAGGGCCAGCAAGGAGACCAGGGAAGAAAATTAATGTGGGGTCTCAGTAAGGGTTTCTTCATAGAAAAAGGGGGAGGGAAAAGGAAAGAAGGGTCAGGCTAAGTTGAAGGCCAGGTGGAATAGCTCTGTCTTACAGGCCCTGCGAAAGGAGATCAAGTCCATGAAGAGCAGAGTTGGGCAATAATGGGAGAGGAGGAGGGTGAGGGGGAAGCAGAGCCGGAGCAGCTGGCTGACACGTTATCGCTAGAAAGCATTCCAGACCCCACTTCTCCCAAAACCCAGTAAGCACTGAAAGCAGGAGAGCAACGGGCTCGCAGGCAAATGGCCCTAAGTGGCCACCATAAGGTGAGTTGTCCTGTTGACAATCGAGGAGAGAAGGTGGGTGGAGTTTACTCGGAACAACACCATTACTCCAAGAGGTTGCATTTCTAAGCCTCTCTCTGTGAGTATTGAAAGAAGACCTCGGTAAGAGCTTCCCTTGTCTTTCTATTCCTGGCTGCCTACGTGGTGGGTGGGTGGCACCTGTAGCCTGACAGTTGCACTGTGAACCCAGAAGTGCCAGGAAGGCTGGGCACTTGCAGTAGCTCCTGCCATTGCTGAGTGGTGACTAAAGAAGAGGGCAGCCTGGTTCGTGTGGCATATCCCCTGCCATGCTTCATTAATTCAGGGAGCTCTAGCAGCTTCTGCAGCAGGGGTGGGCAACCTGTGATAGACTCCAGCTCCCATCTGCCCTGACCAGCAAGACCAATGATCACAAATTATGGGAGTCATGGCCACTGGCCCCATCACCTCCTGGCAAATAGAAGGGGAAGAAATGGAGGCAGTGAGAGATTTCACTTTCTTGAGTTCCATGATCACTGCAGATGGTGACAGCAGTCACGAAATTAGAAGACGCCTGCTTCTTGGGAGAAAAGCAATGACAAACCTAGACAGCATCTTAAAAAGCAAAGACATCACCTTGCCGACAAAGGTCCGTATAGTTAAAGCTATGGTTTTCCCAGTAGTAATGTACGGAAGTGAGAGCTGGACCATAAAGAAGGCTGATCGCCGAAGAACTGATGCTTTTGAATTATGGTGCTGGAAGAGACTCTTGAGAGTCCCGTGGACTGCAAGAAGATCAAACCCATCCATTCTCAAAGAAATCAGCCCTGAATGCTCACTAGAAGGACAGATCCTGAAGTTGAGGCTCCAGTACTTTGGCCACCTCATGAGAAGAGACGACTCCCTAGAAAAGACCCTGATGTTGGGAAAGATGGAGGGCACAAGGAGAAGGGGACGACAGAGGATGAGATGGTTGGACAGTGTTCTCGAAGCTACTAACATGAGTTTGGCCAAACTGCGAGAGGCAGTGAAGGATAGGCGTGCCTGGCGTGCTCTGGTCCATGGGGTCACGAAGAGTCGGACATGACTGAACGACTGAACAACAACAACAACAACTCCCAGGTTCTTAATAAACAGCAGTTTGTATTATTCTTTTGGGGGGAGCCATGACTGTTTAACGTGGTATAACCCAGTTTTAAACTGAGATAGGGCTTAAGATAAGCATGACAAAGCCCCTGAACCCACCCACGATAATTTCTCCAAAACCTTCTCTCTTCTCCCGCTGATTTTCTAAATGCAATTTCTTTTCTCATTAATTGATGGAGAACAGTTGCGGGGGGGGGGGGAGATAAACCCCGCGAGAAAATTTTGCCACAGCACTCCTATAAACAAATGCAGTTCTCATTTTAAAAAAGAAAGAAGAAGGACTGCAACATATATGTATTCAGCTCAAGGCTTATGATTGTTTCTTGTTTTCGGTTATGATCAAGGTTAAAAATGCACAGCCCCCAATTAATTAAACAATCTCTAAGTTAAAACTTTTAACTCAGTTTGAATATCGTACATCACTTCTGGTCTCATCTCTCAGAGGGGAGGGGGTGGGGGGAATAATCTGAGTTGTCAGCATCTTTAGCATAACCCCAATGGCATTTCAGACCTCATTTGCTGATGAGCAAGCCATCAGCAAGAAATGAAGTTGTGTTACACTGGTGTGGTGGTAACAAAGAGAGGGAAGTCCATATTGCACAGAGCTGGCTGACTGCATTTCAAGCAGCCATGTTTTCTTTCTTTCTTTCTAGTCAAATTTCAATCTTCTGACAGGTGTAAGGCCTGTGAAGAAAGCCATCTGCATAGGTTGAAGAAACAATGGTTTATTTGTTTCAGGAATTTATTTATGTTACTTAGAGCTGGAAACCAAGGCTTATGAGGAAAGGTTGAAGGAGCTGGGTTTGTTTAGCCTGAAAAAGAGGCGGCTGAGAGGAGATATGATAGCCATCTTCAAATATCAGAAGGGCTGTCACATGGAAGAAGGAACAAGCTTGTTTTCCTCCTGCTACAGCCAGTGTGGTGTAGTGGTTAAGAGCGGTAGACTCGTAATCTGGTGAACTGGGTTCGCTTCCCCACTCCTCCACATGCAGCTGCTGGGTGACCTTGGGCTAGTCACACTTCTTTGAAGTCTCTCAGCCCCACTCACCTCACAGAGTGTTTGTTGTGAGGGAGGAATGGAAAGGAGAATGTGAGCCGCTTTGAGACTCCTTCAGGTAGTGATAAAGCAGGATATCAAATCCATAGTCCAACTCCAACTCCTCCCCCTCCTCCTCCTCCTCTTCTTCTTCTCTGGAGGGTAGGACCAAAGCAATGCCTTCAAATTACAATAAAGGAGATTCCGACTAAACATCAGGAAGGACTTTCCGACAGTAAGAGCTGTTTGGCAGTGGAATGGTCTCCCTCGGGAGGTGATGGACCTTCCTTGGAGGTTTTTAAGCAGAGGCTGGATGGCCATCTGTCATGGATGCTTTAGCTGAGATTCCTGCATTACAGGGGGTTGGACTACATGGCCCTTCAGTACAGTTTCTACTGGATTGATACACCATGAATCTGAACCATGGGGAACCACTAACAGGGATTCCCCAGAGATCAGGAAGGGATATAAGGAATCAGGTGGTCCTTAAGGTATCCTGGACCCAAGTTGTTAAGCATCTGGTAAATTAATACAGGAACCTTGAACTCATAACAGTAACATGGGCAGCCACTGCAGGCTTTCCAGTGCCAGAATTATTTGCTGGGTGGTAGTTAGCTACTTGCCACATGCAGGCAATCCGAAGCCGCTTCTCAGGGCTGGATTACGGGCAGCTGTTTGAGGTGAGCCAAGAGCTAGGAACCAGGAGGCATGGGGTAAGAAAATAGTCAGGAAACAAGGCAAACTCCAAGTCATGGTCAAGCAGGAAACCAAAAGGTAGGAGCAGCAAGAACCTGCCAGCTCTCAGGAGGACCCTGTCTTCAATTGGAAGAGGAAGCGCTTTTATACTGTCCAGGAGGATCCCATGGCCATTTTGGGGTGGGTGGAGGACCTGCAGATACTTGAGAAGCCTGCCATGTGCAGAAACAGGCCTAGGTGACTCGACTCTCCCTTGGTCAGCCCCACCCAACTGCCTTAAGCAAGGCAGAAGAAGAGTTTGGATTTGATACCCCGCTTTATCACTACCTGAAGGAGTCTCAAAGCGGCTAACATTCTCCTTTCCCTTCCTCCCCCACAACAAACACTCTGTGAGGTGAGTGGGGCTGAGAGACTTCAAAGAAGTGTGACTAGCCCAAGGTCACACAGCAGCTGCATGTGGAGGAGTGGAGACGTGAACCCGGTTCACCAGATTATGAGTCTACCACTCTTAATCGCTACACCACACTGGCATTGAGTTTATGTTACCTGAGGGAGGCAAGAAACACACGGCGCAGTAATGGAGGTAAACATTGTCTACACACAGCCTCCAGAAACAGCGCCAGGTGACTGTGCATTTCTCTGGAAGCTGAGCAAGGGGAGGCTGAGCTGAGTCACATTACTTGGGGCTCTTTCTGAAGACCGTGCATTACATGTCTCCCTCAGGTAACGTAAGCTCAGGGCCTTGCCTATGGCATAGGTTGCTGTGTAAGACAATAGCCTTCTCTCTCCCCCCTGACAAGAGGAACCAAGGAAGGTAATCCACATGCAGAAGTGCTGCCGATTTATTTCCCACCCCTGTTGTAGGGTGTTTTACCAAGAGCACACAGGTGCAGTGGTAAAACACCACACAAAAAGGATCAAGATGTGATTGTATGTAAAAGGTAAAAGGTAAAGGATCCCTGGACGGTTAAGTCCAGTCAAAGGTGACTATTGGGTTGCGGTGCTCATCTCGCTTTTCAGGCCGAGGGAGCCAGCGTTTGACCACAGACACCTTTCCAGGTCATGTAGCCAGCATGACTAAGCCGCTTCTGGCGCAATGGAACACCGTGATGGAAACCAGAGCAGCGCACAGAAATGCCATTTACCTTCCCACTGCAGCGATACCTATTTATCTACTTGCACTGGTGTGCTTTCGAACTGCTAGGTTGGCAGGAGCTGGGACAGAGCAACGGGCGCTCACCCCATTGCAGGGATTCAAACTGCCAACCTTCTGATTGGCAAGCCCAAGAGGCTCAGTGGTTTACACCACAGCGCCACTGCATCAGGGCTGCTGCTGCTGCTTCCTTTTGCAGTGTTTTACGAGTAAATATGTGCACATCGGTAATATGCAGGTGGTGGGAAGATGCAAATAGATGAAAGCAAGCAAAAGCTGTAGCAAACCAGATGCTCTGAGTCAGGGGCGTCACTGGGGAGGGCAGGGGGCAGGCCACCCCGTGTTCCAGGGGAGGGGGGTGACTCTCAGCATGCCCACCCCACAACTCATAAGTTGCTCAGTGCAGCAGCTGGCTTACACAGCACACACTTTGTTTTTACCTTCCTGCTGGGAAGAACCACAGCTCTGCCCAGCCAGGACTCCATCCAGCATCCTGGCATATTTCACCAGGGCACTGCCCTCTCAGGGGGCACAAAGGTGCCATCTTCAAGGGGTGACATTTAGCACCTCCATCTAGAGGCTAAAGCAGAAGCCAGAGCAAATCCAGTGGCTTTGGGCTTAAAACTCACCACAGCATTGCAAAAGCATTAGCTGTGCTTATTTTACTCAGTCCACCTGGACCTGGGGTACCATCTGCCCACACCCCTTCAAGTCACAGCAAGCGTTTTGCGTTTGTTCCCCCCACAATGCTTTGTGGCACCTCATTTGCATGTATGTATGTGTGTATGCAAATGAGGTGCCGCAAAGCATTGTGGGGAACGCAAAATGCTCGCTGTGACTTGAAGGGGTGTGGGCAGATGTGGGGGGGGGAGGTGACAAAAAAATCCCCACTGGGTACCACTTGGGCTTGCTAGCGTCTGCTCTAAGTCCATGGGTTTCAGAAGGTCTCATTAAACAGGGGTTTCAGAGGGGTGGGATGCAGGACAGAGAAAACTATAAAGTTATTTCAGGAGCAGGGATCTGCTTTTGTTGTGAAGACAGATGCGAAACACAAACCACTCGCTTTCCCAGAAAACTACCCTGTTGTAGCTTGATCTACCGCCCCCAGTGGGCAGCAGCTGCCACTGCAAGACAGTTCCAGCCCCCAAGGCTTACAATCTAAAAAGGCAACACTAAAGGAAAACGGATTGCGAAGGAACAGCAAATAAGGAAACTGGTACAAGTTATTCTGTTGTGGCAGAAAAGGTCAAAGAGGAGGCAAAAGCTTCCTTCTCTTGCTTCTACTACAGGCTAATGTAAGGTTACCAGATATTTTTTTCCAATGAATCCGGAGACACTTTTCTACTTCCTACTAAATAGATGGAATTTCTCAGAGAACCAGTGTGCTGTAGTGGTTAAGAGCAGTAGACTCATAATCTGGTGAACCGGGTTCGTGTCTCCACTCCTCCACATGCAGCTGCTGGGTGACCTTGGGCTAGTCACACTTCTCTGAAGTCTCTCAGCCCCACTCACCTCACAGAGTGTTTGTTGTGGGGGAGGAAGGGAAAGGAGAATGTGAGCCGCTTTGAGACTCCTTTGGGTAGTGATAAAGCGGGATATCAAATCCAAACTCTTCTCCTTCTCCTTCTTCTCCTCAGGGGACTGATTTGTAAATCCGGGGCCTATCCCCGGGAAATGGGGACATCTGGTAACCTGTTGACAGGTGACAGGTTATTATAGATATATAAAACCCCTGCTCTTTTTAAAAGATAAATATATTATTTCAAAATAAATCACTGTTCCTCTTCCTTGTGCTCTTCAGTAAATAAATAAAGTGTGATTTCCAACGGAAGCTTTTTCCAGAAGGCTTTTTCTTTTGCATTGACTGGGTTCTAAAACACCAAGAGTGATTTATTTATTACACCCTGCACTGAAATCACATTTGTATAATTTGTGTTCTTTGCATAATTTATTTTGCTGATGGCAAATTTATAGACTTTGGCTTTCCGAGTTGAGGAAATTGGGGAATCGGCTTCCTGCGTGTGGGCATTTGCTGCCGAAGCTATGCAAATTAGAGGTGCTAATTTGATTAGTGTCGCTGCGTATCAGCTTTCGATTAGCAAATTATGCTGTGCAAATTACTCTGCTGAATTTGGAGGTCCGGGCGAAGGAATGTTAACTCTAGGCAAGGAGGATTCCCAGAAATTGTGTGTTTGGTTGCTGCACACCGTGGCAGATCAGTGGAACTCTCAGAAATGACAACTGACCTGATTGCCCGTTCCCTGTGCAAATGGTGTCCTTTATATTTTGTCCTTGACTTGAAACATGGATGGAGAAGCAGCCAGCATGTGGCTAACCCCCCACATCATAAAGAGAGGGGACATGTGGCCCTCCATAGGATGCTGGACTACAACACTTGTAACATTTGACCATCAGCCATGGGCCTTGGGAATGATGGGACTTGAAGTCCAGCCACATCTGAGAATTCATGGTTGAACCACCCCTGCTCTAGAACCAAGGAACTAGGCTGATTGGTTGCTGAGTTTATGCTGGGCTAATTGTTTTTGTGTTGTGTATTTAGAAGATTTTGAGGTCTGGATGTATTTGATTTTAAACAACTGCATTGGTTGTTTTTTTTATTGGTTGCCGCTTTGTTAAAAAAAATAAAAATCTTAAACATCCATTTATATTTTGATTAAACTTAGACACCTAGACCAAACTGTTCTATCAGGTGGTGACAAAGAAATGGGCAGCTTACCCAATACGGCTGCAGAGACTGAAATGTTTTTCAGGCTCTGTATTTGCAAACCCTCCAAGTGTCCCTATTTTCCAGGGACAGTCCTGGATTTACAGAAGCTGTTTCAGTTTCTGATTTGATCCTGAAATGTCCCGCTTTTCCTTAGGATGTCCCTATTTTCATCGGAGAAATTTGGGAGGGTATGGAGTTACTCGACCCCCCAAGCCATCTAAAGGGAAGTTTTTAAATGTTTAATTTATATGTTTATTTCAGATATATACATTTCACTGATTTTACCATCATTTTGACATTTTAAAACTTGACTTCCTTCCCCCTCTTTCTGCGGTTCCTTAAATTTATTTTTAATATCTTCTGCATATCCAAATTAACTTAAATGACTCATTTATTGATCTTCTTTAAATATATACTCTTATGTAACTGCGGGTTATTACAATAATCCTGCCAGTGTTTTTATCTGTTTACAATTTATCTGTAAATATTCAATAAACCGCTTCCATTCTGTTATAAAAAGTTTGTTATCTTGATTTCTTATTCTCCCGGCAAGTTTCACAATTTCTGCATATTCCATAAGTTTTTGTATAAATTCTTCCTTTGCTGGGACTTCTTCTTCTTTCCATTTTTGGGCAAGTAGCATTCTTGCCACTTCTAGTTGCATACATGAATAAGTTTCTATACAAGTTAGGTAGTTCTATTCCTATAATTCCCAAGAGAAAGCTTTCTGGGTGTGTGTGTTTTTTACAAACGTTATTTCAAACATCCTTTTCATTTCATTGTATATCATTTCCCAGTAAGCCTTAACCTTACTACAAGACCAACAAATATGATAAAAAGAGCCTTCTTTCTTTTTACATGTTTAATGTTTTCTTAGGTTTTTATATGTGTTGGAAGCTGCCCAGAGTGGTTGTGACAACCCAGTCAGATGGGTGGGGAATAATAATAATAATAATAATAATAATAATAATAATAATAATGGAATACAACACCCCTATTTTCATTGGAGAAATGTTGGAGGGTATGTAAAAGTTCCATTTTTGCTCCGTCCACTTTTGCCACTGACCACACCCACCTCTGGCATGTGGCCACCAGAGGGTTGCACAGGAGGAAATGCTGCTGCTTCTTTGGCAATCATTCGTAGCCAAGTAAAATTGTCTTCCATAAACATGGTTTTAACAATGAGTCCATAGGTGACTGTGGAGGCCAATTCTGGACCCACACGTCCTTCCACAGTGGGGACATAGGTTTCTGGGTGGGAGTTGATCACTGTGTGGATTTGCCAAGTGTGCCTTCCTCTTAGCATGTTTCTCCCTTGTGTCCTGAGTTCGAGTGTCTTCAAAGCCCATGACACCTTTGGTAAAGGCTGTTCTCCAACTGGAGTGCTCGCAGGCCTGTGCGTCCCAGTTGTCAGTGTTTATACTACATTTTTAAAATTTTTCCTTGAGATAGTCTTTAAACCTCTTTTGTTGACCACCAGCATTACACTTTCAATTTTTAAGTTCGTAATAGAGTAGTTGCTTTGGAAGACGACAATCAGGTATCCGCACAACATGAACAGTCCAACAAAGTTGATGTTGAAGAATCATTGCTTCAACACTGGTGATCTTTGCTGCTTCCAGTAAACACACCCTCAAGCTCAAAAAACTTCCCTACCTGTGCTAACCCTTAGCTGCCCATCAGCCAACCAGCAATCATATTGCCAAATAGCCAGTAACCATCGTAATATTTTTGCTGTGTTTTGCACATATTGCTGTCCACATCCGGCCCTTCAGATGGAGTGGGGTGAAATTAATCGGCACATTTAAGAGGGATTTTGCTTCCTCCTTGTCCGCCCCCCCTGCCTTGCCAAATAAGCGTGGCAAAAGCCGAATCGTATGCCGCTTTTCTGTCACGCTTGTCACGGTGGCTGTAATTTGAAGCATTTCCGCAAGTAACCCTCTTGCCACTAATACGTCAAGGAGGGAAGCAATGTCGTTGGAAAAACCCCAGAGACTACTCAGGATCGTGACTGCCATTCTCAAGAGCTCCGTTAAAGCGAACAGATGCTCCTTTTCATAACGTGTTCCACCTTGCTCAACTTCTCCTAGCCAGGCAAGGCAAGGAAACGCTGCTGTGCGGTGCCAGGATGTCGGTGCCAATGGATTTGTTTGTTCTCCAGATTTTCTGCTAACACATTTCCAAAGTGACACGGAAACCAACAAGGCCCTTGGGGGGTGGGGTTCCTTCACACTTCAAAATCCATCAAAGGAGGCTCTGTTAAGGTGAAGACAGATGCAATGTTTTCTGGGCCATGGGAGTGATTTCCAAAGCGTTGCTGTTCGGGGCAGGAAGTGTGTGTTCAAACCACAACAGTTAATGTGTTGCATCTGTCTTCATCCATAGTTACCTCTGACCTCACTGGAGCATTTGAGATAACCAGCTTCCCATGTTATTATCTTGGCAGTGCCGGCTCTCCCATTAGACAGAGTGGGTCGGCTGCCTTAGGTAACTTGGATAGAGGTATGTAGTTGTTCACAGGAAAGAGCCTGAAAGGCACCTGCTACCTGGTAATGGGTGGCTCTGCCCCTGCTCCTCATTTTTCCTTTTTCTCTCTACCTGCCACTACTTTTCTCACCACTACTCTCCACTACCCACTTTTAAAGCATTCTGTTGCTGTTATTATTATTATTATTATTATGATTATTATTATTATTATTATTATTATTTTGTATACCACCCTTCATCCATGGATTTCACGGTGGTTAACAGCATGAAAATACAAGATAAAAACACAAAATACATAATAAAAACAAGAACGAAACCAGAACAAGTTACTGGTAATGCAGCAGCAGTGCTGGCAGTATCTCCCCTCCTTTCCATCCCAATGCGTGAAAGTGGGATCTTTCCTTGGGATTGGTGAATCTGCCAGTTTTGATTTCTCTCAGTTTCTCATATTTCCAATCTTAATTCCACACCTCTGAATTTCCACTTGAAATTCACCAGCATTTTAGTTCAGGTTTCTCCTCATAAACACTTTTTTTGTGTGGTAAGCTATAAGATAATGCAGTTGGTGTGCTGTTTTGGTCGTAACCTATATCACAAAACCTGGAGAAGGTTGGAAGATAGCTGTGTTCTTCTTCATGCGCTGTTTCAAGAATTGTGGACAGGTTGCTTCTCACCCAAACCCCAACAAAACAGAATTTTTCCCAAATCCCCAGCTGGGGTTGGTAAGGGATGACTTCTATTGGCGTGTTGAGGGTGATAGGGAAAGCCTTTGAGGGGGATGGGATGCAGAATAGCATAAATGTTCCTTAAATAAATAAACACCTCTTTTCCCAATAAAGTGGGTCCAAATCACTGTCCCCATTCTCAGACCACAAGATCTTTGGCTCAACTTAGGCTCAGCCTTGATGCTGAAGACCAACCTGTGTTGTGTATCTGTTCTCCTGTAGAAGCAGGTCAAGGAAGGACAAAATGATAGCCAACTCCTTAGAAGTGAAGGACCTTCACGCCTTAGCCCCTCCTTCCTGCTGCACATAACCCCATAGCCAGCCAATAGGGCTGCCTGGGGGGCGGTGCCTGACTGCATTCAATCAGCCAGTGCTCTGCCATCTTCCTCATTCTGCCCCTGCTCGCATCGGATCTCCCGCCCTCTCTCCCTTTAGGTCTTGCTATGCTTCTGACCTTGCTATGGACTTCAGTTGGTCGCCTTTGTTGCCCAAGAGGCCTGGTAGGAGTTTTTTTTATCCATTTGGCAAATTCACACTGGCCTTTTGGTTTTTTCGCCTACCTTGTAGCAACTTGTCACAACTTTATGGTATTGGTAATTAGGCATTGGAATATTCCATAGGTGATGTAATATGCGTTGTGTGTTGGGGGTCAGGTTGTGGCCATTGTTGTAGCGTGGGGATAGTGATTCAGCAAGTGACTTCAGCTCTCTGACATAGCAGGCAGGAGACAGCTTCTTCATGTAACACTCTTTATTCAAGTAAACAAGACTGGAGAACTGAGGACAGGGATGCTACATTTATAGGGACAGTAGACTGGCTAGAAAGGATACATTTTGGAGGGAACAATCTCAAATAATCACAAAGCTGCCCTTTGGTGGGAACCAATAAGACTGAGGATCCAAATGCAGCAACTTGAATGAACCAATAGTAACTGTTCCTTCTGGAACAGGAAGGCAGTTACTTTCCCCTAATGTGAATACAGACAACAGTAATACAGATTTGATCACCCTCGAATCAATACACAACAGCCATCACCTACCTCCTAGGGGTATCCCTTTAAAGGGATCCAGCGGTCATGGATCCTGTCTGATGCCCTGCTAGTGGCTAAGGCCATGGCACGACCCCCGGTGACGTCAGGGGAAGCTTCCAGTTGAATTTGCATCAACAAGCTCCTCCCACTGGTGGTTAACCCAAAAGTGTTGCACTCTTGTCCAATGCCTAAGTCAATACCACTCACACGCCGTAACCAATAAATTTGTGGCCTTATTTTGCCCATTAACCTAAGAACACGTGTCTGTGTGTTTTATTTACTCCACGCGGGTGGTGGGTCATCGACTCTTAACTTTCTTGCTTTGTTGTGTTTTCATCTCCAGTGCTGAAAATAAACATCTGCTTTGGAAATCCACTGCTGTTATTTATTTCCTTGAAATGCATTTTCATGTCAAGTAATTCCAAACATTAGTTTGTTTGTTTGTTTGTTTGTTTGTTTTTAAAAGAAGAATTGCAAAACAACACACACACACACACAAAATCCACTATCCTGAAAACATCTGGGTGTTTGCTCAAAGCTGCAGGTGATAGAGCTATTTTTTAAGAATGATGAATCATTTATATCCAGCTGCAGCAGTCGGACACCTAAATTTAATTTAATTAAAAAAAAAAAAGATCAAGGCTAGCAAGGAATTTTCAGCCAGGAAGCAATTTTGCCGAGAGATGTTTCATTTTGACAAGTATAATGAAGCGTCCCACCAAAAGTGCAGTGACACCCTGAAGCGGTGGGGTGGTGGTGCATTGAGCTTTTTCTATCTTGATTGCTAATCTTCTCCTGGAACAGGAAACTTCAGGATGGCGTAAGGTGTCATACTTGGGACAGTGAGGTCTAGCAGGCCTGTCCAGTGCCCCAGATGAGCTTTGTGCCCCCTGGAACAGCGATGGAGAACCCGTGGAGCCTCCAGAAATCAGCCCCAGTCAGTGTGGCCAATAATCATGGATGATGGGCTCTGTTCCACAAAACTTAGAAGGCCAGAGTTTCTCCAGTGCTGCCCAGCAAGGTCTGTTAAGCTCCTGGGACACAGCGAGACTTGCTTTTGAGTAAACATGCACATGGTTGGGCTTCAAGGATGGTCTTCTGCAGAGGATTCAATCTGGCCCAGGGTTAGCTCACTCACCCTC
Source organism: Lacerta agilis (assembly GCF_009819535.1). Classification (NCBI taxonomy): domain Eukaryota; kingdom Metazoa; phylum Chordata; class Lepidosauria; order Squamata; family Lacertidae; genus Lacerta; species Lacerta agilis. Next base: position 102,575,392 of record NC_046314.1, on the reverse strand, counting down.
AGGTAACCTAGAATCGTAGAATCACAGGATGGTAGAGTTGGAAAGGACCCCAAGGGTCATCTAGTCAAACTCCCCTGGAATACAGGAATCTCAGCTAAAGCATCCATGACAGATCCAACCTCTGCATAAGAATGTCCAGTGAAGGAGAGACTACCACCTTCGGAGGGAGACCGTTCCACTGTCAAACAGCTCTTACCGTCAGAAAGTTCTTCCTAATGTTCCATTGGAATCTCCTTCCTTGTAACTTTAACCAATGGATTGGTTCAACCAAGTCCTTGTCAGTTTGCATTTCTTAGTGCAGAAAGTATTGATCTGATGTGGAGAGATCTTTCCTATTCTACTTAATACAAGAGAGTTCTGGAAGCTTCTTTGTATGAAAGAGGCTAGCAGAAGGTTCATGGATGTTTGGGTTATTATTCCTTCAGAGAAGCTGAGTACAGCTGGTTTGAACTGGTTCTCTTATCTCTTCTGTAGGGCCACTTTCTCTTTCTATCTCTTTTCCTTCTGGTGTGGTATTATGTACATAGTATGCTTAGTGTTAAGGTTTAGACTTACTGTAAGTCTGCTGCAACTGGATTTCTTATGGACAGTGCCAATCCTGAATGTATTGGATTTGTGACCATTATGCTCATTTGCCTTCAGTAGCGGTAAAGCTCTGCTGGATGAAATACAATTGCCTCTGGTCTATTTTTGGAAAACCTGCAACCTGTTTAAGTTTTTACTCTCCTAACTATACATTGGAATCTGCTCTGGATCAATATTGAGTAGTATTTCAATGACAGTGCTGCCCTTCAGAGCAAGAGAAAACAAGCTTGCTCCATCTTCCATGTGACAGCCCTTGAGATATTTCAAAATGATTATCATATATCCTCTCAGTCTCCTCTCTTCCAGGTTAAGCATATCCAACTCCCTCAACCATTCCTCATAAGGCTTGGTTTCCAGGCCCTTGATCATCTTGCTTGCCCTCCTCCGCACACGTTCCAGCTTGTCAATATCCTTCTTAAATTGTGGCACCTTCCTCTGGTTGCCTGAGTCACCTTTCTAAGCTAAAGCAGGCTAACCTATGGCACTGCAGATGTTAAATTCCAGCTCCCATCAACCCCAGCTGGCATGGTCAATGAAGGTGAGATTTATAGTCCTGCAACATTTTGGCGGGTGGCGCTGTGGGTTAAACCACAGAGCCTAGGGCTTGCTGATCAGAAGGTCGGCGGCTCAAATCCCCGTGACGGGGTGAGCTCCCGTTGCTCGGTCCCTGCTCCTGCCAATCTAGCAGTTCGAAAGCACAAAGTGCAAGTAGATAAATAGGTACCGCTCCATCGGGAAGGTAAACGGCATTTCCGTGCGCTGCTCTGGTTTGCCAGAAAGCGGCTTAGTCATGCTGGCCACATGACCCGGAAGCTGTACGCTGGCTCCCTCGGCTGTAAAGCGAGATGAGCGCCGCAACCCCAGAGTTGTCCGCGATTGGACCTAACAGTCAGGGGTCCCTTTACCTATACTGACATTTTGGAAGGCGCCTGGTTTTCCACTCCTGCTATAGAACAAGCAACACTTAACCTGGCAGGAAGTGCCATCCTACATCATTAGGAATGGGACCACTTCGGCTGGGGTTCTGGAGACAGAGCACATCGTGTAAAGCATCCTGATTTCCATGCCGCAACACAAACCCGGTAAAATGAGATTCTGGTGTCTTGTTGAATTACATGTTTAACACCTTGACTACAATGCCTCTGGGATGCTCTAGGGCCAAGGTCACCCTCGTCAGGGCATGCATAACTTAAATTACATCAGAGCAAGCCAGCAACAAAAGGAGCATGGCAATATTTGTTGAAACGCCGCAGCCACATTGAGAGCAATGTGGCATGAAATGTGCTGTCAGCTGAGGGGGTTTCAGAAGCCCTGGGGAAATGTTTGTTTGTTCGCAACAGCCTTCCCCAAACTGGTGCCTACCAAATGTTCTGGACTACAGCTCCCATCAGCCTCAGACAGCATCGTCCATCGCAAGGAATTATGGGAATTGTAATCCAAAACTTTGGGAGGGCACCAGGTAGGGAAGGTTTATTTGCAACATTTGTTTATCACCTGATAACGTTCTCTAGGTGGTTGAGCAGTACAAATCTGCAAGCCTAATGGCATTGGACAGGTGTTTTGCTGAATGGTTTTCTGAATGTTTCTGAATGTTTAGGCAAGCCTGTCCAAATATGTAAAAAAAATTAAAAATTGATGTGAAGAAGAAGAAGAAGAGTTTGAATTTGATATCCCGCTTTTCACTACCCGAAGGAGTCTCAAAGCGGCTAACATTCTCCTTTCCCTTCCTCCCCCACAACAAACATTCTGTGAGGTGAGTGGGGCTGAGAGACTTCAGAGAAGTGTGACTAGCCCAAGGTCACCCAGCAGCTGCATGTGGAGGAGCGGAGACGCGAACCCGGTTCACCAGATAACGAGTCTACCGCTCTTAACCACTACATCACACTGGTGTTTTAATCTCTTTCTAGCTTGATTTTAATTATCTTCTGAATGTTTTAAATAGCTGTTTCCAATGGTCTTTTACTGATAATGTTAATGTTTTATTCTTTTTGTAAACCACATAGAAATTTTAAATCACACACAGAGAGAAGAGAGGTTTTTAAGCAGAGGTTGGATGGCCATCTGTTCTGGAAGCTTTAATTGAGATTCCTGCATTGCAGGGGGTTGGAATAGATGGCCCTCATGGTCACTTCCAACTCTACCATTCTATTATTCTATCACTAGGGATTACTTTGAAACATATTTTGGGCCCTGCACACATTCTTAATACGTAGGACTTTGTCAAGGAGACAGTTAATTATTGGAGCAACATACTTAGTCTGCAGTTATTATTATTAAGTTCTGCTCAGTTTGACTGCATGGCCCTGTTTCTCCTGCTTATACTGATCATCTCACACCAACAGTACCATTTCAGTCTCAGTGGTGGAGGGAGAGGAGGAGGGAAGCAGTGGGCAGTGGCAGAGCAAGATGGTTGCTCTGCCCCAGCATGGCCTGCCTGCTCACCTGCTCATCTCCCTCCTCTGCTTTCCTTTTCCTTACAGCCCAGTATTGGTTCAATTGAGAAGCAGCTCTCAGAAACATGTCATGACTATTTACTTTGCAGCACCACCTGTGGCAGCCAAGCAAACTACAGCGTGATGACAGCCTTGCATTTTTATTATATAATTCCAAACGGGGGAGTTAAACAAGCACAGTGAAGCACAAATATTTCCAAGCAAAACATAAGTGAAGGAAATCATAATTTTGCAAGCAAAGGGATTAATTTCTTTACGACTTGACTAGCAGCTCTGGCAAGACACAACTTCCACAAATCACAGCAATTAGTGTTGCCTGGTGTGTTAGGAATATATATGTTGTTGTTTTTTCCAGAGGCCTTGTGATTATTATCTTACATTTCTTTCACCACTTGACTGCAGGATATAAGAATGCAGAGTTCTTTTGTTTTACTCTTTCTTCCAGTGAGTGATTGTATTAATTCTTTATGGTATCGTTTATATATTTCGTAAATTAAGCTCATTGTGAAGCCTTATTTGCATTTCTGATATGCACCCCGCTGGAATAAATGATCTGCGGCTGTTGTGCTTCTCAGCTGCATCCTCAGCAGCAGCTAGCAGGGAATTTACAGGGGAGCCTGCAGTGGTATTCGCCATTGCTTCCAGGGGTGGAAACAACACTGGGGAGAATTTTCAAGTCGAATGCTTTGAAGTTCAACTTCCCTTTAAGTGGGCTTTTATGGAAGCTCAGGAGGGAGGTGGGGCACCAGCAGGAGGTAACAATAGGGGATCTGAAGCTTGAAAGGGATACAGAGCACTGGGGATTTCCAGGCACTGCTGGCGAAAGAGAAAGGAACAGGTAAGAGGGGCAAGAGGGGCCATTGCTTCTGAAGCAGCCCCACTGGCGACTTCATTAAAAGTCTGGAGGACATCATTTGCATATGTTACTTTATGGATACTGGTCTAATAGAAAATTTGGAACATAAGAAGCAGCCTTATACTGAGTCCATCTAGCTCTGAACTGTCTACACTGACTGGCAGAGGCTCTCCAGAGTTTCAGGCAAAAATCTCACCCAGCCCAGCCCTAACTGACGGTAAGAGCTGTTTGACATTGGAACAGTCTCCCTCAGGAAGTGGTGGACTCTCCTTCATTGGAAGTTTTTAAGCAGAGGTTGGATGGCTATCTATCACGAATGCTTTAGCAGAGATTCTGGCATTGCAGGGGGACCAGATGACCCTCAGGGTCCCTGCCAAACCTACAATTCTATGATTCTACCTGGAGATGTTGTGGACTGAACCTGGGACATTCTGAATGCAAAGCAGATGCATCTGAGCTTGTCCTCCCCCAATCTAGCAGATATAGCCCCCCAAGTGTGTGTGTGTGTGTGTGTGTGTGTGTGTGTGTGTAAGAGAGAGAGAGAAAGCTTATTTCAGGCATTCGGGTTTTTTTGTCGGGGGGAAGAGGCCCTTGTTTGGGGAACTGCACCAGGCATAGCTGTCAACTTTTCCCTTTTCTTGTGAGGAATCCTATTCGGAATAAGGGAATTTCCCTTTAAAAAGGAGGAAAAGTTGACAGCTATGGCACCAGGGCTCCCAAACACCATCATCCAGCCTTGGTGAATTATGGCATAAATGGTTAGTATTATTAACTTTAAAGTTGAGGACTAGAACATTGTGATGAATAGGCTGGGGAGCAAGTGCAGAGCTTTAAATTGTCGGCAGCACCATTCAACCTGGCTTCAAATTACAGCAAAGCAGGTTTGTGTTAGATAGTATATTGGCCTCATTTTCTTCACAGTCCCTTGCCATTTGCAGAGCTCAGCTTGTGCAAGATGCAGGTCCACTGTGATTTAGAAGCAGTGGAAGAGAGTCTCTCAAGCCATCTGTCTTTGACATTTCTTGAATGCTCATATCAGTTTGGGTAACACTGCTGAGGTCATTGGGCTGTTTCCGGAGACGACAGATGCCTTACGACAAGAATAATAAAAGTCTATTGTGTGACCTTGAAAAGGGCATTTGCTCAGGGCATGTGTGTGACATATATGAAAAGAGAGAACAGCAGTGGTTGTCAAGTAAAGCAGACTATAGCAGGAAGCATCTGAGATATACTCTGTCTGGTCATCCAGCTGACAGCCGAGGTCCCAGGCAGTTTGTGCCCACAGAGAGCCAGAGCTCACAGTCAAAGACCTTGCATGGCTTAGGAAAATTCCCATCTCCCTCGCAACATCTTCCTTGAAATGATCCTATCTACAGTATGAATGTCAGAGGATTCTGATGGAAACAGATGCAGAAACTGCTGATACTCGCTTATTTGTCTGGACGGAAAGCAATCCAGCAAATGCAATCAGTATTCTCTGTCATTCTTGCTTTCTTTCTGCAAAAAACAACACGTGATTGATTATGATCTTGTTTTTTGCATTGCTTTTCCTTTGCATTGAAGTGAATAGGTTGGAATAACGGATGGATGACATAAATTATGCAATGTGCATGATTAGTTATGTAATTTTGTCACAGAGGAGAACAGCAAGACAAGTAATGTAGTTTTGGCAGAACAAGGGCTGCAGCAGAATGGAAGCATAGCTGCATGCAACAAGTACAGAGTGGAATGGAAAACAATACCTTTTTACACCCCCCAACCTGCAGTGAGTCCAGGTGTGGTTAATCTTAAGAGTCAATGCATACTGGTCTTAAAAGTACACCCTCTTAAAATGGTGATATGTACTATTTCGCTGCATTTGGAGGCTCTCCTGCCCATTCAGCTGGGTGGTGTACTGTCCCCACTGTCATTGTTGTCCATGTCCACGCATCAGTTCAGATTTAACAAAACAGCCTAAATTTGAGGGGGTGGGTTACCATCAAGCGGTGTATATTACATAAATAAAGTAAAAGAGCCACTATCAGTCAGAGTAGAGAATGCAAGTCTAGATAGATCAACGGTGTGACCTGGGACTCATCTACACTTGTCGATTTATGACGTTATAAACGCGTTATAGCAATGTGACACCAGATGGCGCTATGGAGCTGAAAGTCAATGAGACTTTGCATTGTGAGCTTTTGTAACTTTTTAATAGTGTTTTTTCATAGCTGTATAGATCCAACCCTAATCTACAAGCAGTTCCCTTTTTTGCAGCATTAATTAAATTAGTAGTAGTAGAAGACTATTTTATTGTGATTTTATCATAATGCAGTAAAATTTCAACTATGAAAGAGAAAACAAAAGGGAGAAATAAAAAAAGCTTCTGTCTATAAGCAGTTCCTGATGAAATGGGACAAAAGGGGTATGCAGGAAACCTCTTTCAAATCACTTTCAACTCTCTTAAAAGGAGTATTGTCTGCTTCCAGCCTGCATTTTCTGAGTCTAGGCCCTTCAAATACCACAACAAGCCTACAGACAGCCACCCCATAATAATGCAACAACCAAACTTAACATGGAAACTGGTATCGGAGCCTTCAATAAACCCAGATGCCAACATTTCTGCCACATACACCCAGATAATACCATTACCAGCCCCAACAACATCAAACATACCACCTCAGGCCTATTTAATTGCTCATCTTCTAACATTGTCAAATGCCAGCAGTGCCCTTCTGCTGTCTATATTGGACAAACAGGCCAAACCTTATGCCAAATTATAAATGGACATAAATCTGACATCAGGAATCACAAGACAGAGAAACTAGTAGACCACTTCAATCTCCCAGGACATTCAATACAAGATCTCAAAGTGGTTGTCCTATTACAAAAGAATTTCAGAAATAGACTTGAAAGAGAAGTTGCTGAATTACAATTTATCACTAAACTGAAAACTATGGAGAGACCTGGTCTGAACAGCGATATTGGATTCGTATCCCATTACACAGGCTAAATCTATTCTTGGTCATCTACATACTGTCCCTTTAAAAATCTATTGCTTTTTCTTTTTCTTGTGGGACCAACTGTCATTAACGGTCACTAACAGACTTACCATACCCATCAGCCAATCGCCCATTCCCTCCCCCCTCCCTCTCATTATATATAAGCGTCTGATGACTTCTGTTTCAGTGTATCTGAAGAAGTGTGCATGCACACGAAAGCTTATAGCTAAAACTACTCAGCTGGTCTCTAAGGTGCTACTTTATAATTTTTTAATTCTTTTGGAAGGATTCTTTTAAAGACTTTCTTAGATCATATAACTTTTTTGAAGACTTGATTCTTTTAAGGGAGTTTTTGGGTTTTTAAGAAGAGTCTTTTAAACTATCTTTTTAAACAATTGTTTTAATCTATTTTGACTACGGCAGACCAACACATCTACCTGTGAGAGCTAGTGTGGTGTAGTGGTTAAGACCAGTAGACTTGTAATCTGGTGAACCAGGTTCGATTCCCTGCTCCTCCACATGCAGCTGCTGGGTGACCTTGGGCTAGTCACACTTCTCTGAAGTCTCTCAGCCCCACTAACCACACAGAATGTTTGTTGTGGTGGAGGAAGGGAAAGGAGAATGTTAGCCGCTTTCAGACTCCTTAGGGTAGTGATAAAGCGGGATATCAAATCCAAACTCCTCTTCTTCTTCTACCTACTTGAATCTATATATTTCCCGACATCTGTCAAGATCTATTCTCTTGTGGAGTCTCAGGGCAATAGATGAAAGCTTCTGTAACTTTCCTAAATCCATTTGTTCATTTTTAAAGCCAAGGTCATCCAGGGAAACACAGGATCTTCCCCTTTTTCCCCCTCTCTCAAAACCAGAATAAGGCAGAAAAGGCAATCGAGATGACATTATCGTCGGCTTCTTCTCCTGTTTCCTATTTCAAGCCTTAAAGCAGCCGTCCTTTTGCCATTAGTCAACCCCTCTAGTTAGTTAACTGACGTGACTCAAAACCGCATCGGACAAGACAGCCTCCAGGTAAGATATTGCAAGGTCTAAGCTTGGCATGTGCACTTAAGAACAGAAATATTCAGCCCGTTCCTTTAAATAGTATCCTTGTCTCTTCTGAAAGCCATGGAGATTGATAGCATGAGTGTAGGAAACAAGGAGCATCTATCATTTGATTCTCCGGCAGCTGGCGGTGCAACGGGCACAGCTTTCAAACAGTGTGAAGAGAGGTTTCAATTCCTCAGCACTGGAAACCAGCCAACACACTTTGCTTGCTGATATGCAAAAGAACAAACAAATGAACAAACTGCACCCCACCCTCCAACAAATGGTTAGCTCAGTTGGTTAGAGCCTGATGCTGATAATGCCAAGGTTGCAGGTTCGATCCCCATATGGAACAGCTGCATATTCCTGCATTGCAGGGGGTTGGATTAGATGATCCGCAGGGTCCATTTTAGCTCCACAATTATATTATCCTCTGAAATACAAGATAACTTTAAAAAAAGGTTTCCCTTGATGCTCCACAACCAGTTAGGACTCAAGAGAGGCAGATTATGAAAACAGCATGTCACATGATTAAATTGTGTCAGGATTCCATAAATCTCATTTTCCAGTACCTAGAGTCCTTCCCCTCTTTTTTTACATGTATTTAGATATGTCCAGAGCAAAACAACCTCTGCTTAGATATGTGTTATACATGTGAAGGTTAGAAGAACTATAAATGCAATATGTTCTCTTGCATGCCATAGATGCTGGAATTGCTAACAGGTTCCTAAAAGCAAATGCTTGAGAACCTCAAGGTCTCCTTGTGACACCAATATTTGTTTCTAATTATCTTCCTTCTTCCTGCTTGTTTACCACATCTGTCCAAATTTCATTCTGGCAGTAGGTCTCTGTGCCTCTCACCTGTTTCCGGTACTGTCTTTGAGCAACCAGACTTTTGTTGTTGTTCAGTCGTTCAGTCGTGTCCGACTCTTCGTGACCCCATGGACCACAGCACGCCAGGCACGCCTATCCTTCACTGCCTCCCGCAGTTTGGCCAAACTCATGTTAGTAGCTTCGAGAACACTGTCCAACCATCTCATCCTCTGTCGTCCCCTTCTCCTTGTGCCCTCCATCTTTCCCAACATCAGGGTCTTTTCCAGGGAGTCTTCTCTTCTCATGAGGTGGCCAAAGTACTGGAGCCTCAGCTTCAGCATCTGTCCTTCTAGTGAGCACTCAGGGCCGATTTCCTTGAGAATGGATAGGTTCGATCTTCTTGCAGTCCATGGGACTCTCAAGAGTCTCCTCCAGCAACCAGACTAACCAGTTCAATATACCTTTTTATTATTATTTAAAAAAGGATTGTATCACTCCAGAACTGCAGGTGGTGGAAAATCACCTGGTTGAATGTTCAAAGCAAAGTGAAACAAAAATCTCTGGAAAACTACGGTCACAATCATGATAATGTTAAGCCTGTAAAGCAGGAACAAGAGAATCTGCAGACCTCCAGATGTTGCTGAACGATAGGTTCCTTGAGCTGCAGCCATGCTGGCAGTGGCTGGTGGGAGTTGAGAAGCCATCAACAGCTGGAGGTCCATGGGTTCCCCCCATCCCTAACATAGGAACCTCATTGATTTCAGTGAGAGAGTTAGACAATATGCTTAGACGCTGATCTTGGGCTGAAAGGAGAAAGGATGAGGCTCCAAGAGCAAAGCCAGCTATAGCTGCAACAGGTGTTTTTCAACTTACAACACTGGACAGTGGATGATCCTACAATTATGTCCCCATTCCAAGATTGTGTTTCTCCGCTAGTGCAATGACTCACACATTTGGCCAGTGACTCATGGACCTGGAGGGCCAAAAAATGCACAAATCTGCAGCTTACGTACATGAATTGCTAAATAAAAAATAAAATAAAAATTCCTTCCAGTAGCACCTTAAAGACCAACTAAGTTTGTTCTTGGTATGAGCTTTCGTGTGCATGCACACTTCTTCAGATACACTGAAACAGAATCACCAGACCTTTATATATAGTGAGAGGGTGGGGGGTATTAGAAGGGTGGTGGGAATGGGTGATTGGCTGACAGGTGAGGTAAACCTGTTGACGACTGTTAACGACTGCAATTGGTCTTGCAGGAAAAAGCAAGGGGTGAGATGGCTAAAAATAGCTTGTCATGTATAATGAGATAAGAATCCAATGTCTCTATTCAGACCGGGTCTCTCCTCTTGCTAAGGCAGGCATGTGGATAGCCTGTTGGAAAGTGCTAGATCCAGGTGTGTTTTGGCACAATCTCTCGCCACCTTGCAGCTGCCCATCGCTGTTTCAATCCAGACATCCGGCACCGATTTTGACTTTGGTGCGGCTGGAGACAGCTTAAATGTTTTGAGGATGACAGTCATCCTGGCTCAGCTGGCGCTTAATTGAGATAATGACGCAGCCCCATCCCAGCTACGCAGAAATAACCCCCCTGCCATTCTCATTTGAAAGAGAATTGTGATTAAGCGCTTCTGAGGGAATGAAACAGCCCGTGAAACACCCGAGGAAAATAAACCCAGAATGAGAAACACATTCTCAGCTATGCGCCACATGTCGGGGTTGGGGGAGGAAATCAAACACACTGTGAGTTCCTGCCAGAGGTAGAGAACATTTTCTGGCCCAAGGGCCGCATTCCTTTCTAAGTAACCTTCCAGGGGCCACTTGGGGATGGGTGGAGCCAGAAGCAAAAGTGGGTGGACCCTTAATGCATTTTTTTTTTACCTTTGTATTGTTGGCTAGTTTCTGCACAAGCTCACACACCCCTCTCTATCTTCTATCTTAATGTGCGAGTGGCATTATTGGAGCCCAAGGACACATTCCAGCCAGGAGGGGCATTTGTTTCAATAAGCCTGCCTCGGGAAGCATTGTGCACATGCCACCGCCACTTGCAATATATGCTCTGCTAATGTGCAGGCAAGAAGTAACAGCTATGGCTTCGCAGCCCACAGTGACACACCACACTGTGGAGATAATTGTATCACGCGTGCTGCCAGCGATTGCTCCTTTAAAGCTCTTTAATGCAAAGGCGCTGGCGCTTCATAATTGAGCACAAATTAGGAGTCTGGTTTCTCTGTTGGGCTTGCTGTTTGGGGGGGGGGGTGATTTTGCAGCTTCCAAGGCAGCTGCTAATGAGGAGGCTGCATCCTCAGCTCACGGCTGCCTTTGGCGGCAGGGCAGTCTGGATTTCACACGGCCGGAGGTGAAAACAAGCTTCGCTTGTCAAGAGTCTGTGTGTGCAATGGTGCCAGGTGAGCCATTTGGTCTTTTGTGGGGAGCCCCCCCCCCCCTTTCTACTGAACGCATTATTTTCACTATGGCATCAACACTAGCATTAATGTAGAACTACTGAAATATACAGCACCTTCCAGCATGTTAAGCATCTAGGAGTTTAGTGTTTACATTTCAGCGCAGGGGGAGGCAAAGGGGTATCAGGGAAAGAAGGGAGAGGCAAGGGACAAATAAATGGTTGTACACAGGCATTTGGGGGGCAGGTAAGAGTGAAACAAATGCTTTGCACACAGAAAGGTCAATGTTCAATCCAGGAATAAGAACAAGTCACATTTGGGACTCGGCCAACAAAGCGTGGACAGCTTCTACATATATAAAAGCATAATAAATAATAATAAATAATATAAAAACATTACATATTAAAAGGCTTCTCTATACAGGGCTGCCTTCAGAAGTCTTCTAAAGGTTACACACACACACACACACACACACACACACACACCCTTGTGAAACTGTTGAGATGAATCCTAGTTTAAAATTAGGCCCAGCTCGAAGGAGCCTGGAGAAGCTGGCTCAAACTAGGCTTTTGAAACAGGCAAGTTCACAGTTCAAGCTCCCCTCATTCAACCCGTCACCCTATTTCCACTAGTCTATAACTATTCTTGAGGCCACTTACAGTTGCCTTGGGGAAGACAGATAATGTAGATCAAAAGGAAGCACATGCCATTTCTGTGTGGTCTTCACATAAATCTGTCAATTTAGAGAAGGGCCCAAAGTTCATCCTCTAAATGCAACGGTATGAATTGCGCTTGGAGTTGGGCCTGGAGCTATGGTGCACCCTGCCCTCAAATTTCTAGGTAACCTTCATCCTGTGTGAAAGAAGCCCTTGCGTTTTATTTTTCTTTCTCGGGATGCTTGAGGAAAACTATTTCATTTGACTTTTTATTGCATTTATTGTCAGTTTGCATTTCTTGGTGCAGAAAGTATTGATCTGATGTGTAGAGATCTTTCCTATTCTAATTAATTCAAGAGGGTTCTGGAAGCTTCTCTGTGTGAAAGCAAGCAAGCAGAAGGTTCCTGATGTTTGGGTTATACTGTCCCTTCAGAGAAGCTGAGTACAGCTGGCTTAAACTGGGTCTGTTATGTCCCTAAACTAAGGCCCGCAGGCCAGATAAGGCCCGTGGGACTTGTTTATCCGGCCCACGGCGACCCCCACTGCCGCCGCCCACTCTTACCAGTGCTGAGCTGCGCGGCTGCCCACTTCCAGGTCGGAGGAGCACCGGAAATAGCTTGAGCGCATGCACAAAAGTTATTTCCGAATGTAATCTTTCAGCACTCTTTTTAATCTTGTAGCCATGACGTTCGCAAAAATTTTATAGTCCACATTCAAAAGAGAAATTGGACGATAGTTTTTCATTAAAGTCTTGTCTGTCTCTGGTTTTGGAATCAGTGTGATAAAGGCTTCTTTCCATGTCTCTGGTGCCCTATCTCCTTCTAGTATTTTGTTGCAAACTTCTTTCAGGGGCTGTGATAGCCAGTCTTTCAAAATCTTATAGTATTTTGCAGTCAGTCCATCTGGTCCTGGGGCCTTCCCACAAAAGTTATTTCCAGTGCACATCTGGATCGGAGGAGGCCCGTGCACATGTGCACAAGCTATTTCCGGTGCTCCTCCGACCCGGAAGTGCGCCGGAAATAGCATGTGCGCACACGTATGGGTGCACACTCCCCCGTCCTCTGGCCCGCCACGCGATTGGTGCTGGAGACATCGGCATGAGGCGCGTTAAGTTTGCTGACCCCTGGTCAATATCATACTGAGTATAAATGTAGGACCAGAAGGAGCCTGGGTTTCACTTTCTCTTTCTATCCCTTTTCCTTCTCATGTGGTGTTCTGTAGCTAGTATGCTTAGTGTTAAGGTTTTAGTTATTGCAAGTTTAAGTTAAGTCTGCTGCAACTGGATTTCTTATGGACAGTGCCAATCCTGAATCTACTAGATTTGTGACCATTATGCTCATTTGCCTTCAGTAGCAGTAAAGCTCTGCTGGATGAAATACAATTGCCTCTGGTCTATTTTTTGGGGGGGGAATCCTGCACATGTTTAAGTTTTTACTCTGCTAACTATACGCTGGAATCTGTTCTGGATCAATATTGAGTAGAATTTCAGTGACATTTATATCCCTCCTCTCCTCCAAGGACCTCAAGGGGGTATACATGGTTTTCCCTCTTCTCATTTTGGCGTTGAAGCAACCCTGCGAGGTAGGTTAGGCTGGGAGAGTGTGGTTGGCTCAAGGGCATCCAGTGCGAGCTTTGTGACTGAGCAGGGATTTGAACCCAGATCTTACCAGTCCTAATACAGCATTGTAACCACTACACCCCCACTGGTTCCACATTTACTGGCATTTGCCACTAAATGTAGTGGCCAAGGGGTGTTCACTGTTGAGTGTCCTCTTCCAGGATTGGGAATCTCCAGCTCAAGTGCCAAATGTAGCTCCTCAGGCCCCTCTGTCTGGCTGTAGCTCAGGGTTAGAGCATCTGTGTTGTGTGCAGAAGGTCCCAGGTTCAATCCCCAGTTTAGGCTGGGAAAGTTCCTGGAGAGCCACTGGGAGCCAGTGTAGACAGCCCTGAGCTAGATGGAGCAATGGTCTGATTCAGTATAAGGCAGCTTCCCACGTTCCGGTCATTTGTTTACTGATTTCCTCCTAAACAACTGTCTCAGTGTGACGTGCACTTAAAGATAATTTTTATAAAAGTTAAAAGCGCGGCAACAGCAAATGTATTTAAAAGAAAACAAAAGCCATACAAAATAGAAACTCACTGTAAAGATGAATGTCAAGGAAAAGCCTCCCTGGCTCCCCTTCCCTTCCCATGAGAACTTCAGCAAAGTTTATCCCACTCCTTGATCATTTCTGAATGCAATTTCTTTTCTCATTAATGGACGGAAAATGGATTTAAAACAAACAAACCCAGGAGAAATGTTCTGCACAACGCAGGTTGAATTTGCAAATTACCACCTTTGCCTACCTCGGAAGATGTAAGAGAAATGGCAGACATCAGTTTTCATGTTTAAAAATACATAGATATAATTTTCCCTATGACACTGAAAACATCCTAAACACTCTAATTATAGATATGCTCTTCGGACACAATTTGGTTTCTTTAAAATAATAATGTTTTATTAGTTTTCCAATATTTACCCAATATTACCACAGTTTTGCCAATTATACAAATTCCAAATTTATACAATTTAATCAAAGTGGTTTCCCGCGCTCATTGATCAGTGTTTTTTGTCCAATTCTTATATTGCTGTGGTTCATATTTTCCATTAACATCCATTTACATTTCAGTTGGTATATTAATCATTAAGATAACAGCTGCATTTTTAGCGATTACTGTTTGTGTTAATACCTTATCTAACTTTCCATAGGATTTCAAATGAGGTGCTCTAATTATTTTCCTTTTCTCTGCATGTGTCAGTCTGAATAGGTCCAATTATAAAGTCCTTGGCCTTTGTCTGCTGTCCAATTCTTGAAATTCCTTCAATTGCTGTTGTCTCTCAGCGTATCTGGGGTGGGGCTGTAATCCTGGAGAATTATCAAAATATCTCATTAGCTCCCTCCCATTGTACTATCATCTTGCTCGGTGTTTCCGGACAACGACATACTCCAATAGGCCACTCTTTCTCACTACTCAGTCAACATCTAGAAATTTCCACAGCCCAGGAAAGAGGGATCCAGCTTCTGCCGCAGGGGATCTTGTAATACTTTCATTTTAATCAATCACCATCCAAGTCTTCCCCTCGTCCATGCCTCCAAATTCTTTTCATCTTTATGACTGCATTTTGGCCAAAGTCCACTTACGGTAAGTTATATCTCTTCTCTGTTGTTTTTGAGGGGGCTAGAGATGGTATCCGCTCTAATTTTCCAAAATAATACATTCCAGCATTAGAGCTCTTCCCCTCACCCCATCTCTTTAAACCACACAAAGCTAAATGTTCTTTTAATCACAAATTTTATTCCACACTGCAATCCAACCTCATTTTGTATCTTTAGAATTTTGCATCTGGAGAGAGTTGCCAAATCATTAACAAAGAAACTCAAAGTAAACAGGAAACTGGAGGCTTCCCCCCTCTGCAGGGACAGATTTAGGTTTGATGAGGCCCTAAGCTACTGAAGGTAATGGGGCCCTTTATATGTCCAGCTGTCCTTTGTCAACAACAAATTGTTGCTGTTTTTGTGTTGAATATATGCTATATGGTAATTTATAGACCTAATAAGTGTCTTAAGCCATTTGCACACAACAAATAGGAGCCTACAGAACACACAACACTGTTGCTGTATGTAGGCTTTATTTTATTTTTTTATCTTATATTTTGGAAATGTACATCCAGTGGGTTTTTTCCTTTAATTTTTTTTTGAGGCCCCCAAGAGAGTGGGGCCCTAAGCTATAGCTTGTTTAGCAGTGCCGTAAATCCGGCACTGGCCCTCCGCCATCCACTGCCCATACCAAATAAAATCTTTTTCTCAGATCCATGCAGCTGGATAATTCCACAGCTCTGATGACAACATCTTCTCTCAGAGCGTGCCTGACTTTAAAGCCAGTTAAAAATCCAATTAACAGGAGAACCTCTGCTTCTTAATGGTGGCATAGGAGGGTTTTCGCCAGGCGAAGTGCTTTTGCGCTTCCCTGCCCCCTGCATTCCATGCCGGAGCGAGAGCCAAGTACCGAGACAGACTGCGAGTGAAGATTCCTCCCTTCCCTGAGAGGAATTTCCAAGAATGATTTACCCTCTATCATTCTTGTTTTAATCCACCTTCGATCCCCGCGATGTCATGGGAGCTGCCTCCATTAAGGCAGATAGGAACTAGAAACCTCTTCAGGCACAATCTATGCCGTCTTTTCTCACTTGCAGTCTAGGGTAACCATTCTCAGCATAGAGTTTGATAACATATATTAAAACTGCTAATAGCCACCGAACACAATAAATCCCCTTTCCCTGCCAGTGCTTGAAGGCTGAGTAATTTTTCTTGCTGCAAAAGGAAGAAGAAAAGCTTGTCATGCTGTGCGCTTTGGAGAACATTCCAAAAGGCTCAAGATGACAGTGGACTTTTGTTTGGGGATTTTTAAGAAATAGAATTGCCACTCTGAGGTGAGGATTCTGAAAACAGACTGCAAAACTTCAGGACAGGCTATGATTATTCAGCTCCTTTCTGGCTGAGTCAGACTGCCATGCAGTTGAGAGTAAACCTTGCATCTCAACCCAAGTATGGGGACAATTCAGATTAGAAATGGCATCTCACCCTAAAAATGAATTGGGGCTCAAATAGTTCATTCAAACATTGAAAATCCTTGGGCATTTTCTCCTGGGGAAGAGGGGAATTGTTGGTCAAGCCCAGGGAATGTTGTTATTTATTGCACTCACGAACCTCTTTTTATCTATACATTATTAGGGTTTTCACATTCTTACAATAGAGCAATGCTGTCCCTTATTCCCCCTTTCCCCTCATAGCTTCCATCCCTCCCTCCAACCTGATGCCCTCTTTTTTTTCAGTTACAGCATTTTCATCTCTGGCCTTCAGTTGCTTGGAATTTGCATTTATATGCCACCTTTTTATAGCCTCTGATTGTACTTGCTTCCCTGAATCAGGTTCTCAAAACATATGCTCCAGCCTCTGTCAACCTGGCAGCCTCCAAATGTTTTAGAGTCAGACTACCACTTCCACCAGCTCCAGTCACAACATACACCCTTTCCGTCCCCTACCCCCGGCTATTGGGAAGCTGTCAAAGAATGAGCAGGCATTAAATCACACTGTTCCAAGTTGGAGTTAACACTTTATTAGCAAAAGCACAATCTCCACAGAATTGGCTGAGTGTCAGGCCTAGTGAGCACATCAGCCCATCGCTGGTAGGTCAGTTGCAGAGGCTGAAAGTCCCCACCTCCCCACAGTCATCTAAGTCCCCTCCTCTTTTTCCAGGCAACCAGAGCCTGCAGCTGCGTGCAACCAGCCTCTCCTCTGCCCTTTTCATGCCTCTTCTGGTTCTGGGAGGCAAGCAGGGAAGGGAGCTTGTTGCAACAGAAGGAGGAGACACTTGTGACTCTTCACCAGCCTGACTCCTCTTGGCCTCCCTCCTCCCACTCTCTGGTTTCGGCTTCTGCCTCTGATTCTGGACTTCTGTCTGCCACGGACTCTCCCAGGTCACTAAGCCCTGTTACCTCCTCACTTTCTGACACCTCCTCTTCCCAATCTTCTCCCTCTGACCATCATTGTCCCACCATCACTTCCCGGGCTCTGAGCCTTCTTCCCTTAGGGGTTCTCCAGCTGGTTCCCCTCCTACTATTCCTTTGCATCCAGCCAGTCCAACCAGTCATGGCAGAAGCTAGGTGAGCTGCCCTGCGGTGCTTCACAGGCTGCTCCTGCAGCCAGTGATCCTTCCACACCTGATCCTGTTCTTAATCCTGGGGAGATCAAAATCTGGGGCTATTCTGGCTGACATCCAGTATCTTCCCAAACTGCATTTCCCACACTGCTGTACGCGCCCCGCCCTACCCCAGTACTAGGATCTAAAGTGTAAACATTTTATCTCATTAAGCATGGGTGACATTATAATGAATGAGGCCATTATAACTGATGCCTGCCATGCCTTATTAATTGCCTGCAGATACACCGGTGCCACTTCAATTTCACAGCTCCTATCTGTACTGTGTTCACTTAAATGCTGCCATGTTAAACGCACCCCTGATAATTGTTCATTTATCTCGGCCCTGCGCTTCCAAGTTCAAATCATGGCCCAGATAGTTTGTAACTGGCTGCCACAGACTGTCAAGCGTGTCGGGTTGACTGTTTTAAATTCGTGGATGCCAACTTCATTTAGGTTTGGATGTAGGAACTGAAGGGAAATAGTACTCACTGTATACTGACTGATATTCAGTGCTACTTTTCTAGAAGAAAAAGGTGCCGGAACTCACCACGAACACCTCCCTCATTCTCTTAGAATGGCAATGGCACCACCTGAGAGGTGCCGGAACTGAGTTTCGGAGAGTTCCGGCTGAAAAAAGCCCTGCTGGTATTGTTCCTGCTTAATTGCCACCTTTTAACCCTTGGGAAATCTGCCTTTCATTGTACTTGCTTGCCAGAGTCAGATTTCCAAAACAGATTTCTACTCTAGCTTCAAATCACTTTCCATTGAGTTCAAGTGTATAAGCTGTACTATTTCACACTGCAATTGGGGGTCCCATGACTAAATGCTTACAGATGGGCAGGGTATTATTATTATTATTATTATTATTATTATTATTATTATTATTATCTTTAAAAAAAATAATTTGCCCACTGGAAACTAAGGGGAGGCAGGGCCAGTGCTGCTCACCTCTCTGTCCAATATGAGGGCTACTGCCCGTAACCAGGAGGAAGGGTGAAAATCTGCAAATTGGCTGTTTTCCTCCCTGGGGGAGCAAAAGAGAGAGAGAGAGAGAGAGAGAGAGAGAGAGAGAGAGAGAGAGAGAGAGAAACTTCATGTCTGCTGAGAAATTTCAGCTCAACACTAACTCAGCCTGAAAAAGAAAATCTGCAGAAATACATTATCGGAAAATATTTTTTTGAGAAATTTCAGCCTGTCTCTGTTGTTTCTCACCCAGCTATGTATCTCTGCTTACTGTTTAACGTATTTCACTGCAATTTAACACTAGCCAGCAAAGAACAGCCAGATTTTAATTCCTAAGGTAATGCGAAACATTTACAGTAATGTAAATTGACTGAAGATGCTATTTAACTGAATCATGACCACACAACTCAAACTAGCATCATTTTCGTGGCTGGTTCAATAGCTCATTACACCCCAGCGCTGGGATGAATAAACAGTAGCCCTCAATCTCCTTTTGCTGGTGTCCTGGTAAGCATCTCACAGTAGCAACCTAATTCAATTAGGGAGGTCTTCATTCAATAAATAAAACATTGACTGCTGCAACAGCTCTCAGAGCAGTGTGGAATCCATCAGCATATAACATGCCGGCTGATTATGCCAGAGATTAGCTGGAGCCCTTTAAAAATGCCAGCAGACTCCCTGCGTCTTGCCTGTGACTTCCAACACGCAGTTCTGCAGGTTACTGCTCTTCTGATAGGAAGCCGCAGTGTCATGACACTGAACTGAATCAGGTTTCTCTGAGAGAACAGTGAAGAAGGAGAGCTTTCCTTCCTTCTCCAAGCCTGCGAACGCACTTGCTCTGCCTCTGGATGTCTACATGTGGGTGCCAGGGGGTGCCAACTTGAGTAAAATATTATGGGGGCCCAGGTAAGACCCAACCCGCATAATCGATCACATGATGCAGTGCACACGAATACGCACACACCATTTGAATGGGAATGCCCATCAACTTTGTGGGGGGCCCACCCCCTTCAAATATTTTATTGTGGTGGTCCCCCACGGTCCCTAGGTGTTGGCTCCTATGGTGGGTGCAATGATTGCAGGAATTCCTGTCTGCAGACAGCTAATCCCGTATCACTCCTGTGGCCCTCCAGAGCCTGTTCGGCTCCCATCAGCCACAGCCAGCATGGCCAGTGGTCAAGTATGATGAGTCTAGCAACATCTGCAGGGGTCCCCATCCCTGCTCTATCGTGTTTCCAAAAAATTGCAGCTGGTGCAGGCAGCTCCCTCCTAGGAAGCACGCCTCTCTCAAATGCAAACCAAGAACTAGCTCCAAACCATTTGCCTGCCCCCTTTCACTAGAGCACTATACTATGTACCCCTTTTTGAGAGTTTAGTCTTACTGGTGTACCCCTTCTCAGGCAAAGATAATTTGGGGGTCGTTTTAATAATGCTTCTTTTCCCCCCTTTGAATTGTTTTCTGTCGCTATGAGGAAATAAAATAAAAACTCTGACTGTACCCTTTGATGTACCCTTGGGGGTTACTAGTACCATACTTTGGGAAGCACTGCTCTAGAAGGAGGCCTTATCTTGAAGTTAAATTCACATTTGCAGAAGCATTGCACAGCCCTTTTAAGGCTCTCTCTGCAACCTCTGTGTCAAACGAGTGACTGAAGCCAGGAGTAAGGTGGGGAAATAGCCTTGAGCCCTGTTGACGCTGGAAGACATCTCTGTCTGCCATTTCAGGTTTTGACTGGGATATCATAGAATTGTAGAGTTGGAAGGGACCCTGAGGATCATCCTGTCCGACCCCCTGCAATTCAGGTATATGCAGCTGTCCCATATGAGGATTGAACCCACAACCTTGGCATTATCAGCACCATGCTCTAACCAACTGAGCTAACCATTATTACTACTACAGTCCCACATTTCCTCCAAGGAGATCAGCGGGGCGTATACGCTTCCCCCAACTCGGTCATTTTATCCTCACAACAACCCTGTGAGGTAGGTTAGACCTAGCAACAGTAACTGGCCTAAGGTCACCCAGTGGGCTTTGTATGGCTGAGTGGGGATTTGAACCATGGTCTCCCAGGTCTTATAATCCAGCACTTTAACCAGTGCATCACACTGGCTCACAATTGTGCATTTAACGATTGAAAATGGTGTTTGCTTGGCAATCACTGTATCAAGATGTGCTTAAGGGATTGTGCAAAATAAGCCCTGCTTTTTATAATACCCCTCATTCACTTTTTTAAAAAAGAAAGAAATCCAAATGAGACAAATCAAAGAAGAAAATACTGTGTTGCCCCCTAGATGCAATTTTAGATTATCGTATAAGAAATGCTGGGTTTCTTCAGCCATGTTATGTTGACTTCTTAATAAAGCCCAGAGTATGGCAAATGAATTGATGAGATCATAAAGGCTACTTATCCCTTTTGTCTCTCCCTGTGGTCTAGCCCGTTATGTTTGCATTGCACAATTAACTTGAGCAACTCGTTCTCTTCCAAGCTGTTACAGCCCCATCTAATCCTACAGGCAACTGGATTCATGGCTTGGCTTAATGCTCTGGAAACCAGGGCCATCTCTGCACCACAATTCTGTATCCTGGTCTGAAGCTTGTTTACTTCTCATGACTTCCCATCTTCCTCCTCCATCACCAACCCTAGGGGGGTGTCAAGCTTCTGAAACTGTTGCAAATTATTTCGATTTCCCTATTTCAGTTACAGAACTAGTTTCCAGAATATCTCCTTGGGAGAACTAAATGGGTTTGCAGCTGGTTTACATTTGTAGCATAGGTGTTTGGAATTAAATTAGACATTTTGAATGGCTTCCCCCCCCCCCCTTTGGACCACAACTCCCATCATCTTTAATTATTGCCTATGCCAGCTAGGAGTTCTAGGTCAGCAGCATCTGGATGACCAAAAGTTCCCCCCACATTTGCCCTCGTTTTTTCATCCCTCCCCTAGTTTCTCTCTTCCTCGTTCTGCTGCTTCTCCATGGTCTGTCTCAGATTGTAGGCTCCTTGAGAGCAGAGACCTGGGTGGCTGTCTGTCCTGAATGCTTGAGTTGAGCTTCTTGCATTGCAGGGGTTGGACTTCATGATCCTCACGGTCCGCTCCACCTCTTCAGTTCTATGATCAGCTCCTCCACACTTGCAACAGACAAATCAGACCTCACAATGGAACAACTGAAGGACACTTTAAATCAGGGGTAGTCAACCTTTTTATACCTACCGCCCACTAACGCATCTTTCTTGATGGTGAAATTTCCTTACCACCCACCAGCGCTCGATGGAAGGAGGATTCAGCTTGTGCCCTACCGCCCACCTAGAATCCTGAAACGCCCACTAGTGGGCGGTAGGGACCAGGTTGACAACCTCTGCTTTAAATGCCTCCCGGGTTGTTTCCATGAGAAGTTCTGGAGGAAGCCTCTTGAGCACAGCAGCTTCTCTTCTCAAGCACCAATGCGATCGTTTTTGTCACTGAGATAGCCAATGATTGTTTTTAATTAAACTGTGCCATTGTTTCAGCTCTTTTGTCTACTCTTTCATGTGCACCTTCAAAGAACAACATTGATTTCTGGGTAATGTAATTAACAATGCTTTCTTTCCCCTCTCTTCTTTTTTTTCATCTCCAACCCCAGTGTATATGAAATTCTGCTGCTGAAAACCCATCTCTCAAAGGAAATTAAGCTGCTGCTGCTGCTGCTGTTCATCTCACCTCTGGCACTCTCTCTCTCTTTCTTTCACACACACACACACACACACACACACACACACTTTTAACTTCACTTGCATGTGGGTCAGACGCAAGACCAAGCTAACCATGGACAACATTATTCAACATTTAGGCATGGCGGCGAGAAAAGTTACTTGTTCTTTTTAAGTTGAAGGTTCTCAGTGAAAAAGCAAAAGCAAGCACAGCTGCTGTGTGATCTGAGACAAGTCATTTCTTTTTTAAGAGTTGCATTGACATCTTTCCCCCCCTGGACTCCAAAGGAGTCTAGATAATACAACATCTGGGGTTATCAATAGAACAATCCACATAAAAAAAAATCTTTAAAGCACATCAACAATATGATCTATAATCATAAAAGTCTTAAACAATCCAACATAACTTTTCTACTAAAATCTCATAGAAGTCTGGGAAATGGTCATTATTCACTCACATGAAATGGAGAAAAATACAGTGGTGCCCCGCTAGACGAATGCCTCGCTAGACGAAAAACTCGCTAGACGAAAAGCATTCGCTAGCGAAGGCTGCCCCGCAAGACAAAAAAGTCAATGGGGCTGCCTCGCAAGACGGGAAAAAAAAATTTTCGTCATGAAAACCGCTTTCTGCCTTGGTGCTTCGCTAGACGAAAAAATCACTAGACAAAGACACTCGCAGAACGAATTATTTTCGTCTAGCGAGGCACCACTGTACAAATCATAGCCTTGAAAATGCACAACTCATCTTAGGACAAAGGAGGAGGAGGGGAAGCAGTGGTGTAACATGGGGGGGGGGGTTGACAACAAAGGGGCAGTTGCTCCAGGCACAAAATTTTAAGGGAGCGCAAAATTTCAACACCCAGTGCTGCCTCAATACAGCTGCGCACTTCTGTCACTGAGCTTCTCCATGCAAACCAGGAAGTGACCTCTCCAGACAACGGAACAACTCTTCTTATCTCTGCAGCTGCCATCTCCTGGGTGATGCAGACGCCATTAGGCAGTTGGATGAGCATGTGGACTCCAGCTGCTTCCCTCCCTGCTAGCCCCGCTCCACGCTACCCTAGGTGCTGGCAACCCACGCTATGCCATTGAGGGGAAGAGGCACCCATGGGCACACTTATTTACTAATTTATTAAATAATAAATTACTATATTATTATTAGCCTGAGTTATGCACTTTTGAAAGAAAAATCACATGCGGGGAGGGTTTCCTTGGCAAAGAAAGCACTAATTCCCAAGCACAAATGGCTGACACCAGCCAGGTGGTGGTGGTCGCTTGTTCCTCACCCTGCCATAGACAAGCATTTCTTAATTTCCCTCCCATGGCCTGCAGTTGGGAAGGTGGGAACTAACTATGGCAGCTCCAGGGCTGGTGCATATTTCCAACCAGTTTCAGGATAGTTGGGGGGGTCAGGTGAATAGGACTGCTTCCAACACCCCGTTTCCAACCCTGCTGGAGCGTGAAGTGGAGCTCCCCATCTTCGCATCAGGGAGGGTTCTGACCATGAGCTGCCTCTGAGAAGGATTTATGTGGCCTCCTATAGCCCAGGGGTTGGGAGCCTCCTGGCTGCAGACCAGATTTGGCCCACAAAGCCATTTCCCCAAATGCATACCCAGTTGCCTCACACAGCTGATGCCACACATCAGGAGACGGTGATGGATCTGCTGTGAAGACATAATGAAGGCAGCTGGGTTGTCCTGCTCACCCATCAAAGTTAGCCTGAGGGGGTGGGGAGAGAGAACATCACTCTCCATTTGGGATTCCCTGCAGCTGATATGGCCAAACTGCGGAAGGCAGTGGAGGATAGGGGTGCCTGGCGTGCTCTGGTCCACGGGGTCACGAAGAGTCGGACACGACTGAACAACAACAAAGCAGCTGATATTCAATAGTACAGTGGTACCTTGGGTTACAAACACCGAGTTACAAACACTTCGGGTTACAGACTCTTCTAACCCAGAAGTAGTATCTTGGGTTAAAATCTTTACCTCAAGATGAGAACAGAAATTGTGCTCTGGCAGCGCAGCAGCAGTGGGAGGCCCCATTAGCTAAAGTGGTACCTCAGGTTAAGAACAGTTTCAGGTTAAGAACGGACCTCCGGAACTAATTGTGGGAACTTTTATATAATATAGTAGCAGAGTTAAACTTTCCTTATTTAAACCTGCACAACGACAAGCGGATTGCTGACTCGTTTGAGTCTTTCGTCCTTTTCTTGATTGTCAATCCCTTTATCTCCCTCAAAATAAAGATACACATGAATCTGATTAATAACCAAAGTAAAGTAATCTACTGACAGATCCATTCATGTACATATTTAGGTTACAAAATAAAAGATATAAACTATATAAACTATATTAGTGGGTCTCTTAACACATCTTTAAGCAGCAGCTGCCTAACCGACCAACAGACTAAAGCTAACTGACACAAAGTGGCAGTTGGTCCTCCCTTAGAATGTTGGAGTTGACTGACATCCCACACTAATTAACTTCGTAACCAGAGATACCGCTGTATATCGACTCAAACAGTGGAGGCAGAACAGAGCCATTGTAATCGGTAGCTACTGATAGCTCTGTCTTCCATAAATTTGCCCAACGCTCTTTTTCTTTTTCTTTTTAAGCCATCCAAGTTGGTTCCTGTCGCTTCATCTTGTGGGAGCGAATCCCATGATTTAACAATGTACTGTGTGAAGAAGTGCCACTCACCTGGGGGGAGCTGGGAACCTCTGTTCCAGAGACGCTCCCCCAACATCACTCCTCTTTGCTGACAGACACCAGAGGAGGGATGATTGCGCACCACCCTAACTTGTCCTCCTGTAGTGGAAACTCGCGGAAGATGTTTGTAATCACAAGGAGTCAGGTGGCATATCCTCCTCCCTTGAAATTAGCACAGTAATGCTTATCTTTGGTACATGCCGAAAGGAAGATGTCCAGCTGTAAGAAGTTGCCGGTGAGGAAGATACAATTAGTTGTGAACACCTTCAGCTGCCAATGATCTTAGCCAAGCCACACCCAGGTGCCTGACCAGTCGGGAATGGCACCTGATAGCCAGGTAGAATCAATCAAACCTATTAAGTTAACTATATAAACGAAGGAATGGAGGGGGACCGATTGGGCTTCGCCACAGACCAGGTACCGGGTGCTGTGGGTTTCCTGGCGTGAGGGGTCTCTCTCGCCGCTCCTTTGGGGCCCCGGGCGGCAGAAGGGGAGATTGTGCTTGGGCTTTTATCAGGTATGCTACATTTGTCTGTTGCTGATTGTATCTAGGAATAAAAGCATATTTGTTCTTCTTCCATTGGTGTGTTCATTGAATCCAGACCCCAAAAGAACTCTGCCCCTTCCCGGGACACCCCCTTCCCCACCCAGCCATCAACATCGGAGCTTAGGATTGCTCTGTTAGTGTCGTTGCTTTCAACCGGAGAGTGGGGCGTGTGCTTCTGTTACCACCCCCCCCCCATTGAAATTAATAGGACTCAGAAGTGCTTAGCTTTGGCCAGATTGTGCCCTATGCTTCTCTAATAAACTGAAGCGCATTCAGCCACAAAAACCGTGACGCAGATTCATACATAAATGCTGGCAAATGGATTAAACAACGACAAAGGTGTGGCAAGGTCCACTGCATCTTAGAATTGCTTTAATGAACTGCACAGAACAGATGTGGTGCTATTAAACAACAGAAACCTTTACCCAGGAACCAATTAAAGTTGCTAAATGACTCTGGTGTACTTACTTACTCATCACATTGTGTGCAAAACCACAAGCACTTAGCATAAAAGCGAAGTAATTAATTGCTAAATGCATCTTCTAGAGTAGCCAGGGAGCAAGTTGATTTTAGGGTTGCCATACGTCCAGAATTTCCCTGACATACCCAGAATACTGTAGTCGGGAGCAAAAAATAAGTCTGGGAAAATCTGGACAGATTTCACTTTTTGAAAAATGGCAACCCTACTTTACTCCTCTCCCTCCTTCTTTCCCCCTGTAAGTTCCTCAGGGCAGGGACTGTCCTCTCATTCTCTATAATATGACACATGCACTGATGGTGCTCTATAACAAGAAACAAACTGCATAGCATTACTTTGAATGCTTTAATGTGCTAATGAAAAGCTTGCAAGGCTGCAGCCCTATGGACGCACTTTCTTGGCAGTTAAGGTCATTGAACAGTGACACCAGGTTTCATGACAATTGGCCAGGGATGCTCCTGAACCAGAAAAAGCTTTCCCAGCTTCCAAGCTCAGGTGTGCTCACAGCAGCCACTGGCAAGGCCTGCTTGGGTTGATTGATGAGGTAAAGACAATGATGGTGCACTTTCACAGAAAGCCCAGAGCGACTCTGCACTGGGAAGAATACAGTTTGCTCCCCACCCCTTTTCTTCATTTACTAGGCTGTTTCCAAGATGGATGGTTTCGCTTACCAGCTATCTAGTCAATCCATCAAAGCTGTAAGGTATATGAAACAAAGCTGACCGTTGTGCCTTCGGAATCCCAGGTTGTGTGTAGCTAAAGTTTTGCAATGTGGTGTTGTTGCTGCTGCTGTTTAGATGGGTTATTAAAACCGAGTGCTCCTTTTTTCTCCTTGCTGGGCATTGTAATTGAAAGTTTAATTCACTCCTAGTGATTTAAACTTATGGGCTTCCTTGTGTCCCTTCCCTTCCTCCTAATGGCCTCTCTCCCTCTCTGCTCCCTCATCTCAACCACCATCTGTGTTCTGCTTCGAATGCTAATGGGATTTAATATGGATCATTTGCGTGTTCAGACCTTTTAACCTCACCCCAAATAAATTCAGAAAGGACTCAAATTTTAGTTGGTTTCTGACAGAATTTAGGCCACAACTTTATTGATTACAGCAACTGATTGGTTGCATAGGCTCTAGCTCCCTGCTCTGCAGGTAGCGCTGACCCAGGGTTCCAGCATAGGTCAGCCAAGGGTGAACACCTGGATAGAGAAAGCCAGGGACCTGCTCTATCCGCCATCCAAATGTCCCCCTGGACTCAGGCACGGGCACAACCCTCTCTCAGGGGTTGACCAAACCTTCGAGTCCCTGGATTCCTTTAACAGAATACACTTCACATAGGGATGGCGAGAGCATTCTCCCATCCCTCTGAACCAGAGCCTATCCACAACCTTACAAGTTGTGACAATTTGCTACGCAGCAGGTGAAACCCAAATGGCAACAGCCAATCAGCCAAGTGGGGAAAATTCCTGCCATGCCCCTGTCCCAACGACAGACGACGGCATAGCAAGGTCAAGCGCACAAGCCTTAAAAGTAGGGAGAGGTGGGCAGGTGTTCCGATGCACGCACCAAAAAGAGGAAGCTCTGGGTCACATGCATGGGTATTTATAGGTCGCTTGATCCCATTGGCCACATTGAATCCTGCATCAAGGGTCCTACCGATTGGGTGTTGTGGCTGTCAATCACTCTCACCCACAACACAGGGATTTGGTTGCCAGGTCTCACTGCAATACATGCCCCCTTTAAGGGAGGACCCGATCTATCGTAGCAGAGCATAGGTGCTAAAGATAGCTAGGCATAAAGCAGTCTTTGCCAATTGATCCCCCCCCCATTGTTTTGGACTCCGACTCCCATCAGCCTTTGTCAGCACAGCATGATGGGAGTTGTAGTCCAATAAGTCCTGGAGGGTAGCAGGTTGGCGAAGGCAGTAGTATATAGATAAAGTTCAGTCAGCGAGGACTAGTGACAGATATCTGGTGCCCACAAGCACTAGTGTACCTGCCGGTACCTCCTACGGTGCCCACAAAAGTTCCCTGTAAATATCCCCTAAAAATCCACAAATCACGAGAGTCTATGTGCCCTTCCTGATCAGTTGCAGTTTGCACTGGTTCAGCCTTTCCTGTATCGAACACACACACTTAAACATGCCCACATTTCGTTGGATGCCAGGTTTAGATACCCATCCTCCCATCTGTTCTGAACAAAGGAGAAGTGCAAGTGAATTCCTTCCATAAGCAAGCACACTGGTAGCTCATTTGTGTGCCTTTCTCCTGTTAAGTATAATTGTTTAATTGCGCACTGAAATGGAGAATGTCTGTATTTATATTGCAGAAATGTTTAACACTGGAAAATTTCTTTTTTTTTATTAATTTCTTTTGAAATTTTCCAATTAAAAGCACAAATCATTACATGGTTAAATGTTTCATACTCCCCCCTCTCCCACTGAGGGGAGCAAAGTATCCAAACCCCTCTCTCACAGGAGTACATAAAATCATTTTGCGTTTAACCCCCCATACTTTACAAAAATCGTTGCTTAACCCCAACCCACTTCCTGGGCCAGGTATTCATACATCTTACAATTTCATCTTTTAAATAGACTTCCTCAGATTCCCCCCCCCTGCTGACTTCATAGTAATACATAATTCCCAGTTTTCCTCTCATCTTCTAATCTAATTTAAACCACATTAATACAGTATTCCACAATTAATTACTAACATTTCTTCACTACCTCAGTGTTAGGGCGCCAACAAGTTGGCGTGCTGAAGTGCAGCAGTCAGTCAGATAAGCCAAGGTCAACAGTCCGGGTCAGAAGCCAGCTGAAGTCAGGTATCCGTATGAGGGTCAGGAGAAGCCGAAGTCAGAACAGTCCAAGTCAGGAACCAGCCAAGTCAGTCAGGGAAAAGCCAGGAGCCAGGAACAAGACAGGAGTCAGGAACAGAACAAGCATGAGCAACCACGCACTCAGCATAGCAGTTGCAGGTGCTAGTGAAGGGAGGAGCCAGCCTTTCTTAAGTAGCTGGCCTGCAACCACATCTCTTACGAGTTGCAGCTGCCTCTAATTGTTCCCTGCGTCTCTCAGCTCTACGCTCTACAGCTGAGAAGGGAGGAGGGGAAGGGCCCTGCCTGTTTCTCTCCTCACAAGGGCCTGATTCTGGCCCGACTTCCTCCTCCTCTTGTTCTGGTCTTTCCCCCTCTCCATCTGACTCTTCCTCTTCCGAGGAGTGCCGCCACCAGTCTTCTCCAGGTACGAACTCCTCCATTTCCCCAGGTTCTTCCGTGGGTGCAGCCTCACCAGGGGGGGCTTGCCACCACTCCTCCTCATCTGGCTCAACCCTGACACTCAGCTTCATTATACTTCTGCACTTTCCTTATTCCTCTACCAATTTTATCTATTCTAACCACATTTTCAAAACTACTCCCCTTTTTCTTATCCCCTTCCCTTCTTTCAGCCTCAAAAATTTTGGCTAATATTTTCTAACATTGTCCATTATCACGTTGTCCATATCCATTTGTCAAAACCATATATAAGTAAAATACCATATAATAAGTCCAGTCTTTTTATCCTACCCCAACCCTTTCAAAGAGCCCGACCCAAAAGTCAAAAAATTCTGGTTCTTGTTCCTGTATGTCTTCTTGCAGCCTTGTAATGTTCTCGCAGTGAAATGGCGCAGACCTAGGTAGTTGCGCTTGTTCATCTTCCTCCTGAACCACAACATTCTCATTGTCCATTTCTTCTTGCACACAGACTTCCATTTAGATTTCTTCTTTAAACTTTTCTTCTTCCTTTTGAACTGATATTAAATCCTCTGATCTGTCCTTAATCTCAAGTCTTTCATTCTGTGCAATCGCTTCTATTCCGACCGACTGTCCCCAGCGCTGCACTCCTTCAACTAGCTGCTGCAAGGTCGAAAAACAACTTTCCAGTCAAAACAACTTATTTTCTTTCTGCAGACAATGCCAATTTGCTTTGTTCATACCAAGTTTTTCGAGACCCCCAGAAAGAAGGGGTATATATTTTCCAAACCAAATCCAATCCAATCAAATCTCAAAGCCAAGTTCCCTTTTGCAGGGAAAACAGTTACAGAAGACTTCTCTGTTTCAAAACTTTAACAGCAGCTTTGGTTACAATGTATCACTGTCTCTTACTGTATCATCTGTCAGGGACCGACCTCCGTTTTTAAAGTCCCTTCCAAGCCAAATTTTAAAAGTCTTTTTCCTTCTTTAAATTGGTACTTACAGAGTCCAAATAGGTTCCAAATCTTGGAGAAATTGAGCGCTCCTTCTGCCAGCAGCCACTACTTCACGCTGAAGA
The DNA here is from genome assembly GCF_009819535.1 of Lacerta agilis. Classification (NCBI taxonomy): domain Eukaryota; kingdom Metazoa; phylum Chordata; class Lepidosauria; order Squamata; family Lacertidae; genus Lacerta; species Lacerta agilis. The sequence goes on along the minus strand of NC_046314.1, from coordinate 102,545,177 downwards.
GGTAGTGATTTATCCACAATACCCAAGCCTGCGACCCCACTCGCTCCGTCAGCCCTTACTAGGGCTTACCGGAGAATAGGGGAGGCTCATAGGGGTATCTGCTGGATCCACGCCTCCAGGATGCCCTTCCTGGAGTTTTTCTGGGGGGTCGCAGCGCAGTTGCGACTCCCCCTTCCCCCTCAGCGATAGAGAAACCTTAGAGCAGAGGTTTCTCCTTATGTGCAGCTCGGCACCCAACCAGAAGTCAACACTGGAAAATTTCGTTGGGGAATACTGAAGCTAGAAACAGCTCTCCACGCTTCTAGCTGGGTTAATAATTAACTGTTGGCGTTCTCTGCTTTTACACATGAGTGTTTAACCTTAGATCACATGATACAGGTATTCAGTTGCAAATAGACATTTTGAAGGGAGCTGTCTTTTGTCTTTTGTTCCCAGTCACAGTGGGAGAAGGATGTGCAAATGAGTCTGTCCAGGCTAATAGAGACTGTAATAGGAATAGAATAGAATAGAATAGAATAGAATAGAACAGAACAGAAATACTTTATTGTCACTGTACCACATGTTTACTGTAAGGAGAGAGAGACCCTTGATTTTAGGTCTGTTTGGAATTATATTTCTAAGAAGATGCTGAGCCTAAGCTTAGACAAGCATATCCCTTATGGAACTATTTGGATGTATCGTTGATTTGTTTTTGTACCTGTTTGGAAGTTCTGGGTGGTAAAGCTTTGAATCATATTTATGGGTCTGAACAACATTTATTTCAAAAGGAGTCTGTTTTTATTCATCTAATTGCTTCAAGCTGAACAATATTAATATCTGCAATATCTCCCCCCTAATGAAGCAGTTGATGGGCTAGCACCATTTTGTGTCCCTGATTTTCTGATGCGGCAGCCATTTTGTGTTATGCCACACCACCATGGCAGCCAGTTTGTGACTGGTGCCCATGGCACTTCGTCAAAATTCCAGATGTTCCCACTGACCCAAAAAGATTGGTGATCCTGGATTGTGAGAAAGAAAAAAGCAAGTGAACTCTGGGGCCACCCCTCTGGGCTGCACTAAACTTGCTTCTCTTTGAGGCTAAAATGCATTATTCTTATTATTAGTTAGTTAGTTAGTTAGTTAGTTAGTTAGTTAGTTAGTTAGTTTCTATACCACCCTCCATCCAAATACTACAGGGTGGATCATTCTGTCGAACAAACAGAAAACTTGTGCTGACCGAACCTTTGTAACAGTGCAATGTTGAATTCCTCCCTGGTTCTCATCATCCCTGACCATTGACCATGCTGTCTGGGGCTGGTGGCATTTGGAATCCAACAATATCTGAGGGCTACAGTTTTCCCCAAACTCTGATACAAGTAGTCTATTATTTATTTAAGAAGAAGGAAATAGCAATAAAAGAAACCTGTACAGTGAACCCAAACTCTGCAACTTGGTTCTGATAGTCATGGGAAAGAGAGAAGATACCTTCAAGAACACTAAAGCCCCGCTAGAAATCTTACTCAGCGATTTGCCTTGCCATTCTGCAAGGCATTGTTTCACTAGGCATTGCACCCATACTTCCATGCATGCTGTCACGACCATAAGGACTAGAAACCTGCTTCAGACAAAATGTAAAGCTGAGACTTTGTGGCTTGCCTATGCTTCCATGGAACTGGGGCATTCTTGTAGCCTTGGCCCTTGGAAACAAAAAGGAAAGAAAACATTACTGCTATTTTTCTCTGCTCTTAATCTAAAGCATCTGGAACACTCTAGGATGGCAATCACAATAACATCTGAAGAACTGGTTTTATTTCTCTTGCTGCGTCCTTTCAGAGTCTAGCCCTTTATCTCATTATTTAAAAAGGTGCTGGTGATGCAGTATTGAAATGATACACAATAGGCCAAATTCTTCCACTGCTGCCTACAGAAACCAGACAAAAGTGATGCATCATCACTAGGCAGGCAGATCTTCTTTCCACCTAAAAATATTGTGTCCTTCATCTGTTGTCAGAGGCAACATTTCCTTTTGTCTGCTTGAGGGAGCATGTGGAAGCATTTCCTTTCCTTTATTGTGGTTGTATGTCCAAAGCCTAGGCATTTGCAGAAAGGAATCTTCTCCGTCACGCAAATCTGCCTGCATTTAAGCAAGAGTGAAACCCATTATAGAAGCTTATCGCCTCACTTCTTTAAACTGTGGCTATCAGCTCTTCAAGCTGTTGCTGCTACCCACCAAAAACAAAACAGAAAAACCTTCTTTATTAGTCTTGCTCAGTTGCTTTTTCTTTTTCATAGAAAAAAAGGGGTGCTGTTACTCACCATGAAGTTGTTACAGTAAGTGACACACTTTTAACATTAAAAAAAGTTGCCAGTACAGAGTACCATTGAGTACCCCCAGAAAAAACCACTGGTGGTGGATTTCGCCAATTGAAGCCATTGCATTAAAGAAGTTAAATACAAGGTCAAAGTGGCCAACTTATAAACAGTTAATAAAGGAAGAACAAGGGAAATATACCGGTAGATTAAAGGCTTTCGAGGAAGTGAGAATGTTTGGAATAGATAGGCGGCAGTATATGCAATTGAGAAATGTTTTCATTGCGGATCAAAAGGAAGGTTCTTCCAAAGAAGATTCTAAATTTGATAGCGAAGTAATCCAAAGTGTTACGAAATTATTATCTAAGACATATAATTTATTACTAAATTGGGATTGAATGGATGAAGAAATCAAGGAAACAATGGTAAAATGGTCTAAAGATCTTGGACATACAATTTATGTTGAGCAATGGGGAAAACTCTGGAAAGAGGACATAAAATTTACCGCCTCGTATATGATCAAGGAGAACTTTATTAAGATGTTTTGTAGGTGGTATTTAATGCCGGTAAAATTAGCTAGGATGTATAAATTGAGGTTGAATCTGTGCTGGAGATGTAATAAAGAAACAGGAACGATAATGCATATGTGGTGGACATGTGAACAAATTTTTAAAAATTGGATAATGGTACAAGAAGAAATGAAAAAGATGCTTAAAAAATCAATTACTAAAAGACATGAAGTATATTTACTAGGGCTATTAGACAAAGAAATACCACAGAGAAAGAAAAAATTATTCCCGTATGCAAGCACTGCTGCTAGGGTAGTCATAGCGGCAAACTGGAAAGCACAGATGGTCCCAACAAAGGAGTACTGGATCTGCAAATTAAGTGAGTATTTATCATTGGCAAAATTAATGGTCACAATAAGAAATCAATCCAAACAAAAGTTAAAAGATGAATGGAAATACTGTGAGGATTACACGGTAAAATATTGCTCAAAAACTAATATACTATCATGCCTTGATTAAGAGATATGAAGTAAATAAGATAAAAAAATTAGAAAGGAATTAGGTGAATAAATATATAAATTAATATAAAGGGAAATCTGGAATGCAAGAGTAAGTTTACAACGTTCTTTTTTGTGGAAGTCAAATTGGTGACAGAGGGAAGTCAGAGGGGTGTGGTGAGGGGATTTTGGTGGTGGGATAAAGAAAGAAATTTGCGTAAGGAAGAATTACAATGTGATGTAATTTACTGTATGATTTTGATGTATGAAATGTATTGTGATAATTATAAGATTGTAAAGAAAGATTTATTATGGTAAATTAAAAAAACAACAACCACTGGTCTTGCTGAAGGCCCTGTCATCCACCATGATAAGAAAGACAACTGAATTCCTGTTAACTTGGGAGTTTTTGTCTCTCTGGAAGCTTTTCATCCAAAACAGCCACAGGGATAATTCTTGACAAACAGCTGTTGTACTTATCATTTTACCTACAAGCTTCTCATTTACCTTGGACTTCTTTGCCAACGTGTCTCCCATCAGTTCCCGCCAGTGTGGTCAATGGAAGGGGGTTATGGGAGTTGTAGTCCAACAACGTTTTATGATGTTTTTATATGTGTTGGAAGCCACCCAGAGTGGCTGGGGCAACCCAGCCAGATGGGTGGGGTATAACAACAACAACAACAACAACAACAACAACAACAACAACAACAACAACAACAACAATGCCACAGGTAAGCCACCTCTGGCCTGGGCAGTCCCAGCAGCAAGTGATGGCCTAGCAGTGGACAAGGGCAAGGAAGAGATGACCAGCAACTGCATCTGTCTCTCAGTCTCCTCTGGACCTAGGTTGCCTAGGGAGCTGGGAAACTTCCTTATTTCGAGTCAGGCCTTTGGACCATCTAGCTTAGTATTGCGTGCACTGATTGGCAGCAGCTTTTCAGGCTTCCTAGCTGAAATATTACCAGCCCTACCTGGGAATGTAGGGAGTTGCACCTGGGACCTTCTGCATTTAAAGCAGATGAGCTACGATGCTTCTTGTTAGCAGCTCCCTCTTGTTAGCCGCCTGACTTGATGCCCATCTTTTAGTAGGCTGCGAAAGGATAAATACTTTTTAAAAATTTTCTGTGTGGGCAGATAAACACTTTCAGTAACGTGTATGGTTTATTGCCTTCTGTTTATTTTTATGGCACTTTTGAATTTAAGATCTGCGCAAGAGATCTTTGAGTCTCTTTTTTTCAAAAAGCATGGAATGAATTCAAAATAAAATAATGAAAATGCTATCTTTATTTTCATCAGCATCGTCTCTCCAGCACCTGTCGGCTCAGCTCCTGCTGCAGTTTCCACATCAGTTGCAAATCATGGATAGGAAGACAATGGCTTCTCCCCAGAGAGCACTTGCTGAAGAGCTGGGGCTCCATCTTCCTTTTCCTACCCATCACAAGCTCTGTGTTGCGAAGAATCTCTCCTCCAAGCCCAGTGCTGCAATGGGAAGGGAGATAGGGGCTGGCGGGCCATTTCAAAGGGCTCTGTGATCCAAACTATGGTTTTTCCATCCCTGCTCTAGGGTCTCAAGCAGGAGGCCTTTTGAATCACCTGGTACATATTTTTAAAAATGGACATACCAAAGATTGAACCTACGCTCCCTCCCAAAACTTTGCATATGATAATCGGCACACTATTTAGAAAGCATGAAGACAAATGTTAGAAATCATTTAATAATGTTTTTAAAGCCCAACAGATTGAGCATAGATTGCATGTGAGTATCCCCCACACTGCACTCCTATTTTCTGAGGATATACCTGAAACACTTTCCATTACATATTTCTGATTTATTATATATATATCTCTGTTAAGTCACTTTGAAACTACTTTTTGTTTTAAAAAGCGGCTGGCGCTGTGGTCTAAACCACTGAGCCTCTTGGGCTTGCCGATCAGAAGGTCGGCGGTTCAAATCCGCACAACAGAGTGAGCTCCTGTTGCTCTGTCCCAGCTCCTGCCTACCTAGCAGTTCGAAAGCACACCAGTGCAAGTAGATAAATAGGTACCGCTCCAGCGGGAAGGTAAACGGCGTTTCCGTGCGCTGCTCTGGTTCACCAGAAGCAGCTTAGCCATGCTGGCCACATGACCTGGAAAAACTGTCTGCGGACATACGCCGGCTCCCTCGGCCTGTAAAGCGAGATGAGCGCCGCAACCCCAGAGTCGTCTGCAACTGGACTTAACTGTCAGGGGTCCTTTACCTTTACCTTCAACACGTGCAAATGATGGTGGTGGTGATTTTATTTTTTACCGAGGAGGGAATTCTAAACTTGGATCAATACCTCCTGCTCTGAACACAGTGCAGTTGTAACATCACTGCAATGGCTACATTAAGCAATGGCGCAAAGTTTATGGGCAAAAAAATTCAGTACTGCATTTTGACATTCCCCATCCTGTGTGTTTCCTCTGCCATACACACATGACTGCCAATTAGCCATGCTCTATTGTCGTGTGTGTATGTGTGTGCCATTGATTATTATTTTTTTAAGTTAGGGGAAGAGTGATTCCTGGTTCAACTGCATCACGAGCATTTAGTAAAGCTGCTCCCCACTGTTAACTGAAATGCAGGAGAAAACACCCACAGCCCAGATCTATAGTTAGGAAGGCATATGCTGGCTTTGGACAGGCAAATCCTTAATTAGATTGGCCGCCTGTGTCAACTTGCAACAACTAGTGTAACCAATGGGACATCTAGACTTGAATGCTGGACAGAGAGCATCTCGTTGTGAACTGCCTGCCACAATTCCAGAGGACGGGGGGGGGGGGGAATGTGTAAAGCAATCATCGGGTATTTGTCCAGCAGCTTCTCTGAAAGACGCAATCAGTTCATGCACTTTATGGAGGCAGAAGGAGAAGCTAAGTTAATTGAACAAATGATCCATGGCAAATTATTCGCAAGACTCTAATCAACAGCTCCGTGTGCGCGGGGGAGGGGGGGGATATCCAAGATGTAACATGCAATTAACTTTATCACATTTGATTAAGACCAAACTCAAGTGCTTATCTGGATAACTGTTTATATAGCTGGATTCTAATCAACTGGAAGGGGACTCTACGATTTGCTTTGTCAGGATGTTGTTCTCGAGGTCTTACAATATTCTCAGTTGTGGTATCAGGCCCAGAATACAATATAGGTTATTGTTAAAGGAACGAGTTAATGGAATGAAGCCAGTTATAAGGGAGCGGAAGCTTGAAGTTAAAATGGGACCCAGCACTATGTGGCAGAGATAAGATAAGCAACCACTAGCCGTTCTTCAAAGGAAACTCCCCGTCTTTGGTATCTGCCAGCATTCTCCAACCAGGTGCTAAATGGATAAAGGACAACTTGGCTGACAGAAGTTATTCCAGAGACTTTGATAAATACCTTCAAAATAGAGTCCCGTGGCTGGCAGAAGAGACACCTCTTCTAAATGCAGTGTGACATGTTGTCACTGATGAGCACTGAGCAAAATGCGAGCCAGGGCAGGTGAAAAGGAGCTAACCTTTTCATCACGGTAAAAGTCAGGGCTTTTTTTCCCAGCCGGAACTCTCTGGAACTCAGTTCCGGCACCTCTCAGGTGAGTGGCCGCCATTGCCATTCTAAGAGAACGAGGGATGTGTTCATGGTGAGTTCTCATACCTCTTTTTCTAGAAAAATAGCACTGGTAAGAGCCATACCCCATGCATTTCTTTCCTTCATCCCACCTTCACTATGCATATCACGGCTTACCTCCCAAAGAGTCCTGGGAACTGCAGTTTGCCCAGGGTGCTGGGGAACAGGAGTCTCCTAACAACTCTCGGCACCCTTAACAAACTGCAGTTGTCCAGGTTCTTTGGGACAAGACATGGCTGTTGAAAGCGGTATGATGCTGCTTTGAAATGCATAGCACAGACAGGGCCCTTATTAAAGCTAAACCAGAGTTATTTTGCACAGCTCGCCACATGGAACTAATCGGGACAAAACCACATAGTCCATTAAACAAACCCCCAAAGGCAATTAGCAATAAACGCTACTGAGGCTTCCTTGGCTATCAAAGTGATGCTGCTGCGATTTCTTGTTTACTTGACCTTGTTATTACCATTCCCCCATCCAAGCAGAAGGCTTGTAAATTTACCTGACCAGCCTTTTCATTATAGGAGACTTTTCCTCCTTGGGGAAATAATTTCAGCTGCCTATAGCTGCCTGCTAACTAGTGGTCTTGTCGCATGGCATAAAAAGGCATAAGAGGAAGGTGGTGATAAGAGAAGGGATAAGGTCATGAGACCGGCTGGATCAGAAGACTTACAGTATCTAGTCCAACATCCTGTTTGTCACAGGGGCCAACCAGATGCCCCAGGGATGCCCACAAGCAGGGCATGAGGGCAATAGCCCCCTCTCCCTACCTGCAGTTCCCAGCAGCCAATATAGCTAATGCCACAGAAGACAGAACTGGGATTCAATATGACCTTAACAGATCAAAATTAACCTTAACAGGGACAAAACCGAAAGGGCTTCCGGAACGGATTCTGTTTGACAACCAAGGTTTGACTATATATAAATACTAGGGGCTGCGCCCCTGTTTTCTTCACTTGCCAACACAGCTTAACCACCACCCGCTTGCCAACTCCCTCTCTTTAAAATTAACCACTTCCCCTCCCTTTACACCACAGTATTAGAAGGTACCGGTATACACAATCCTAGTGGTGGCCATGGGTTTTGGGGGGGCCTGGCAAGAGAGTTGTTTGGGGCTGCTTGAGAGCATCAAAGAAAACCAAGTAGAAACTTTCACTGACCTCTAAACATGAAGCTGCAGTGGAAGTGTGGGCGAATGCATCATGATACATTCGTTGTGGTCAAATTTTTATTGCAACTAGAGTGGAGAATACTACTTAATGATTACTACATTGTAAATACATGATGAATACAAGTCATAAAGGAAAAGGAACAATCTGCTACCTCCATATGTGATGCTCTTATGTAAACAAAAACAGCAAAAAAAAGACAAAATAGCACACAACTCCCCCCCCCCTTCCAAAAAACAACAACAAAGAACCGTATTGTATACTGTCAGGGTAGGAGGGACATATGGTGAATTGGTGAGAGCTAGTTCACTGATAAATAATGTTATGGTGATTAATCGTTTAATTCTCAAGTAGCCTATTTAATGACTCCAACTTTTTCAAGTCTTCTCGGAAGCAAAGCCTTCTGTCAACTCATGGTAATGCAAACTCTCCCAACCCTATGTTCAGCTGAAATCAGTGCTGATCCGACTGCGCGTTCTTGCGACACAGAAGAGCATAGCTCATTTTTGATCAGTTTGGACTTTGAAAATGACCTGTCATCAGACACAAATGTTTCAGGTACAGGTTAAATAATATAAAGTGCTACACCTAAATTGGGTTAAAGATATCGAATACTGCACATGGATAAATTGAAGGGGGGTTGCCAAAGCCGTGTGTTTTTCTTCAGGCTGATTATATTACCTTTTTTTTTAAAAAAAAAAAACAACCATCTTGATCTCTGCTAAATCATTGGCTGCGTACACATTACCAGTTAAAAACAATCTCTATGTGGATTGAAACTGGTTTATGGGGGGGAAATGCATCAAAATGCAGCGTTTCATATGAAATGATGTGATGGAGACGGGAGAAGTATGGATTGTGGCTAACCCTGCAGATACACTACTTCCCAAAACAGCATGCTCTGGATGCAGTGTAAATGGTACACAGCCAACATCTGTATACAAACCTACCCAGGTGTTAAGATTCTTGGGTGAGCACCTCCTCTCAGTCTCATCAACATGGATACTTGAGTTGAGATTCCTCCACTGCCAGAGGTTGGACTAGAGAGCCCTCGGAGTCCCTTCCAAGTCTACCATTCTAGGCTTCTGTTATCAGAGGCACTGTTGGCGATGACACAAGAGTGAGCCTTTTCTATGGCTGCTCCCACATTGTGGAATTCCCTCCTAAGAGAGGTTAGATTGGCTCCCTCTTAGGTATCCTTCCGCCAGCAGGCTAAGGCCTTCCTATTCAGACAGGCTAAGGTGCAGATGCTGATCAGCAGGTGGCGCTGTGGTCTAAACCACTGAACCTCTTGGGCTTGCTGACCGGAAGGTTGGCGGTTCAAATCCCCGCAATGGTGTGAGCTCCTGTTGCTTTGTCCCAGCTCCTGCCAACCTAACAGTTCGAAAGCACGTCAAACTGCAAGTAGATAAATAGGTACTACTGCGGTGGGAAGGTAAACGCCGTTTCCGTGCACTCTGGTTTCTGTCATGGTGTCCCGTTACACCAGAAGCTATTTAGTCCTGCTGGCCACATGACCCAGAAAGCTGTCTTTGGACAAACGCCGGCTCCCTCAGCCTCAGGGGCGTCACTAGGGGGGTGCGGTGGGGGCGGTACGCCCCGGGTGACAGGGGTGACAAGTGGCGGGTGGGGGTGACAAGCGGCAGGTGGGGGTGACAAGTGGCGGCCCCTCCTGCCACTCCCCATGCAACGCCAGTCACCCTGGGAGCAGCAGCGCTGCAAGGACGGGGTGCTCCCTCGGCCGTGCGCTGTTGCTCCCGGGGCGACGGAGCGAGCGGCGGCGCGTGGGGGTGACAAGAGGCAGCCCCTCCCACCATTCCCAAGCGCTGCCGCTCCCTCCGTCACCTTCACCACCCCGGGTACCGCGGAGCCTTACTCCGCCACTGCTCAGCCTGAAACCGAAATGAGCGCCACAACCCCATAGTCGCCTTTGACTGGACTTAACCATCCAGGGCTCCTTTACCTTTTAACCCAGGCATCCCCAAACTTCAGCCCTCCAGATGTTTTGGACTACAATTCCCATTATCCCTGACCACTGGTCCTGTTAGCTAGGGATCATGGGAGTTTTAGGCCAAAATAACTGGAGGGCCGCAGTTTGGGGATGCCTGTTTTAACCTTTTATTCAGACAGGCTAAGGTACAGATGCTGAACACTGGGCTGCTGTCAGAGCAAACTATGCATTAGTGCTGGTTTAAAATGTTTTGAATGTATTTTAACTATTGTTTTAAACACACTTCATTTTTATTGCTTTGCATTTTGTAACGACGCATTTCAATGTTGGTAAGCTGCCTTCAGTCCCAATATAAATACGTTAAATAAATAATAATTTAAAAAGTGGCTCCCTCTAAATCCCCTTGCTCTTTGCCTAACTCTGATTCTCACGCTGCCTTAGTTTTTCTTCTGTGATGCTCCAGAATGGTAATGATGTGATGCCATATTGATTAGCTCAAAAAATAATGGGGCTAATGGTATGCAGCCATTCCTTTCACTACCTGCATTTGCAGCAACAGCAAATAGCCAAGGCAGGAGAGAAATTCTGCCATATGCCCTTTCCCTAAAATCCGCTGCTTTTGAAAAAATAAATAAATATTTGCTTTCGAAAAAATGAAATGAAAAACACCCCCACCTTTCTTTGCAATGCAACCATAAAGGCTGCGAAGAACAAACAGAATGAAATGAAAGTCCGTCACAAGAAGAAAAGAAATATTGCAATAAAATAAAAGAGCAGATAATTAAAACAATGCAGAGAAGCAGTAAAAATAACAAAGCCTGAAAAGGTCTTTGTAACAAACAAACAAACAAACAAACAAACAAACAAACAAACAAAGAAAAAGGACATTGCCTACTTTTAAATGAAGATAGTTCTGAGACAATGTTCCCTAGCTGCTGGTGAAACACCAGTGTGATTTTGATTTGATATTTGTATTTTGCTTTTCCAGCAACAGATGTTGTGCTCAAAGCGGCTCCCAGTATTCACAGGAGTGTTAGGGAGGGGAGCACCATAAACATTATGCAGTCGTGCCTTGGTTCTCGAACGTCATCCATTCCCAAAGTCCGTTCGACTTCCAAAAATGTTCATAAACCAAGTCGTGGCTTTTTAGAGCAGCCTGCCAGATCCCAGTTTCTTCCAGAACTCATCCAGGCACTGCTTGCTCCTTCCCTCTCCCTCAAGGAAAACCCGGCCGCCCACCGCAGAGAAGCTGATTCAGCGTGAGGTGGGGGGGGTTGCACGCTCCTCCACTCTCTCTGGGGAACTCTTGGGGGGGGGTTAGCATGAGGCATCCCTCCAATCTCTCCTAAAACAGGTGAAAATATTTACTAGGGAGAAGTACCAGAAAAGAGGAACTACCTCAAGCCATGATGCTGCTCCTGTGCTGCAACTCAGGAAAGTGCAGCTGCCCTAGTGCTGTTGCACTGGGCAAAGTCTTACACAAGCCCAATTAGTTTTAAATAAGGCCAAAGAGGACAATAAAAGAGGCCCTGTTGGATATATGGGAGCTTCATCTGAGTACACAAGGCCAGGATTAAGCTTGGTCTCTTTTTTTCTTTCCCGCACTCTTCAGCTTGTAATCAGGATCAAAGTTCCAACTCTTGTTTTGTGTCAACGTTCCTCTTCCCAGTGTAATTGCTTTTTAACCTGCTGTTTCCATAACTGGCTGGCTCATTACAATTTCCTTTTTAATCCTTCTATATGCAGATCCCAGAGAGAGGGGTGGTGTTTTTTTTTAAGTGTGAGATAGATTAATTAAGAAGCAAAATGAGAGCTCCTGGGGTAGCGGATGCATCAACCCACTCACATTCTCATTCTCATAGTTTTGTGGTTTGAAGTAGCAGTTGAATTCTCAGCGTCCCAGTTTGGATTAGACCCCAGACCTTTGGGAACCTGAATCTAGTTCAAAACACTCCCACTCTCAGTTGCCTTCCCATTTTATGTTTCTAACCAAAAATGGAGAAGAGAGACTTGAGCACTGCACAAATGGCCTCTTGAATGTCTCCGGCATATTGGTGTGGGCAGAGAAACTTCAGGGACCATTTCAATGAATTTCTCAACATGAGGGTTGGATTCCCCAACAATTTCTCAGAGATGGGTCTCATCATTAGCAGTGACAGAGCTTCTTCCTACCCTCCCCAAATGGTTTCCCTCCCTTGCTGCTAGGGGTAACAGGAGTGAGTTATTTGCAATTCCGTACATACTTCGCCTTGGAAGGTCACCATTCCCCATCACTTCACATGGCTTGGCACTCCTCACCAACTCTGCAGCATGCAACCTCATGTTGGATGCCATGATAAACAAGCCGTTTCCAGAATCCCGCCTTCAGGCAAAATCATCACACACCTGTTATGTATTCAGTGGTCTGTGTTTGCCTGAGCTTGAGTCTGGACTAAGGATTCTGAGCCCCCATTTTCTGATTCGATACATGGTATCCAATCACAGAGCATTTCAGGATTTGGACCTCTGCCATTGGCCCTTAAACTCTGGGTCATGATTCACAGCTTGGAAGTTTAGACAGCCAATTACGTTGGGACTGGGAGTGGCCCAAGCCTTCAGAAATGTATATTGTTGTAGCGTGGGGTTAGTGATTTCAGTAAGTGATTTCAGCTCTCTGACATAGTAAGCAGGAGACAGTTTCTCCATGTAACAATTCTTTATTTAGGCAACAAGACTGGCTGAGGGGAAGGTTTTGTCTTTTGGGCAGCCCAGGACCTCAATACACATTGCCCAGGCTTAATCAAACCCTTGGTCCATCTACTTCACTTACTGGCAGCAAGTCTCTGGGATTTCAGACAAGGAATCTCTCCCAGCTCTACCTGGAGAAAGGTAAAGGTAAAAAAAGGTAAAGGACCCCTGGATGGTTAAGTCCAGTCAAAGGTGACTATGGGGTTGCGGCACTCATCTCGCTTTCAGGACGAGAGAGCTGGCGTTTGTCCACAGACAGCTTTCCGGGTCATGTGGCTAGCATGACTCAACCGCTTCTGGTGCAACAGAACACTGTGAAGGAAACCAGAGCGCACAGAAATGCCATTTGCCTTCCTGCGGCAGCGGTACCTATTTATCTACTTGCACTGGTGTGCTTTCAAACTGCTAGGTTGGCAGGAGCTGGGATAGAGCAACGGGAGCTCACCCCATCGCGGGGATTCGAACCACTGACCTTCTGATCAGCAAGCCCAAGAGGCTCAGTGGTTTAGACCACAGCACCGCCTGCACCTGGGACCTTCCACATGCAAAACAGATGCTCTACTACTGAGGTAGAACTCTATGACTTTATGATTCCATCATGTAGCATTCAGGTGCCTCTGAAGGTTAAGGAAGTCCCTGGCAGGATCACACCAGAGCTCTATCAGTTAGTAGGTGGGTTAAACAAACAGATCCAGTTTCCATATTGGGTTTCCATACTCGGCTGGAGGCTGGGTCACACAGCCTACCAAGACAATGAAAAGTAGCATCTTGTGAATGAATATTTAATAGCGATGAAAGGAGGGTGGGAAGAGGAATAGAAATGATCATTATGGAATAAAAATACTGTGCTGGCATGAATGTGCCCATGCAGAGGAAATTCATTTGAATAATAAAGAGCATCTCCTGCCCATGCTTCCTAGGTTGCAAACCAGCTTAGCAAACTAGGTTGCAAACCATTTGCCCATTCAAAATGCAAACACAGTTATCTTTCACGACACCTTCAAAGGCGGAAGTGGGAAGATGACCTCTAACCCGTAAATTAATCTGTTCATTAGTGTGCTTGTTTATTGGCCAATTATATTCGAAATTATGAGCTGCTTTCAAGGAGGGGCAGGATATGCTTTCTATGAATCAGGAACTCGTTTGCTGCAAAGAAGAAACTGCTGATACAAACAGAGCAGTCCTCTCTGTCAGCACATTTCTGTTCAGCCCCATATTTAATTAGACATCAGCTCCAGCAACCAAGGAACTAGATATGTCTGATGTACATGGTGCATGTTCACAGTTACTTCTTTTGAAATCCGCTGGGTTGCATAAAATGGTGTGCAATGAGACTAGACTTAACCATCCAGCGGTCCTTTACCTTCTAACTTTAATCATTTGCAACATGGACTTGAGCTAAGGACCCACCCTGTTCCGGTGACTTAATTTCTTTTGATTCAGTTACAGGTAGGTAGCCGTGTTGGTCTGCCATAGTAAAAATAAATAAATAAATAAATAAAATCCTTCCAGTAGCACCTTAGTGCACACTTCTTCAGATACACTGAAACAGAAGTCACCAGACCCTTATATATATAGTGAGAGAGTGGGGAGGGGTATTATACATGATGAAGCTATCTTTAGCCATCTCACCCCTTGCTTTTTCCTGTAAGACCAATTGCAGTCGTTAACAGTTGTCAACAGGTTTTCCACACCTATCAGCCAATCACCCATTCCCACCACCCTTCTGAGTCATACCCCTCCCCACTCTCTCACTATTTTTAAGGGTCTGGTGACTTCTGTTTCAGTGTATCTGAAGAAGTGTGCAGGCACAAGAAAGCTCAAACCAAGAACAAACTCAGTTGGTCTCTAAGGTGCTACTGGAAGGATTTTTCCCCCTTTTGATTGTTTTTAATATTGAATTCTAAATCGTTATAATTCATCCTGGTGAAGGTCAAGTAAAACAACAACAACAACAACAACAACAACAACAACAACAACAACACTTTAATCAAACCACAGTTTCCATAATTACAGCCAAACTAGGAACTCTGGTTTGATGGCTGTGTGCTAACCAGGATTAAACTAGGAGTTTCCCTGTTTGGATGTAACAGTGAACTGTGGTTTAAACAAGCCATGCTGCCCCATGTGGTGATCCATCAGACTGCAGCCTGGAATATCTTCCTGACGGTGAAGTATTTTCAGGCTCTGGGCTGGCCCCACATAGGATGACTTTAGTGGGCAACTTGGGTTTGGAGAGACCTGGGTTCACATTCCTCCTCAGCCTTGAAGCTCACTAGGTGGCCGTGGGCCAGTCACGCTCTCAGGCTGACCTACCTCACAGGGTTGATGTGAGGATAAAGGGAGAGGGAAATGTCCTGAACCTTTTGGAGGAAAGGCAGACTGTAAATGTAGCAAATGATTAGTGAGCAAATTACTCAGATGGCATGCTGTATTTCAGAAATCCTACTTTGCCCAAGAGGCAGGAGCAAGATTGTCCATTATAGTTGCTTACCAGGGGGGTCCCCAATGCGCGTTGGGGAGAATTGCATTTTTCACTAAAGGGTATATAACGTTTCCATGTTTCTGGCAAGTTATTATGTCAATGTTATGCAATATGAGCTCTTGTCAAGGAGCTGGAAAGACAAACACTGACAAGCCTAAATCAATTGCATAACACCCATTCTGATGCTTATGAGGGGTTTTTTTTCTGCTCCTGGACATTCTCTTAATGTTGAATGAGCATTTGCAATGTCAGTGGGCCCAGAGTGGCTGCTTTTATGGTGACAGCAGAGAGAGCCGCCTAATTATAACGGAGAGGATTTGGAGATTAGCATTTTCAATAAGGGATTCAGCACAAGAATAAATAAATAAAAAGATAAAAAGATGGACAGAAATGCTGCCTTTGCAGAATTTCATCCTTGTCTCTGCAACATGCAATTAAAAATGTCCACTGCAGAACTGCAAGGATGGCTGGGGAGAGAAATCCATCTTTCTTTGATGGCATAAGCAAAACAACTTGCTTTAGTTGTTATCAGCATATATTTCAGGCAAAAGAAAGCCGAGAACCGAAACTCGGAATGGCAGCAAAAGCTTTGCAACTGGTATTATTATGCAGCACAGCCAGAATCTGAAAAAATCCTGGCCTGTGTGGGTGGATCAACGTTCTGACAAAGAGAACGTGGCATCTGAACAGGAGAAGAGCCCTGCAGGATCAGACCAAGACTCCACCTAATCCTGTATCCTGTTTTTACCAGGGACCAGACAGATACTTCCTAGAAGCCTACCAGCAGCAGATGAAGGCCTGCTACTTGCTGCCGCAACCCGCCCACCCAGCTGGCATTCACAGCTACATTAACTCTCAATGCGCTAAATACCAGGGATGGGAAACTTCTGGCCTATGGGGCAAATGCAACCCAATGTCTTGAGCCCCACAGCCTTGGGCTTGGGTTGGCAGGCTCTGAGGCAGGAGGAAGGGAGAGAGGAGAGCTCTGAATTGCGGGAACCTGGGGTGGAGGAGCAGAGGCAGATTTAGAGCAGTGTGACCGGCTCCACCACACAGGCCGCCAAGCCGAGGGGGTCCACAGGGCGTTGCAATTACGATGTAATGGATTGAGCAGAGCAGAAGGTGAGAGGCAGGGGGCACCAAACTTTATCCTCGCACAGGGGACTGCTGAAATTTGAAAGACCAAAGTCTGCCCCTGGAAGGAGAGGCGATATCCCCTTTCAACACCAACTCCAGTTACTTAGAGGCTGCAATGGAGAAGAGACAGAGCTTTGATTTTAGCAAGTTGTTTGCAATCTAAGTTGCTTTGCCATATGCTGGGAGCAGTATTTTTTTAAAAAAATATACAGCTAACTGAATCCATATTTTTTATTGTTTTAAGTTGTTTGGAAGTTAAGCTCTTTTTGAACCATATTTTTGGACTGGGTCATTTTTTATTTTGATACAAGAGTCAGTTTTTGTTCATCCAGCGGCTTCCACGTGTGCAATATTAACCATCTCAATAAGAAGAACCCAAAGTGGAAGGGCCATCGCTCAGTGGCAGAGCACCTGCAGAAGGTCCCAAATCTCCAGGTAGGGCTGGGAGTAGCTCCTACCTGAAACCCCGGAGAGCCACTGCCACTCAGTGTAGACAATACTGAGCTAGGAGGACCAATGGTGTTACTCAGCCCCAGGCAGCTTTCTAGGTTTCCATCTAGTCCAGCATCCTGTTCTCACAGTGGCCGAACAGATGCTTATGAGAAGTCCGCTAGCAGAACTTGAGTAAAAGGTAGAGGTAAAGGTAAAGGACCCCTGGATGGTTAAGTCCAGTCAAAGGCAACTTATCTCGCTTTCAGGCTGAGGGAGCCAGCATTTGTCCACAGACAGCTTTTTGGGTCATGTGGCCAACAGGACTAAACCGCTTCTGGCACAACGGAACACCGTGACAGAAGCCAGAGCACATGGAAATGCCTTTTACCTTCCCACCACAGCGCTACCTGTTTATCTACTTGCACTGGTGTGCTTTCGAACTGCTAGGTTGGCAGGAGCTGGGACAGAGCAACAGGAGTTCACCCCATCATGGGGATTCGAACCACCAACCTTCTGATTGGCTAAGCCCAAGAGGCTCAGTGGTTTAGACCACAGCGCCACCTGCGTCCCCAACAGAACCTGAGTGCAACAGCCCTCTCCCTACTTGTGATCGCCAGCAACTGGTATTCAGAGGCATCCTGCCTCCAACAGTGAAGGTAGAACATAGCCCTTGGGTTCCTTGCTGTATGCCCAAGAGTCCTTCGGAGAGTTGGAAAGTGAAAACCAAGCAGAGGGCCTTCTCGGTAGTGGTGCCCGCCCTGTAGAACACCCTCCCATCAGATGTCAAGGAAATAAACAACTATCTGACTTTCAGAAGACATCTGAAGGCATCCCTGTTTAGGGAAGTTTTTAATGTTTGAAGTTTTATTCTGTTTGTAATGTTCTGTTGAAAGCCGCCCAGAGTGGCTGGGGAAACCCAGCTAGATGGACGGGGTAGAAGAAATAATAATAATAATAATAATAGATGATGATGATGTCATTAGTCAAACCAAAATGTGCAGCTTCTCACTAAAGCTGGACTGCTTAATGAAGGATTGAACCATAGCCAGTCAGAGAGAGAGAGAGAGAGAGAGAGAGAGAGAGAGAGAGAGAGAGAGAGAGAGAGAGAGAGAGAGAGAAGATCCAGAGAGATCCATAAAACGATTGACTCAAACAGTCTCATCCTGGTGACTTGGTCATTTGCCACTTGTTGCTTCTAGAACTGCATCCCTTGTTACTTCTTATACTCTGTGGGAAAAGTGATTCAGAGTACCTGACCAACAGGGAAGACCAGTGCAAACAGTTTGTTTAGTTTCTCAGTAAGTGCCTCCATCAATCCTCCTTCAGCCATTCTCTGTCATCTAAAGGTCCAACCATATCCCTGGCTACTAGTCTACTAATGCTTTGCGGGTATTTAAAGAAATTTGTTTGTTTTCACGTTCTTAGCAATATGCTAAAATTAAAAAATGTTTTTAGCACTTTGCTTCTTGTTTGCCTTAGCCTCCTCTTGTATTTGTTTTGTGAGAGTTTATTCCTGTTCCCTGTCCCCCTGCTGAGATGGCATCCCTGCTTCTTCCCCTGTTAAATATCTGTGTGCCAAGCTGATGGTAGGAAACAGAAGTCGGGGGCAATAACCTCAAGTGGCAACGACAAAGGGAAGCATATTCTATCCAGATGGACTCTTTCTGCCTCTGAATTGATTTTATGTCTTTGTTAAAGGGCAGCGGGACACATTTGGGGAGCTGGTATTGAACTTGTGGCTCAGAATCAATTAAGGCCAGGAGGTAATGGGGTTATGCTCTGTCTGCCACTGCTTTCCCCTTATTTTCCTCTGCTTATTATTATTATTATTGGTTTGCATCAATATTTGCCTTATCAGGTTGGACAGTAGCCCCAGCCCACAGAAATATTTCTGGAAATGCTGGCTCTTGCAAATCTTAGGAGCAATTCCCGTTTGCTGCTGGTAACAAAACAAGCCACCTACCAGAAGGAAGGATCAAACAGGACCAGAGCTGAGAATGAACTGTTTCCCCTTCAACCTAGGAAGAGAGGAAGCTATCTTACCTGTATACTGAATCAAGCCATTGCTCCATCTAGCTTGGCAGTGGCTTCAGACAAGGGTCTTTCTCCCAGTCTGACCTGGATATTGAACCAAGGACTTTCTGCATGCAAAGCAGATGCTCTAACCACTGAGCTACAGCCCTTCCCCCAACGCTTCCCCTGCTGTAGAGACTTCCAGATGTTCCACATGGTAGGGAATACTTCACACAATCCCCATTAGATGGCCGCCCAGGGAGAACTTGCGCCGCATCAAAAATACTATTCCAGAAACGCACCTGTTAAGTCTGAGGGTGCAGAAGGCAATAACAGCCCAAAATGGAATGGACCAGAATGGCTATTTTATAAATAAAATTGTTGCAATAACAACAAAAACCAGTGGGATGTGTTAGAGATTGCACTGAAATATTATTTTAGAAACGAGACTCCTGCAATATTGAATTTTCATTAACCCCTTCCATTCGCAAAAGTGTGGGAATGCAGGAAGTGACCTCATTTGGAGTCAGACCACTGGTCCAATAAGTGTGGTATTGTCTATAACAGGTGTAGGGAACCTTGGGCCCTCCAGATGTTGCTGAACTACAAATAACATCAGTCCCGGGAAGCATGGCCCAGGATGATAAGAATTATTTAGCAACATGGTGTCTTGATCCAGCTAGCGGCATGGTGTCTAGGACCGCCTTTCACCATCTTCAGCTGGTGTGTCAGCTACAGCCACTCCTAGACAGGGAAAGCCTGCCTGGCAACAGTGAGCCTCACGCTGATAACCTCAAGGTTAGATTACTGTAATGTATGCTATGTGGCCCTGCCCTTAAGGCTGGTCCGGATGCTACAACTGGCGCAAAACTCAGTCATTATGCTGCTGAGTGGAACTATCTACCATGAGCTTGTGACACCACTTCTGAAAGATCTGTGTCAGCTGTCAGCTTGCGGCCTGGTCAACTTTTAAAGTTTTTCCTGTGACCCATGTGCTGCAGAGGGAAGTGAGGGGCAGATGAGACTCATCTACCTCGGAAGGTAGCCCATCTAGAAGAAGGAAAACTCTGGTTGTAATCCTCCACTGCCTTGAGGAATATGTTTGGAGGGAGAAAAGGCTAAGGACTAAACCCTACACAAATTTGGAGTGGAGTCTCTAAGACAGTTGGTTGGCACCTTGTACGCCTCCTTCCAGCAACTCCTGCAGCCAAGCTGGTGCCAAGGGTATTGCTTTCCTTTCCTTTGGACCACATCAGTGAGTCCAGGGCGGCGGTGGGGGGTGGGTCTTGTCATCTGGGCAGCCCAGGACCTACATACGCACTGCCCAGCCTTGCTTCCCAGAGAGTTCACTTCATTGGTTTGACTTCATCCCTGGAAGTGTACTCCAGTTTCTCTCGAGACAGACAGATGCCAACAAAAATAAAGCCCTAAACAACTTGCGCTCAGATTATCTGAATGAATACCTTCCCCAATAGAGATCTGCCCACTTATTGAGTAACTTGGATGATGCCTGTCAGGGTTGAGATGGACGAGGAGGAGTGGTGGCAAGCCCCCCCCCCCCGGCAAGGCTGCACCCACGGAAGAATCTGGGGAAATGGAGGAATTCATACCTGGAGAAGACTGGTGGCAGCACTCCTCAGAAGAGGAAGAATCAGATAGGGAAGTGGGAAGACCAGAACAGGAGGAGGAAGAAGTCGAGCCAGAATCAGGCCCTTGTGAGGAGAGGAACCAGCGGGCCCCCTCTCCTCCTCCCTTCTCAGCTGTAAAACATAGAGCTGAGAGAAGTAGGGAACAATTAAAGGCAGCTGCAGCTCATAAGAGATGTGGTTATGAGCCGGCTACTTAAGGAAGACCAGCTGCTCCATTCACCAGCACCTGCAACTGCTGTGCTGGAGTGCGTGGTTGTTCTTGCTCGTCCTGTTCCTGATTCCTGTGTTTGTGACTTCAGCTTCCTGACCCCTGGCTTGTTCTTGACCACGGCTTCCTGATTCCTGGCTCGTACGTGACTTAGGCTTCCCTAACTCCTGACTCAACCGACTTCGGCTACTCCTGACCCCCGTGTGACTCTCTGTCCTGATTTGGCCTTGTGTGCTGGCCCCAAGGGTTTGTCCATGAAGCGAGGTCCAAGTCCAGTCCTGGGTCTAGGGGTCCAAAGGAGGTCAGTCCGGCGGGGAGCGAGGCAGGGAGCAGGTCAAGGTCCAAGGCAGGTTCAGGCACAAGGTTGCAGGTTGAGCACACGCTTGCAACTATGTTGCTCACGCAACTTGGGCTGGGTCTGGCTGGCTTTTATCTGGCCCTATGCTTAGGGCCGCCCCGATCCTCTGGAGACTCGCCTCTCCTCCGGGCCTGGAGGCGAGCACTCCTCCTGCAGACACTTAACTCCCTTCGCCTCTCTGCCCTGAGCCTCTGTAGCTCAGGAGAGGCTGGTGGGTTACTGGACCCAGGGGATGCCTCAGCTTCCTCTGAAGAGGCTGGGAGTGGAGCACCTGCAGGCAATGGGTCCTCCCTCCCATCAGGAGCCAGAGCAGACTCTGCTGATGCCTGCACCTGGGGATCCAGCACAGGTGGGGATCCTTCAGGCTCAAGCCCTGGCCCCGGCTCAGCTGGTTCTGGAGGCGGGGAATCCTGTGCAGGCTGGGATCCCTCAGGTTCAGCATCAGAGTCTGACTCCCAGGCCATCACACCATCCCCCCTCCCAGGCCTCCCCCTCAACTGAGGGGCCGGACCAGGCTTCCTGGGGTAAGCTGCATGGAAATCACGGAGGCAGGCAGGTGCGTGGACGTTTTCCACTGGTTCCCATGAACGATCCTCAGGCCCATACCCCTTCCAGTCGATGAGGTATTGGAGCTTCCCCCTGCGGTATCGTGAGTCGAGAATGCGCTCCACCTCGTACTCAGGCTCCCCCTCAACCAAAACTGGCTGCGGTCGTGGATTGTCTGGGTGGAACTCGTCGGGCGGGGCGACTGGACTAAGTAGGGACCGGTGGAATACTGGGTGAACCTTGAGTGATGGAGGTAACTGGAGGCGAAACGCCACCGGTGACACCTGCGCAGTGATGGTGAATGGGCCGGCAAACCGTGCATCCAGCTTTCGTGAGGGCCGAGAAGGATGCAGGTGACGGGTAGAGAGCCACACCCGATCGCCAACATGGAGTTCTGGCCCCTCCTGACGATGTCGGTCAGCCTGGACCTTGTATGCGTCCTTGGCCTGGCGCAGTTGCTCCATCAATAATTGTTGCTGGGACTGAAGCTCCTGAAGCCAGTCTGTCACTGCGGGGACCGCGGAAGCTGGCAGCACGTCCGGGAACAAACGTGGATGGTAGCCGTAGGAGGCCTGGAACGGGGTCTGCTGGGTGGAGGCGTTCACTGCATTGTTGTAGGCGAACTCCGCCAATGGCAAGTGATCGACCCAGTCATCCTGCTGGAAGCTGCAGTAACACCGGAGGTACTGCTCCAGCACCGCATTTGCCCGTTCCGTCTGGCCATCGGTCTGCGGGTGGTGGGCCGAAGATAGACAGACCTCCGTCCCAAGGGTCTGGTGCAGGGCTCGCCAGAAGTGGGATGTGAACTGGACGCCGCGGTCAGAAACCACACGCTCGGGAAGGCCATGCAGGCGGAAGATGTGCTGCATGTACAGTTGAGCCGTCTCCTTAGCTGTGGGTATGGACGGGCAGGGGGCACAGTGCACCATCTTAGTGAAATGGTCCGTGAAAACCAGGAGGCAGGTACAGTGACGAGATGGGGGCAAGTCTACCACAAAGTCCAGTGAGACCGTGTGCCAGGGACGTGGTGGGACTGGTAATGGCTGGAGCAGACCGGGGGGTCGCCCAGTAGGACCCTTGGCCCGCCGGCAGACATCGCAACCAGCAACATAGCGTGCCACATCAGCCTTCAGGCGGGGCCACCAGAACTCCCGGCTTACCAGATGAGTGGTCCGGTACCGCCCAAAGTGCCCTGCTGCTGGGGCATCGTGGGACATCTGGAGAACCTCAGCCCGCAATGGTCCTGGTGGGATGTATAGACGACCCTGGTGCAGCAGTAGGCCCTGGTGCAGGGCCAGCCCTGGATATCGAGGGCATGACCCGTCAGACAGTTCCCGGAGCCGTTCCTGAGCCCAAGCGTCGACCCGTTGCTGTTCTCGCACCCGAGCCTGCAGTGGCTTGGCCTCCTGAGTGGCCAGGAATGTGGCTGGTGGTAAGATAGTCGTCGGTACTGCCTGCTGTACAGTGTCTGCGACGTCCTCGGGTTTCCGGGACAGGGCATCCGCTTTCCGGTTTTGGGAGCTAGGGATGTAGCGGATCCGGAACTGGAACCGGGAGAAAAACAGCGCCCACCGGATCTGCCTTTGGTTCAACTTGCGGGTGGTCTGGAGGTACTCCAGATTCCGGTGGTCCGTTCTCACTTCCACCGGGTGTCGTGCCCCCTCAAGATGATGGCGCCAGACCTCAAAGGCCACCTTGATGGCCAGTAGTTCCCGCTCCCACACGGTATAGTTACGCTCCGCCGGAAGGAGCTGCCGGGAGTAGTAGGCGCAGGGTAACAGCGGCGCATCGGGTCCGTGTTGCTGAGACAGGATGGCACCGAGAGCCGTACTGGAGGCATCAGTCTCCACCACGAAGGGACGAGAGGGATCAGGATGCTGTAAAATCGGCGCCCTCTGGAAACAGGCTTTCAACCCCTGAAATGCCACTTCAGCCTCCTCATCCCAGGAGAAGGGTGTCTTGGGGCGCAGCAGTCGGGTTAATGGGGTGGTGCGATGAGCATAATCTGCAATGAAGGTCCGGTAATAGTTGGCGAACCCTAGGAACCGCTGTAAGTCCTTGCGGTTCCGGGGCGCTGCCCACTCTCGAACCGCAGCCACCTTCCCAGGGTCCATCTGCACCCCGTCAGGGGAGAGTCGGTGTCCAAGGAAGTCCACTGACCGCTGGTGGAACTCGCACTTGCTGAGCTTGGCATACAGGCGGTGCTCCCGCAAGCGCTGCAACACGGACCGAACATGACTCTCGTGACGGGCTGGGTCACGGGAAAAAACCAGAATATCATCTAGGTACACCACCACGTATTTGTCTAGCAAGTCCTGGAACACGTGGTTGATGTACCGTTGAAACACGGCGGGTGCGTTGCATAATCCGAACGGCATAACCAGGTATTCAAACTGCCCATACCGGGTCCCGAATGCCGTCTTCCACTCGTCCCCGGCACGGATCCGAATCAAGTTGTAGGCCCCTCGGAGGTCCAGTTTGGTGAACATCTGCGCCCCCTGCACCCGCTCCAGCAATTCTGCAATAAGGGGCAAGGGGTACCGGTCTGGGATGGTGATCTTATTCAGGGCCCGGTAGTCATGGCAGAGGCGAAGCTCCCCACACTTCTTCTTAACGAAGAGTACAGGAGCGGCAGTGGGTGAGGTAGAGGGCCTAATGAACCCGCGTTCCAGGTTCTTGCGAAGGAAGTCCTGCAAGGCTTCACGCTCTGGCTCCGAAAGAGAATATAGGCGGCTTACAGGCAGGGGCGCCCCAGGCTGGAGGTCTATGCCGCAGTCGAAGGACCGATGAGGTGGCAGCTGGTCTGCTCCCTGTTCCTCGAACACGTCTAAATAGTCCTGGTACACGGCAGGGAGCGTTGACACAGCCTGCCCCCATGGGGGCAGCTGCTACTAACTCGGACTGAGCATGGGAACCCGGGTCTGGGAAGCGTACAGTCCGATTGACCCAGTCAATGTGAACATTGTGCGACTCCAGCCAGTCCATCCCAAGCACCAGGGGAAACCGGGGCATGGTGGCAATGTCCAGGGTTCGCACCTCCCGGTGCTGCTGGTAGCACAGGACCAAGGGCTGGGTCTCCCGAGTAACCGCGCCCGAGCGTAGGAGCCGTCCGTCAATTGCCTCCACCTGTACTGGTTCCGGCTTGTTCTGAAGCGGCACCTGATGCTGAGTGGCGAAGGCAGAGTCCATATAGGAGCGGGTTGCCCCCGAATCCACCAGAGCGTGGGTGAGAATCCAGGGCCCACCGGGGGGGTATAGACGCACCGGTATCATGAGGTGTTGCAATTCCACTGGTGAGGGCCCATCATGCGATGCTTGGGGCCCCAGGTAGCCTGGGCCATCGGCTACTGGGGTTGGCCGTTTCACCTGCGGCTGGCGTTTCTCAGGGCAGGTTCGGGCGTAGTGTCCACTCCCACCGCAGTAGAGACACAGGTTCCCCTCCCGACGCCGAGTCTTTTCCGAGGGGGAGAGGCGAGGCCGCGCTGCCCCGAGCTGCATCGGCTCCTCCAATGACTCAGCTCTGGCCACGGAACTGCAGGGAAGCACCGGCGCTGGGAGCCCGGAGTGCCGGCGGCCCCGGGCCTGGCGACGGTCCTCCAACCGATCATCTATCTGCAGACTCCGTTGGATGAGGGCATCCAGTGTGGCAGGGCGATCCAACGTGGCCAGCTGATCCAGTACCTCGTCTGAAAGTCCCTCGAGATACTGGTCCCGCAGTGCAGAGTCGTTCCAGGTCAAGTCCTGCGCCAGCAGCCGAAATTCTGTGGCGTAGGTGGCCACTGTGGACTTGCCCTGTTTCAACCGCCGAATTGCCCGATTGGCTTGACTCCCCTTCTGAGGGTTGGCAAACGTGGTTTCCAGAAGATTGCAAAACCCCGTATAGTCTGTCAGCAAGGGGGAGTCTTGCCGGAGCAGCGGCAACGCCCACTTGGCCGCCTGGTCCTTCAGCAAGCTGATCAGGAAGTGCACCTTGGTGCGGTCGTCGGGGAAATCCCGAGCTCGCCCCTGAATATACAGCTTGGCCTGGGCGAGAAACATGGGAAAGCTGGCTGGGGACCCATCAAATTTCTCTGGCAGGGCCACGGGGTACTTGCCAGGAGCTGGGGCGGCGGCCCCAGGAGCCGGTAAGGCATCCAAACGCTGCTGAAGCGCCGTAACCACATTGCTTAGCTGCTGCACGGTGTGGGTCAAGGCCTGGTTCTCCTGGGCCAATGCCACCAGCGCAGCCGCCTGGTCAGCCATGGCTATTAGTTCCTCCCGAACGCACCCCAGCGAAGGGGGAGTGCGGGTGGGGCGTGAGCAAACTGTGCTGGCCCCAAGGGTTTGTCCATGAAGCGAGGTCCAAGTCCAGTCCTGGGTCTAGGGGTCCAAAGGAGGTCAGTCCGGCGGGGAGCGAGGCAGGGAGCAGGTCAAGGTCCAAGGCAGGTTCAGGCACAAGGTTGCAGGTTGAGCACACGCTTGCAACTATGTTGCTCACGCAACTTGGGCTGGGTCTGGCTGGCTTTTATCTGGCCCTATGCTTAGGGCCGCCCCGATCCTCTGGAGACTCGCCTCTCCTCCGGGCCTGGAGGCGAGCACTCCTCCTGCAGACACTTAACTCCCTTCGCCTCTCTGCCCTGAGCCTCTGTAGCTCAGGAGAGGCTGGTGGGTTACTGGACCCAGGGGATGCCTCAGCTTCCTCTGAAGAGGCTGGGAGTGGAGCACCTGCAGGCAATGGGTCCTCCCTCCCATCAGGAGCCAGAGCAGACTCTGCTGATGCCTGCACCTGGGGATCCAGCACAGGTGGGGATCCTTCAGGCTCAAGCCCTGGCCCCGGCTCAGCTGGTTCTGGAGGCGGGGAATCCTGTGCAGGCTGGGATCCCTCAGGTTCAGCATCAGAGTCTGACTCCCAGGCCATCACACCTTGGCTCGGACTGTTACTGACTTCGGCTTTTCCTGGCCCCGGTACTGTTACCTGGCTTTGGCTGGCTCCTGACCCATACTGTTGGACCTTGACTTTATCTGACTCTGCCTGTTGCTCTTCAGCACGCCAGCCTGTTGGCGTCCTAACAATGCCCTTCAGGGCCTTCTTTGCGGTGGAGCCCAGTTTATGGAACCATTTCCCCTTTTGAAGGATAGCAAGCATCAACTCAGATGTGTTTTTGATGCTCATGCAATGCTTCCTTGTTCACTCGGGCGTTTGCTGTGCCACCTATGCCAACCTTTTGGTGTTGTTGTGACTTAGAAAGAGTGTGTGTGTGTGTGCTTCCATCTTGCGGTGAGCCACCTTGGGTATGTCAATAAAGGGCTGCATAGAAATGCTGTAAATAAAGGAAGGCAGACAGGAAGAAAGATAGATAGAAGAGCCTT
Source organism: Lacerta agilis (assembly GCF_009819535.1). Taxonomy (NCBI): domain Eukaryota; kingdom Metazoa; phylum Chordata; class Lepidosauria; order Squamata; family Lacertidae; genus Lacerta; species Lacerta agilis. The sequence continues at coordinate 102,518,230 of NC_046314.1, read as the reverse complement.
GGGCATAGACATTTCTAAGTGCTTGCAGGGCTCCCTTACCTGGGCTGGCATTATTATTCACTTTAATAGAACAAGCCAATTCCCCAAGTCTCCGTGGCAATTCAAGGAATGCTTGCTCAGGAAAAGGCTTCCCCTGTCCCTTTCTGCCTTTTATTCTGGGGCAGGTGCTGCGAAGACAGGCAGCCTGGGAGGGGAATGCTGACGCTGAAAAATGTTTCTGTTCCTCCAAGCTGTTTTCTATGCAGAGCAGGCAGCTTTGCAAGTCCCCGGAAAGTGGACTCGCCCCTAATAATTCCCTCTAATTTCCCCCATAATCAGCCAATAAGTAGGCAGGCTAATGAATCAACCCTAGCGTAGCAGCTGGAGGGGGAACACTGATGGCTGGACCTGCCCTAAAGCAAAGTGGCACAGAGTTTGATAGGAGCTTTGACCTAGGGGGATGCAATCCGGGGAAGGGCAATAGTTCAGTGGTTGGAGCACCTGCTTTTGCATGCAGAACGTCCCAAGTTCAATCCCCAGCATCTCCAGATAAAGTTGGGAGAGACGCCTTCCCGAAACCTGGACAGCCACAGCAGGTCAGTGCAGACAATACTGAGCTAAGATGCAACTCGGTGTGAGGCAGTTTCCCATGTTCCAAAAGGTTAGGAAATTTTTTCGCACTTGCCCTATTAAAATGGAGTTATCGAAGAGCACAGGGGCCTTGCATGATTCCCCTTTGTTGCAATGAGGTATTGCACTTCCTGGTGAGCCATGTTAGTTAGTGGGTCAGGAGCGGTGCCATTTGGCTCTTCTGCCGCAGGCAAACTAGCATCTCGAGCCAGCCCTGCCAAGCCGCATGTACGTCTCGCAGAGAACAGTTGCATAATCAGGTCTGCAGCCTCCCTTGACATTTGACGACCATGACTTGCTGCATAATTTGCAAGGGGGAAAGGGGAGAGGCTAAAGCAAAGGCTTTCGTTTGCTGAGCGGTTTCCAGTCCCAGGCATTTTTCCAGTAGCTTTCTGGAGTAGCGTTCTTTGCCCAGTTTGCAATGCTTTAGGTTGCTAAGTTGCCAGTCATCAGGAGCTTTCCCCATAATTTTTCTGGCAGTTGATGGACAACTACAACATTGTGTGTGTGTGTGTGTGTGTGTGTAGCAAAACAAAACAAAACAAAACCCTATGGCCTGGAGAAGCTAGGATGGGTAGCCCTTCTTATCTCAGCATTCTCTGCCTTTGAAATGTATCTGTGCATGCAGACAAATCCAAGCCTGCAATGAAAAGGCTAATTGTCAGACACACACACACACACACACACACACACACACACACACACACACGGCTTGTGGGAACTTATGAAAAGAAATGGAAACAGAAGCTTCTAACGTCCATTCCTGGCTGAGGCTGGCGTTAGGTGCTTTTGATGCATAAGGCATCCAACAGATAAAGCTAGGGATGAGAAACGGGGGGGGGGGGGGGGGTTGAGTGGTAAAATTCAATCTGCTACCTACACCTGCAGCATCCGCTCTGCTGAGAATTGAGTTTCCCCTCTTGTCTGATTCAATCTCGCCAGCAGAAGTCTGTATACGGGGCTCTCTTTGTGCACATTCAATGTCAACAAAAAGGCAGCACTTGCTTTTCAAATATCTCTTATGGAAGCCGAGACATGCTGGTGTTTGGTCATAGTAGTATGCTTCCCACTAAGAAACTTCTGGGAAACAGGGCCACACAGGTTTGCTTTCTCTTGTACAAGAGAGTTTTGTAGATGTAAGAACACAAGAGCCTGGCTGCTTGATCGGGTCAAAGGCCCACCTAGTTCAGTGTCCTGTTTTCACAGTGGCCAACAAGTTGCCGATGGGAAGCCCCACAAGCAGGACCTGAGCGCAACAATATTCAGTGTGGTGTGGTGCTTAAGAGCAGTGGACTCATAATCTGGTGAACCGGGTTTGATTCCCTGCTCCTCCACATGCAGCTGCTGGGTGACCTTGGGCTAGTCACACTTCTCTGATGTCTCTCAGGCTCATTCACCTCACAGAATGAGTGTTTGTTGTGGGGGGAGGAAGGGAAAAGAAGATTGTTAGCTGCTTTGAGACTCCTTAGGGTAGTGATAAAGCGGGATATCAAATCCAAACTCCTCCTCTTCTTCTTCTTCTTCTTCTTCTTCTTCTTCTTCTTCTTCTTCTTCTTCTCCCCACCTGCGATTCTCAGCAACTGGTTTCCAGAGGCATGCTTCCTCCATTGTAGAGCAGAACCATTGTGACAAGTAGCCACTGATAGCTTTGTCCTCCATGAATTTACCGTATTTTTCGCTCCATAGGACGCTCCGGACCATAGGGCGCACCTCATTTTTAGAGGAGGAAACAAGGAAAAAAATATTTGCAGCTTTTTTTGCAAAGGGAGAAGCCCTGGGGTTTTGGGGTTTGTTTTTTTTGGAGGATCAGCTAAAGGTTTTGCTGCTGTTTTTGCAAAGGCAAAAGGCCTTTTTTGAGAATCAGCTAAAAGTTTTGCAGCTTTTTTTGCAAAGGGAAAAGCCCTAGGGTTTTTTTTTGTTTTTTTTGAGGATCAGCTAAAGGTTTTGCAGCTTTTTTTGCAAAGGGGGAAAAGCAAAGCTCCTTTTGCAAAGGGGGAAAAGCAAAGAGGAAAAGCCCCATTTTTATGGGGTTTAACTCACATTTCTGAAAAATCCTAAGGAAAGGGAGCCTTTCTACTGTTTGTAGACAGATAATCTAATCAGCCAGTCACATGTCCTGGGGAAACAAACAACCTCCCTCTGCAGCACATTCAACAAAGGAGGGCGGGGCTGAAAGGGAGCCGGGACTCTTATCTCTCTCCCGATCTCTTGCTGATCAGCTGCTGAGCGGGTCCTTTCAACACTCCCTTTTCTCTTTGTAAAATAAAAAGCACAATTTGCTTTTGGCCCCTGGGCAATTCAGCTCCAGGGACCACCATTCGCTCCATAAGACACACAGGTATTTCCCCTTACTTTTTGGGAGGAAAAAAGTGCGTCTTATGGAGCAAAAAATACGGTATCTAATCAACTTTTAAAGCTGTTGAAACTGATAACCATCTCTACATGCTGTGGCAACAAATTCTATAGGTTAACTGTGCACTGTGTAAACAGCTGGAGCCTGATTTTGTAATATTTGTTCTGCCCACCTTCTCTACATCCCGTTGGATTTTGCATTCACAACCACACAAAGTGATTTTCCCATGTATTAGGAAAGCATTTCCTAACAATTAGCTCCCATCAGCTGATGACCCCGGGCAATTAGCCTAATGAAGGATTCCAGGCACAAACTCACACAAGCATGTGCTCAAGTAGCCTGGATATGCCATGTTAGTGAGCCCAGCGAGAGGTGGTGGTGGTGGCAGTTATGCAAAGGTATAGACCACTTCACAGCATAAAGTAATCAAAGTGGTGTGTGCACACACAAAAGCAGAAAAAAGCATGCAAACACAATAAAAACCAATTCAACAAATTCTAAACTCATTAAAGCCATCCATACAAACTCCATACAATAATTTCATCAGGTATAAAATCCATCTTCCATTCATGACTTGGGGCTCATCCACACTTCTGTGATTCCTAGGCATGGGTCCGAGAATCATAGAATTGTAGAGTTGGAAGGGACCCTGAGGGTCATCTAGTCCAACCCCCTGCAATGCAGGAAACTCAGCTAAAGCATCCATGACAGATGGCCATCCAACCTCTGCTTAAAAACCTGCAAAGAAGGAGAGGTTTCTGCTTTTTGTCCCGCTGCTTTCCCTGGGAAAGCCAGCTGTTTACTGATGAATCGGAACAAACATCAGCTGGGGTTTCTGTGGATTGTTGCTTGTTCCAATTCATCGGTAAGCAGCAGCAGGTTTTCCTGGGATAAAACGGTGGCACAAAAGAAAAACCTCTCAAAAACATGCCTAGAAATCCCACAACAAAGTGTGGATGGAGCCCTTGGCTACACCTCAGGGAAAGTCTTCTCAAACAAAACTGCATGTGGCTGGCAACTAAACATAATCATGCTGGGCACCTGTCTAGTGACTGATTCCTGAGAGCTGGAGCTGCCACACTAAAAGCCTGGTTTCTAGTACAGGCTTAAATGCACCTCTGGGGCATATGGAGATTTCCATTCCCCAGCAAAAGGATGGTGCCTCGGAGATGCTCAAGAACTATGTAAGGGCTTGACCCAATAGGTCTTTGAATAAGTTGTCTCTTGCGTTGGATCTGTCCAAGGTGCTGAAGGACCTGTCTCTAACCTTCTGCTGTTCATTTTTGACTTTTCAGTCTTCTCCCTGCTACGTGCTCCGAGTCCAGACCGCTGTTTTCTCCTGACTTTACAGGGTAACATAAGCAAAATTAAGAGAGAGAAAAGGCAGGTTTTTTTATTCCCAGCAACCAGTATTCAGAAGCAAACTGGAGGTACAGTACAGCCATCATGTCTTGTAGGCATCATGTCATCCTCCAGGAACTTATCTAATCCTCTTTCAAACCTATCCAAGTTGGTGGCCATCACTACATCTTGTGGGAACAAATTCCACAGCATGGGGGCGAATTCCACTTGTGCTGTGCGATGAAATGCTTTCATTTGTCTGTCCTGAAGCTTCCAGTGTTCACTTTCATTGAATTTCACTCCCAATCTCCAGTATTATGAGAGAGGGAGGGCAACTTTTCTCATCCACTTTCTCTACATCATTGCATGGTTGTATATGCCTCTACCATGTCTCCCCTCACTTACTTTCCTTACGAACTTCTTTTTGTAATTAAGATTACAGAACCATATAACATACAGTATATGCAAACGGATGAACTTATTGTTTCCCTCAAATATGCATTGATTCATGGGTCACTGTGGTTTTGATGAATACGTTCCAAATAACTTTAAATTTGCCCATACATAATCTTTGTCTGAGAGTGATCCGTTTGTAGGTTGCAAGAGTTGTCATGTCATCTATCCATTGGCCTTCCTTGTGAACTTTAAAACGTTCCAAATGTTTTAACCTTTCTCCATAGGAGAAGGGACACAGCTCAGTGGTAGAGCAGCTGTTTGGCGTGTAAAAGGTATCGGGTTCAATCTCCGGGGTGTGGGTATGTGTGGCTAGGATAGATTCCTGTCTGAAACCCTGGAGAGCTGCTGCCAGTCAGTGTTGACAAACTGAGCTACTTGAACTGGTGGTCTGATTAAGTATAATGTAGCTTCCTGGGAGTTGGGCTGGCAAAGGTTGTATTATGATGATATTTTTCAGGGTCTGAGAGATGGCTCACTGACAAATGTGCCCCACCACCACCACTGCAGGGGAGTACATTTCATTCCCAGCAGTGGAAACAGCGGCTTCCTTTCGCTGCTGCTAATACTGAAGGGAGCCATCATTCAGCCACGGCACATGGAATCGGCTCCTTTCTGTGTTAATCTAACCATCTTTTTTTTAAAAAAAAAATGCAGGCTCCCTAGACAACCTATAGGAGCCAATAATATTGCAGCAGCTACTTATGCCTTTTTAGTAGATATATTATTGTGACGTTGATGGTTCCATGGCCAGGGTGGGTGGGCGGCAAGTCAGAAGGGGGAGGAGACGCTTGAAAATGACAAATTTCAGAAGTAAAACAAATGGGAACGGCAGAAATGAATCTTTCAGACCACTGACTTGGCTAATTCAAATCAATCTGCAGTGAACTGGCCTTTTCAATTCCTTCTGTGTCTCTGCCCTTCCGTGGGAGCAAACTCCAGACAGACAGCATGAAAAACCAAGCGGGGTTATGCAGCAAAGGCTCTGCATTGGTGATCTGTTACATCCTACCCTGTCGTGCAGACAAGGATGGTTTTCTTCCCCCTGAGGGGTACCGCAAAGCCGTTTATTTTGGGGAGTCTGCAATAATTTTGCAGTAGGTGAAAGACAGGCAGAACAAGATCCCTTCATTTCTTTTAGCCATTGCTTTCTGGCCATGTCAGAATCTGAAGTGATTGTGGAGGCATTAAGTACTTCAGGAGAGCACGTCTCTGCTTTCTTCTCCTCTTCTTCTCACCATAATCTTGCTGTGAGTCCTGGAAGACCTGTTCCCTGCCTGGCTGGCCTTATTATTATTATTATTATTATTATTATTATTATTATTATTTGTTGTTGTTGTTCAGTCGTTCAGTCGTGTCCGACTCTTCGTGACCCCATGGACCAGAGCACGCCAGGCACGCCTATCCTTCACTGCCTCTCGCAGTTTGGCCAAACTCATGTTAGTAGCTTCGAGAACACTGTCCAACCATCTCATCCTCTGTCGTCCCCTTCTCCTTGTGGCCTCCATCTTTCCCAACATCAGGGTCTTTTCTAGGGATTCTTCTCTTCTCATGAGGTGGCCAAAGTACTGGAGCCTCAACTTCAGGATCTGTCCTTCTAGTGAGTACTCAGGGCTGATTTCTTTGAGAATGGATAGGTTTGATCTTCTTACAGTCCATGGGACTCTCAAGAGTCTTCTCCAGCACCATAATTCAAAAGCATCAATTCTACGGCGATCAGCCTTCTTTATGGTCCAGCTCTCACTTCCGTACATTACTACTGGGAAAACCATAGCTTGAACTATACGGACCTTTGTCGGCAAGGTGATGTCTTTGCTTTTTAAGATGCTGTCTAGGTTTGTCATTGCTTTTCTCCCAAGAAGCAGGCGTCTTCTAATTTCGTGACTGCTGTCACCATCTGCAGTGATCATGGAACCCAGGAAAGTGAAATCTCTCACTGCCTCCATTTCTTCCCCTTCTCTTTGCCAGGAGGTGATGGGACCAGTGGCCATGATCTTAGTTTTTTTGATGTTGAGCTTCAGACCATATTTTGCGCTCTCTTCTTTCACCCTCATTAAAAGGTTCTTTAATTCTTCCTCACTTTCTGCCATCAAGGTAGTATCATCAGCATATCTGAGGTTGTTGATATTTTTTCCGGCAATCTTAATTCCGGTTGGGGATTCATCCAGTCCAGCCTTTCGCATGATGAATTCTGCATATAAGTTAAATAAGCAGGGAGACAATATACAGCCTTGTCGTACTCCTTTCCCAATTTTGAACCAATCAGTTGTTCCATATCCAGTTCTAACTGTAGCTTCTTGTCCCACATAGAGATTTCTCAGGAGACAAATGAGGTGATCCGGCACTCCCATTTCTTTAAGAACTTGCCATAGTTTGCTGTGGTCGACACAGTCAAATGCTTTTGCGTAGTCAATGAAGCAGAAGTAGATGTTTTTCTGGAACTCTCTGGCTTTCTCCATAATCCAGCGCATGTTTGCAATTTGGTCTCTGGTTCCTCTGCCCCTTCGAAATCCAGCTTGCACTTCTGGGAGTTCTTGGTCCACATACTGCTTAAGCCTGCCTTGTAGAATTTTAAGCATAACCTTACTAGCGTGTGAAATGAGTGCAATTGTGCGGTAGTTGCAGCATTCTTTGGCACTGCCCTTCTTTGGGATTGGGATGTAGACTGATCTTCTCCAATCCTCTGGCCACTGCTGAGTTTTCCAAACTTGCTGGCATATTGAGTGTAGCACCTTAACAGCATCCTCTTTTAAAATTTTAAATAGTTCAGCTGGAATAACATCACTTCCACTGGCCTTGTTGTTAGCGAGGCTTTCTAAGGCCCATTTGACTTCACTCTCCAGGATGTCTGGCTCAAGGTCAGCAACCACATTACCTGGGGTGTATGAGACCTCCATATCTTTCTGGTATAATTCCTCTGTGTATTCTTGCCACCTCTTCTTGATGTCTTCTGCTTCTGTTAGGTCCTTTCCACTTTTGTCCTTAATTGTGGTAATCTTTGTACGAAATGTTCCTTTCATATCTCCAATTTTCTTGAATAAATCTCTGGTTTTTCCCATTCTGTTATTTTCCTCTATTTCTTTGCATTGCTCGTTTAGAAAGGCCCTCTTGTCTCTCCTTGCTATTCTTTGGAAATCTGCATTCAATTTCCTGTATCTTTCACGATCTCCTTCGCATTTTGCTTGTCTTCTCTCCCCCACTATTTGTAAGGCCTCATTGGACAGCCACTTTGCTTTCTTGCATTTCTTTTTCATTGGGATGGTTTTCGTTGCTGCCTCCTGTATAATGTTACGAGCCTCCATCCACAGTTCTTCAGGTACTCTATCCACCAAATCTAAATCTTTGAACCTGTTCTTCACGTCAACTGTGTATTCATAAGAAATTTGATTTAGATTGAATCTTACTGGCCCAGTGGTTTTTCCTACTTTCTTCAGTTTAAGCTGGAATTTTGCTATAAGAAGCTGATGATCTGAGCCACAGTCAGCTCCAGGTCTTGTTTTTGCTGAGTGTATAGAGCTTCTCCATCTTTGGCTGCAGAGAATATAATCAATCTGATTTCGATGTTGCCCATCTGGTGATGTCCATGTGTAGAGTCGTCTCTTGTGTTGTTGGAAAAGAGTGTTTGTGATGACCAGCTTGTTCTCTTGACAGAACTCTATTAGCCTTTGCCCTGCTTCATTTTGATCTCCAAGGCCAAACTTGCCAGTTGTTCCTTTTATCTCTTGACTCCCTACTTTAGCATTCCAATCCCCTATAATGAGAAGAACATCCTTCTTTGGTGTCATTTCTATAAGGTGTTGTAAGTCTTCATAGAATTGGTCAATTTCGGTTTCTTCAGCACTGGTAGTTGGTGCATAAACTTGGATTACTGTGATGTTAAAAGGTCTGCCTTGGATTCGTATCGAGATCATTCTATCATTTTTGAAATTGCATCCCAGTACAGCTTTCGCCACTCTTTTGTTGACTATGAGGGCCACTCCATTTCTTTTACGGGATTCCTGTCCACAGTAGTAGATATGATAGTCATCCGAACTGAATTCGCCCATTCCTGTCCATTTTAGTTCACTGATGCCTAGGATGTCAATGTTTATTCTTGCCATCTCATTTTTTATCACATCCAGCTTACCAAGGTTCATGGTTCTTACATTCCAGGTTCCTATGCAATACTTTTCTTTACAGCATTGGACTTTCCTTTCGCTTCCAGGCATATCCGCAACTGAGCGTCCTTTCGGCTTTGGCCCAGCCGCTTCATCAGCTCTGGATCTACTTGTACTTGTCCTCCACTCTTCCCCAGTAGCATGTTGGACGCCTTCCGACCTGAGGGGCTCATCTTCCAGCGTCATATCTTTTATATGCCTGTTGTCTTTGTCCATGGAGTTTTCTTGGCAGGGATACTGGAGCGGCTTGCCAGTTCCTTCTCCAGGTGGATCACATTTGGTCCAAACTCTCCACTATGACCTGTCCATCTTGACCTGTCCATAGCTTCCCTGAGTAATTCAAGCCCCTTCGCCACGACAAGGCAGTGATCCATGAAGGGGATTATTATTATTATTTGAATGTAAATATCACCCTATACACCTCAGGGTGGATCACAGGATAAAATCAGAAATATAAAACCACAAAGTACATAATCAAAATAAAAACAACAACAACCCAATAACCACCACCCCTAACACATTTTAAAATGGATGGGATTTCCCACCTGGCCTGGGAGGGTGGGCCTGGACTGACTCCAGCTACAAAAGCTGTGGCTGCTGAACAGATTCTTGGGTTAGGGAATTGTTGGGGGGGGGGGTTGCTGCTGCAGTTGATATGAATTTTTTGTATCTTTCTTTTAGATCAGCTCCAAGGGCCTTCTGGCAGTTCTCTTGCTGCAAGAAGTGAGGTTACAGGGAACCAGGCAGAGGGCCTTCTCGGTAGTGGTGCCCACCCTATGGAATGCCCTCCCGTCAGATGTCAAGGAAATAAACAACTATCTGACTTTTAGAAGACATCTGATGGCAGCCCTGTTTAGGGAAGTTGTTAATGTTTGATGTTTTATCGTGTTTTTAATATTCTGTTGGGAATTGTTCAGTTTAGTTGTCTGCCTTTTGATGTTTTATTACTGTTTATGCTTGTAATTATGTGGATTCCCCCCACCCACCCATGTTGTACGCCACCTTGAGCATGGTTTGAACTATGGAAAGGGAGCATCCAGATAAAATAATGTATTTATGAATACATAATCTTCACGTCTGTGCCTGTACATTTGGAGATGGAGCATGCTCGGGAGGGCAGAACCTGTACCAATGGAGTTAAGTTACAAGAAAGAAGATTCTGAATCAACATCAGGAAGAACTTTCTGATGGTAGGAGCCATTCAACAGTGGAGCGGACTCCCTCGGAAGGTGGTTGTGGACTCTCCTTTCTTGGAGGTTTTTAAGCAGGGGTTGGATGACCGTTGGTCATGGATTATCTAGTTGAGATTCCTGCATTGCAGGGGGTTGGACTGGATGACCCTCAGGGTCCCTTCCAGCTCTACAATTCTATTATTCTATGTATAAATGCAAGGAAGCTACCACCTCTGACAAGCAGCTAGAAGGAGAAGATGATCACTGTGCATACCGCTGGGGGAATGGAAGAGGGTGATCTGGGGTTGTATGGTGTATAGGAGTGCCAATCAATGCACAGCATGAGCCGATGACTGCCTCACTCCCCAACCCTCATGAGAAATACACAATGACTGGGCTGAAATGAAGGGCAATTTTCATACAAATTGTTTTTCTTTCCCTGATGGAGTGTCATTAGGAGGAATGAAATTGTTTGCCTATTCAGGGCCCAGAATCCAGAGTATGCTTCATTTGCCCTCAGTGATGTGATCACGTTCGCTGATCGACTAGGATTCACCCGTATGACTAAAAATTAGGTTCTTAATTTTCCCCAAAGGGTCAGTAAGTGGTGACCAAATGTTTGATCTGACTCTGATACGTAGCTCACTGGAGCAAGCTCAGTGGTGTGGAATTTCAAACCTATTTTCAATTAGCAGTCCAGGAATTCATCAGCTTTTGTTTGTTTCTATGCTATACATTTTAAAAGTGAATTTTTGTCTTAAAAAAAAAAACACTTTAAAAATGGGGTAGGCGCTTCTTCTCCTTTGGTGATCACTTGTAGCTGAGTAAGATTGTCTTCCATAACACAGTCTTAACAAAACAAAATAAAAAATAAAAAAATTCCTTCCAGTAGCACCTTAGAGACCAACCAAGTTTGTTCTTTGTATGAGCTCTAAGGTGCTACTGGAAGGAATTTTTTATTTTTTATTTTGTTTTGCCTATGGTAGACCAACATGGCTACCTACCTGTAACAGTCTTAACAGTGAGTCCATAAGTGACTGTGGAGGCCAATTCTGGATCCACACATCCTTCCACAGTGGGGACATAGGTTTCCGGGTGGGAGTTGATCACGGTGAGGGTTTGCCAAACGTGCCTTCCTCTTAGCTAGTTTCTCCTTTTCGCCCTGAGTTCCTGCTTCTTCAAAGTCCATGACACCTTTGGTAAAGGCTGTTCTCCAATTGGAGTGCTTGTCGGATGGGTCTATCATTGGGTGTGCGCAAAACTGACACAGAGGATAAATAGTTGTATCTATCTACCTCTCATCGGACCCCAGCCTTTGGGGCAATTGGCCAATCACAAAATATTCACAACCATTAAGAGATGTGATTAACTTTTATTTGTCAGCTAACCAGGACCTAAATCAGGTATCAAACAGTGATATAAATTTAAGGCAGGACAAAGTTGTTGTTGTTGTTGTTGTTCTCATCCAACTCTGGATTTGTTCCTTGGAATTTCTCTTTCCTTCCAGGGAGTTTCCTGGCTTCCTAGAAAGGCTGGTGATTAATGTTTGCCTTCTGTTGCATCAGCCCAAGTCAACAAACATGTCACTGAGTTATCTGATTGAGGCCAAATGGAAGGCTGAATCCAGCAGACAGGAGGGAGGAACAGCAATCGAGAATGACAAATGAAACCTTTCCGTAACTGGTTGGCCCACCCTGCCACAGCAGAAAAGGCTAGGCACAGGAATCAATATATGTCTGGCATAGAGGAAAAGAAAACTGGGGAAAGAGGGATGCATCTGTTAATTGCAACCTACTAATTGCTGCTATATAAATATAAAAGAAAAGAAGACAAAAATTCAGTAGCATTTTAGTGTTGGTTTCCCCTATTATACAAACCCTTTAAGGTAATTTTGCCTAATATGCACATTTTTTGCAAACCAGTTTTCTCTTAGACATGCTATTTTTATTTTTTGCCAACTTTGCCCTCATTTATGCATTTTTTGTACATATTGTTTGGCTGGACAACTGCACTACAAAATTCAGAGACTTTCAAAAGTTCAAAAAGCTGAAGTTTGAAATTCAAAAGCTTGCCTGTGTCCCAGTTCACATATTGTTTTGGAATGTATGAACGAGGTAGGGTGGCCTAGAAATATGAACTGGGTCAAGTTGCTCCCCAATCCTTAACCACAGCCGATGAAATTGAAGAAGAAGAAGAGTTTGGATTTGATATCCCGCTTCTCACTACCCGAAGGAGTCTCAAAGCGGCTAACATTCTCCTTTCCCTTCCTCCCCCCACAACAAACACTCTGTGACTAGCCCAAAGTCACCCAGCAGCTGCATGTGGAGGAGTGGAGACACGAACCCGGTTCCCCAGATTACGAGTCTACCGCTCTTAACCACTACACCACACTGGCTCTCACTATACTCAGTATAGTAGCAATCTAACATAATTCTGTCTTTCATCTTTTAAAATGGAGAGAACACACAATCTTGGGCTGTCTTCTGTGATGGATAGAGCTGCTCCCAGTTTTGACAGGCAGTCTTAGCATAAACTTTAGCAGAATAGCATAAAGGAAAAATAATTCTAAAGCAGAAAGGAAGCATCCATCAGATGGTGTCTTCTACCTTCATTAGTCAGGTGGTATCTCATTACCTTCATCCAGATGCGTTCTGCTTTCTGATATATGCATTCATGTCGAGCCGCTCTGGGCACCACACCTCACCACTCGGGGCTAAAGGTGAGATTTATTTAATCCCAGTTGTGTCAGACTAAGACAGAAAAAAATATATCCTGCAGAACAATTAAGCATTGATTTAAAGATTTCCTTATTTCAAGCCGTCCATCTTGCCGCATGTTATGTGATATATTAGATGGATTGGACAGATTGTGAAATTTCTCACAACAAGCAAAACTGGGAAAATGAGGTATTTGGCATATGGAGGCTTGGAAGGAACAGATTGTTATTGATAAATGTCAGTTCACTGCATACACATTGGCTGGTGTTTTTTTTTTTTTAAAGAATTCTAGGAAAGCTTACTTAAATTTGCAGAGAGTGAAAGCGGGGGGAGAATTCTGAAACACAGCTTTGGGTTTCAGTTGTTTATGACGTTAAACTAGCATTGTTTTAGAATAACAATAAGGGTAGCACTCTCTATGTCGGGGCAGGAATGTTGTTGGACTAGAAATTCCATTATTCCTCATCGTTGTCCATGCTGGCTGGAACAGATGGGCATTGGAGTCTAGTGAAGGCCACAGATAGATCTATCTGCAGTGCATTTTACAAGGTACAAGAGGACAGCCCCTTACTGTCATGGACTGGTTGGATCACAACAATACAAACACAACACGTAGGCTAATAGTTAGTAGAAAATATATAATAGAATAATGATATCATTCAGATTATAGGAGTAAGCCAATCAAAGTTCATATATACAATATAACAGAGTGGTAGCGAGGACCGTCAAGCCGTGTGTTCAAAACAGATGTCTAAGGACAGTCTCGCAATAGTCTTTCAAAAGTATCAACAGAAGATGTCTCAAAAGTTTCAAAAGCAAAGTCTCTCAATAGTCTTTCAAAAGTTTCAACGGAAGACATCTCAAAAGCCTTGAAACGACAATTGTCTCCAGAATGATACTACTGTTTCGTAATAGTCTTCTCAGCCGATGTTTTTCAACAGAATATGTAAGATTCTTGCTAAGGTTCAGTGCTCACTAGATACACTACACTACATTACACTACACTACACTACACTACACTACACTAATCTAGTGAGCACTGATCCCTAGCATGAATCTTACTTACATATTCTGTTGAAAAATATCGGCTGAGAAGACTATTACGAAACAGTAGTATCATTCTAGAGAAAACTGTTGTTTCAAGGCTTTTGAGATGTCTTCCGTTGAAACTTTTGAAAGACTATTGTGAGACTGTCCTTAGACATCTGTTTTGAACACACGGATACTGCTCTGTTATATTGTATAATATATGAACTTTGATTGGCTTACTCCTATAATTTGAATGATATCATTATATATTTTCTACTTTTAGCCTACGTGTTGTGTTTGTATTGTTGTGATTGGTTCTTATTGCAACACGGGTTTGTTTTTGGTTCATGGACTGGTTGGAGGCAGCAGAAAGGTGGGAGGAACCACCTGGGGGAAACAGGGGGAACTCTGAAAGATGGTGTAGCCATGCATTATTTTTGTTTTCTAAAGGTTACAATATAAACTTCCTCTGATGCAACCATCTTTAGTGCTGGGGAAACCCAACGATGGGAAAAAGTATTTTATTCATCACCACTTACGTCAATGGACACCTTTTGTTTTTAAAAAAGCTTACATTATAGTAATAGAATCGCATATATCCAGATAAATAAATATGCTCTCATCTTTTCCTGTTGATTAAAAAAATAAAAAGGTAAGACCAAAAATAAAAACAATAAAATAACCTGCCCCAAACTGATATGAGTGTGGAATCAAGTGTACTATCCATCACCAGAAATGGCAGGTATACTGTCCCACAGGTGTCTACACACAACTGTTCACTAGTTGTTTGGGGAATAATTTGGGCTTTCTTCAGGCATTGTTTGAAGTGTGGAATTGGGGGGGGGGAGAGAAAAGAACAGCTTTTACAGTGATGGGATGGAAAAGGTGACCAAGTGGGATAAATGACTGCCTCTTCAAATCTCAGAAACATTTTTGTCTTGCAAATAGCATTCCTTTGACGACACTTTTTACGTTTGTATGCAGACAGGCTATTTATATTTCCAAGGAGAGTGATAATCCCAGCATATGGTTATGAACTAACCTACATTGTTTTGGTCCTTACCTCCTGCCAGGATTTCAGACATCCTAAATTATGTTCTCAATTTGCAACAGAAGCACATGAGCCAATTAAAACTGCTCGTGCAAGAAGAAGAAGAAGAAGAAACAACAACAGAAAGCGAATGGAACAGATGCATATGAGCTCTCTGGCACAAATGAATTAAGGACATCAAGCTGCCATTGCTCTCTTACTCATCATTGCTATGCCTTGCGCTCATTTGATTTCCACCTCTGGTTCTTCAGAAGTCTACTCCAATATAATGCAGACAACAACCAGGGATTTATTTTTTTAAGACAATGTTCTGTTGCTGTCTTTTTTTTTTACCCCCTTTGTCTTGCAGCAGAGGCCTTTCCTTTCAGAAGGTGGTCAATATTGCACCCTTCTATTTAAAAAAATTAATTAATTTATACATTTCCCATTTTATGTTTTACATACATTAATCATCCTATCATACTCTTATATAGACTTCCCAACCTATCTTCCCTTGACATCCTGTATTGCTTCCTTTAATCATGACCTGGAAAAGCTGTCTGTGGACAAACACTGGCTCCCTTGGCCTGAAAGCAGAGATGAGTGCCACACCCCACAGTCAAATTTGACTGGAATTAACCATCCAGTGGTCCTTTTCCTTTACATTACCATCACGGCCAACTGGATGTTGTGTCATTTCATTATTCCTTGAGAACCAGCTTTGTAGCTTCTGGGATGTGTTCACGCTACCGATGTCAAGTTTTTGTTGTTGTTGTTGTGAAACGACACTAGTAAAATAGATGCATAATGTTATGAATTTGGGGTGGGTAGGCTGTATGCCTGAGCCTCCCTTCTGCTTCCTGGATCCAGCCATGGATCCCGTTGCTGGAATATCCAGGCCAGCCTGGTAGTGGCCCTCTAAGTATGGGTCTTTCAGGTAACAAAGGGAGTGGCTCTGTATCCAAGGACAGATGGGTGGGCCTCCCTCCCTCAACTGCCTGTCAGTTAGAAAGACAAAGGGCCGGAGCGGAAAGTTGAGTTACATGAGCTGGAGGAAGCTGGAGGAAAAAGCTGCAGGCTGGAAAGGCAGAGATAGAGTGTCATGCCTGATTTCTGTTTGATTCCAAGGCTGTGGCTATGGGGAAGGCAAGACTCTTTTGGGGTGTTAAGACTGTCCACCCCTCCATTGCAGGCTCAGGTTGCCTCCAACATGAATAGGGATGTCTTCTTCTTCCTCCTCTTCTTCTTCTTCTTCTTCTTCTTCTTCTTCTTCTTCTTCTTCTTCTTCTTCTTCTTCCCTGCCCATTTGACTTGGATGTCTCAGCCATTCTGGGTGGTTTTCAACATATATAAAAATATAATAAAACATTTAAAATCTCCCTATACAGGGTTGACTTCAGATGTCTTCTAAAAGTGGTAAGATTACTTATCTCCTTGGTTCAGGGGTTACATTCCCTCCCTCACCCGCTTTTCATCTTCTGTTGATATCCCCAAGGAATCTGAGAAAAACAAAAAAAAACAATATTGTTCATCTCTCTGTAGATTTCTAGTTGCAGACATGGGATTTGAGCTCCCCCACCCCATATTAAAACTCTTCAGTTTTTGTTCTTCTCCGTCCTTTTAGTTTATTTTATGTCTATTCCTTTGACTCTTGTGTTTTCCCTCTAGCCTTCAGATCTAAGTTCAGATCTCATTTGCAAGCCTGATTTATCCTTAAATATTTGAGCTGTTTAAATTTTACTTCTCTGGTTAAAGCACCTTGGGATGTATTTAATGAAAGTCACTGTCGACATCAAGCGTGTGGTGGTGACAGATTAATTGAGTGATTAATTATGTACATTTGCTGCTTTGTGCAACAATGGTGTGTGTCTGCAGTGTCTCCCTTTCATTTCTCAGGCTGTTTAATTAGATCTCTGCCATAGAAGCAGACAAGAGCCAACACTCACAAGAAGGGAAGGGTTTGACCATGGGTAGGCAAAGTAAGACCCGGGGGCCGGATCCAGCCCAATCACCTCCTAAATCCGGCCCGTGGATGGTCCGGGAATCAGCGTGTTTTGTCCTTTTATTTAAAATGCATCTCTGGGTTATTTGTCGGGCCTCCCTGGTGTTTTTACATGAGTAGAATTTGTCCTTTCATTTAAGATGCATCTCTGGGTTATTTGTGGGGCATAGGAATTCATTCTTTTTCTTTTCTTTTCAAAATATAGTCTGCCACGCTGCCGACCCCCACACAAGGTCTGAGGGACAGTGGACCAGCCCCCTGCTGAAAAAGTTTGCTGACCCTTGGGTTTGACCATTCATCCTTCCACCTAACAAAAACATTAAAAATGTTATTCATCTGATGTCATGGTGGCTCTGGGCTTCCTTCCCCCTTGTGTTATTCCTTTTGCCTAGTGGAATGGGAAGTAATGATGACTTAGATATTTATGCAATGAATGTATACACATCCTGTAGCTGGCTCCTGACCAGCTCTGATTGGTGCTGCTATTTCCTCAATCCCAAGAAGATAATGCAGCCTACTGTGCAAAGGTAAGCGTTATCTTCCTTGCTCCACCCAGTTTTGCCTTTGGCCCCACCCACTACTAATAATGGCCTCCAGATGTTCACGGAGAAGGGAATGTGGACCTTGGGCTGAGAACAACATGGCTTTTTGTAGAATTTGCTCATGAATTGTGTCCCAAGCAAAATGGCCCCGGGAAGAAGCAGGTAAGATGTGCTTTGCCCTCTTGCGGCTGTCAGGATCATGCCCACAAATTCACAAGCTCACAGTAAACCTCACACAAAGCAGCTGGACTCCAGAGACCTTAGGAAGCTATGAGATGCCATTGCTTTGTTTGTTGGTTAAATAATGCGTTTGGTGGACTCTCCATCATTGGAGGGTTTTGTCAGGGATTCTTTAGGTGTGATTCCTGCATTGCAGTGGGGTTGGAGTAGATGATCCTTGGGCTCCCTTCCAACTTCGCTGGTTTTCTTGAGGTAAAATTTAACAAAATGTTAACTGATGGACATCATCCTGCTCTGGCTACCTGAAATGCCAGAAGTAATATAACCGACCCTGCTGTACACCTTCGTTGAGTGCTTTTGCCTGGCTGGAATGTGTCCTTGATCTGTGAGAATACTCTGGGTGGAAAAGAAGGAAATTAAGAAAAGAATTATATGAATTCTGCCTCTGGATCAGAACATTACTCCAACGCCATCAATCACCTTCACTCTTATTGTTCAGAATGGCTGGCTTCCTTTGAGGCTGCCCAGAATGAGAGGTGGAAAGGTGAAGATCAATAAGAACTCACCCTGAAGGTAGGACTGAGGAGCAATGATTCAGAAGGAGCTTCTGGCCTGTGCCGACTTCAGAAATCAGACAGAAATAGGGCTCCCATCAGTGGTTGCTAGTGGGTGAAAAGGATGACAGGACGATCCTTGTCCTTGTGGCTTCTTTGAAAGAACTTAAGGGAAGATAGGGGCCACATTTTTAATATTGCAGAGGTGATTTGATGGCACCATACCTTCCCTCTAAACACCTGTCCATTTCCCCCCTGCCTTGGGCAGCAGAGATATGGTGGAAGCATTTGCTGGAGAAATTCCAAAATGGGATGCGACCCAGCTGTGTAGGTTGCAAACATGGTTCAGTTTGTACCAACGATAAGCAGGCTGCAGCAGGTGATTGTTGCCTGTGCCATTCCACTGGTTCTCTCCATCTCACCAGACTTATGTTATGCCCAATATGTCTATGCTTTCCCATAGGACCACGCACTGTAGCTCACCCATCTTGGCTCACAGGCATCTACATGCTAGCATATAAACAGCTCTACATGGTGCAGAAATGGCTTACCCAGTGGGATGGAGCCTTAGTCATGGTGTTGCTGCCGCTTACTGGGAACAGCGGTGTTGGGGTCAGCATGCTGTGGGTTGGTTCTGCCAATGCGTTCCCACTGCACCAACCTCCACCCTCTTTCTCACGTCAGTCACTCACAAGCAAACATATTCGTGCACAAACACCCAATTGCTATTAGCCCATCATTCATGCACAGCTCTGTTCCAGTTCAGAACCCCCACGATTGCTTTTAAATAAAAATATCAGGAGATCTGTCTAAACATATCCCACGTTACATATAGCTTGCCATCATTGCAAACCAAAGCGTTGCGTGATGGCAAGGAAACATCCTGCTTAAGTTTATGGACTGGGCTGCTTTGCTTTTAAACAGAAATGTTAATTTAGTGATGCAACGCTAGTATTTTTAGTTATTGTTTTGTCATGGTTTTACTGTGCTAACAGCAAAAGGTAGGTGTAGCTATTGAGATGCCCTTTAAAATGTGTTGTGGGAGGGAGGATTCTTAGTTTGTTGTTGTTCTTATTTTTACTATGTATTTTGTGGTTTTTATATTGTACTTTTATGCTGTGAACCACCCAGAGATCTGCGTGTGAAGGATGGTATACAGATTTTAATAATAAATAAATAAATAAATAATACCCCTGGACAGTTAAATCCAGTCAAAATTGAATAGGGGAGTGGTGCTTATCTCCACTTTCAGGCCAAGGGAGCCAGCGTTTGTCCACAGACAGCTTTTCCAAGTCATGTGGCTAGCATGACCAAACCACTTCTGGCACAACGGAACAGTGTGACGAATGTCAGAGCGCACGGAAACGCCGTTTACCTTCCTGCCGCAGCAATATCTGTTTATTTACTTGTGCTGGTATGCTTTCAAATTGCTAGGTTGGCAGGAGCTGAGACAAAGCAACGGGAGCTCACTCCATGGTGTGGATTCGATCTGCCAACCTTCAGATCGGCAAGCCCAAGAGGCTGGTGGTTTAGACCCATTGGCCACAATGACCAAGATAGCAGCCAACCCGAGCCTCATCGCTGTCTTCCATCATCTTTGTCATGCTAGTATTTAAAGTAAAATCAAGTTGGCACTTTACATTGGTACAAATGTGGGATTAATTCGTATCTCAGGGAAAACAAAGTGTGCTCGATAACATGTGCTATCTTTTTAAAACGTCAGGCTGCGCCATCTGTTCCATCCCTGCTACATTTTTCCACCAGAAGGTCTTTCTTTCCTCCAAAGGAAGGAAAAGAATATACATAAATCGCTGCATTCCTTCGATCAGGAAGTGACATCTGCAATGGGAGGGAGAGAGCGGTAAGCCCCATGGGGAGCGGGGGCTATGTTTACTTTCCTAAGGAACAAAGAAGGGGGGTACTGTAGATTGACATGCTATATATACACACACACACACAGAGAGAGAGAGAGAGAGAGAGAGAGCTGTTTCTGCAGCTGAAAACCCTCTTATATCACATGGAGAATGCTGAAATATGTCCTATTTAGAAAACTATTTGCTCGCCTGACAAAGTGAACGAAATTTGTTCATCCTGTTACCTGTTACCAAGTCATATTTGCATAAATACAACTCTCTTTTTTTTAAAGAGAGGACATCAACTCCTACCACTCCTCTGACTACGGCATCAACCTTCTGCTAGGCCACACCAATCCAAGAAGAAGAGGAGGAGGAGGAGGAGTTTGGATTTGATATCCCGCTTTCTCACTACCCGAAGGAGTCTCAAAGCAGCTAATATTCTCCTTTCCCTTCCTCCCCCACAACAAACACTCTGTGAGGTGAGTGGGGCTGAGAGACTTCAAAGAAGTGTGACTAGCCCAAGGTCACCCAGCAGTTGCATGTGGAGGAGCGGAGACGCGAACCCGGTTCACCAGATTACAAGTCTACCGCTCTTAACCACTACACCACACTGGCTCTCCACTGTAGGGTGGAGAGATGCTGCACAGGCCAGTTGACCTCATGCCAGGTGTGCCAGTCCCCAAGGCGTCACCCAACACCGTGCAGGCTGGTGTAAACTTCCACAATGTCACGCTGGGCCCCCTCAACACTGGGGGGGGGGGGTGCTGAGCCCTCTTCAAACAAGTATTGAGGGAGTTGGAGACACCCCCGCCCCCCTAGGGTTGGCATGCCTGTCCAACACTCTAACCAGTACACCAGACTGACTCTCGCTAGTGAGTCCCCTCGGACAAATTCAGAGCAGAACCACACTGCTCTACCCATCTTTACTGCAGACGCTGGTCTCCTGCTTGCATGAGGCAAGGCTGGGACCTGAAACTGCCCTCCCCCCAAGCACGTTCAGTATTGGAGAATAGGTTTCACAGCAGCCAGCTGAAGCGTGTTCATTGTCATGCTGCAAACCACTGATAAGTATAAATAGTGTTTAACATTTCACGTTAATGAAACTAAGTGTTGTGCAGGTCTGGACGATAATAGACATCAAGTTTTCATTTGGAATATTTTAGGAAAGAGCCCCACTGGCAGTTGCTGCCAATCCAGAAGTGGGGGCAGGGAGAGATTTGCCCAGAGAATATTTTAGCAGTTCATTAAAGCTCAGCTGCATTTTTCTTTTGCGGCATTAAAGGAATTCACTCAGCAATTAACCAAATTCACGACAAGGCATTTAAATCAAATATATGTGTTTTCTCTTAGCAGCTCTTTCCGGTGGCTTCATGACAAAGGTGAACACATAGGCGGTAATTCAGGTGTAATGCTGAACCACGATTCAGTGTTATATGTGAAACTGCACCGGCTGTCAAACCACAGTTTCTGGGGTACTGCAATTCACAAACCAGTTACAGCTTCGCCTCAAAAGGGTGCTACACCATGAAAATGAGAGTAAACTTAGGAACGCTTGAAGCCGAAGAGATGGGAGAGAAAAGGAGAGAAGCAGCTTGGTTTGGCGTGATGTCTGCTGTGAACCATGGGTTGCAATGTGTGGGAAGTGTGGGCATGCAATTCAGCTTGTACTGGAGGCTGATACATCTGCATGAGAAAGGGGAGATAGAGATAGGAACTCCTAAGTTTCCTAGACTGTCTAGTGTTAATCTTCCTTCAGAGTTAAAACTCTTAGGGTTGATGATCTCTCCTTCCTTCCTTCCTTCCTTCCTTCCTTCCTTCCTTCCTTCCTTCCCATGCCTCCCTCTTGAGAGCCGACATATTTGGAGCTCTCTCACTTTACATGCAAGAGCAAACTTTCTTCTTCTTCTTCTTCTTCTTCTTCTTCTCCTCCTCCTCCTCCTCCTCCTCCTCCTCCTCCTCCTCCTCCTCCTCCATTTCATTTCAGGGGGGATTTCAAAGTGGTTAACAACACATTAAAACGTCAAATAAAACAATCCAGAATAAGTTACAGGTAGGTAGCCGTGTTGGTCTGCCATAGTCAAAACAAAATAAAAAATAAAAATAAAAATAAATCCTTCCAGTAGCACCTTAGAGACCAACTAAAACATTGCTGAAGAAAGTAAAGAATAAAGTATACATTCAAAGCAACATCATTAGCATGATTAAAATGCTGGTGAATTTTCAGGAGAACTTTGGGGGGGTGGGGAAAGGGAAGGAATTGCAAATTGGCACCAAAATGTGGGGAACTGAAGACGGGAGAAACTGGGAGAAACTGAAATTGGCAGGAGCCAATGTGGTATCCTCCAGAGGACCCCAACTCCCACCAGCATGCCCAATGGTCAGGGAAGATGGGAGTTGTAGCGGTGCAACAGATGACCCCCGTGGTCCCTTCCAACCCTACAATTCTTTGATCTGTGAAGAATCTGGAACCCTGCAGGTTCCCACCTCTACTGCATCATACGGAATCAATTTCATATGGGATCTGCTCTAAATGTTTGGAATTGATTTTAATTTAATCGGCTTTAGTCTGATGGTTTTACTGTTTCACTACTGCTGCACACCGCTTTGGGACCTCTGGTGAAAAGCGGCTTGTGAATTCTATTAAATAAAATGACTATTGTCCTAATGTGGCATTATTGCCACAGTGATAAATTTACTATGATGTGAGTGAAGCCTTTTCTTTTCTTTTCCCCCTGAAAAAGAAAATATTTTGCTCCCCCATTACCATGGTGACAGATGCACTGCCTTCTGGGAACACAATTCTTGTTAAATGTCACTTTACTCCTTGCCAACATCCAAGTTGCAAGCAAATGGGGAAGTGAGTGACAGATATACTTAAAATGTCACTCGCAAGGTGTTTGGCCA
Organism: Lacerta agilis; assembly: GCF_009819535.1. NCBI lineage: Eukaryota > Metazoa > Chordata > Lepidosauria > Squamata > Lacertidae > Lacerta > Lacerta agilis. Next base: position 102,495,331 of record NC_046314.1, on the reverse strand, counting down.
GCACACTCATGACTGCGGTTACTTTATATATCTAGTGAATATGTAATGCAGATATGATGATGCATTTATGAACATGCCACAATAAATTGCTCACAGAATTATAGTGTTAGAAGGGACCCTGAGGGTCATCTAGTCCAACCCCCTGCAATGTAGGAATCTCAACTAAAGCATCCATGACAGATGGCCATCCAACCTCTGCTTAAAAACCTCCAAGGAAGGAGAGTCCACCACCTCCCAAGGGAGTCTTTTCCACCATCGAACAGCTCTTACCGCCATAAAATTATTCCTAACGTTTAATTGAAATCTCCTTTCTTGTAACTTGAAGCCATTGGTGCAGGTTCTATTCTCCAAAGCAGGAAAAAAACAAGTTTGCTCCATCCTCCATGTGACAGTCCTTTAGATATTTAAAAGCATTGTATGTCCTCTCAATCTTCTCTTTTCCGAACTAAACATGCCCTCATAAGGCTTGGTTTCCAGACCCTTGATCATCTTAGTTGCCCTCCTCTGCACATGTTCCAGCTTGTTAACATCCTTCTTAAATTGTGGTGGCCAGAACTGGACACACTACTCCAGGTATGGTCTGACTAAGGCCGAATGGAGAGGTACTATTCCTTCCCTTGACCTGGACCCTATACTTCTGTTGATGCAGCCTAAAAAGAACATCAACTGTGGTAGAACACGTCTCCCTGATCCCAGAGAAGAGTTTGAAGAAGAAGAAGAGTTTGGATTTGATGTCCCGCTTTTCACTACCCGAAGGAGTCTCAAAGCGGCTAACATTCTCCTTTCCCTTCCTCCTCCACAACAAACACTCTGTGAGGTGAGTGGGGCTGAGAGACTTCAGAGAAATGTGACTAGCCCAAGGTCACCCAGCAGCTGCATGTGGAGGAGTGGAGACGCGAACCCGGTTCCCCAGATTACGAGTCTACCGCTCTTGACCACTACACCACACTGGCAGAGGGGAGATGTTATTCCACCACTGGAAATAACTTCAGCACTTTTACAGCTGCTATGACCATCTACATGTTAGAGCTAAGTGCTGGTGATGTGTTCCACAGAGTTTGGAGTAAAGCAAGATTTTCACTATTTAATGACATCATTAAATACCTACCTACCTACCTATCCTGCTGCTTGATGGATTGAACAGTGTGCTGCATGATTTGGGGGGGGGGGGGGGTTGTAACAACATGGTCTCAGAAGAATCACTCAGGAAGACTTAAGCCACCTCTTTGTGTACGTTTAATGTCCTAGTAGGCAATCTGTAAAGTAGGTGTGCCATTAACTTTCCTGGCTTTTTCCACATTGCCGTTGAAATCTTGTCTCTTTTGTATTAATATCCTCAGAGCACAAATCAAATATCCAACTATGAATACAGGAATTACCATTAGCGGCTGAAGCTAGCTAAACAGTCAATTATATTTCAATATATTTGATTGCAAGTAGGCAGGCTTTATTATATGAATATTAATAAACACCATTTGTTCCAGTCTTCATTCCCCCCCTTGTTAAATGTAATGCGTAACTATGGAAACCTGCAAACCCAGTCAGTTCAAGTTACACACATGCAGATGCACGCACAGCGCCAAGTAGAGGAAGAGAAGAAATTGTGTTTCTGGGCAAAGTTTTGACAGCCTACAAAAACCGTGAAAATCTTCTGAGCACAGGTTGATGAACTAGGTCTGGGTTTTAAAGGAAGTGGAACCTGCACTAGAATGTTGCAGCATGGGGTGCTCCTATTCAGGGTTCCAGACGCCGCCGCCCCCAGGCTTTGTTGCTTTTGAAAATATAATGTTTTATATTTTACGTATTTTCATGTTTGCATTATAATATATTTTGGATCGCAATGGGATAAAAATGGTTATAAGCCTCCCTGACAAGTGTACAAGTCCTGGAAAGCAGGAGGATAGATTTTTATGTGAATAAATCAAAATTTCCTGGGTAAGCAGGTTCCTATTATCCCCATTTTGCAGCTGGAGAACTGAGGCTGAAACACTCTGACATGCTCATTTACTGATTGAAGTTCACAGAGGAGGAGCACGTGGGGCATCTGTCTCCAGGGTCCATGCCCACCACTATTTGCGATACCCTCATTGGTACAGTAAAACTACATACATATAAAATTGCATGGTGACATATCATGGTGTACGTCCCCATTCACTCTCTGATGTGAAGCCCACCATGCAATTTTAGCTTGAAATGCAGCAGGAGTAAACAACCTCTCTGCCGTCTAAGTGTGGGAGCCAGTGTGGTGTAGTGGTTAGAGCGCTGCTTGTGAAACATGGACCACTTATAAACGCCATTTCCAACTCCTCGAAAGATTCCATCAATGGTGTCTCCAAAAAATTTTACCCATCACCTGGGAAGACAGGCAAACTAATGCCAGTGTACTGGAAGAAGCAAAGATCACCAGTGTTGAAGCAAAATAAAAAATAAATAAATTCCTTCCAGTAGCACCTTAGAGACCAACTAAGTTTGTTCTTGGTATGAGCTTTCGTGTGCATGCACACTTCTTCAGATACACTGAAACAGAAGTCACCAGACCCTTATATATAGTGAGGGAGTGGCAATGATCCTTCAACATCAACTTTGTTGGACTGGTCATGTTGTGCGGATGCCTGATTGTCATCTTCCAAAGCAACTTCTCTATTCCCAACTTAAAAATGGAAAGCCTAATGCTGGTGGTCAACAAAAAAGGTTTAAAGACTCTCTCAAGGCAAATAAAATGTAGTATAAACACCAATAACTGGGAAACACTGGCCTGCAAGCGCTCCAGTTGAAGAACAGCCTTTATGGAAGACAATCTTACTCGGCTACGAGTGATGGCCAAAGAAGAAGAAGAAGAGACTAGGACCTGGGTAGACCAGGGTTCAAATCCCCACTTGGCCATGAATCTGGACCAGTCACTGCCTTTCCACCTAACCTACTGTGGCGATCACCCAAACTTAGGAATGGCACAGAAGGGGTTAACAGGAATAACCAGTAAGAACCTTTAGGGGACGGAGTTATGTGGGCTATATAAACCCCTCCCGGGGAAGGAAGGGGGGTCGTTGGTTCTTTAGTCTTTTGGTTCTTTAGTCTTTAGTCTTGTCTTTAGTCTTTGGCAAGGGGGTTTGTTGTTGGGATTTAGAGGTTGGAAGGAGGGTGGCAAGGGAAGGAGTAGGAACAAGGGTGGGAGAAATAGTTGGGCACTGTTGTTAACAAGAACACAACCAAGAAAGTACTGTTTATTCAGAAACCACATGCTTATGTACTAAACTTCAAATAAAACAGTTTTGTTCCAATATTCTCCTTGACTGAACTGAGTGAAGTAAATACCAGACAAACTGGTTGGTGGCAGCGGTTAATTAATAAAGTGGTGAGTGCAGGTATCAACGGACCGTTAAACGTCTGGGGGACCTGTGCAGGTTGAGCGAACCGCCACACCTACCTCACAGGGCTGTTGCGGAAATTAAAGCAGAGGAACCATGTACATCACCTTGAGCTCCTTGGAGGAAAAGATGAGCTACTAATGCAATAATTTTGAAGCTGCTAATGTGAACAAACCTTGAAATCCTGGCTTGGCTGCTGCTGCTGAGATGAACCATTGGTCTGGCTCGAGAGAAGGCAGCTCTGTGTTCCAGTTCGAGGAACTGGGTCTGGGAGGCGGCACCACACCCCTTCTCTTATCATGCCCATGTTCTCCTAATTTCCATGGAAACAAGCTAACTAGCAAGCTTCCCTCCATAAAGAAATTGCCTGCGCTGGGAAGCAGCCGCAGCAGCAGCAGCAGCAGCAACAGCAGCAGGAGATAACCTTGAATGCTGTTTGTTCCTCTGACCATGAATGTAAATAAAACCCAGCCAGCTGCCTAAGAGATACAGCAGGTCTCAGAGGATAGCACTACAGAGAATAATGTCACATAAATGCATTGAATTTTTTATTATTATTAAAAAGAAACCAACAACCCACAAACAAAAGCTAGTAAATGATGTTTGAGGTTACGGAAGACACTCAATGTTAACAAAACAAACAAACGAAAAGCCCTATGGGATACTACTCACTCCTGCCTCAACAAGGCTCTCTGCTACAAAATTGGTTCCATAAATTGAAATTGATTAATAAAAAAGAAATTGATGAATAATTCAGGCTATAAGTACAAAGCAAAATTACTTCGAAGTAAGCCCCATCAAATTCAGTGGGACTTAACTTTCGGCAAATATCTCCAAGATTTCACCGTAAAAATGTAACAACCCCTCCAGGGCAAATAGATAATATTATCCATAACCCGAGCAACCTCTTTTCTGAATTAACCATAACAGGAAGAGTACAAACTAATCAACCTTCATGGTGTCAATCAAACTCTGGGTTTATTGCCATTGTTCCTACAAACAGGTCTTCCATGGAATTGATGTGGAATTTATGGACTCCTCTTAGTATGAATGTAACCCTATGATTTATTATCGTTTCCTTATACAGCGGTACCTTGGAAGTCAAATGGAATCTGTTGCGGAAGTCCGTTCGACTTCCAAAACGTTCAGAAACCAAAGCGTGGCTTCTGATTGGTTGCATGAAGCCCCATCAGATGTTCAGGTTCCAAAGAAGTTCACAAACCGGAACAGTCACTTCCAGGTTGGCAGCGTTCGGGAGCCAAAACATCCAAGTGTTTGGGATCCAACATACAGTTGCACATGCCTTTAAAGGGGGCTTAGAAAAAAAATCATGGTGGATGGAGCTATTGATAGCTGTTAATCACAATGATATAACCCAGGGCTGGGGGTCCCTATTTTAGAAGATGTCAGAATTCAGAGCGGGAGGGGGCTCTGAGGGTCAAACTTGGATATCCCTACTATCCTTGGAGACCTGGCTCTAGATGAATCCATTATGCCAATACTTTGTCCAGACTGAGGCTACATCCACACCAAACATTTAAAACACTAGGATAAAATTTTAAACGGACATGACTTCCCCCCAAAGAATTCTGGGAGCTGGAGTTTGTCCAGGGCATTGATAAGATACCCCCTTCACAGAACTACAATTCCCAGAGTGCCTTTACAATCCCTTTTGACATGGAACTATGGGGAATGTAGCTTTATGAGAGAAATAGAGGTCTCCCAGAAGCTGGATTTTCCCAACTCTAAACTGTGATGCAATACTGAGAAATGGCTTTTATACAAACAAGATAGTGCAGGAACCAAACACTGCAAGCTTATGCAAACTTAGGCTAGGATTCCCTAAAGCAAGGCTCAAAATTATGTTCTTAACCAAGAGGAAAAGCAGAAGAGAATATATAAATTTTACATCCACGATGGAGTTAGGTTAGCCGATACCCTACAATCAAGCAGGTTTCTCTGTGTTTGCCAACTCTTTGGCAATCAGTAGAATCAATGAACTCAGTTCTCTCATATGAATTTGCACCCGCAGAGGAGCTGAATGAGCAGGATAATTGCCGTGAATTTCTATCACTCTCTAATGAAGGATTTCAAACACAGTGTTAAAGAGAGCATAATTTTCAATTATTTGCAAAGTCTGAAGCAATTGACTGTGTAACACTATTAAAATGATTCCACCATGTTCCCGATTTGAATAACTTCACAGTTCACATAGCGACACCTGGGCAGAGGTGGTCCAGCTCACAGCGTATAGGAGACAATTAGAGAGTTTACATGAGCCATCATGTTGCTTTTTAAATAAAAGATGATTAAGTTACAGACTAACCCAAAGCTTTTCTTTTAAGCTGGTGCAAACACACACATAAGGACCATACGAAAAGAAAGATGAGCTGAAAAGTTATTTTAATAACTTCTTACACTCCTGGGAGTCGTTCTTCACCACGTATCTTTTTTGATGCTGCAGCGATTGTTCTTGGAACCATTGCAATTTCTTCCCTGTGGCATTTCTCCTGTTTCTGCCCAGATAGGAAGCATGGTTTTCTTTGGCACTTCTGAATTTGCCACTACATCACTGGGGGTGAAGGGTGAGGGTGGAGTCAGGCTTACCACCCTAAACTCTTTAGGGCAGTGGTGGTGAACCTGTGGCTCTCTTGATGCTGCTAGACTACCAACACCCATCAGTCACCTCCCCCCCCCCCCCCCAGCATGTGTGGGATGTATCTTCACTGAAGCAGTCAAATACAACATTTCCTGTTTCCTAGAGTGGAAACACAGGGGGATGTTGCTCCAGACAGAGAGGACTTCCTGTTATACCTGCTCTGGAGCATCCTCCCCCTGTGTATGAACAGGTAGATGGGCGTGACCCTAGCAGACCCTGTAAAAGGGCTAGTCATGCAACCATCTTCCTCTTTTTCGCCTTTTCCATTTTCACCGTTTGGACTCCTCTTAGCCGGCAGCACATGGCTCATCCTTACAGAGGATGGAAGCCACAAGGTAGAAAGTCTGAGGCCTAGCTCAGACTTCTTTTCTCTATAAATGTAACTGTAACTACAAGATAAAGCCTGCCTTTAGGACAATACTGTGAACTGAATGTAAGTAAACTTTACCATTACTTTTAATGGTACTTTTAATGGTACTTAATGGTACATTACTTTTAAGCCGGCCAGAGTGGCTGGGGAGACACGGCCAGATGGGCGGGGTATAAATAATAATAAATTATTATTATTATTATTATTATTATTATTATTATTATTATTAGACTGTCATTATTGTTTTTAAGAGGGAACTAAAAAGAGTTAAACCACAGAGCCTAGGGCTTGCTGATCAGAAGGTCGGCGGTTCGAATCCCTGCCACGGGGTGAGCTCCCATTGGTCCAGCTCCTGCCCACCTAGCAGTTTGAAAGTACATCAAAGTGCAAGTAGATAAATAGGGACTGCTCCAGCAGGAAGGTAAACGGCGTTTCCGTGCACTGCTCTGGTTCGCCAGAAGCGGCTTTGTCATGCTGGCCACATGACCCGGAAGCTGTCTGCAGACAAACACCGGCTCCCTTGGCCTATAGAACGAGATGAGCGCTGCAACCCCAGAGTCGGACATGACTGGACCTGATGGTCAGGGGTCCCTTTACCTTTTTAAAGGGAAATTTACCAGGAACAATCCAATCTGGACAAGCCAGACTGGCTTGCTCAACTCAAATGATTCTCACGAATCCATTAACTTGCTTCCAGCAATGTGCAAGGGAATGTGCTCTGCTACTAGCTCACTAACGAGGATATATAATCAATATATCCTCTCTTACTATCCACAACATTCCCACAGCATGGCCAATGGTCAGGGATGATGGGAGTTGTAGTCTGATAACATTTGGAGGGTCAACAAGTTCCCCATCCCTGCCTTCAGCAAAAATGCAGTAAGAAGTTTGCAAATGGGGTGGTGATGTTGGGCAGGGGGTGGGCATTTTGGCTCAGCTCTAATGCAAATAATAATAATAATAATAATAATAATAATAATAATAATAATAATAATGCAAAGGGAACCAACAATTATCTCATTTTCATTGTAGCACAAATCGCAGGACAGGCTTTGCACCCAGTCCAAAAAAATGCTTCACTTGCTCAAGTTTCTTCTGGAACATGGCCCAGGCTGAGATGTTCAGAGATCACAGGCTCTGTTGGCAATGTTCTGATATCCCTGTGAAGTTGTTGTCATACATGGAATTTGAAGAGCTTTTCATCTTAGAAAAGTGGGTCAGGTCCCCTGCATGTAATGAAAGTTAGAACGCATTGTGGAAATCTGTTTGGTCCTTTAAACCAAAGGCCTATATTTATAGATGCACTGATGGCTAAGCCCAGTGTCCTAATTTTGAAAGGACAGCCCATCAAAATCACACACACACACACACACACACACACACACACACACACACACCATACCCTAAAGTAAGGATGCCTTCAAAAGCCAAATAATATACTGAATTTATGAAGTGCAGGGGAGTGGGGGGTACCTTTCGGAAGACCGGTTTCCATGCCATATGTTGCCCTTTCCAGATGTTCAACCAGCTAGTAGAGCCAATGAGATTAGGGGTGGATGGAGCCCATCTGTGGGTTCCTCACTGAAAATGTCTTACAGATCGTTGAATGAAATAAATCTTGCCTTCCCAAAATTCTGGAATGGATTTTGGAATGTGGTGAAAGTTCACCAACCTACCCAAAGCACTGAAATGGCACCAGAAGCCCCTGAGAACGACAGGTTCATTTTTCAGTGGCCTGCAAATGTGACCAGGCTGTCCCCTTGGCTCCGTATCACACCTTATTTCTGAACTACACTAAGTCACCCCCGGGGAAGTGGGGGACTCATCTTCGCTGGAGGTTTTTAAGCAGAGTTTGGATGGCTGTCTTTCATGGATGCTTTGGTTGAGATTCCTTCATGGCAGGGGGTTGGATATGTTGACCCTCAAAGTCCCTTCCAACTTAGGGTTGCCCTATTTCAAACAGTGAAAATTCAGACAGGCAAGTTGTTGAACTTTTTTAAGCAAAATCACAAAAACGTTTTTGAGCTATTTTTATGAAAAATATGGGCTGCCGACATGGGCTGCTGTGCATCCAGATTTTCCTGGGCATTTCCCCCAATTTCTGCCCACACACTGCTGCCTACTGCAGTGTTCCGGATATGTCCAGGAAATCCCAGACAAATGGCAACCCTCTTCCAACTCTACAATTCTATGATTTCATTATTCTAATCCACCAGAAACCGGCAGGTTCCAAACCAATCAAGAGATCAGTCAACACTGCTGCTGCTGTTGCTGCTGCTGTGAGTGTCTGGGAAGACTGCTCCCTCCTCCGGCCAACTCCATCGGGCCTAGGAGGTGGGCCCACACTCAACCGCCACAGCTTAAGAGGCTCCAGAGAAGCCTCCGGAACACTGCTGCTGCTGCTGCTGCTGCTGCTGTGAGTGTCTGGGAAGACCGCTCCCTCCTCCGGCCAACTCCATCGGGCCTAGGAGGCGGGCCCACACTCACCAACACAGCTTAAGAGGCGCCGAGAAGGGCAGCCTCGGCTCTTGCTCTGTAAATTACTATTGTTTGCATAATGTATTTTACATTGTAATGTAGCCAAAGCAAATTCCAAGTATATTGAAAAATGTACTTGGCCAATAAATTATTATTCTTATTATTCTTATTCTTAGAATTTAGCTAGAGAAGGCAAGCCTCAGTAAGCATGGCCGATGGTAAGGAATAGTTAAATTATGGAGTTATTTTGCACAGGAGGTACTGATGGCCACCAAATCAATGGAGGATAAAGCTCTCAACAGCTGTTAGTCCGATGGCTATGCTCTACCTCCGCTGTCAGGGGCAGTATTGCTTCTGAATACCAATTGCCGGCAATTGCAGGCAGGGCTGTGTTGCACTTAACTTATATCCCACTTGTGGTCTTCCCACAAAGACATCTGGTCAGCTACTGTGGGAAAAGGATGCTGGACTAGATGAGCCATTGACCTGATCCAGCAGCTTCTTATGTTCTCATGGATGGATCCAACAACAGCTGGAGGACAACACATTGGCTACCTCTAAGCTTGAGTAAAATTCAGCACCATCCTTCCTTGTGATTCGGAGTCTGTGTCTGTGTCATGGAATTCTACTCAATATTGATCCAGAGCAGATTCCAACATATAGTTAGCAGAGTGAAAACTTAAAACACGTTGCAGCATCTCCCCCCCCAAAAAAAAATAGACCAGAGGCAATCATATTTCATCCAGCAGAGCTTTACTGCTACTGAAGGCAAATGAGCATAATGGTCACAAATCCAATACATTCAAGATTGGCACTGTCCATAAGAAATCCAGTTACAGGTAGGCCAAACTGCGGGAGGCAGTGGAGGATAGGGGTGCCTGGCGTGCTCTGGTCCATGGGGTCACGAAGAGTCGGACACGACTGAACGACTGAACAACAACAACAAAGCCGTGTTGGTCTGCCATAGTCAAAACAAAATAAAAATTTAAAAAAATAAAAAAAATCCTTCCAGTAGCACCTTAGAGACCAACTGTTATGTATGGGAACCAATAGGAGCTGTTCAACCACCTTACAGGGTCCGCCTCCTTGTGCGACCTAGCCAATTACAGAAGAGCTAGGAGGGCGAACACTCCTATTAGAAACAAGCTAACTAAGGACTCTTTTCTCTGAACACAGTTTTAGGCGGCAGCGAGTCAGTCTGGCTCGGGCAAGCTCACACGCAGCATGGGTTGTTCTTGAGTTCTAGTTCTGTTGTTAATAATAAAGGACATTTGGAACCAACGCTGACTCTGACTCTTATCCTAGCTCAGTACGTAACACCAACCAAGTTTGTTCTTGGTATGAGCTTTCGTGTGCATTCAGATACCTTCAGATAAGAAATCCAGTTGCAGCAGACTTAACTTAAACCTACAACATGGTAAGTCTAAACCTTTACACCAAGCATACTATGTACAGAACACAAGTGTCAGAGGTATCTATTGGAAAGGGTTTGCGACACTGGCAATGATGAGCAGCTACAACCCAATTCCATATTGTTGCAGAAAAGCAAGCCCGCAGGACAACCTGTAACATATCACATAGGTATCACAGATCCCAAACACATGCCACAACGTTCTAGAGAAAGATGTGTTAAATTCATTTTTATTTTTATTTCTTTAGTAATTCAGGCTATCAACCCAAATCTGTCACATCAAGGCATATACATTTTCAGTTTCTTGACAGGGACTCTGAATTGCAGTGCAAGGAACTGCCAATTACACAGAACCCAAACCCCCACATTGTACAAAATATGTCTTTGTATCTTCTGGTCCTCATCCCATTATTTATTAGCTCGATATCAAAGTGTTTACAAGAGGGCCTGGATTTAAAGTACAAATCATCACATCTCACAGAAACAGGTATCAAAAATTATGTTTGCTTTTCTTTTGTAACATGTAATTTTACAGCGTCATCTGCACAGGCTGGAGGTGGGGGGGGGGATATAGGTTTCCTTATAGGTCCCATTCCACAAAGTAGCATACTGGAGCAAGTTTAAGTGCCTCAGGACCTCAAAAGGCCCAGGGCTGGTCTGCCCCAGACGTGATTCTCCATCCCTATCATCAGGAAAAATCAATTGTGAGTGTACATGTGTGCGCACACAATAACAACACATCGCTCTTAAGGACCTACCGCTAACCTGATCATTACCATGTGCAACGAACCTCCACTTCAGACTCTCCCCTTGTTACTACGGTAAGTTAAATTTTTAATCAGGTGTTCTGGGTCAAATTACCAAGCACCCCACCTGTCCCTCTGAGGTCCGTCTGTTATTGCCTTTCCCTTTGATTAACAAACTGGGAATTCCTTAGTAACGGGAGTTTTCCTGTCCAGCGGCCGTGGCCAGTTATATCCACTGCTCTGGGCTTCGGGGGTTAACCTCTCCTTTGCCTATAGATCGGGGCCTCTCTTTATTAGATCCCCTCACTATATCAGTTGACTAAGCCCTCTTAGCAACTCTGTGGCAATCCCAGGTTTTCCGCCCGCTAGCCCCTCCTGAGGGAACTCCAAGACACAAACTATCGTCTTTCAGGTTAGTTTTGCCCTTTTCCTGAGTTCCCCTCCTCAAGAGCTTATATAACTCGCTGGACCAAAAGAACGACGATCTTTTCTTGGCTCAAAAACAAGAGATCTTTATTTATTACAGAGCATAATGGTTTCAGTATAGGTTCATAAGCTTAGATTCTTAACAGTGTAGATTTTTCCTTTCAGTAACATAAACACATCTTCAACAATCCTAACCTAACCTAAACCTAACCTCGCCCCACACCCTCCTTCTTCAGTCACCACTCTCCAACCCTCTCACTCTCACAATCAACCCCTCTCTAACGGCTGCTCCCTCCTTTTAAATAGCGGAATGTCCCGCCTCCCAAGGGGTGCCTGCCACTCAAACTGGGGAGCCCATTAACCCTTAAAACTCCATGGGTCTCTGAACAGCCCCTAACTATGACCTGATTCATTACACCATGCAACAGAGCCATCCTGGATTCCATTATGGGCACCTCCTCATCTTTTTACTTGCTAGGGTTCATTCGTGGTACCTCTGGTGAGTTCAGTGAGCTGAATGTATTACTCCACATCAGGGTGAAGGCAAACGTAACATGTTAAAAAGGGGTTGGATGGTGCAGTTGTTGCCCTCCAAACATAACTTACATTTTCTGTCCCAAGGTGAGTTTCCCCCCCCAAAAAAAGTACAGCTTCCTGCTTCAATTTGCCCCAGAAGGAGTCTGCTATGATGGGCACCAATCAGCTAGCATCTTTGAGACCACCAGACCACTTCTTCCTCTCCCCACACCATCCCTGGATCAATTCGGTAAGGTTTTGGTTTTTTAATGATCTGGAAGGATAGGGTGGTTACGCACTCCCTAATTCCAAGAAGAGTCCCATGGCAGCACTACATGGTTTACAGTGAACTCTTCTCCTGCACTGGTGGGGAACCTGAGATGATGTCCACTTACCTGGGACAAAGCCCCTTCACAGTGGGACATAATTCTGAGCAGACCTGCATATGATTGCTTTGGAGACTTGCACACCTATGCATGAGATTGTGACAGAAGTTTACAGATTTGCCTTATTTACAAATTATTGGCTTCAGTGAAGGCAAGCAGGAGATCCACTACATCATCTCAGATCTCCCAAGGGACTGTTTTCAGCCTGTTAAGTTGTGGGTGGACACAGCAGACGACACAGTGATTTCCAAGCAGCTCTTGTTTATTCTCAGGCTGGAACAGAAGTGAGCTGAAGGGCTCAGCAGCCTGCTTATATAGAACTCAGCTACAAAGCAACAGTAACAACTTTCTGTAGTTACCCAATCCCTGAACGTCACTTTTCAATCCCTCATTTGCATGTGCGGACCTGAGTGAAAACTGCAGCAGAATGAACGATATACACACACCCCTAGTGGCCTAGGGTGATAACTTCAATACATAACACAGCCATCTCACAGCTCTCTCCTTCCACTCTGGGTCCCACTGTAGATTATTATAGTCTAGATAGACAGACTGGCCAAATTTTCTTTTTCTGAAGAAGTAACCACAAGAGCGCCATCTGGACTGTTAACAGAATACTGGTGATAATCTGGATTGCCAGTACTTTCTAAATGGAGGCCTGCAGCTGCTTTTTTCTTCACCATAAAAGTGGGCAATTTCACCATGATTTGTTTTTGTTTTTTTTAAAGTGTGAATAGCACAGAATGTAGTTTAACTCTCTGTCTCCAGATTCAAAAACTGGCAAGCTGCTCTGGCACTCGGCATGCTGTCCCGTTGCGCCAGAAATGGTTTAGTCATGCTGGCGACATGACCCGGAAAGCTGTCTGTGGACAAAGGCCGGCTCCCTCGGCCTGAAGCGAGATGAGCGCCACACCCCATAGTCGCCTTTGACTGGATCTAACCGTCCAGGGGTCTTTTTCCTTTACCTTACCTATAATTTTGTTGAAAGTATTTCAAGGGAACCAAATAAAGGAAAAATAAAAAGTGCATTAAAAGGAAAAGAAAAAAATAAGTTTAATATATCACTATATATGCAAGCAACTCTTTGACATCTGGTGGGAGGGCATTCCACATTGCAGGTGCCACTACCAAGAAGGCCCTCTACCTGCTTCCCTGTAACCTCGTTTCTCGGTGAGGGAACTGCTGGAAGGCCCTCGGAGCTACATCTCAGTGTCCAGAATAAACAATGCTGGGGGAGATGTTCCATCAGTTATACAGGGCCGAGGCCGTTTAGGGCTTTATTCCTCCACGTGTTAAGAGAATTGATCCCAAACACTAAAAAACAGGTTATGGGGCTACGATCCAGTCACGTAGATTAAAATTAAACCTCCTGCTTGGTCTGCTGCCTCCAAGACCACTATCTGCTACCGGGACCAAGGGCACTGCCTGTTCTGCACTCAGCAGGCCCTGCGGGGGAAATAATGAGTTCTTAATAACTGAAACTTCGGGAGGTTTCTTTTCATTAGCATCAAAGCAGCAGTTCGTTCTAACACAGTTTGCACTACCGAGCCGCTAAAGGGTGCTTTAGCATTCCTAATCTGCGTCGGCTAAATTTCTGAGGTAAAGATGCTGTAAACTGGGAAAGGGAAGGGAAACAAGGCTCCGTACACTTAAAGCACATTATTCATGGCTTCCAGCAGAGAATCCTGGGAACTACACACAGGATGCAAACTTATATCGGCCACATCTGCACCATACATTTAAAGAACACTTTATACCAAAGAGTCCTGGGAACTGCAGCTTCTTAAGGGTGCTGAGAGTTGTTAATAGACCCCTTATTCCCCTCACACAGCTGCAATTCCCAGAGTTCCCGGGGAAGAGGGGTTGATTGTTAAACCGCCCTGAGTGTTGTAGCTCTATGAAGGGAATGGGGGGGGGGGTTTCCTCCTAAGAACTCTCAGGACCCTTAACAAGCTACAGATCACAGCATTCTTTGGGGGAGGCCATGACGGTTTAAAGTGGCATTGTAGTCTTTTTCACACACGCACATTGCTCCCTCAAAGCAACCTGGGATTTCATTTGTAGCTGCAATTCCCTAAGCAACATGTGAAGCTAAACGGCTATCCTTTGAAACCCACAGTTATGAAATTCAAACTTAAAAAATTCATACAGAAATGCGCGCGTTATGGTAGGATAAACTGCATACAAAAATGTGTATATTTGGCAAAATTTCACTCAGAAATGTAGATGTGTGTGCATGTGCACTGTTTATTAGGAGATTGTGCGTATTAAAATGCCGGTGGTTTTTTTAAAAGAACAAACCTGATGCACAAATGCGGAAAACTGGACTGAGAACCAGTTGAGTTGAAATCGGCAGGTCCCTCCATCCCTAGGTGGAGCTAATGGGAGATGGCAGTCCAACGAAATCTGGAGAGCAACAGATTTCTCCTCTCTGTATGTTTTAGGAGCCCTCCTCTAGCTCTCTAACTATGGACCGATCCACACACTGAAGTTGGCTGAGGTGAAAAAGATATGAGAAAGTGCTATTGTGCCACAGTCCTGCTACCGGGCTTCCCATAGGCATTTGGGTGGGCCTCTGTAGGAACAGAGTGAGAGCTGGACCATAAAGAAGGCTGATCACTGAAGAATTGATGCTTTTGAGTTATGGTGCTGGAGGAGACACTTGAGAGTCCCATGGACTGCAAAAAGATCAAACATATCCATCCTTAAAGAAATCAGCCCTGAGTGCTCACTGGAAGGGCAGATCCTGAAGTTGAGGCTCCAGTACTTTGGCCACCTCATGAGAAGAGAAGACTCCCTGGAAAAGACCCTGATGTTGGGAAAGATGGAGGGCACAAGGAGAAGGGGACGACAGAGGATGAGATGGTTGGGCAGTGTTCTCGAAGCGACTGGCATGAGTTTGGCCAAACTGTGGGAGGCAGTGGAGGATGGGGGTGCCTGGCGTGCTCTGGTCCATGGGGTCACGAAGAGTTGGACATGACTGAACAACAACAACTGTAGGAACGGGATGCTGGACTCCAGGGGCCATCAACCTCACCTGGCAGGGCTCCTCCTGTCTTCTGAGCCTGCACATTGAAAATCAGTCGATGCACCTCCTGTTGTGTATGGAGGGACAGTGTATCTAAATAGAACCCTTTCCCCTCCCTAAAAGTGTGGCCTGTGAGGGCAAAGCATCCAATAATGGGATGGGAGCACAAATGCTACAATCCAGATTGTAATTTTCCATTTCTGCAGCCAACGTCTTTTCAGGCTCTCGATAACAATGCACGTTGGTAACCGTTGCTACCATGCTTTCTACATCATCTTTACTTTTCATTCTGCGTATTGTAGAGTCTTAATAAACAGATGCTGCACTCCGGGCTGGGGGGGGGGTGTGAGGCAGCAGCGCTGTGTTTTTTCTTTAAATTATGAAGAACAGCGTAACTTTTTAGAAACCTTTGTGCCTTTTTCTGAAAATTAGAAAACTGTTGCCTCTGGTGAACTGCTCCCAAAGCTGGCTAATCCCTTTGAAAGCAGTGAATGGGCACCTGCTATTTTCTCTTCTTGTTAAAGGCATTGTGTTGAAGGAACAGCAGTGCACCTGAGATACTCCTGTGATGAACTAAGAGCTATGAATGTGCAAACAAGGCTCTCCGAAAAGATCCCTGGTGAGGTAACAGCCATGCGAGAGCATCTGTTTTGCATGCTGAAGGTCCTAGGTTCAATCCCCTATGTCAATCCAGGGAGAACTTCCTGCCTGAAATCCTGTCAGGTTGCTGCCAGTCGGTGTAAAGCAATACTGAACTAGATAGATCAATTACAGGTAGGTAGCCGTGTTGGTGCTGGAGGAGACTCTTGAGAGTCCCATGGACTGCAAGAAGATCAAACCTATCCATTCTCAAGGAAATCAGCCATGAGTGCTCACTAGAAGGACAGATCCTGAAGTTGAAGCTCCAGTACTTTGGCCACCTCATGAGAAGAGAAGACTCCCTGGAAAAGACCCTGATGTTGGGAAAGATGGAGGGGCACAAGGAGAAGGGGACGACAGAGGATGAGATGGTTGGACAGTGTTCTCGAAGCTACTAACATGAGTTTGGCCAAACTGCGGGAGGCAGTGAAGGATAGGCGTGCCTGGCGTGCTCTGGTCCATGGGGTCACGAAGAGTCGGACACGACTGAACGACTGAACAACAACAAAGCCGTGTTGGTTTGCCATAGTCAAAACAAAATAAAAAATAAAAATAAATAAATAAATTCCTTCCACCCTTCTGAGTAATACCCCTCCCCACTCTCTCACTATATATAAGGGTCTCCCCACTCTCTCACTATATATAAGGGTCTGGTGACTTCTGTTTCAGTGTATCTGAAGAAGTGTGCATGCACATGAAAGCTCATACCAAGAACAAATGTAGTTGGTCTCTAAGGTGCTACTGGAAGGAATTTTATTATTATTATTATTTAGATAGATCAATGACTCAGTATATGGTTTTTTTAAGAAGACAAAAGCACAAGGCAAAAGGTAGCTACAGTAACTATCATGCATGTTCCCTCAAGTCAGGAAGACAAAAACTTAGATGAGAACTGTTCCTTCTACAAATAAGCCACAGAGACTGTCCAACCTTCCAAGTGTCCCTATTTTGCAGGGCAGTCACGGATTTACAGATGCTGTCCCAGTTTCTGATTTGATCCTCGAATCTCCTACTTTGCCGTAGGACATCAACTCCCATCATCCCTAGCTACCAGTGGTCAGGAATGATGAGAACTGTAGTCCAAAAACAGCTGGAGACCCAAGTCTGGGAGACCCTGTCTTAAAGTTATGGTCTGGGAAAGGCTCCTAGGGCTGGAGGGTGGGGCAAGGCAGGTTGGAAAAGCCATTGCCTGATGGCCAGCACAAAATCTCTCTTCCCCATTGTTATAATTTAAACAGAAATACAATACATCTCACCATAGTGGGGACTATATGCTTCTCAGTTGGCTATCAGGTGCTAACGGCTGATGGGCAACATCAAGGCTTCTCCAGCTCTCCCTTGGTGAGTTAGAATCATAGAATCATAGAGTTGGAAGAGACTACAAGGGCCATCCAGTCCAACCCCCTGCCAAGCAGGAAACAACATCAAAGAATTCCTGACAGATGGCTGTCAAGCCTCTGCTTAAAGACCTCCAAAGAAGGAGACTCCACCACACTCCTTGGCAGCAAATTCCACTGTCGAACAGCTCTTACTGTCAGGAAGTTCTTCCTAATGTTTAGGTGGAATCATCTTTCTTGTAGTTTGAATCCATTGCCCCGTGTCCGCTTCTCTGGAGCAGCAGAAAACAACCTTTCTCCCTCCTCTATATGACATCCTTTTATATATTTGAACATGGCTATCATATCACCCCTTCACCTTCTCTTCTCCAGGCTAAACATACCCAGCTCCCTAAGCCGTTCCTCATAAGGCATTGTTTCCAGGCCTTTGACCATTTTGGTTGCCCTCTTCTGGACATTAAAGTTCTTTTTCTTTAATGCAGACTTACAATGGACATCCGTCTCAATAGGTGATGCTGTCAAATAGAGAACTACCCTCTGTAGAACAGGACATATAGCTGGTCTACTTCCCTTTTCTGCATCTGTCCCTAACTTTATGCTCTCCAAAGGCTTATCAGAGAAGGAGCTTGCTAGTATTCGAATTTTCTCCAGCTGCTGGGGGAAAGTACTTGAGATACAAACATGATGTACTCTCATGGTTTGGTGCTCCTTAATAGGATAGGTTGGTCCACGTCCTTTCATTACTGATCTAGCTCAGGTAATAAACCTTGGGGCTCCATTAAGTTGATCCATCGCACATTACATCTCCCTAGCCGGCATGAGTTTTGTAGCTTTCTGCAAAATCTCTCTTTAAGCATGCAACAACACACCACTCCGAACTCAACCTCTCCTTTTCTCTCCTTTAATCTGAAGTTAATTTACGACACCACACACAAATCGTGGAAATTATTACTTTTGCTAGAGCCTCATTACCGCCTCTTGATACTTTTACTGGTTAAACTTCACGCCATTATGTAAAATACCGGGAGCAAAGCAACGGCTGATTTCCTTAATCCCTTTCAGGCAAAGCCTCAGCTGCATCAACGAGAAATGCGGTTCCACAGGAGAGAACACACGAGGCAGCTAAATTAAGATTTGCCTCCTTCACCGTTCAGATGACAAAGTGAGGATTATCTTTCTTGCTTTGTGAGCCTCGCCTTTTTATTTTATTTTTCAAACCACAGAAAGAAAAGAAAAGGTTCTGGTTGGTTTCTTGAGGCCTCCTACAACGACCATGACTGCAATTACTGAATTAGGCGACCATTTCCTTCCTTTCCTGGTGGCAGTCCTGCATAGGGGAGTAAGGGGAGAAATCCAGCTCCATTCCTATTTAAACATAAAGTTACCAAATTCACATT
The DNA here is from genome assembly GCF_009819535.1 of Lacerta agilis. NCBI lineage: Eukaryota > Metazoa > Chordata > Lepidosauria > Squamata > Lacertidae > Lacerta > Lacerta agilis. Next base: position 102,476,573 of record NC_046314.1, on the reverse strand, counting down.
TCCCAAAACAGTGTGTGAAGCATAACACAGGTATCCTTCAAAATTTGCACTTTTCCAAATTTTGCAACACGGTTCTCCTGCCAAGCAATGTGATGGAAATGCATACACTGTGGCAAATTGTGTATGCATTTTAGTGAAAATAAGATATACAAAAATCCATATCAGGCAGCAAGATTCCAAAGGTCTTGGCACTTAACCAGGAGGGCTTTTGTGTTCCTTGGGAATGAGGCATGGCAGAGACTGTTGTGTCCTTATGCAATATGGCTTATTTTACACATATTTAAAACTTGAGTTTCAGTGGAAGGAGTGCAGCAGAACATTGCACCGCAAGAGTGTCTATCACTTCTCTTATAGGTTCAGCAAGCTTGGGTCCCAAGCATCAGCCATCCAGCCAGGCTTCCAGGTCTCTGCATTCACGTGCAGCCTCCTCCGGCCAGTGCCACATGGAGTTCTCCCCTTGCCTTCTTATTCCCAGAAACCCTTGCTCCAAAACCTCTGTTTTAAAAGGACACCTCTTTTGATGTGCATCACACCCCCTATTATACTAGCAACCTCCCCCTTTCAATTCTTCTGTGTCTGTCCACTTCTCAGCTGGGGGAAGGACAACATCTGCCTGGTCAATTGTTCTTAATGGCTGTCTTTGTGTTAACAGCACTGCTATCAGCAAACTGAGCCTAATATAGTTATGTTACATGTCACATGTCTGCATAACATCCTGTTATGTTGCATGTCACATGTCTGCGTAATGTCCCAGCACTGCTTGCTGGGAACATCCGTTTTGTGTATAGTTTTCGCTTATGCTTTGGACAAGAAGATTAGACATGTTTTCTCTTTGTCCTGATGTATGCTTAATAAAATGCTTGTAGATATGCTCACACAAGCCTCTCGCGCCACTTCTGTTACGCAATGGACTCTGCAGATAGTGTGCCCAGCCTTTTGAAGGTCTGGGTCGCTGAATTTTGGCTGCTCCAGGGATCGGACATCGCCTGGCAGTTCAGCCGGCAGGGGGTGAGCCAGCTGGGGGCCTGCCAGATGCCCGTTCCCCTGGTAAATTGCCAACATGTCTATCTGTTTTCCAACAAAAAAATGTGTTGTTATGGGTTTGTAGTATGGTTACTAGACGTCCCCGTTTCCTGGGGACAGTTCCTGGATTTACAAATCTGTCCCTGGACAAAATCCGTCCCCGGAATGTCCCCGGATTTCATATAATGTCCCCAGATTTGTATTTTAAGTGTTGTAGATTTATTAGTTTTATTAGATCCTGAAGTTGAGGCTCCAGTACTTTGGCCACCTCATGAGAAGAGAAGACTCCCTAGAAAAGACCCTGATGTTGGGAAAGATGGAGGGCACAAGGAGAAGGGGACGACAGAGGATGAGATGGTTGGACAGTGTTCTCAAAGCGACTGGCATGAGTTTGGCCAAACTGCGAGAGGCAGTGAAGGATAGGGGTGCCTGGCGTGCTCTGGTCCATGGGGTCACGAAGAGTCGGACACGACTGAACGACTGAACAACAACATGATTTATTAGTAGGGAATGAATGTTGCGTGATTGGTTCAACAGCACAATACACATCATATGGGGACTTCTGGCGAGGTAACATGGCAGGCACCACGGCAGCAAGCAGCTCCTGAAGGCAGACAGAGTCAACTGTGCTACGAGGCTGGCTCAGGGCTGCTGATACTGCCGCTGTCGCTGTGGAGCGGGAACCAAGGACGCCCGGCGCGCCAACTGGAGGAACCGCTGACCCCCCCGTGACCCAAATTGAGCAAGAGCGCCCAGCCACCCAGCTGACTGCCCAGCGGCGCTCCAGGGCCAGGAAAACCCCGGAGCTGACGCAGGGAGAAGGAGGAGAGGAGGAAGAGAAGGAAGAGAGAGAAAGAGGAAAGAGAAAAAAGAGGGGAGCCCCAACTGGAGAGTACTGGGAGGACAAGGGCACGTGGCAAAGCCCAGGTCCAACCCAAGCCTACTCCATGGTGGCTAGCACACCAAGAGAGCAGGCCGGGGCTGCACAACAGGGGAGACCACAGAAGAGAAGATATTGCTTCTTAATTATTCTTTTTTTAAATAACTTTTTTTTCTCTTTTCAAAAAAAAAAAAAAGTGTCCCCGCATTCTTTGGGGGGTGGATCTGGTAACCTTAGTTTGTGGGAGTGCCAGATCCTCCCCATAATGTGAGACTGGGGCGGCAGGACCTCCTTATGTGAGACATAATGATGTGAGGCTTGGGCGGCAGGACCTCCGGGCCTTATTCTGGCGGAAGGAACTCCTCCTGGAGGCCACGGAATCTGCTTGGTCCATGGCTGGTTTCCTCGCAGTCATAAAGTGGGCTCTTGGGAACGAGACAGAGTAACATCTCTCCAGGGTTTTTCAGGCAGGGCGTCTCTCCCAGCCCTATCTGGACCTGGGACCTTCTGCCTGAAAAGCAGCCACTGAGCTGCAGCCCTTTCCCCAAAAGCTTTTGGAGCGGCAGTTGGGTGCAGTGGTTAGAGCAGTGGTTCTCAAAGGGTATGGCGCCGGCGAGGACGGGGAGTGTGGCAGAAAGATTCAAGGGCAATCACGTAAAACATTTTAGCATGCTATTATAGTATCAAAATATTTTATTTTTATTGTTTGCAGAATACGGATAGATACCTTTTGCAAATGAGAGCAGGAGAGCACCGAGTGGTAACGGACGGAGGACAATACCAGCTGCAGTCTTTTTGCTTTCCAATGTATTGCTTATCAGCTACAAAGTTCAATGTGGCGCAAGCAAAGTTTTATTCTGAAAGGCATGGCCTAGAGGAAAACGTTTTGAGACCGGCCAGGTTAGAGCGTAGGGTTAGGACCTTGGAGAGAGCAGGGTTCAAATTCCCTTCTACTTGCTCAGTCAGTGGAGCATGAGACTCTTAACCACGGGGGTGTGGGTTCGAGCCCCACGTTGGGTAAAAAGATTCCTGCATTGCGGGGGGTTGGACTAGATAACCCTTGGGATCCCTTCCAACTCTGCCATTCTATAGTTCTATAATGCCTGGATTTAGTAAAAGTTAGAATTAATCAAGGTTGGGTTAAATTAATCAAGGTTTGATTAAACTTTGCCAGACACGGAAACCCACTGGAATGGCCATTAGCAGGGGACAAAGGTATGGGAGAGTGGGGTCCTTTCCTTGTTGGGTGCTAGTGGGCAGAGGCAAATGCCGGGTTTAGGGTTTCAACTTTGAATGACAGGCTGGGGAGAATCCTTGGAGTCAGTTAGCAGGGAGAAGGAGGGGCAGAACTCCAGGTGAGCTGCAGAAGACAGGTTGTAACTGACACACAGGATAGCTTTTTGCTGTCCTTGATTTGTTTTTATATGATTTTATGAGCTGTGTTACTGGTTTTATGTTGTATTCTTGTTTTAACTATGTTGTTTACTTTTTTCCGTTCAAAATGCAGAGTTTTAAAAAATAATTATGTGGTTTATGAATGTTTTAAATAAATAAATAAATAAATAAATAAATAAAAGCCAGAGAAACAGTCCAGGCTTCCTTGCACCCCTTTTGATCCTGCTTTCAAAACACTCCAACTGAAAACGAGCCTCTTAACGACACTGCTCCATCTACCTCTTTGGCATTTTCAACGTTAGCTTCCGCGGGCAGCTGCCCTTCGCAGCCCCGCACATGGGAGATTCCGGGAGCGGCTTTCCGAACCACTCCCTGAAGTGTATAGAAAAACCACAAAGTGGCTTGTGACTCCCTTTGGGCTGCCTCCACCTAATGCGCGGAGAGGAGTCTTCGGGTCCTAAAGTGAAGGCCCCCTCCACCGGGGAGCAGGGGCTGTCCTCAGTACTGCCTGCAGCGCATACTGAAAGTATGGACAGGCGAGTAGAGGTTCGACACCTCCCTCATACCTCACTGACCGCCGCGAAACGGAGCCGGTGATAGGCGCCGTGTTCTGGAGATCTCGGGCAAACGCGCGGGCACCAAGTACGGTGGCCGAGGAGGATCTTCGCCAACATGGCGGCCGCCATAGTTGCCGTGGCTCAAAGAGCCTGCAGCGCCGGAACCCTCAGAGCCGCGTGGAGAGGTGAAGCCCCCCTTTTTACTTATTCTTGCTTCCTCGGCGGGGTCGGGAAGCTGTTGGCCTCCGGCTGCTCTCGCCCTTCGAGGCGGCGGCTTCTGTACCTCGTAGGTTCTCCTCGCCTGACTCCTCTGCCCAGATCCTTCCGCCTCCCATCGCCGCCGCCTTGGGCTTTGTGGTCCTCGGTGCGGCGCAGCTTTCCAGGCAGCGAAACCACAAACAGGCCCCTGTCGCGAGGGTTCCACACTCGCAAGCGACCGTGCAGATAGGATAGGATCGCACGTTTACCTGGGAGTAAAACCCCATTGAGCACAGCGCGGTTGACCGTTGAGAGAATATGCAATATAGTTATCAGTTGTTATTTTTTAATGGTGTGTGTGTGTGTGTCCCCCGTTTTTAGTGGTTCTTATTTTTATCCGTAAACCGCCTCCAGTCCCTGCTGGGGTGGGGGAATGTAGAGCATAAATAAAGGAGCCATTTGGCACCTAGATTATATATCTGAGTTTCTAACACTGCTTTGTTGAACATAACTGCACCCCACCCACCCCCGTAAACGTACATGGTTTTTCTCTGCAGGAGACTGACACAGGAAGCTGCATTATACCAATGGCCCATCTAGTTCCCCAATGTGGGGCCCTCCAGGTGTTAAGACTTATAACTTCCACCATTCCTGAGCAACAACCTGCAGTCAAACAACCCCTGGAGGTCATCACATTGGTAACCAGTTGGCTATACTGGCTGGCAGTGGATTTTCATAGTTTTAAACCTAGATCTTTTCCAGCCTTCCTTGGAGATGCCAGGGATGTTTAAACTGGAAGAAAGGAGGTTATGACTAAACACCAGTACTTTCTGGCAATAAAAGCTGTTGGACAGTGGAACAGTCTCCCTCAGGAAGTCGTGGACTCTCCTTCCTTGGAGGTTTTAAGCAGAGGTTGGATGGCCATCTGACATAGATGCTTTTGCGGAGATTCTTGTATTGCAGGAGGTTGGACTAGATGACCCTTGGGGTCCATTCCAACTCTACAGTTCTATAATTCTATGACATAAGAAATGATGCAATAAAGATACAATTAAAAACCAATCTGAATGTTTAGTGTGATGGGTATGCCATCTCCTGACTTCCACCACAAATCCACAGATCACCAGAATGAAGCTTACAGTTTGGGAACCTCTGGTCTGGTCAATAAGCACAGGGGACAGCTATTTCCAGTGCAGATCAGCTATTTCCAGTGCCAGTTTGCTAGGACGGAGTCCTTTGGCCCTCCATGAGTCCCATGGGTTGTCCATATGCCACACATGTTATTGAGATCTGTTATTGAGAGCCTGAGGCACCCCTCAGCTACGATTCTCTGAAATAAAGGGCACCCATTAATTTGAGGTGTTGCCATATTTTGAAGTAAAAGTCATTTGAGCAATTGTGTCCCTGAAAGGTGGTGAAACACGAACTATGCAGGGTTGTGGGGCTTCTTGTTCAGTGTAATTCTTTTGTAATGCAATTTAACATTTTGCCTTTTTGGATTCTGTTCAGATAAAAGATACAGAAAACTTGAGGTGAAGGAGTTGGTTGCCCACTAGAAGATTAAAATTAATAGGACTGGATGTTTCTAGAGCTGCAATCTTGCAGCTTAATCAGGTTTCTTTGTACATTAACTTTCCTAGAACATTGCAGCTATTTCAGCCCAGGTGTTTTTGGTTTACAGTCCTGGTGAAAGGGAGCAATTTATAGAAAGGCAACAGCTGTGGGAGTTTCTCCACCTTCCTGTGTGGTTATTCATCAGCCATAACTATTTCTGTTGCTCACATATTAGTTCTGCATATTGGGCGACTCGATATAAACCAGTAGTTCTCAGTTGTGTTTCAGAGAATCCCAAAGGTTCTTCCAGTGAGTTCTTCCAGTGAGAAGATCACTTTCTTCAATGCCAGCTTTGCCAATCCATTCAGTCTTCCTGCTTTAATGTGAAGCCACAAAGAGCAGTCCTCTTCTTTGAAACTTAATCCAAAAATGGGTCTTTGAAACTTGCTTTGAATCTTGCCCTCATTTCCCCCACCCGAAACCCAGTCGTGCCTTGTCCTGGTGCTGTAGCTAACTAACTTAAATGCAAGTCTATTTTTAAAGTAAGAATGGAGCATATCAGCATTTCTGTATTGCAGGAAGTTGGACTACAAGACCCTGAGGGTCCCTTCCAACTCTACGATTCTGTGATTCTTGTAACTTATAGAAGGGCTTTGTTAACATGGATCTTGACATTTGAACTTGCTGTTTTCATTTATTAGTTGCTCTTTTCAGAAAGGTGAAACTCAAAGTGGCTTACAGAAACAAACAGTAAATAAAAACATGAAACCCAAGAGTAAAAACAATCTAAAATGCTCACCAATGTAAAGGTAAAGGGACCTCTGGCCGTTAGGTCCAGTCGCAGACGACTCTGGGGTTGCGGCGCTCATCTCGCTTTATTGGCTGAGGGAGCTGGCGTACAACTTCTGTGTCATGTGGCCAGCATGCTTGAGCCGCTTCTGGCGAACCAGAGCAGCGCACGGAAACGCCGTTTACCTCTCCGCCAGAGCGGTACCTATTTATCTGCTTGCACTTTGATGAGATATATATATAAAAGAGCAGATCCAGCTCAACCCTATTCCATTAAGTCAGAAAAATGTGGAGCAATGACCTGAGTGAATAAGAATGTGGTTTTTTTTTGCCTGGCACCTAAACATGGATAGTGATGACACCAGTTGCAATGCCCTAGGAAGAGCACTCAACAAGTGGGACGCCACCACCAAGAAGGCCCTTTATTGTGTTGCCACCCTCAAAGTGTTCTAAGAATAGAATTCATAGGGTTGTTGTATTATGCTTACACACAAGCCTCATGGGTTACTTTATTTTTTGCTTGCTATTTGTTTCTTAATTAACGATTTAACAAAGAAAGTATAATAGTGGGGAAGGGGGGGGGGCAAGAGGGATGTGAAGAAGGAAAAAACCCGAAACAGTAAGCTGATTTTAAGATACAATAACCATTCATACATCCATCTTAATTTAAGCATATACATTAATAAAAATCATCCAAATATCTAGATAGGTATCCACATAAAATCGATGTTGTTATAAAAAAAGGCTTCAAGTGTACCAAGGGCTGTGAGGCCCTCAGAACATCATAGCTGCCAACTTTCCCTTTTTTTGTGGGAAATTTCCTTATTCCAGCGCAGTTTCCCACTGCAAAAAAGGGAACGTTGACAGCTATGGCCGTTTCTCAATGCAAGAAAAAGGAAGGTTGACAGCTATGCAGAACTTTGTGTAACAGGCAGTAGGTGTTTTTCCTGTTATTATTATTATTATTATTATTATTATTATTATTACAGTGGTACCTCTGGTTACGAACGGGATCCGTCCCGGAGCCCTGTTCGTAACGCATGACGTGTGTAACCTGAAGCGCCACGTCCGCGCATGTGCGCAACGTGATTCGGTGCTTCTGCGCATGCGCGTGACATCATTTGACGCGTCTGCGCATGCGCGAACCACTGAACCCGGAAGTAGCGCATTCCATTATTTCCAGGTTTGGCGTGTTCGTAACCCGTGTTGTACGCATCCTGAAGCATTCGTAACAAGAGGTACGACTGTAATTGTATACCGCCCTTCATCTAGATCTCAGGGTGGTTCACAACAACAAAAATACAATATAAGAAAACAAATGAGGTGATAAAAACAAGGAGAAACAAACAAAAGCTAATAACACCCCCTTCCCCCACATCATGGTGGCCATAAGGGCTTGCAAAATCTGCTTTTGCTGTCCTTCTGCTAATCACCCATGAGTGCGATCCTGATAAGGATCTGGCCCATGAAGCCAAAGAGGTTCCCCATTCCTGGTCTTAAGGTTGCTTAATTATTCATAGCATGGACTTCTTTTTGTTGTTGTTGTTCAGTCGTTCAGTCGTGTCCGACTCTTCGTGACCCCATGGACCAGAGCACGCCAGGCACGCCTATCCTTCACCGCCTCCCGCAGTTTGGCCAAACTCATGTTAGTAGCTTCGAGAATACTGTCCAACCATCTCATCCTTTGTCGTCCCCTTTTCCTTGTGCCCTCCATCTTTCCCAACATCAGGGTCTTTTCCAGGGAGTCTTCTCTTCTCATGAGGTGGCCAAAGTACTGGAGCCTCAACTTCAGGATCTGTCCTTCTAGTGAGCACTCGGGGCCGATTTCCTTGAGAATGGATAGGTTTGATCTTCTTGCAGTCCATGGGACTCTCAAGAGTCTCCTCCAGCCCATAATTCAAAAGCATCAATTCTTCGGCGATCAGCCTTCTTGATGGTCCAGCTCTCACTTCCGTACATTACTACTGGGAAAACCATAGCTTTAACTATACGGACCTTTGTTGGCAAGGTGATGTCTTTGCTTTTTAAGATGCTGTCTAGGTTTGTCATTGCTTTTCTCCCAAGAAGCAGGCGTCTTCTAATTTCGTGACTGCTGTCACCATCTGCAGTGATCGTGGAACCCAAGAAAGTGAAATCTCTCACTGCCTCCATTTCTTCCCCTTCTATTTGCCAGGAGGTGATGGGACCAGTGGCCATGATCTTAGTTTTTTTTGATGTTGAGCTTCAGACCATATTTTGCGCTCTCTTCTTTCACCCTCATTAAAAGGTTCTTTAATTCTTCCTCACTTTCTGCCATCAAGGTAGTATCATCAGCATATCTGAGGTTGTTGATATTTTTTCCGGCAATCTTAATTCCGGTTTGGGATTCATCCAGCCCAGCCTTTCGCATGATGAATTCTGCATATAAGTTAAATAAGCAGGGAGACAATATACAGCCTTGTCGTACTCCTTTCCCAATTTTGAACCAATCAGTTATTCCATATCCAGTTCTAACTGTAGCTTCTTGTCCCACATACAGATTACTCAGGAGACGGATGAGGTGATCCGGCACTCCCATTTCTTTAAGAACTTTCCATAGTTTGCTGTGGTCGACACAGTCAAATGCTTTTGCGTAGTCAATGAAGCAGAAGTAGATGTTTTTCTGGAACTCTCTAGCTTTCTCCATAATCCAGCGCATGTTTGCAATTTGGTCTCTGGTTCCTCTGCCCCTTCGAAATCCAGCTTGCACTTCTGGGAGTTCTCGGTCCACGTACTGCTTAAGCCTGCCTTGTAGAATTTTAAGCATAACCTTGCTAGCGTGTGAAATGAGTGCAATTGTGCGGTAGTTAGAGCATTCTTTGGCACTGCCCTTCTTTGGGATTGGGATGTAAACTGATCTTCTCCAATCCTCTGGCCACTGCTGAGTTTTCCAAACTTGTTGGCATATTGAGTGTAGCACCTTAACAGCATCATCTTTTAGGATTTTAAATAGTTCAGCTGGAATATCATCACTTCCACTGGCCTTGTTGTTAGCAAGGCTTTCTAAGGCCCATTTGACTTCACTCTCCAGGATGGACTTCTTAGTAGGAACCTATACAAAACAGAGGCTATGGGGATCCGAAAACGCTGTTGGTTAAGAGGCAAGTGCTTGATTAACAAAAAGTCTTTAATTGGTTGACAACCCTAGTTAAGATTAATGATGATGTTTACTGTGGTGCCTGGTGATGTAAACAGCACTGAAATCAGTTACCTGCCGGTGTTTATAACTCTTGTGTTTATTATCCAGTAGCTCCTTTTCCTTCTAATTGGCTTTCTGTGCATTTTCCCATCCTCATCCAGCTAAAATCAATTTCTTTATTGGGCAGCTGTTGTAAACTGTTGTCTTTGCCTCATTTCTCCGATTCTGTTGTCAGACTTCTCATTGGAATCGGCTCCCTCTCCCTCCATCATGATAATTCTGTTGAAATTGTTTTCACCAAATGCTGTTCGCCTTCCATCGTGTCTTATTAAGGGTTAAGCACCAGGCAATTGGGTTTCAGTGCCCATTGAGAGCTGGCTGTTAGGCCAGGTGAGCCAGAAACTCAGGCGTAAACCACAAACAAGGATCATGGGAAGCTGCACCATCAAGGGCTAACAGCGGGCATTCATTCATTTATTACATTTATATACCACATTTTCCTCCAAGGAGCTCAAGATACATGGTTCTCCCCTCCGCCTCCCCATTTTATCCTTACAACAACCCTGTGAGGTAGCATAGGCTGAGAGACAGTGACTGGTGCAAGCTCACCCATTGAGCACTGTGGTTGAGTGTGGAGTCAAACCCACGTCTTCCAGGTCCTAAGCCAACACTCTAACCCAGTGTTTCTCAAACTTGGACTACAACTCCCATCATCCCTGACCACTGGTCCTGATAGCTAGGGGTGATGGGAGTTGTAGTCCAATAACAGCTGGGGACCCAAGGAAAGTGTATGGATTGATGTAGGCTCCAGAAGCATTGGTTTAATACACCAGGCTGTGCTAAATGCCTTATGGCAGAGGTTTTCAACCTTTTTTAGTCCATGTCTCCCTTGACCAACTACATTCTTTCTGCGGCACCCCTGTGGGGCTCAGGAGCCCAGCCATGTCACCCCTTGCCTGCAGAGCTGGCAGCCTCTCACCCTTTTTCGGACACCCTCCCTTGTGGAGTGTTCTCTCAGCCTCCTCTCCCTACTCCTTCGGATTCCTCCGGGCAGCCACTGCCGCCACCCCTAGTCTCTGAGCTGCTTCCCCCCAACACCCAGCCAGCCCCAAAGAGAGGTGCCTCCCAGAGGCACCATTCACTTGCGGAGCTTATAGACAGGGCTGCTGCGACAAACAGTTGTGCAACCCTTTGGGATGCGGAGGTGTGAGAGGGCATCAGAGGAGGGATGGAATGAAAGAGGGACAGAGGCCAGTGTTGCTCAAGGAACCTCTGACCATCATTCAAGGCACCCTGGTTGAAAACCACTGTCTTATGGGGGTGATTTGACATTGGGGGTGCAGAAGAAAGATACAACCTGGAAAAGAAGAAGATACAACTGAGAATGTCAAGTTCAGAACTGGGCATGATGGAAACAACAAAAGATGATGAAGGAGCTGGAAAGAGTGGACTTTGGGGGGGGGAGAGATCCGTGGGGGATGGGAAGGTAAAAGGGAAGGGTTAGAATGGTTAGGAAAGGTATGGGGTGAAGGTAGATTTTTTAAAGGGGAAATACAAATAGCTGACCACGAAACTCCGAAACCAGAGGGGGGGAAACGGTGTAAGAAAATTGGAAGAAATGTATAAATATTTGAAAGGAAGTGATTAATAAATATTTGAAATTGGAATCAGAAGATGTGTAAGGCTAAAGTAATTCGAAGTTTAATTTAAGAGAGGATGTAAGAAGTTGAAGTCGTGTATTGTTTATTTTGTTAGGAATAAGATTATAGGTACATGATGATTTAGATTTGTAAAGAATAAGATTAGTTGTGAGAAGGAAGATTTTACAATGTTACAAAGTTACTAAAGAAGATTAGATATGAATGCAGAAGAGAGGACGCGAGGAAGTCCCAAAATAATGGTTATAAAGAAGATAAGGATAGTTAAATAAGTGTGTGTAAGTTTTTTTCTTTTTTGTATTGTTTTGTAGTTTTTTTGTAGTGTGTGTTTTATTTTGTGTGTTTTTATTGTTAAAATTTAATAAATTCTTATAAAATGACATTGGGGATGCATCATAAATCAGTCAGTTAGATTAATAGATCTAACGCCTATTAAGATTTATGTTAATAAATCTAAAAATAGTGTCCCCAATTAATTTGGCAGCCAGGGTTTCAAAAATCATTCATAATTTTTAATGCAAAAATGGCAAGTGGCAGGATTGTCTTAGAAGAGACATTCCCCCCTTTCCAAGATGGCATGTGCATGCATTTGTAAAACAAACAAACAAAAAAAAAAAAACCCAAAGCAAAATGTGCTCCCTTTTCTTCTTCAGAAATATTATCTTATTTACGTTAATTTAATTTATCAGCTAACATTTTTTTAACTGGGTGACAGCCCTGTTGGTTAGGTTAACCTCTCTTTGCTACTCTTCCCAGGCTGCGCCTTGATTCCAGGGTCTGGAGTCAATTGTCAGTATGCTACCTTGGCATATGCTTTGCAGACGCATTGCTACATTTCCGGCCCCCGCGACGTGACTGTGCAGCCATGCAGGCGCAGCAGCTTCTTCAACAAATGTAAGTCTTGTAAACAGCAGGTGCTGCGGCTTATAACCAGAAACAACATTTGCGTAGCTTTTCTCCCCTCTCGGGCCACCGTCCTGTATCCATTTAACCCGCCCATTGAAGCCCTTGAAGCTGAGCCTAAGTAACTGGGTACCATCTTGATTTCAGTAGGAGGAAATTGAACACATACTTAGGCTGCACATGTCCTGATGTGCTCGCTCGGGACTTCATGTCCTCCACGGAAACCATGAGACTGTCTTAGTGCATCAGGGGCTTAACGTTGTGTGGCCAGAGATGAAATTTGCTCAGATTCACGTGGAATTGGATGCCAGAGTGAGTCTTGAGGAAGCATCCAAAGCACCAGTCAACAGTGTGATGCAGCAGTTAAAAAAGCCAATGCATTTCTGGGCTCCATCAATAGGAGTATAGCATCTAGATCAAGGGAAGTAATAGTACCACTGTACTCCGCTCTGGTCAGACCTCACCTGGAATACTGTCCAGTTCTGGGCACCACAGTTCAAGAAGGATACTGACAAGCTGGAACGTGTCCAGAGGAGGGAAACCAAAATGGTCAAAGGCCTGGAAACGGTGCCTTATGAGGAACGGCTTAGGGAGCTGGGTATGTTTAGCCTGGAGAAGAGAAGGTTAAGGGGTGATATGATAGCCATGTTCAAATCTATGAAAGGATGTCATATAGAGGAGGGAGAAAGGTTGTTTTCTACTGCTCCAGAGAAGTGGACACGGAGCAATGGATTCAAACTACAAGGAAGAAGATTCCACCTAAACATTAGGAAGAACTTCCTGACAGTAAGAGCTGTTCGACAGAGGAATTTGCTGCCAAGGAGTGTGGTGGAGTCTCTTTCTTTGGAGGTCTTTAAGCAGAGGCTTGACAGCCATCTGTCAGGAATGCTTTGATGGTGTTTCCTGCTTGGCAGAGGGTTGGACTGGATGGCCCTTGTGGTCTCTTCCAACTCTATGATTCTGTGATTCACCATCTGGTCAGGTTATTGTGGATCAGTTTGATTTGTGGCAGTCTGAGAATGTGGAGGTGCTATAATCCCCTAAGAAGACAGGTAAAGATAAAGGTAAAGGGACCCCTGACCATTAGGTCCAGTCGTGGACAACTCTGGGGTTGCAGTGCTCATCTCGCTTTATTGGCCGAGGGAGCCGGCGTACAGCTTCTGGGTCATGTGGCCAGCATGACTAAGCCGCTTCTTGCGAACCAGAGCAGTGCACGGAAACGCCGTTTACCTTCCCGTTGGAGTGGTACCTATTTATCTACTTGCACTTTGTCGTGCTTTCGAACTGTTAGGTTGGCAGGAGCAGGGACCAAGCAATGGGAGCTCACCCCATCGTGGGGATTCGAACTGCCAGCCTTCTGATCAGCAAGCTCTAGGCTCTGTGGTTTAACCCACAGCGCCACCCGCATCCCCTAAGAAGACTTGTTTGGGCCCACAAATGCAAGGTGTTGTGAAGTGGGTAGTGGTGATCCAACTTCAGGCACGTTTAGATAAATTATCTGGGCCCTTTTGAGTCTGGCTTTGTGCCTGGATAGGGTACCAAAGCTGCCTCAGTTGTGCCTATTAAAGCCCTTAGGAGAAGGACGGAGAAGTGGTTTTCTTTGACCTTTCCTCAGCTTTTGATACCATCAAGAAAAGTACTGTTGGATCAGGCCAAAAGCCCAGCTAGTCCAGCATCCTGTCCTCACAGTGGCCAACCCAGAGGCTTATGGGAATTCCAGAAGCAGGACCTGTGCCACAACACCCTTTTTTTTTTTATTCCCAGCAACTGGTATTCAGAGAATGCTTCCTTCAACAGTGGTGAGAGAACATAGTCATTAATATATATAAATGCAGTAGGTTAATCCCAACTCTTTATTTGCTTATTATTTGTATTCAGCATGGTTCGCACTTCAAGACAAGGGTTGGGAACCATTGGACCTCCAGATGTTTCTGAACTACACAGTGGTGTAGCATTGGGGGGCAGAGGGGCAGTGTCCCCAGGAGCAAAATTCTGGAGGGGCGCAATGCCCTTGCCCCCTGTCCCCTGGGCTGCCCAAGCCAGAAGGATGAGAAAGGCACGCAGCCACTGTCACCAGCAGCGCCAGCAGCCATGTGTCTTGCAGGTTCCATACACCCCATTCTCTGGCCCTTGCCTCCACCGCAGCTGCCCAGTCCACTAGGGAGGCACAACACTTTCCCTGCTCCGGGCACCAGCAGCCCACGCTACACCACTGGAACTACAGCTCCCATCATCCCCAGCAAGCATAGCCAATAGCCAGGGGTGATAAGGTTTGTGTTGTACTGCAGCAAACTATAGTGGGGCAAAGTTTCCCCACACCTGGTTTAAAATAACATTTATTACACCCAGTACACAAATGTGAAGGGAAGAGGAGAATAAGTGCATGGAGGCACCTTTGCATGTGATTGAACCTTGAGAGGAGGAGCAAAATAACAGATGGTCCCAGCTGAGCTGGCAGAGAAGGCCATGCTTTGGATCGATTGGATAAGCCCTCCTGGATCTGACCAAAGCCTTATCTAGAAGCAGCATCCTGTTTTCAGAGTGGCCAACCTGATGCCTATGGGAAGCCCTCGGGCAGGGCATGAGTGCCACAACACTCTCCCCCTATAATTCCCCAGCGGCTGTCATTCAGAGGCATGCTGACTCAGATCTTGGGAGGTAGCATCCAGCCTGGAGGTAGCATCCAGCCATCACAACATGTTATCAGTCTCTTGTCACAATCTGTGCCCTTTTGCTTTGTGATATTTAACCGTAAGGAGCTGAATGCCCCGTGCACGCTTTGGTTTCCATGATGAACATTTGAAGGCCCTCTTCTGTGTCCCTGTGGCTAGTTAAGAGCTCAGAGCTGGGAATTTAGGGGAAATCACAGGAAGTGATCAATGTCCTTTGACGCTGGCTGGGCACTGTCACAGTATGAGGTGTTGCAGGAGACTGGAAGGGGCACTTAGCGGCATTGTCACCACACGCTGTGAATTGATTCCTTTCTGTTTCCATTCCTTTCTGCCTTGCCTGTGGAAGATGGAAAGGCAGCAGGGTTGGGGAGGGAGCAAGGCTGCTCCCTTTTAAGAAGTGATGATTCATGTGGCTGATGGGAGGGGAGGAAAATAAGTTAAATACAGGATACAAGGTGTCAGGGGAGGTGAGAGGAAAATAAGAGTCCCTGTCTGGGTTGGGTCTGCTGTTACTGTTACTGAAAAGGAAGCTGAGCAAAGAATAGATGGAGGAAATCTGTGGACCATTTTGCAAGTAATTTTTGACACAGGCTACCCTCGGTGCAATCATTCTCGGTCTGCATATGTCTCTGCAATCACACGGAGCGAGACCTGTCTGGAGCTGGCCTGTGCTTTCTGGATCTACCCCTCATTATAGTAATCTTAACCTTGAGGAGCGGGGACAGAGGGCAAAGCCAGTTAGGAGGGAAATTCAGCAGAGCATCTGCTCTGCATTCAGAAGCTCCTCAGCATCTCCAGGTAGGGCTGTGAATGCCCTACTTCTGAAATCCTGGAGAGACACTTCCCGTCAGGGTAGACAGCATTGAGCTACCGGTATATGGACCAATGGTCTCCGTACGAGGCAGGTTGTTGTTGTGAAATATTAGATATTAAAACTAATATTAGATATTGTTGATTGTGGGAAATTAACTGACGCGATGAACAGGATGATGTGAAGGGAAGGCCACCTCGAGGCATTCTCGGGGGCTCCTTTTATTGAAAACTCACAGCTAGGTTAAACATTAACATACAGAGAGAACTCCAAAGACCAAATAAGGAATGGTGTGCCTTCTAATACCAAATATGGAAGTTGCTCCTTTGGCTACACCCATATGACATCTTCATTGTGTACGTGCTCTCCTCTCACTTACTCACCCCCTCCCGCTGAACACCTCATGATCCCCCAGTACTTTTCCAGCTATTCCTTTTTCTCCTGCTCTGCCTAAACATGTGTTTCCCAACTTGGTGCCCACAATGCCCACAGAGCCATATGGCGTGCCAATTGAGGCTCTGTAGCTTGGCTAATTAAGTGTGGTATGCCAACACTTATATATTAATTATTCTGTCTTGATAAAAGGGCGTGGCATGCCAGCGCCTGGCTAAACTATAATTCCCACAGCAGGTTCCTATGTTCCCATGAGCGGGTATTGAAGTTGGTAGCCGCTCGTCTGCTCAACCACAGCCCATCTTCATAGCCATGTTTCCTGACACACACTCATGATTTGGTAGGCATTCATATTCAGCAAGCCATGATGATGATGATGATGATGATGATGATGATTCAAGATTGTTGTGAAGAAGATGTGAGCTTTATCATTATCCATCCAGAGCCTTAATACGTCAGGCTACAGACCCAAGACTCCTGTGACCTTGTTTTTGATCCCTGCAAAGAGTCCCTGTGGGAATTAAATGCAAACATCTCTTGGCGACACTTCAGCACTTTCTCAAGGCACAGTCGGCTTTGCATACCTTAGATTAAATGACACCTAAGCACGTTTTCCCCACCCCACCCTTGAATTGCCGCTGTTAAGAATTTGGATGAGTTGTGTGCGATATCTGTTTCAGTGACGGCCGATCAGCTCTGGAAAGGCGTTTTGGCAGAGAGCGGTGCCAGTGGAAGGAAAGGAAGAGGGAAGAGGACCAAGAAGAGGCTGAAGAAGGATCTCAATAGAGGCCAGGTCATTGGCGAAGGTAAATCCACGACATAAGCAAGAGGCCAGAAACCTATTTATTCATCATGGGTCCCTCTAAGAGTGAACTCTGGCTCCACTCCCATCAGCACTCAACACCAAAGCAGGGCTGCTGAGATGCGAAAGGGAGGTATCTGCATGCTGGGGGGACACCCCAAAGTTTGCAGAAGTAATACATATAAATAATTTGAAACCCTATTGAGTGCACACACACACACACAAACACAACCAGACAGCCAGCTCTGGGAGGACATAGTTAGCCACAGAATGCTAAGTCTAGGAGGTGTATAAACAAGAAAGTAAAAAATACTCTCTGTGCGAATATCTGATTCTGCAGTGTGCACAGCGAGGCTTGGGTACTTCAGTAGTATCTCGGGTTACAAACACTTGGGGTTACAGACTCCGCTAACCCGGCAGTAGTAGCTTGGGTTAAGAACTTTACCTCAGGATGAGAACAGAAATTGTGCAGCGGCAGCGGGAGGCCCCATTAGCTAAAGTGGTACCTCAGGTTAAGAACGGTTTCAGGTTAAGAACGGACCTCCGGAATGAATTAAGTTCGTAACCAGAGGTACCACTGTAATTCCACATGTTCGTTTAAGTGATTTTTTTCACATGTTTGTAAAGCGAGATCTGTGCGTACTGTATTTTTATTTGCTTTGAAATACATCCGGTCCCAAAATGGGACACACACACCCTCAAGGTGCCTAAATAAATGTTGCTTATTGCTTTTAGTTCACTGAGTTCACCCTCTTCTGTATTTTATCTCAGTGCACATGCTTTGTCAGCTGAAGCTGGTTATATATCCACAAACAGAGAAATAAAATGTATTTATTATCAATATACTTTGTGCACGCTGTTTTCCTTAATTGTTGTTGAGCTCCCCACCCCATTCATCCTAAAAAGCAGTTGAATCTTAACACCGGACAATGCTTGTTGTACAACTTCAGCTCATTTCACAGTTACGGCTGTGATCTGAAAAGTACTCTAAGTCGTTCTTGTGCTCTCCGACTGCCTTAGGACGCTCGGGTTTCCTCTGGCCTGGCCTCAACGCTCCGGTACTGAAACAAGGAGCGGTCCAGGCCATTGAGCAGCGGGATAAAGAGGAGCAAGAGAAGCTGCAAACAGAAAAGCTCCGTCTGCGGGAAGAGTTGGACAGGAAAAGAAAGATAAAGGTGAAGAGGGAGAGAGGATGGACCGGAAGATCTTGGGGAGGTATCAGCCTAGGACCCCCGGATCCAAGTCCTACTGGAGGTAAGATAACTAGGTTCATTCTAGTTGTTTTATTTGTGCATGTCATAAAACTTATTCCGTGCATGTCTATGTAGCTCAGTGGTAGAACATCTGCTTTTCTTAAGGCAGTATTGGGGTTGCTAATAACCCCCTTAAGAAAAGGTTTCTATAAGCTGCAGTTTGATCAGGGGTGGGGAACCTCGGGTTCAGGAGGTTATGTATGGCCCTCCAGGCATCTCTGTCCAGCCCTCAAGACCCTCTTCTGTTAAATAAATCACGATACAGTGTAATGTGTCATGTGTTGTTGTTCGGCCGAGGTTGCATTTAACTAATTTTAAGGCCTGCTGAGGAACAGGTGGTTGTTATTATGTCCTGATATGTAAAATCACAGAATTCAAAGAGGAGGTACTTCCCCCCCCCCATGACTATAAATTGTCATCTGAACTTATGAGCATCTTAAAAAAAAAAGTGGGCAACCTGCCTGACTGCTCAAGGCGGTTTGCAACGGACAATTGAAAAATATACAGATAAAACAACACCAAGAAAATCTAATAACAGGAACCTAGGAAACAGATAAAACAACACCAAGAAAATCTAATAACAGGAACCTAGGAAGCTGATCAATACTGCATACACTAACTGGCAGCAGCTTTCCAGGGTTTCAGGCAGAAGCTATCCCCAGTCCCACCTGGAGATGCCAAGGATTGAACCCAACACCTTGTGCATGCAAAGCTCTTCCACTGAGCCGTGGTCCTTCCTTGATCAGCCTAAAGAGCCATAGAAGGCTGTACAGTGACTCGGGCAGTTTGGTGTAGTGGTTAGGAGCGGCAGACTCGTAATCTGGGGAACCGGGTTCGTGTCTGCACTCCTCCACATGCAGCTGCTGGGTGACCTTGGGCTAGTCACACTTCTCTGAAGTCTCTCAGTCCCACTCACCTCACAGAGTGTTTGTTGTGGGGGAGGAAGGGAAAGGAGAATGTTAGCCGCTTTGAGACTCCTTCGGGTAGTAAAAAGCGGGATATCAAATCCAAACTCTTCTTCTTCTTCTTCTTCTCGGGCAGTCGATCTGTTTAACCCAGAAGTACTTCTCTGGCTTGCAGTGACTTTCTAGGGTCACCGGCAGACAATTTATCTTCTTGAGCTGGAGGTGCCAGGGATGGAACTCAGGAGCTTCTGCATGCAAATCATGCGCTCTGCCACTGAGCTATGGCGCTTTGGGTTCAGAGAGGTTTCTGGCGTTTTAGAGCGATGTGTCTGATGTGACATGCCGCTTGCCATGCTCCGCCTGCCCGCCTGCCAGTGGGAGTTGGCAACTATGCTGGGCATACCTTGCAGAATGCTGTCCTCATTTCCAGCACATCCACTGCAGCCCCATCAGTTTCCTGGAGCATGTCCTTAACACCTGCAGTGGGCAGAAGTGGGTGGGAATGGGTGCTGTGCGGCCAGCATTTAGAAGCCTGGTCTGTTCAAAGTACTTTGGCTCAGCGCTGTTCCCTTAGCTCTTCAGAGATGTTGCAGTGATTGCATCTGACTGATTACAGGCTTCCCCCCACCCCACCCCTGGCAGCCTTTTCAATTGAAATGCAGAGCAAGATGGCTGTTAACTCTGAGACATGACTTGATTTGAAGCGCCTGGGGTGGTCGTGCGTCTCCCCCCCCCCAAAAAAAAAACCACACGCAACTTCCCTCCGTCGCTGTGCGAGCAACATGTGTTGGATAAGACCTCAGCCTGTTTATTTGTTTGATTTGAATCACTGCAAACCGCTTGATAGTTGGTCATTGAGCATGCTCGTTTCTAAAACAATCCCCTGTTGTGGTGTCGGCACGGTACATGTGAGCCGTTTATAGCCTGGCTGCTCCTGTTAGACCTTAAAACACTCCGCGATCTACGCCTGACTGCTCAGCCAGCTTACGGTATCCCTTTGGCCGATGGCGTGTGCAAGGAGGCAGCTCTAAATTTAGCCGAAAATGTCATTGTCTGTATGCAATCTGTTCGCTTCCTAACATGGCTTGCTAGTTTTAACAGTTTGCAGAGCTTTTAGCAGTGGAAAAGCAGCAGGAGAAGCACAATAACATTGGGACCTACCACGTTCATGAAACTGCCTTCCTTGTCTCTCCCACTCTTCTTCCCTTTGCCACAAATGCAAATGCACAAGCGGAGTTGAAATTTGGGCCCCCATCTGCTCTATATCTTTTAAAGCACCATTACTCCACTTCTACAGTCATGGTTCCCCCCCAAGATTCCTGGGAACTGTAGTTTGTTATGGGTGCTGAGAGTTGATAGGAGACCCCTGGTTCCTTCACAGAGCTATACTTCCCGGAGTGGTTTAATAATCAGTCCCTCTTCCCTGGGAACTCTGCATGGCTTGATCATGCTTGAATCAGACCTAGACGAGGTAACATTTTTATACAGTTACATATATGGAGATGGTGCATTTATGTGTATGTGAGTCATACTTCTCTGACTTTCCTTTTCTTTACCGACAGAAACATATGAAGATTTCGACTCCAGAGTGATTGAGGTAAGCGCAGCAAAACATCTGCAGGGATTCGCGCCTTATAAACACAAAATGCTTCTGGTCTTATCATCCTTTGACCATAACTCACTAGTAATGGGAGCTGGGGAATTCTGAAGTAGCGTTATTGCAGCTGCGGAGTAAAGTGCGCTATTCCTTTGGCTCTTGCCAAAGCACCCAGTTCAAAGGACTCTTGGATAGAGTTCAAAGGCTGCAAAGCTGCAAAGTCAACCATTAGTTTAGCCACTAGAATTATGGGGTTGGAAGGGACCCAAGAGTCATCTGGTCCAAGCTAGAGAGAGAGAGAATTTTCTCCAAATGTCTTTTCTAATTTGCGTTCTTTTACCCCTGTTACGAAGCCATGAACAAAACAACTTTTGCTTTTCAAAAGCTTGGAATCTCTGCTTTTCAAAAGGTTGGAATCCATCCCACCTTTCCTTTGCCTTGTTTGCATAGGTGTATTAGCTAGGGAATTTGTCTACCTGGTGCATTCATGTCATCTAGGGATGAGGAATTCAGGCCCAATAACCAAATACAGTGGTACCTCTGGTTACGTACTTAATTCGTTCCTGAGGTCCATTCTTAACCTGAAACTGTTCTTAACCTGAAGCACCACTTTAGCTAATGGGGCCTCCCGCTGCCACTGCACCGCCAGAGCACGGTTTCTGTTCTCATCCTGAAGCAAAGTTCTTAACCTGAAGCGTTATTTCTGGGTTAGCGGAGTATGTAACCTGAAGCGTATGTAACCCGAGGTACCACTGAACAGCCCTGCAAGCCTCTCTGCCTGTCTCTGTCGACTCTCTTCAAACCACATCTCTTTGCCAGCCATGCCCCCTCCTTTACGCCCATCACCTTCACACCCTCCTTCGAAAAATTGTGTGGTTGTTTATATATAGACTTTTTACAAACTATGCATTTGGAGGTTTTTTATTTTCACTTCCCTTGCCTGGTGTGTCATATCTCCCTGACGGACCCACCTTTCACTTTCAGAAACGCTGGTATAATGCTTTTTTTAATACTTTCAATGAGAGACCACTTGCCCCTGTTCGAATGCCGAGACATTGCTTTTGTGTGCCATCTCACCGTTCTTTTGCCCAGAGCCAGGATTAGATTTGCATGTGTAATCTATGGGAATTTGCAGTTAGTCACAGCTCCTGTATGATGTACTTGTTTGCAAGCGTGTACATCATAGGTGTACTAAAAAAAACAAATACACTGTCTGAAGTGTTCCTATTGCCACTAGCTCTTGGCTTAGCATTGGTGAAGATACTCATAGACTGCATTTCAGATTTCATAAAACATTTTGCAGCCTTCCTGAACCTGCTTTCTTTTCCGTCGCCTCTTCGGAATGTGTGTTGAGATTTCTCCTTTCAAGAGCAGCTTGAAATTGCATCCCATACGCAATTAACTTTTGTACTGAGGTCAGCAGATTGTTGAACCCAGGGTTAGAGCGTTTTCAATAGCGTGCCAGCTTTCGCTTATCGTTACTGGGAGGAAAGTCGAGGTACTCACCGAAGGCACCTAGCAACAACTCGGATCGCAATTCCATGCGGGCTGAAATTTGAATTTCAAAACAGCATGAGTATCCTCCGGCAGCGTTTCAATTATTTCTGGGGTGGGCAGATGGAGGAATTGCAATAAGTGGAATGCAGGGTGCTAAAGGAGGCCTGGCACCTTAATTGCACTTTCAGTTCTGTAACTACAGCATAATGTGCTGCACTTGGTTCTTGTTAGAGCTGGTGGAGTGAGTAGAACTGATTGCCACCAGTAGGCTGGCATGGGGTGGAGACTCACATAAGAAGAGTACTGGATCAGGCCAGGGACCTGTCTAGCTCAGCATCCTGTTCTCTTTGTGGCCAACCTGTAGGAAGCATGAAGGCAGGACCAGAGTGCAGCAGGACTCTCCCCTCCTGCAGTTTTCAGCAGCTGGTACTCAGTAGCCTATTGCCTTAAACCAGGGGTCAGCAAACTAAGGTCCGGGGGGCCAGATGTGGCCCACTGGGCTCATTAATCTGGCCCGCAAACCTTGCGGACCCTGCCGCCAGCTCAGTCAGTCCCCACGCTAAACCGGCGCGGTGTGGAGGCCCCGCCATGCGAGGACTGACTTTCGTGACGCTGGCGTGGCTTCGGATTGGCCGCAGGAAGTTCCTGCAACCAATCCGAAGCCACGGATGCCTCTGGGCGACACCCCTTCCTTCCCGCTGAGGCTGAGCGGAAGGAAGCAGCAGTGGCAGGGAGGCTGCCTCCACTGCCCAGACCAGCAGCATGGGCTCTGTGCCCCGCGGACCCCTTGGCGAGGCAGAGGACGACTGCAACACTGCTGAAGACGAGGCGGCGTTGGCGGCAGCGGCGTGAGTGGTGGCAGGGGGGCTCCTTTGTGGAGAGGGGGTGCTTTCGGGAAAGGGTGGGTCCAGCCCCCTACAAGGTCTGAGGGACAGTGGACCGAACCCCTCCTGAAAAAGTTTGCTGACGCTTCCTTAAACAGTGGAGGTACAGCTCTGCTGGGGCAGAGAGATGGGGAGGTCAGGGCTGCCAGATGCTCCACAGTTTGGTTTCACAGATGCAGCTTGCACAGCTCCAGCCTTGTGACATAGACAGGATGTTTGTCTCACTATGTTCCCTGAAGTGGGACTATTGTCCTTTGCTCTTTCTCTTTGCTGTCTGATGCTAGAGAGAGAGGGAGCCATGTTGCAGTGCTCCGTGTGTATTTATATGTAAATAAAGTAGATTAGTCAAAATGCTGAGTCGCTGAGTTCTGTCTCACAAGCTGGGCAAACCTCTGCAGATCCGTTAGTGTGCTGATGTCTTCTGGCATCAGTCGCTGTGATGTTTGGGCTGAAGAATGCTTGAGAAGCTCCCGAACGATCGCCCAGGAGGGAGGGAGCATGCCAGTCGGGCATGTGTGTCTGCCAGGGTTCTACTGGTGCGTAAGAGATCTCCTGACATCTGCCACCAGGCCCCAGCACCATCCACTCAACTGTAGCGATGTTGGCATCGTGGCAACGCCTCTGTGGCTCTGCCCCACTGCACCAGCCACTACTGATTGCCTCTTCCCCTCCCCACCGCATCTCCTCACCTCGACCATGGATCTCACACCCAGCAGTGATTTTCAAGCACAGTCATATGTAACTGTATGCATATGAAATTTAATTTGGTTTAACCTCCATGGCCATGACCCCTGCAATGTTCTGATGGAGAGAGGAGCTGCAGTAACAGGGGAGCTGGAATATGGACTCCTGTGCCTGACCCCCCAGGGCCAAAGAAGGCATTACAGTAAGTACAGTTGCAAGCAACTTCCTCTCTTCTTTAACAAAAAGCAGCCTAGGGAGGCTGTAATTTTAAATGGAAGAATGGCAGAGGGACAGGAGCTGCTTAACCCTTTCCCCTCCCACTGTTTTTCTGTTCAGAATTCCCTCCTTCTCCACTCACAGGCTGAAAGACACATACTCCCATTGGCAAGTATATAAAAAGATATTGCTTTTCCTGTTGCAATGTTCCTGCCTTCCTGAGGGATGCCTAGAGAACTCTGGCATGGGGGACAGCATTAAAAAAGGGGGGTTGCCATTATTTTTCATTTCAATACTGCTTTATATTTTTAACAAAAAAAATTATTGCATACCTGTTTCCCTCAAACCAGTAAGATGGAGAGAGGCTTGGAAATATCCAGGGGTGACACGTTTTTCTTTACTCGTTTTTATTTGGGCCATTGATATACCTCTCGTAGTTAAACAAAACTCTTAAGCAGTTTACAACATAGGTTGAAACATCTTAAATAAACAGCAAATAACAAAGCAAGAAGGAGAGAATTTCTATGTTCTGTGAAACTTAACTAAATAGAACATCCTTGTCAGTATCAAAATAAACGTTGCCACATAAAACCAGCTGCAAAAAATGCAAGGAAAATCCATAGTAAAGGACTAAATCCAAGCATGCTCGAAAGATCAGGAAGTAAAATAATTAAAAATGAAAATGAGATAAAAAAAATATATTTCACCTTAAAAAAAAACCACCTGATTCACAATGAAGGAAAAGAAAATCAACTCATCCTTCCCCACCATCATACATCAATCAATCAACCCATTATCTTGTGACTATCAGGAATGTAGAAAGAGACAACAGTTAATGTTGCCTTGTCCTGTGTGTGAACTTCCTGTCCAGGGTACAATCCAACACATCCTTAACCTTTGTTGCAATGCGTTGACTTTAATGTTATGCAGGTGTAACATTACTAAGGCCCAATGTGTGGGATGGTATTGCAACTAAGTTTTACTCGGCGTAGACCTGTTGGCGAGTACAGTCTCAAAAAGTAACTTATTTCTAAAACCCTCAGTACTGTCTTTCTCACAGAAGTGCGTTGTCATTCACACTAAGCATTTTTTCTTTCTTTCTTTTTCTGTGTGAAAACATTTTAACTTGCATGTTTCCTTAGGGACAACTCGAAACATCAGTTGTGAAAACACTGTGGGTGAAACGACCCACAGAAAAACGCAGGAATCGCAAAAATACAGCATCGCAAACAACAAATTCAGGCGTCGGTCAAAAAGGAATCGAGGAATAATAATTAAATTCCCATCTTTTGGGGGTTGGTTGAGGGTTTATCCCAGAAGAATGAATCCGTTCACAAAAATTAATCCTGTTATTTATTTCTGGTGAAATCTGAATTCATTTATCTGTCCACTTGTCCCTTCCTGACCAGGCAAATAGGTGAAACAGACTGGAAGTTGTGAACTCCCCTTCCTCAGAGTTTTTTTTAAGCAGAGGTTGGATGGGCAACTCTCATGGATGCTTTAGCTGAGATTCCTGCATTGCAGGGGGTTGGGCTAGATGACCTTTGGGGGTCCCTTCCAAGTGCGATTCTATGCAACGGCTGAAATAGGCACGTCTCCTTCAGCCTAAGAGTGGGAGCAGCTTGTAAAGAAGCTGCTTTTGACGTGGGGGGAGCTTGAGCAGAAAGATGAGAGGAAGCCGGGGTGGGGAGTTCATGTTCAGTCCTTAATCCCCCAGGCAAGTAAGCAAGCTGCTACATTTTCCTCCCCAGAGGTTTTAGAATAGCAAGCCGCTTCCAAAAGAGAAGTTGTGCAAGCTGCTCGGGGCCACAGATCTTTATTGCGGATCTGCTCTAACTTAGTCGCTATGAAGTACTTTGAGACCTAATTGACTCTGGTGGGCAGTGAAACCTCCCATATATATACCTGTAGAGAATCATATTTTTATTGCAACTGTAAAGCTGGGTTTTATTTTCCACCCTTTAAAAAAAAAATTACAAGACAACTCAGGCTGAGAAGCTTCGGTTTTAAGGTTACTGCGTGCTTCTCTCCAAGTAATAAAGAAGGGTGAGTAATGGAAAGTGTCAGGTTCCCAAATACAAAGGGAGTGAGCAGCAGGCGTACAGTAATACAAGGATCTAGTCAACTGTACGTGCCATTCTTTTTATGTTTTAATCGCAGAAAGAAATCCAGTGCTGTATCTAGAGAGGCGTCAGATCCATTGCCACCAGCAGACAATAAATAAGTATCTGAGCATCCTTTTCTGATTAGAGAGGAGCAACACAGGAAGTTTATAGCAAGTTTAGGCAATTGGTCCATCTACCGTATTTTTCGCTCCATAGGACGCTCCGGACCATAGGGCGCACCTCGTTTTTAGAGGAGGAAACTAATATATATATATATATATATATATATATTCTGGTTTTCCTCCTCTAAAACCCATGGTTTTTTGAGAATCAGCTCAAAGTTTTGCAGCTTTTTTTGCAAAGGGAAAAGCCCTGCTTTTTTGAGGATCAGTTCAGATTTGTGCAGCTTTTGCAAAGGGGGGAAAGCATTGCTTACAAACCAGTAAGCACCAGTACAGACCAGTAAGCATCAGCAAGTAATAGGAGGCAAGAGGAAAGCGAACCAGTACAGACCAGTAAGCACCAGTAGAAACCAGTACAGACCAGTAAGCACCAGCAGGTAATAGGAAGCAAGAGGAAAGTGAACCAGTACAAACCAGTAAGCACCAGTACAAACCAGTACAGACCAGTAAGCACCAGCAAGTAATAGAAAGCAAGAGGAAAGCAAACCAGTACAAACCAGTAAGCACCAGTAGGTAATAGGAAGCAAGAAGAAAGCAAACCAGTAAGCACCAGCAAGTAATAGAAAGCAAGAGGAAAAGTAACAGAAAGCCCCAAATGGCTGAAAAACTCAATTTCCCAGGATCATCAGCCATCGCAAAGGAACTACTGTGCAAGGGGCCTGGGCGGGGCAGGAAGGGAGCTAGCTCCCTTATCTCCCTCCCAATCTCTTGCAATCAGCTGTTGAGCGGGTTCCTTTCAACACTCTTTCCCTCTTGTTAGCCTTTAGCTCTTTCTAAAACAGAAAAAGCAGGATCTGCCTTTCGCCCCTGGGCAATTTGGCTCCAGGGACCATGCATTCGCTCCATAAGACGCACAGACATTTCCCCTTACTTTTTAGGAAGAAAAAAGTGTGTTTTATGGTAAGTCAGTATTGTCTACACTGCCTGGCAGGGATAGAGCATCTGCTTTGCATGCAGAAGAATCCCAGGGATGTCCCAGGGTGAGGAATTAAAACTATTGTCAAAAGCGCACTTACAAGTTAGGAAAAGGCATGTCCATCAGTCCTATGACGTCTCTCAGCTACTCCTAGGTGTGCACCTGATGAGGCAGGTGCCATGGACTTTGAAGAGGCAGGAACATGGGGCAAAAAGGAGAAATGAGCTAAGAGGAAGGCACGTTTGGCAAACTCACCGTGATCTACTTCCGCCCGAAAACCTATGTCTCCGCTATGGAATAAAACCGTGTTTATGAAAGACAATTTTACTTGGCTATGAGAGATCGCCAAAGGAGAAGAAGAAGAAGAAGGTCCTGGGAGGCAGTGGAATAGGAGGGGTGGCAGCAGCAGCAGCAGGAGGGGTGGAAGCCCTTGATTCCACACCAGCCTAACCTCTTCCTCCTCCTGCACCTGCTCTCCAGTCCTGCAGCTTCTCCTGCCTCTGACTCTCGTCTCCTGGATGTTACAGGCTCCCCCAGATCACAGATCCCTTCTCCCATGTTGGTCTCCAACACTGTTTCTCCCAGTGCCTGCTCCTTTCCAGGCACCGCTCCTCAGCGTCCAGCCAGTCCCTGACAGCAGGGCTAGGAGAGACCCTGGTCTGGAATTCTGAAGAGTTGCTGCCAATCAGTTTAGACCAGAGGTCCCCAAACTAAGGCCCAGGGGCCGGATCTGGCCCAGTCGCCTTCTAAATCTGGCCTGCAGACAGTCCAGGAATCAGCGTGTTTTTACATGAGTAGAATGTGTCCTTTTATTTAAAATGCATCTCTGGGTTATTTGTGGGACATGCCTGGTGTTTTTACATGAGTAGAATGTGTCCTTTTATTTAAAATGCATCTCTGGGTTATTTGTGGGGCATAGGAATTCGTTCATATAATTTTTTTCAAAATATAATCCGGCCCCCCACAAGGTCTGAGGGACAGTGGACCGGCCCCCTGCTGAAAAAGTTTGCTGACTCCTGGTTTAGACAGTACTGACCTAGGTTGACCACTGTCTAACCCTGTATAAGGCAGTTCCCTATGAATTGTAGGCTGAGGAGGAGGGTGGCCTCTTCGTGGAGCTACATTCCCCAGGGCACATTGGTGAGGAGCCATGGCAGTTAAACAGCTCTGAAACTAGTCGGCGCATATATTATTTTTATCATGATTGTTTATTTCATTTATGAATTGCTTCCCGTGAAGCACCTCAAAGCGATTCCACAGTGCAATAAAATCCTATAGAAAGCCATTTCTTATATTAAAAAACCATTGCCTTGTAAACACACACACACACACACACAGAGAGAGAGAGAGAGAGAGAGAGAGAGTTAAAGCCACTGCATATATGAAAACAGTTTCAAATCCAATGCAGGTAGAGAGTGAGATTTTAAAAATCTCCACTTAAGAGGCTTGTTGGAAAAGGAAGGACTTCAGGGGGCCTCTCTGATGTGTAAACGGGAAGGAGGTCTTAAGAATAGGTGCTGTCACGCTAAAGACCCGATTGCTACATCATAAAAGAAGGATGAGGTGGTATCTGCAGGAGGTCCTCTCCTGCCGAGCACAGCTGTTGGTTGGGAATATAATAAGTGAGACAATTTTTTCGGTATTTTTGTCCCAAGCTGTAGCAGCACCATTAGCCTAGCTTGGTAGCTAAATGACACATGTGGACATGTTCTAAGCAGAAGTTTGGAGGATGATATGGAGCAACATGTTGCGAAGTGGCAGTTCCAGTGCACCTATCAGACTCCTTCCTCCACCCTCACGGGCAGCTCGGCTTCGAGATTTAAGTTTAAAATTTCACACCAAGCAGGCGACTGCTAGTTTATATTAAGTAATAAAGAGAGCTGCCCCAATGGCAATTTCGTTAGAATTAAATAGGTGCGGCAGGGCTTTTAAGAACGGCAGGGGGGGCATGTGATTTTCCTTGGGTTCCTACGCTATTGGCAGGCAAAGCATTATGTTTCAAATGCCTTGGGAACGAGACGTTCGCCATAGGCTGCAGCAGGTAATTAAGAATCCTCCACAGTAACCCAAACTTCTGCAGCAAATGTGTGCTCTGTGCTCTAGGTTTTGGATAATGCAAATGATAAGGTGGTAGGAGTTTGCACACAATTATCTGGGGTGGGGAAGAGGCTTCCCTCTCAACTTGCTTGCTTCCATTTGTGTTAGCAAGGGAAGGGGAGCACACCAGAGTGCTTGAATTTTGGCCTACGCTAATCAGTGTTTCCCTGAAAATTAATTATACCGTAGAAGAAACCCCTTTGTGAACAAAGATGCCAAAGCAGCGTTACTAGTGTTTAATGCACAATGAATCCTAATGCTATCCTTCTGTAAACACTGATTAGCACGTCTAGCTCGTGCAAGAAGATATTAATATTTGTATGCAGGGTTGGTTGCCGTCGCTGGCGTCTTGTTCTAACGGCGGCACGAACTCATCTCTAATTTGTACCGTCAGAATTTTTCTCATTTGTGGCCCAGCACGTGTGGCTGCTTCGCCCTTGAGCCCCTAAAATGCAATTCGGCCAGAAACGCCCTCGCCCACCCTTGCGCCCGTGACATAAAAGTAGCGCTTGGTGGTGGCTTGCGAAATTGCAGAGCTAGCAATTTAAACAGCAGCTGAGCGTGAGAAGCAAACTCTAATGAATAGTAAGTGACCCAGTGTGTGGAATGAAAGCACAAAGAAGTCCCTTGGGATTTTGCTCAAAGGCAAATGAAAGGAGAGTACCCTAAGGACCCGGAGGTGTGTTGAGCAATTAAGCAACTGTCCTCTTAGCAATGGCAAATTTTGAAGCTGGCATTTCCTTGGCAGCTTGGCTTATCTGCTGTTCAAAAGCATTTGGTGACCGCTAGCCACGATGGTTATGTTTTACCTCCCCTGTTGGAGGCAGTACAGGTGGCTCCCCATTTGGGCTCTGGGGAGGGTCTCCTCGTTCACCAGAGGTGCCACAGCTGTCTTTTAAGTCGTTTTAATCATTGTCTTATATTTGTTGTTAGCCGCCCTGAGCCCGGTCTTTGGATTGGGAAGGGCGGGGTAGAAATAAAAATTTACCGTATTTTCCGGCGTATAAGACGACTGGGCGTATAAGACGACCCCCAACTTTTCCAGTTAAAATATAGAGTTTGAGATATACTCTGTCGCAGATTCTCCACCTGGCATATAAAACGACCCCTAACTTTTGAGAAAATTTTCCTGGATTAAAAAGTAGTCTTAATATGCCAGAATATACATTATTATTATTAAGAAGAGTTTGGATTTGATATCCCGCTTTTCACTACCCGAAGGAGTCTCAAAGCGGCTAACATTCTCCTTTCCCTTCCTCCCCCACAACAAACACTCTGTGAGGTGAGTGGGGCTGAGAGACTTCAGAGAAGTGTGACTAGCCCAAGGTCACCCAGCAGCTGCATGTGGAGGAGCGGAGATGCAAACCCGGTTCACCAGATTATGAGTCTACCGCTCTTAACCACTACACCACACTGGCTCTTATTATTATTATTATGCTTTGTTGAGGCTCTTCAGGTCCCCCCCCCCATTTCTTGTGCATATGCACAATTTTGTGTTTTTTCTTTGTATAGCATTTATTTAAATAGTCAACCACTGGTGCCCACCCTACCCCCCCCAACAGGAGGAGGAAGAGAAGGAGTATTTTAGGGATCCTTGTCAGCATTCACGTCACCGTCATCTGATTCTGCCCCAATCTGAATGATATTTGCAGATACCACCACAATTTCATCTCAGTGTTGTAATTTAACACTAAGACACTGTTAAGACTAAAAAACAAAAACTTTCAAGCGTCATAGCCAACCAGGCCACATTTGCCTATGATTTCGCCAATGTAAAACCACATTAGCACTTCAGTAGCCACCAAGCCATTCCTTACAGATTCCTTGACAGTGAGCTGTTTGATGCGGCCAGACTGCATGCTCTTCAGCAATCCTTTCATGCCGCCAGTAGCCTTAGGAATGTCAGTAGGAGTTGAGAGAACCAGTACCAAAAAGTGGCCAGGCAAGTCTTTGAATTAGCGACAGCAGCAGAGACAAGCTTGGGCCCTTGGGTGATGATGGCCGTCACCAGCTTCTGCGCAGCCTGCGCCATCCCGAGAGCGAGCCCTGCGCACATGTGAATTGAACACGTGTAATTGTGTGGGTGCCTGTATGTCCCTGAATGCCATTTACTGGGAATCATAAATGGAGAGAATGCTGTTGCACTCGGGTCCTGTTTGGGGGCTTTGCATAGGTCACTGTGAGAACAGGATGCTGGACTAGATGGGCCTTTGGCCTAATCCAGCAGGGCTCTTTTTATATTCGTATGCTGTGGTTGCTGGTACTATTACATTTATAGCCCACTTCCGCCTCCAGGTCCCAGGGCAGGTCACAACACTTCAAACGAATTACAGTCATTGGAATAGGATGGGTCCTGAAAACCCCTATCTGAGGAGCTAAGCATTCACTCCCTTGACCATGTTCTGAGATTTTGGGTCTTCTCTCTAATGAAACTTCCATTTGTGCAGAAGGTGTGGTGTGTGTGTGTGTGTGTGTGTGTGTGTGTGTGTGTGTGTGTGTGTTTTCTTTGATTTTGCCAAATCTTGAAGGCTTACTGCTGGTGAGAACATCTGAAGAGCATGTTATGGGGGAAATGGGAATAATGCTAAAAATGAATTCAAGCTGAACCTGCAAGTGGAGATTTTTTTTTTCCTCTGCAGGCTGTCTGCATGGGGGTGGGAAGTGGGAATCAATTTTGGGGTATGCTTTGATTCCAAACTGTGCCTGCAGATGGACAACTTCAAAGGGGTGCACTGTCAGCTCCAAACAGCTGAGTGTGTGTGTGTGTGTGAGAGAGAGAGAGAGAGAGAGAGAAGAGAAGAGAAGAGAATGGTCTAGTGCTTTTGCTAGATCAAGAATTTGGGCTGAGCCTGAAGTGCAGAAGGTGCTGATTTGTCGGCTGAATGCTCAGTAGTTGTACCAGGCATGCCCAATCCAAAGAAAGCATTCTGCCGACCAATCACAGGTGCTGATCAATCACAGGTGCTGACCAATCACAGGTGCTGATGCAACCCTGTTTGGTTCTTCTGATTAGTTGATAATAAAACCTTATATTCAGATCCCTACATTTCTCTTTTCCATTGTTTGAAATGGGAGACTGAACATGCCAAAGTTTATTGAAGGCTATAACACGAAGCAGCACTTAACCTGCTTATTAGTGTCAATGGAAGCTGTAACCTGCATTTTCATAATCATTCTTCCTGCTTCCCCTAATTAAATATAGATTTCTCCCCTTGTTCTCCAGAAGATGGAATAAAATAGTTTAAGCAGTAACCTTAAAGTAACCTTTTGCTGTCCAGAGATGTCCCTTTTATAAAGCTTGTTTCTCCCTTCATATTTCTGCAGTGCTGGTAAATCAAACCTTTTGCCAGTGTTTCTCAACTTGGGTCTCCAGCTGGTTTTGTCCATAACAGGACAGCTATGCCAGAGCCGCTATCATAGAATCGTAGAGTGGGAAGGAGCCACGAGGGTCATTTAGTCCAACCCCCTGCAATGCAGGAATCTTTCACCCAACATGGGGCTCGGACCCACAACCCTGGGATCAAGAGCCTCACGCTTTACTGACTGAGCTATCATCCTCCTGCCTCACCATCAGACATTAAAGAACCCTTAGGCTCTACGCCAGTGTGGTGTAGTGGTTAAGAGCGGTAGACTCGTAATCTGGGGAACCGGGTTCGCGTCTCCGCTCCTCCACATGCAGCTGCTGGGTGACCTTGGGCTAGTCACACTTCTCTGAAGTCTCTCAGCCCCACTCACCTCACAGAGTGTTTGTTGTGGGGGAGGAAGGGAAAGGAGAATGTTAGCCGCTTTGAGACTCCTTCGGGTAGTGAAAAGCGGGATATCAAATCCAAACTCTTCTTCTTATTTGCTCAGTTTAAAGCATGCTGCCTGTTAAGAGGAAGAAGAAAAGAGTCCTTCTGTTGGTTCTGGGAGTCCTTCTGTCAGGATCTGTAAACCACAGTGCCAAATAGCATAAGGCCTGCATTGCCTTCCTGGTGTGCGGCTCTCTTGTCAAAGAAGAAATAAAATAATTACTGTTTCTTTCCCTTTTTTTGGTCGGCAGGCTGAGCAGTTGTGGCATGATTAAGGGTCTGTATTGATATTTTTGTGAGTTTGTCTTCTCCTCACCCACCCCACCCCCTTTTCATAGCTCGACTAAGGTTGTTGCACCACATAGCACCATACTTAGAATTCATTGAATTGTAGAGTTTTGGGAGGGATCACGAGGGTCCTCTGGTCCAATCCCCCTGCAATGCAAGAATCTTTGGCCCAACATGGGTCTCGAACCCACAACCCTGAGAGTCTTGTCATAACAGCTGAGCTAGGTACCAAATGAAAGCCACATAGGAGACAGTTCCTTCAGCAGACAGACCGTAGCAATGCGCATGTTATCCTCACCCCTTTAAAACCTCCCCCCAAAAAAACCCATAGCTTATACTTACATAGGCAGCTGTCATAAGAACATAAGAATCTAGCTTCCTGTTCTCACAGTGCCCATGGGAAGCTCACAAGCAGGACCCAAGTGCGAGAGCACACTCCCCACTTTTCACAACCAGCAACTGGCATTCAGATGCATACAGCGGATATTTTCCTGTACGCCAACTTTGTATTCGTCATATGACAATATATGTGAATGAGAATATATATCTGTACAAGCTGCAAAATCGATACTGCTTTTGCAGTGGGGCGTTTTAGCTGCTTTTGTCTACTCCAGGATGAGAGAGGGGAAATTCTGCCAGAGCTCAGTAGGTTAAAAAAAAAAAAGTTGCTTTTTTAAATTGCATTGTTTGATGTCAGGACAGTTGATGTAGTAACAGTCCATGGCTGCCTGTGCACATTATCAAGCCTGAAAGGCCTTTACAGAGTTTTAAGAGAGATGTGATGGGTCTGATTGTGATGGGTGACTGGGCACATTTCTCTTCAGAGCTGCACAGAAACAGCTGACAGGAGTAATTTTGTGTGTATGTGGTTTTTCCCCTCCAGTAGCCTGACTCGCTTCCATGTGCTGCTGTTGCCACCTTCTGGGGAAAAAGGAGGGAGCCTCGTTTTTCTGGATTTGGAAGTAAGGAAACTCTAGTTAAGAGGAAATCTGGCCAGTGGTTAAGAGATCAAGAGCAAGCCTTGGAACCTGATCCTCACAGCTAGCATAAATTCTTCCTCTTCTGCCATAACTGTGGTTAACAGCAGGCAGCGGGACCTCTTAGCTAGGGTTTCCTAACCTTCAAACTCTGATGGACGTGAAAAACTTGCTTAGTGTTAACCGTTGATTGACACTGTCGCTTCCAAAATCTGTATTAGGGCAAATCCTTTTATTAGCGTAACCAAAAAGTTGCAGAATAACGTGCAAGGTTTTGAGTTCTCCAGAGTTCTTCTTTTGCCTAGATGGTAAGCAAAGCAAGGGGCAAGGGGCTGGTGTTGAAATTGTGGAGTTTGCATCCCAAGGGCTGTGAGTGACTAAATGCAATGTTGGAAAGAGATAGTTCGTATGAGGTCTGTTAGGTGCTATGCAGGCTTCTGGTTGGACCTGCGGACGCTGAGAAGAAGGAGCAAACAGCAGTTGTTTCCAAGTATCTGTCAAAGGTTGATTCCCCCACCCCTATATTTGAAATATAAAAATCCAGCTGTTACCCAGGTTTGCTTCCATCCTTAGGTCGCACACACAGGTTTTGGGGGAAGTGGAGAACAGAAGTACAGCCGTACCTTGGTTGTCAAACGTAATCCATTCCGGAAGTCCGTTCGACTTCCAAAAACGTTCGACAACCAAGGTGCGGCTTCCGATTGGCTGCAGGAGCTTCCTGCACTCAATTGGAAACCACGGAAGCCCCGTCGGATGTTCAGCTTCCAAAGAATGTTCACAGACCAGAACACACACTTCCAGGTTTGCGGAGTTCGGGAGCCAAAATGTTTGAGTCACAGGGCGTTCAGGATCCAAGGTACGACTGTAAAGAGAAACCAGGCTGCTTCTGTTATTGTAGAAACTAGGTAGTTCTTATCTTGTTGCAGTTGCTATTGTGGAGTTATTGGTGTCACCCTTGACTGTGCCTTGAGTTGTGGAGCAGGGTGTTCATGCCGGAGAGCCGGTGATCCTGTGTCCTGCCCCCAGTCTCCTTATGCTGCTCCCAATCTCTTAGCCAGGGTTAGGAAATCGAGAGCAGTACTCTTTCTCAGCGACCCAAGTGTGCAGAGAGGGGATTTTCAAAAAGCTCCTTTTTCTTGCCTTGGGGGGTTGTTTTCCTCCCATAAATCAGCCTATGAACTTCAGATATCTACCAGTAAAAGCTTAAGAAATAAAGGAGAAGAGCTTTCATAGTAATAAAACCCAGACTTCCCACGGATCTGGGTTGTCCAGATAGTTTATCGGGACAGCCAAATGCAGACTCTCCAGTAGCAGAGAACTTGTTGATTCAGCTGTGCTCCTGTTGAAACAGCACCGGTGATGCATGGATCTCATTGGCAAAGGTCAGCAGATAATATCTGCTGAAATCCTCCCTCGGGTTGATCTTTTCCTTTACTTTTTTCCTCCCTCCTGCAGCTACAAAGAAATCACGTGCAGCCTGCTTCATATCATTGCATACATTTAGGCGTGGTGCCCTGTTACGGCATCTCTAGGCAGTGCAGAATCCTAGAAACACGTCATCACAGAGAACGCTTCCGATGTGCCGTGTTTTGAGGGGGAGGTGTTAACTTTATGGTTGCTGGATGAAGCTGTGGGTTTGGTTAGCTAGGAAATGTGTCTATTTAACCTGATTCA
The DNA here is from genome assembly GCF_009819535.1 of Lacerta agilis. NCBI lineage: Eukaryota > Metazoa > Chordata > Lepidosauria > Squamata > Lacertidae > Lacerta > Lacerta agilis. The sequence goes on along the minus strand of NC_046314.1, from coordinate 102,440,715 downwards.
GCAAATGCTCCTTCCAGTTCCATTGCACAAAGGCTGGTATTGGAAATTGTGCATTGCTGGTGAACACTCATTTCTGAAGCAGAGAAGATCCTAGCATCCAGATCTGCATGTCTTACCCTTGAAAATAGATGGGTAGTAACAGTGAGGTTCTTCATTTCCTGCAGTTGGTGAGAGGGTAGTGACCATTTTGGTTTATGAAAGATATTAGCAGCCTCATATCTACCATTGCTTGGGAATTCAAAGAAACACAAAAATTGGTGCAGTTTTGAAAGGATCAGCTTGCCACCTGCAACTTAATTTTTACAAACAATAATTATGGCGTGCAAAACTTTTAACTATTATGCAAGTCTGCTTTTATAGTCCAACCTAGTTAAAGGCTTTGCTGTGTTCCAGCTATATAATAACTTGTCCTAAATATTAAGGAAAAAGAAAACAAATAACATGATCGCTACTTGTCCAAGCAAAGATTCAAAGGAACCCGTTTCTGTGGGTTCGGAGAAGAGCTAAGAGAGGAATGCAAGATGCTACAAGTAATCCAGGTGGAATCCTGTGCGCAATCCCGATTAAGGGGGAAAGGTTGGGAAACTGAAATTGTGAGTGTAAACCTCACCTGGGAGCAAGCAAAAGCCAGAGGCCAAAGTCTGTTCCAAGTTGCTTACAGGCCAAAGCCCCAAAGGACTGGTTTGTAGAAGAATGGCCACAAACAGCTTCAGAACTTGAAGGGACAGGTTCAAAGTAAGACATCCTTTCATCTAGCAAAAAGGCCTCGGAACAAGCCAGCGTTGATCAGAAAAGCTTGGAGCTAAGCAAAACAACAGACAGACAGACAAACAGACAGACAGACATGCGCTCTGAGATCAGTGATGAAGACTGGCATATAAAACCTAAATAAATACATTGTCTTTGTTGTTCTTCTGGAAACCTGGTGGCAGTTCTCTAGCTCCCATCAGTTGCATTTTAGCACACAAGTCTTTAGCCGCTGCTGATTCAAGCAGAATCTGTTCTGCCAACTGAAAAATAAATAAATTGAGATCTCCTCCCTCAAATGACACAGCACGTTAACCTGTCGCTGGGAGAGCCCTCCAGGAACATGTCAACTTAGAAAGCAAAATAGAGCAGGGTTTGATGTCTCTCCGCATTATTGTTTTTATCCTGCGCAGTGATATTTCTTTAGCACGCTGATTAGAAACGAAGTGTGAAGCTTGAGTGAAGTACTGCAGGGAAGAGAACTTCAAATGTCTCGCGTCTGGTTTCTTAACCAAGCAGACGCCTTAGCAAAGAGAAGTTATGGCTAACCATTGAACCGGCCTCACAGAAATCAAACGAAAGGCGCCCACCAGTCTGCTCTCCTGCCCGTACATCCATGCCGGGTCCTGGATGACTTTAAAAAAGAATAAGAAGAATTCTGTGCTGCATTTGGTCTCAGTTCTGCAAGTGGAATCCTGCAGCCCTTATAAGTTGTGCAGCAGAACAGATCTGATTGTTTTCCCCTGCTTTGTTTCATTCTGAACTGATACATTGGCGACCATGAAAAGAGGTGTGTTGATGGTAGAGATACATTAAAGGGGGTGTGTGGATGTGCACAGAAACACTCCATGGATGGTAAAAGATCCAGACATGTCCGTTCACATAATTTATTCTTATGCCTCCATTCCACAAGATGGTATCCGAAGGAGTTTACAGCATCAAATGGACAACCGTTCCCAGGTAACACTATAAACAGGTAGCACTATGCAAATAAAAGTTTTAAACCTGGGGTGGGGAATTTGTGGCCTTCCTGGTGTCGTTGGAATTCAAGTCCCATCATCCCTTGGCTGGGGCTGATGGGGACTGGAGTGCCCCAGATTCCTGCACCCCTGGTTTAAACAAAACTAATCATTTAACTTTATTGGGCTCCATGATCACTGCAGACGGTGACAGCAGCCACGAAATTAAAAGACGCCTGCTTCTTGGGAGGAAAGCAATGACAAATCTAGACAGCATCTTAAAAAGCAGAGACATCACCTTGCCAACAAAGGTCCCATATAGTTAAAGCTATGGTTTTGCCTGTAGTAATGTATGGAAGTGAGAGCTGGACCATAAAGAAGACTGATCGCCGAAGAAATGATGCTTTTGAATTATGGTGCTGGAGGAGACTGCAAAAAGATCAAACTTATCCATCCTTAAAGAAATCAACCCTGAGTGCTCACTGGAAGGACAGATCCTGAAGTTGAGGCTCCAGTACTTTGGCCACCTCATGAGAAAAAGACCCTGATGTACTTTGGCCACTCCCTGGAAAAGACTGTGATGTTGGGAAAGATGGAGGGCACAAGCAGAAGGGGACGACAGAGGATGAGATGGTTGGACAGTGTTCTCGAAGCTACTAACATGAGTTTGGCCAAACTGCGAGAGGCAGTGAAGGATAGGGGTGCCTGGCGTGCTCTGGTCCATGGGGTCACAAAGAGTCGGACACGACTAAACAACAACAACAACAAATCATTTAACACCAATAGGGAGAGAGAAACAAGGCCTAACACGGAAATAAAATGCAATGCGCACAAGGCCAAATAGATCTCCATACCATACTTTAGGAAGGCAGCATAGGAGTCTCCCATCTGCCTGTCCTCCCCACACACTTTGTTGTTCAGTCGTTCAGTCGTGTCCGACTCTTCGTGACCCCATGGACCAGAGCACGCCAGGCACCCCTACCTCCACTGCCTCCCGCAGTTTGGCCAAACTCATGCAGTGCTCCCAACAACCCACCCATATCAAGAGAACTGTCAAAATGATGAATGCTGATTTGCAAAGAGGCAGTGTCCATCAGAACAGTCTTACAACAAACATCCTCTTTTTATTTTAACTTGTAAACAATCTTAAACTTTTCCTGCATTTTCTCTTTCTCTCTCTCTCTCTCTCTCTCTCTCTCTCTCTCTCTCTCTCTCGCTTTCAGTTGAAAAATGTATTTAATATGACAGCCAAGGAAGGAAGGAGAAGATCAGTCAGTGCCCTGGTGGCGGTTGGAAATGGAAATGGAATTGCTGGTAAGTGAGCACTTCATTCTCAGGGGGCAGCTTTTGTTCGTTTCATAACTGTAGCGCCCCCCCCCCCCACTATTTTTCTATGACTTCTTTTCAGTTCCGTTTCTGTTCCTTTTGTGTGTGCGTCTACGTCCAGTGTTTGTGCTCTGTGTTGGCCGCAGCCCTTGAATATGTGCTTTTGTCTATCATCTTCCGTATTTCATGCCCAAGTTATTTTCGATCTTCATCACCCAAGGGATGGAAGGGGGAGAATTTCTACAAGGGTGGGAGGAGATGGAACACAGCGTTGCCTGAAGCGTGGAAAGGCCAAGGAACTGGTCAGGGGAGGAGTATTTTGCCCCAGAGTGGAAGGCTGTTTCCTGTCCTCTGACTCGAAAGGACACTTCGGCCTTTGCAACGCACAAAGTTTGGCTGCCCCTGTTTAAAAGGACTGCTGATAAGGGGGCTTTTTCTTGACTGTCAGCAATTTTCTTTGGAACATAGTTAAATACGAACTTAGCAAGGAAATAACACTTCTCTTGCAGCAGCTTCTAAAATACACCATCAGACACCAATTTATTTTTCCTCGGAGAGTAAGAATCTAATGCTGTTGCCAAGATTACAGCCCAGCAGCAAAGCCTCCCTCATTGGCTGTGTTCTCGGGATGTAGATCAATACAGGGTCCTTTGCTTTTAATTTGCAGAGGTTGGATGGCCGTGTGCCACGGATGCTTTAGTTGGGATTCCTGCGTGGCAGGGGATCCCTTCCAACACCACGATTCTATAATTACGCTCTGTGGTTCCCGGTGACACTCTGTTCCATGAAAGCCAAGACTTGTGCCGTTTAATTGCACGGAAAGTAGATTGATCAAGGAGCCAAGGGCACATTTAGTAAGGTGTTTTTTTCTCCCTTTTGCTGAAAGCTGGCAAGCCGTTCCACAGACAGAAGGGAGAGGTGAAGAATTTCGCAACTGCCATCTGATTCCTTGAGCACATTTCTGGACAGTTTTAGCATCCTGGGGTGGGGGGGGGAGGGAAGCCAAGCTGAAAATGCAGAAGCACTTCAGCACCGCCACTTGCATCGGTGGGGCGAAGTGCGGCGATATGAGGAGGCCTCCTTGTTTGCAAGTGCTTTGCAGATTTCCAAGTGCGGCATTTGTCTACTAACCAATCTGTTTGCATCCCTCAGGTTTTGCACTGGGAAAAGCAACGGACAGGATGATTGCATTGAGGAAAGTATGTCCTTTGAAAAGTAAACACAATCCTTCAAATCTGGTCTTCCTTTACTTGGTATTTATGCATAAAATGCACACAGTGCCGTGGTTCTGTCTTGGCATGAGAACATACGGGGGGGCAGGGCGGGATGTAGCTCAGTGATGGGAACATTTGCAATGCTTGCAGGTTTCAATCCCTATCATCTTTAGGTAGGGCTGGGGAACGTTCCCTGCCTGAGGCCCACTGCCGGTCAGCGTAGATGGTGCTGTAGCTAGATAGACTAATGATCTGACTTGGTAGAAGGCAGATTCCTATGTTCCATGTGAAGGACACAGGAAACTTAGGCCAGCCTCAAACCAGTTGCTCTCTTTTGCCAAAGGAGGGCATAGCTGTGTTATAGATTGCCTCCCCCCTCCGGTTCCAGCCCTCCCTTCATGTATACAAAAGAAAAATGATCTTGAGGATCCGCTATCCTTCGGGAGCAGCATTTTGGGGGCATGTCGGCAGCTGTTGAGGGGAGGAAAAGAAGCAGAAGCCCTGTTGGAACTGCAGGACATCTCACCCATCGTTCCTTTTAGACCCCCAAATAGCTGACCTTGCCAGGGTGGGCAGGTAGGCTGGCAAGTTTGGTTGGGCATAGTCTGTGGTACTTTATAATAGCATTTTGATCCCTTTTAATTTATCAAGCTAATTACATTTCAGGTCAGTACGTAATTGGCAGAAATAGCTCTTTATTTTTGAGCCGCTTCCTTTTTATCTTAAATTTGATCTCGCCGTAAAATGGAAACAGTCATCCGACATAATCATTTCTTAATGAAAAGTGTCCTCTTGGATTCCCCCCCCCCCCAGGCGAAGAACAGAGCTATCCACTATTTGCACTATATCGAGAGATACGAAGATCACACAAGTAAGTTGCAAGATTTTAGACTCTACCTAAGGTTTTAAAAGCCAGCTAGTTGCATTATACTTCTTATAGAATTGTAGAGTTGGAAGAGACCCCAAGGGGTCATCTAGACCAACCCCCTGCAATGCAGGAATCGCAGCTAAAGCATCCCTAACAGGCAGCCATCAAAGCTCTGATTAAAAACCTCCAATGAAAAAGAGTCCCATCGCCCTCCAAGGGAGTCCGTTCCACTGTCAAAAAGCTCTTACCACCAGAAAGTTTCCCCCCATGTTTGGTTGGAATCTCCTTTCTTGTAACTTGAATCCATTGGCTCGTGTCCTACCCTCCAGAGCCGGAGAAAACAAGCTTGTCCATCTTCCATGTGACAGCCCTTTTGATATTTGAAGATGGCTATCATATCTCCTCTTTTCCCAGCTAAACATACCCACCTCCCTCAACCGTTCCTCATAAGGCTTGGTCTCCAGACCCTTGACCATCTTGATTGCCCTCCTCTGCCCAAATTCCAGTTTGTCAATATCCCCCTTATTAAATTGTGGTGCCCAGAACTGGACGCAGTATTCCAGGTGTGGTCTGACCAAGGCAGAATAGAACGGGACTATTCCTTCCCTTGATCCGGACACTAGACTTCTGTTGGCGCAGCCTACGCAGCTTGCCAGTCTGCTTGTCTCAAAAGCTCCAAGTCCATCAGTTTGAATGAACATGCGAATCACAGAAGTGTAGAGTTGGAAGAGGGACCCCCCAAGGGTCATCAAGTCCAACCCCCTGCCTTGCAGGAATACTGGTTCAGTTCAGATGCCGCTGTCTCATGTACCATACTCTGAACATTTGAAAGTGAATTGCAGTACTACTTCCAGTATCAGAGGTAGTTTACCTCTGAATGCCAGTTGTTGGAGAGTGGGCTGTTGCACTGAGATCCTCTGTTCATGCTGAGCTAGATGAGCCTTTGGTCCAACCCGGGATCACTCTTCTTACTGTAACATTTACTTTTTCTCCTAGTTTTTCACGACGTCGCGAGCACCGTTAAGAAAACAACCATCCGGATGAAGAAGCAGAACAAGGGTAAGTAAAAGCTGCAACGGATGCAGAATTTAGAAGTGTTCTCGTCCAAATCACTGTGGTGTAGTGGTTAAGAGCGGTAGACTTGTAATCTGGTGAACCAGGTTTGCGTCTCCACTCCTCCACATGCAGCTGCTGGGTGACCTTGGGCTAGTCACACTTCTTTGAAGTCTCTCAGCCCCACTCACCTCACAGAGTGTTTGTTGTGGGGGAGGAAGGGAAAGGAGAATGTGAGCCGCTTTGAGACTCCTTTGGGTAGTGATAAAGCGGGATATCAAATCCAAACTCCTCCTCCTCCTCCTCCTCCTCCTCCTCCTCCTCCTCCTCCTCTTCTTCTTCTTCTTCTTCTTCTTCTTTTCTTAACATAACCTTTCCTGTAATGTGAAACAGTCACTCTATCGGGATTGAAGCCCAGCACTCTCAGTTCTTCAGCATTTTTAATTCCCCCATAAGTTCAGTGGGCAGGCGGCAATGCTGAATGCGCAGAACTTAGGTCAGGAGTGCTGTCGCAAGCTGACAAATGGAAGCATTAAGAATTCCCATATGCGGAAGGTCGGGGTGGCAGTGGAAGTTTTATTGCTCATCCTTGCCGATGCCTCGGGCGTCGTTCTGTTGACTGTGAACTCCTTCACCTGTGCAATGAAACGCGTTTTCCCTTGCTGTCTCTTGAACGTTAATTCCGCTGGAGCATCTTGTGGAAGAAGGAAAGAGGGGAAGGCGCCGAATGCAAGAAGATGGAGAACAAACCAGTACAGCAGGGTTTATTGATCCAATGCATTTTTCACCTTTTGGGGGGTCTGTCTTCTGGCATAACTGATTTACGTATTTCAGAAATGGCCGAAAAATATATCTCATGCCTTCCCAAAATTTGAAGGTTCATACAAATGGAAAGTCACGCAAACCACACTAGTGTAGCTCTGATTGTAAAGCAAGTGCCCCCACTCCTCTTAACCTCACGGAAAAAATATTCCAGAGCAAAACACAGCCCTCCTTCCTTTTCAGGGTTGTGTGTCTGTCGTAATTTTGTAAAGGAGCACAGGAAAATGCAGCGTGTGACATTGGGTGTGGGATTCAACTTCCCGAGAACCTCTTTCCCTCTGCTTGTTTTTTGCAGGGGAGTAAAAAAGCAAAATTCTGATCCTTACGATTGCAAAAACAGACTTGTAAGCATGTGAGCACTGCCTGCTGAAACCTCAGATACAAGAGAGGTTGCTAAATAAGATTTCTGGGTGGGATGGGGGGCAGTTCTCACGTTAGTCCCCCTAGACTAGCGAAAGAACCAATTGTGTAAAACGTTCAGTTTGTGTCATTGCCACCAGTCGCAGAATTCAGGTTTTCATGGCGCAGGTGTTGGATTGCCAGGGTAAGAAATTTGCACTTCGTAAGAACACAAGGCGAGCCTGCTGGATCAGGCCGATGGCCCATCTGGTCCAGCCCCTTTTTCACACAGTCACCTGTCACATGCCCGTGGGAAACCTGCAAGCGAGACCTGAGCATAACAGCACTCAGCTCACTCGTGTTTCTCAGCGCCTGCTTTTCAGAGGCATATGACCTCTAACAGCGGAACTATTACAACACACCCACCATGACTAGAAGCCATTGATAACATGAATGTGTCTAATCGTCTCTTAAAGCTGTACAAGTTGGTGGCCGTCACTCCCACCTGCCAGGGGCGAGTTCCGTAGTTCAGCTGTGAAGAATTCCTTTCTTTTATCAGTGTCTTTAGACGGGTTTGGATGTAAGAGGGAACCTCTAGTCTCCTTCCTTTCTGGAACATTACAATGATTGTTCCTGCAGATTTGCAAATCTGTTACCATTTTAAATGAGAATTTGGGGAGTTGGACTACTAGGAGATGATCGCTTGAGTCCCTTCCAACTCAGCAATTCCATGGTTCTGTGCTGGGGTTTTCGCTTAGAATGACCCAGCCCTCTTTAAGATGTGCTAGTTCGTGTGACTCAGGCCAATAAATCTTTTAAAAACCCAAGTGTGATCTAATGCATTTTATTAAAAAGCCATTAAGACAGCTCTTCGAGATTATTCCAGTCTGCAGGGCAAGCTCGGTGCTCAGCAAATGGAGGAAAGGAAGTCTATTAGCAGGCCACAGGCTTCGCTGTGCTAATATTTCCCTCTTTTCCCCCCTTATTTCCCCCCATCCCACCCCACCCCTATAATTGAAAAACAAGCGATAGCCATCTAAAGCCATTTGCTCTGCTGTTTTGAGAAAGTATCAATTTCATGCTCGGAGATGGAATCAGGTTTCCGACATAATTACGTCTGAGCGATATCTGAAAGGCTATTTATCAAGAGTTTCATTTCCATCCTTGGACTCAAAAACTGCATTTCTGTGGATTACATCTTAGCGGGTGCGAATTGGCCGGCTTGCACGGTGAACGATCAGCTGCTGCCCCGGGTCACTTTGCGATAGGAGCTAAATCTTTGCACCTGACTGGAGGCAGAGGTGGTGCTAGAGGTTACAGAAAATTCTTTTTTTTTTTCCCTCGGGACCAGAGACACGCACCCAAATTTGTGCATTTGCCGCTTTGTACAGATGTGGCGGGAATGGGGGGGTGGCCCTCCAGGTGTTCTCACATTCCCAGCCCCAGCCAGTATGGTCAATTGGTAGGAGATGTCAGAGTTCAAGAACATCTGCAAGGCCACAGATTCCCCCCCACACACCTTGGAATGGGGGCTTCAGTGTCCCGTTTACATTGAGCGTGCTCTGTGTGTGCCACTAGGGATTTCCTGTTTTCCATTCTTAGGTAAAGGTAAAGGGACCCCTGACCATTTGGTCCAGTCGTGCCCGACTCTGGGGTTGCGGTGCTCATCTCATGTTAATGGCTGAGGGAGCCAGTGTACAGCTTCCGGGTCATGTGGCCAGCATGACAAAGCCACTTCTGGCGAACCAGAGCAGCGCATGGAAACACCGTTTACCTTCCCGCCAGAGCGGTACCTATTTATCTACTTGCACTTTGACGTGCTTTCGAACTGCTAGGTGGGCAGGAGCTGGGACTGAGCAACGGGAGCTCACCACATTGCGGGGATTCGAACTGCCGACCTTCTGATCAGCAAGCCCTAGGCTCTGTGGTTTAACCCACAGCGTCACCCGCGTCCCTTTTTCCATTCATAACATTATTCAAATGAAGAGAGCAGTGCAGCCTTCACTCGTGTAGGGATCAGTTGTGCACTGCAGAGAGCCTACCTGAGATTTGTGCCCAGGATGCATCATTTTAATGAGACCTTCAGGTGTCCTTTAAAGGACCGGACTGTTTTCACAGCCTGGCAAAGAGTTACTTTTGAAATGAATTAGGATCCTAAGAAGAATTGAAGAAGTACAGTGGTACCTCTAGTTAAGAACGTAATTCGTTCTGGAGGTCTGTTCTTACCCTGAAACTGTTCTTCACCTGAGTTACCACTTTAGCTAATAAGGCCTCACTCTGCCGCCGTGCGATTTCTGTTCTCATCCTGAAGTAAAGTTCTTAACCCGAGGTACTACTTCCAGGTTAGTGGAGTCTGTAACCCAAAGCGTTTGTAACCCGAGGGACCACTGTATTACGATCCTTAAGGAAGAACAGATAGGTTCTTATGCCAGGCCAGGCTGCTTGGTCCACCTTCCCAGTATTGCCCACCCTGGCTGGCAGCAGCTCTCGAGAGTCTCCAGACAAGGTTTTTCTGCTACCTGAGACCCTTTCAACAGGAGATTCTAAGTCCTGGACTGGGGACTTCATGTGTGTGCTCTGCCATTGATCTCTATTCCTCTCTCTGTGCATTGAAATGGGGTCTGCTTCTCTGCAATTTCCAAACAGGAGTTCTGCTTTCTGGCGCAACAGAGACCAAGTCCACCCCATCTTCTGCATGACAGCCCTTCAGATATTTGAAGAGCACTATCATGTTCTTCCCTCCCTTTCAATTTCTTCTTTTCTTTAGGCTAAACATTCCCAGCTCTATCTGCCTGCTTACCTCCAGCAGCTGTGCTGCATTCTTCTGTCTCATAACCAAATCGTGCCTTGAAAAGCAATCTTCATATCACCGGCATTATGGTACCTAACGCACATCCCACAGCGCTTAAACGTGAAATAGTGGCAGCAGTGTACAAAACAGGGCCTATGTTACCTCGCTCTGTTGGCTTCAAAGTGATGGGGAGAGAGGCTTGGAGCTCCCTTCCCTCCCAAAGGCGAAAATGAATTGCCAAAGGATCCGGGTGTGATTGCAATTCCCTCGGCCTCCTGTAGGACCAGTTTTGCAGAATAAAAAAGCTTTGAGCAGGTGGCATATTCGGATGACAAATGAAAGCAGCGCAGGGAGTTTGCTTAGCAACAGAGCAGTGACCAGCACTTTCAATAATAAATCGCCTTGATCCCGTTAACAAGCACGTTGCCTCCCACCCAAATGAATGAATGAAATGAATGCCATTCAAAATCCTGTCGCTTTGGTAGCAACCTTCCCATTTTAAGCTTCTCGGAAGCTCTGACCGCTCCTCAGACACATTCTCACAGCCTGCACATTCTCACAGCCTGTTTCTCATTCCTAGCTACCCAGACTGTTACAGAGATCAGCTCAATGGGAGTGTTTCCTCCGCCAAAGCACAATTATTTCAGAAGGGCAGTCCTCCTTTTGCATCACTTGTGGCTGATGCCTTTTAAGTAGTGCCCTTAATTGGAGGCCTATAAGAACCTCGCTATAAATCTCATGTTGTGCAGTTGGTATAAATGTCTTGGGATGTGGGGAAGACGTGCACTAAATCTCCATGCTGTGCAATATTTGGATAGGACTTTGTTCTCCCTTTCTCTCTTCCTTCTCTCCTACACCTCCAGAATAACAAATGGGATACAATGCACCATGCCATGGCCTTCTGGCTTGAATTAAAGCCTCTAACAGGCCTTAAGGACGAATACACAGTTTCTCAGTTCCTGTGGTTCTTGTTCTTTCCCCATCTCGGGTCTGCTCAACGTTGTAGTCCAGGGTTGTGTGCATCTCTGATTAGGGTCCGATTCTCTGATGTGTAGGAAGGTCTAGTCTCCGGAGCTCTGCAAACTATATTTGGGCAGGCGGTGGCTCAGTATGGACTCGGGTAAATAAGGTATGATTCACTTAACTGATGTTCTAGCCCGCAGTTTAAACACTTGCGCGAAAGAGTTTAGTGGCAGCAAGAGCGGAGACCCTGGCCAATATGTACCCTGTATCTCAGGCTCAGGTGCAGATTGTGATGGTTCAAACTGGTGTCATTTGTGGTGTACTAATTCCATGCCGAAAGCAATCGTTTAGTAATTATTTTACTGGACTGCTTTAATGCTCACTAACTGCTTCCCCCAGGATACGGCCTTCACTGCCACCGAGCTATCATTACCATGTGCAAACTTATTGGGATTCAAGACATGTACGCCAAGCTTTATGGATCCAGGAATTTACTGAATGTCACCCGAGCGCTCTTCAAGGGATTAGCAAAACAGGTAGGACATGCCTGGTCTTATCCAGGGTGGCTCATGTTTTGTTACAGTACAGTCCTATGTATGCCAGTTGGAGAGCCAAGATTGCCACTTTGAATTCTAACCTGCCCTCTGCCAAAAAGTTTGCTATGTTGAATGTTTTTATGGAAATTCTCTTTATGTCATGGTACAGACATATGGTTTGGTAATGGACAATGGTTAACGAATAAGAAATATAATTGTAGGGAGTATAGGAGGAAAGGGGGGGACAGAATTAAAATGAAATTAATTTTAAAATGGGTTGTTGTAATGGAATTTGGAATTAGGCAATGGAGGTTCAGGAATATAGTGAATGCAGAGGATAGGATAAAATGATAAATAAGATGCGTAAGATGAATAACTATTTAGTAAAAATAAGAAGTGTGCATGCACACGAAAGCTCATACCAAGAACAAACTCAGTTGGTCTCTAAGGTGCTACTGGAAAGAATTTCCTATTTTGTTTCGACTATGGCAGACCAACACGGCTACCCACCTGTATTTAGTAAAAGAATTAATTAAGAAAAATGTGAGAAGGAGGAAAAGCAAAATGGGGATTAATTGGCAATAACTTTGAATTAGGGTTAATCTGGAAATCAACGGGGGGGGGGGAATCGGGGAAGTCGAAAAGGCAAAGATGATATGTGCAAAGTAAGTGGTTAAATTGGGAAATAATCACCCCATTGAGAGGGGGGGTTTGTTTTATATGCTCCCCTTGGTGAGAGAAAGGGGAGTTTGGAAAAATTTAATCATGTATTGTAATTTGAATTTAATTGGAAAAACCTTTAATAAATATTATTTGGGGGGGGGGAGTTTGCTATCCATGGTTAAGAGATGATGCACTGGGTGTTGGAATCTGTTAGTGCAACAGCCTGGCAAGAGAGGAGCAAAGCAGCTTTAGTTGCCTCTCTGGGTTTGCACTAAGCCATGGTTTAGCTTAGTGTTGTGTGCAAACCAGTCCAGGGTCTGAGAGATCGTGCACTCAACCTTCCTCATTCCTTCCTGAGAACACAGGCTCTCACAGTTAAGGCTTATTAGGGCATCAGCCTTAATCTTTATTCATGCTAACTGAGCTGATCACGAGACTTGAAAGAAACAAAACAGAATGATTTTGAGTTTCTTTGCTTTCTTTCTGGTTTCATATCACCTGGATATTTTTTAGCTCATTGTTGCATCCGTATATGTGGTACCTCGCAAGACGAATGCCTCGCACAACGAAAAACTCGCAAAACGAAAGGGTTTTGCGAGTTTTTAGTTGACTCGCGAGACGAATTCGTCTATGGCTGTTTTTCGCAAAGACGAATTCGTCTGGCGAGGTACCACTGTAAGCCGGCACCGGACCGCGCTGCGCCGCATTTTAAGGCTGCAGCGAGCGAACAGCAGCGCTGCTGTTTGCTCGCTGCAGCCTTAAAACGCGGCACTGGTCGGGAGGGGCGCCGTCGGAACATGTCCGCCATCTTGGGTGGGCGGGTGCGATTGGACGGCGCCCCTCCCGACCGGCACCGGAGCCGCGCGGTGCCACGTTTTAAGGCTGCAGCGAGCAAACAGCAGCGCTGCTGTTTGCTCGCTGCAGCCTTAAAACGCGGCGTGGCTCCGGTGCCGGTTGGAAGGGGCCCCCAGACTTTTCCCCCCATAGGAACGCATTAATTAAATTTTAATGCGTTCCTATGGGAAACGGTGTCTCGCAAGATGAAATTTCTGCAAGACGAAAAGTCTAGCAGGTGCCTGTTTTCTTTCCAAAACGGTTTCTGAGTTGCTGGATCCCTAAGCGCCCCTTCTCATATTTAGAAAAAAAAAAAAAGGTGACTTGCCAATCTCACCACTAAAGCCTTAGAGCCAACTATGCAGAATATCTACATGGTTACGGTTTGAAACTGGGTGGATCAGACCACTTGTGGCTTGAATGTTTGTCTTTCCTCTCCCCTCCCCGACTAGGAAACTCACGAAAACCTAGCCAATAAGAAAGGCCTCTACGTCGTGGAATTCCGTGAGGAACGCGGCCCGCTTCCCATCGTCGTCGCAAAGCCCCAGGGGGCGATCAGAGAAGATCCAGAGCCCAAAGATGAAGTTCTCAATGTCAAATTGGAGTACAGTGAAGTGAAGGCGGCGCAAGGAATGAAGAAGAACGCCTGGGCAAATGTGAGAAGAACAGCTTCGTAGACCGGATCCGTATTTAGATGCCCAAAAGCCGAGGAAGATGTACCATCAACAGAGAGTCATAGAATTTAATTTCCAAGATAAATGCCGTGTGAAGGTTTCGTTCCAACTTAGGGGCTCAAAACAGCTTGGCTGCCTCTCTCCAGTGGGCAGTTCTCTGTTGAGTGCAATCGACGGATGCACTAAGGTTGCGATTTCATAACTGCATCTGCTTTATTGCGACTGATCCGGGCCGTGGGGGGGGGGGGGAGAGCCTGCAACAAACAGGTTGTTTTCATGTGTTAACTGTCAACCAACGTGGCAAAAATAAAGTCGTGACAAAATCCTGTCCTGCCTACCTATTTGTTTCACAGCATTTCTATACTGTCTGATTGTTAATAAAACCTCTAAGCGCACAAAATTTAAAACTGTCGCTAAAAAGATGCTTAAAAACAGGCATTGAAGACGTTCGCAAGATAATTAAAATCCAAAATTAGCATTAAAAGATTAAAACACAAGTTGGCATTCTACGTTCATTGACTGAACAAAAATGTTTTAAGCCAGCACCAAAGAAAACACAGCAAACGCCCCCCGCCCCCGCCGCCTTCTGTCAATCGGCAGGGAGTTCCAAAGTTTAGGCACTGCCACACTAAAAAAACCTAACCACCTCCTTGCACAGTGTTGGAGGCAACCCAAATTTTGCTTCAAGGCACCACTGTTTTAAAGACATAAAATCCGCAAGCTTGCCAGAAACATGCCTTGTACTCAGGAAAAGCACTACCCTGTCCTGTTAGCGGTGTAAGAAAGGTGGGAGATAGAAAAAACCCCGAAAGTCTGCTCTTGAAGCAATTAATTTAAAACAAAAAAGCAAAAAACAAGACCTATTGTTAAGAGAAGGCTACAGTTGTAATAGTCGTTCCAAAATGCATCCACCGCGATCCAGCAAACTCTTATAAATGCAGGTGATTTGAACCATGTGTAATGGGAGCTCTCCCATCCGCGGTGGAAGCCTCATTAATTTCAATAGAGACAGAAGGTCTTCACAGATGTTCCTGTAGGCATGCAGCCTGCGCTGCACTGTGCTTCTGGATTAAGATGAATGAGAATAATAGCTGTTTTTTATGGCTTCCCCCATTAAAGCAGCAGTGGCAGGGGATCAAGGGTTGCCAACCTTTTCTGGGCCGGTGGAATTTCAATGATTAAAGTGCCCGTAACAAAATGTGTGCTGTGTTGTATCCAACAGATACCGGGGCAGGGGAGAGAGAGAGAGGACCACAAAATGGGATGCCCCATTAATGGGGGGAAATCGCCTCCATCAGCTGTGGGTGCCCTTGTTCACAAACAAGCTCCTTGCACCTCTTCTCGGTTCAAAATGGCAGGGAAGGTGGGAGTCAAAACCTGGCATCCTATGGGGAGCGGGGCGTTTTCGATATCGGAGATGCTGAGAAGCGAACGAAAACTGAGCAGGAGGAGCCAACTGGTTTTTTTTTTTTTAGGGGATAGGTGCACGAACTTAATAGATGATTGGTTTCGAGAAGCCCGGACGACAGCATTGATGGAGGAACCCACGTGCTCAGTATGAGAACAGGAACACAGTCTGGCAATGCTTTTGTGGTTTGGATCCTTTTCATTTACTATGCAGCTGGGGAGGCCATCTCCCAGCCCCTCGGAGTCCTGTGCCCTCTGATGGAAAGGTGCTCCCAACTAACGGACACTAGGGGTGTCTGCTGTCACCGGAGCAGAACTCCCCTCTGCGAACTCGCTTGGTCCCTCTCTGAGGTCTAGCTTGCCATCCTTCACACTACCAAGAGCTTCCCTGGACTCTTGACGCTTACAGCTCCCAACTCCCTGAGCTCCTCCCTCCTTGGGATCAGACCACCACCGCCCCTCCATGACACCTCCACGGAACTTCTACAAATACAGATCTGGCAAAAGAGGCAGGTCCCGCAAAGCAAAAACCTTTTTAACTGTCAAAAGGCCAGGATAGAAAGTTACATATTCAGAATGCACCAGACAACAAATGTGCTACGTGCACCTCTTTGGGGATGGAGTTTCGGAGTTTAGGGTGTGTGTGTGTGTGTGTGTGGCCATTGCAGAGTGTGCGCCTATGTGTGTGCATTGAAAGCAGCCTTTCAGGAGCCACCCTGAATGACCGACGCATCATCCAGGAGGGAAAGGCTAAAGAAGTTCTGAGCCTGGTAGGTAGGTACCAGAGATCAAGTTGATGGATTATGCCGAAATGGCTAAAATGACGGGAAGAACCAGAAATCGGGAAGACCATAATTTTAATAAGGAATGGGGAAATTTTATAATTTATCTTAAAAGCCATTGCGAACAGTTAAAATCGTTAGTAGGATCGGAATAACACTTGTAGTTCAATGGTGTCCATTTTGGATATAACGGAGAGGTAAAAGATTTGGATTATTATAAAAGACGCGGGAGGAAATGATTAACAATAGGACCCACAATGGGGAGGAGGGAAGTCCAGGAGATTCTTTGGAATCTTGTTTCTATGTTGTATGTTGAGTATGGGACTAAAATTTTAATCTGAAAAACCAAATAAATAAATCTATATAAAAAAGAAGTTTTGAGCCAACCACTAACCGCAGGTACTTTATTTTTCCTGTACAGAACTTTTTTATTTAAAAAAAATGATACATGTGTTCTTTGTGTTCTATCTAGTCCTTAGTTCTTCTTCATCATCATGAACCAGCATCGATTTACTGCCCAGCCTTGAAGAGAATTTTTTTTTGGGGGGGGGGGTGTATTGCAAGAGTCCACAGACTTCCGCCCACAAACCATACGTCATATTGACCAATCTTGGTAATATTTCCATGGAGAAGCAGCTCAACCAACAGCCTAATGAACAACAGCAAGAAAGAGACGCTCCTCTGTGTTCTCCCAACAGATTTCTGTTTCTGGATCTTGCTTTCAAAGGCTTGCAAAGTAGGGTTTTAGTGCTTGGACGGTTTGAAACGATAAGCCAATTTTACTATTTCAGTTGTGAATCTTGGTTTTTGTGCTGTATTTTATGCGACATTTTGGAAATATATTTTGAAAGGCAGCTTAGACGTCTTTCTCATCAGGCACAGGAAGCCTGCACCCCTCCACATATTGCTGGATTACCCCCCTGCCCAAACCATTTATTAGGCTGGTTTAAGCAATAAATGGCCAGAAGAGCTGCATTTTCCTTTAGGACACACGACAGCCACAAGGTGGCACTCTTCTCTGTACTCCATTGTACCCTTGACAAAAGGCAGGGGAAAGATCTTGTTCCAGAGGTCATAGATAAAAAGCTACTGAACTGAGGAACGGCTTATTCAGGGATGGGAAGCCAATGCATTTCGACCTTGGTCCCCAGATGTTGTTGGACTCCATCTCCTATCACCACAATCAGGCAGCATGGGCAATGATCAGGGATGGTGGAGCTAAAGTTGAGCCACATCTGCAGCGCCAAAAATTCATCATCCTTGGCTTCTCTGAAACCTTTAATCTCTATAAGGCAGTGGGCTGAGACAGTGGCATAGCAAGGGTTGCAAGCACCCAGGGCTGCACGGAGGAGGGTGGGAAACAGACTGAGTACACATGAGCATTCAACTGCCTAATTGGTGTCTGCATCACCCAAGATATTGCAAGGAAGAAAAGAGTTGTTCTGTTGCCCAGAGAGGTCACTTCCTGGTTCACGGGGAGAAGCCGTTTTCAGTGGAGCCCAGCGATGGAAGTGTGCCGCTGTATTGAGGCAGCGCCGGGTGTTGAAATTTTGTATCCCCTAACAATTTTGCACCCAGGGTAACCTCCCCTGTGCCCATAGCTGTCAAGTTTCGGATTTGAAAATAAGGGATCAGCAGTCTCACCTATCCCGGGGACAGTCACATATCAGTGGTGGGCGGAGCCAGAAGCAAAAGTGGGCGGGGCAGCAATGTAAACTCCAAGCTAGCCAGCTAACCCTATTGGCCGGCTGAGGGGCTCGGCGGCAACGGATAGGGGCTGGTGCAGGGGGAGGAATACACCCCCCCTGTAAGCGCGGGAAACGGCTCCCACTTGCTTTGAGGGCTGAGGCTTTTCTCTCCAAGTAGGCGAGGTCTTCGCACCCAGTCCCTGGCCAGCAGGGGAGGAGCTGCTTCCATTAAAAACGGGAAATTTAAGGGAAATTAAAAATAAGGGAGAACAGCGGGAAACTGCTTGAAATAAGGGAGAATCCCGGGGAAAACGGGATACTTGACAGCACTGCCTGTGCCCCCCTCCACTATGCTATGGGGTTGAGATGGTGGGGTTTGCTAGCTGCAGCGGTGTGAAGAGCATTCAAAGTTGAAATTTGCCCCAACTTGCAGTGATGCAGTTCAGAGGCCATTGAGCCTGGCATGCACTGGATAAAATCTTTGCTATCCCTTGCATCCATGCGCAACCTTGGGGTTGCATTGTCCGTCAAGGAATCGGCTACTTCCCTGGGAATTCCTTAAAAATAATTGAGAAGATGAATTAATTCCAATTGTTTTTAATGGGTGTGCCACTGCCACATTCTCACATAGAATGTTTTGTTGATCGTGTTCCTGTTGCCGAGACTCTTATCAGATTTTGCCACTGAGATCATGGCTCTAGCAACATCACTTGGAATTCGTGGAAATGACTCTGAATAGGAGGAAAGGCGCAGTTCGGAACCAGTGATGTTTAAAAGGTCATGCTGAGTCATTGTACCTAGGATTTTTATTTTTATTTAACCCACTCCGTATTATGTTCAGCTAATTACTTTAAACAAATTAGTGGGGAAAGCGAGTTTTGCATTTGTTTTAATTGCTGTTGCTGAGGGTTTCCAACAGCATCCTCCCACACTCCAGGAAGAAATAATTAGATCTCAAGAAATAATAAGAAACAATTGGCGCAGACGGCGCTCCCATTTGCCATTGGAGTTTCTCCATTGCTGAGCAGGTAGCTGATTATTCAGGCATGCGGAGATCTGTAAAGCAGGTTGAGTTCTAGCCATCAACTCATATAAAATGATATAGCTTAGCTGGTTAGAGCGTGTCTACTATTCTATGTCTACTATGATTTGAGGTGACCGATGTGAAAGTTTAAAACAAACAGAAATGAAGTACCTCTTTATACAGCTCAGCGCGTCCTTATCCTGAAGAAATCATTCCAACAGCATGTAATGATGGCTACTGTACTTGCCAAAGCAGATTTTAAAAATAAAGGAGTACAGGGAGGAGAAGTATTCTACCACTGCTGCTGTCTGCCAGCCCCAATAGCCAGAAATGTGATCTCCCGTGTTCCAAGATGATACACTTTTGACTATCAGCTGCTGGTGATAAATGGCATAGAATCATAGAATTGTAGGGTTGGGAAGGACCACGAGGGTCATCTAGTCCAACCCCCTGCAATCTTTCGCCCAACGTGGGACTTGAACACATGACTCTGAGATTAAGGGTCTCATGCTCTTCTGACTGAGCTGTCTCCATCTTCTCTGTGGCATGTGGGCTTCAACTGCCAGAAAACTAACCTAGATGGACTGTTTCTGTCTGCCACAGCACAGCAGTTCGACGTTGAATTATGATGTTCGGTTGCACTCTATAGAACGTTTTAAAGAATATAATAAAATCAGCTGTCGAGATGAGCCAGGTTGATGGTGGTATGGAACGAGTGCTCGGAGCAGGTTGCATTTTGCAAGCGTGACAAGAGTCTGAAAGCAGCTCCTGCTCCGAGCAGTTTGTAATGCAAATGTAAAACCTGCATTGGGGAGAATGCTCCTTGCCAAAAGAAGATAAATGCCTTTCTTGTGCTTTTCCTTTCTCATGCAGATGCAGATCGGATGGCTGAATAAATGTACGAGAGGGAGGCGATCAGAGGTGATTTAAGCCTCACGTGGCCAGGCAGCTTTGGATTTCCAAATCCCCAACTATGCTGGCATCTGTCCATGGCCAGAAGACAAATGGTTTGCCACATTTCTCTGGCTGAAAGCAAGTTTCAAATTTTCTCTCCCCGTCTGCGAAAGCTTGGGCAGTGATAAGAAGGCTGAGTTCCCTCTTTTTAACCTCACAGGTGGAACCTAGATGAAGGACAAACTAATCTCAATGTAGCTGGAGCTAATTTGGCTGCAAGAATGTCAAACTATTCCTGATACGAGCGCACTGAAATGTTGCGTTAAATTAAACTCCCTTCGCTTTGGGAAAGGATCTCAGACAATGCAGGAGAATGCTACTGGTATGATGGACCATAGCCAAAGACAGTTAGGCTTCTCATCAACCTGGGCTGGATCTATAGTGCTCTAAAAAACAACAACAACAAACACTAACACAAAAAAGTTAGATAACTCTTAACGTAAGCTTCCATTGACTGCTGTACAGCGCCCCCTGGTGTCACAATTTTATAAAGCATTTATAACATTATAATTCACAAGTATAGATTGGTCCCTGGAGAAATGTGGTGTGGGATACCACAGGATACTGGTCCATCCCATTTCTCGACTTGAGCTGAAACAGGAATGTGCCACCCTGCATGAGATCCAGGGGAAAGGAAGTGTGCATAATTAGTTGGTATAATTCATTGCCACATGGTGTGCTGATGGCCACATTTGCCCTTAAAAGGTGATTAGACAAATGACTGGTTCATAGTTGCATCAGTGGCTATTATTCATGGTGACTATAAGAAACTTCATATTCAGAAGCAATTCCTGGGGATCATGAGCAGCAGAGGGCTACTGCCCTCATTTCTTGCTTGGGGGGCTTCCCAGAGGCACCTGGTTGGCTACTGTGGAAAGCAGGGCACTTGACTAGTAAAACTTTGGTCTGGTCCACCATGGATGCTCTTAGGAGAGCATCCGTACAGAGCCAGTGTGGTGTAGTGGTTAAGAGCGGTAGACTCGTAATCTGGTGAACCGGATTCGTGTCTCTGCTCCTCCACATGCAGCTGCTGGGTGACCTTGGGCTAGTCACACTTCTTTGAAGTCTCTCAGCCCCACTCATCTCACAGAGTGTTTGTTGTGGGGGAGGAAGGGAAAGGAGAATGTTAGCCGCTTTGAGACTCCTTAGGGTAGTGATAAAGCGGGGTATGAAATCCAAACTCTTCTTCTTCTGAGTGTATTTTCTTCATTAGTTCCGCAAGAATTCATGGCTCGCTATTGGAAGACATATGCATTATATTCCGGCTTCAGCCATCTGCCCAGAAATCTTCCTCCTTGCTGCAGGGCCTAAAGAATGAGGGGGATTTGCTATTTCAGATCTGCCCTGAGCCTTGTCAGTGGGTCTTCTTAAAAAGTTTACTGAGCTGTTCTGTTCTGTCCCTTGGGCTCCACCGATATAACTCAAGCGCAATGCAGGCTTGGGCGGCGGGAGGTATTCGTCTTCTTGTCAGTTAAGTGCCAGAACAAACTCCCCTACAGGAACAAAGTCTGTTTCTCTTAGTCAAATAAGGGCCCATGTCAAATATTTTGTCAGAGAAATGCACAGAGACAAGCATCTTCCATGCTCTCTGGCTCTGTGCATCTGCTAGACAGCAGCCAATTCATGTTTCGCTCCAGGGACAGTCAACACCACTGACGTATGGGCAGGAGGGACCCTAGACTGACATAAAACAGGGGGGGTGTTGAACTGCAGGGTTTGAAAGGCACTGATAGGATTGATCAATCTGGCATCTTCAGAAACTGAACAACACTGAATCCCATGCCAAAAGCACCTCGCATCTCCAATATGTTTGAATTAAACATTTGCTTCAGTCCTAAGAAATGCTTGTGCCCCGAATTTCATAAGCTTGAAGTGTTAGCATGGAAGGTGAGAATCAAGACATTTATGGAGTCTTTTGATATTCACACCTTAGCAAGCAATATGCGAAACACATCCTGAATTTGCACAAATAATCGTAATTAATAAATTCTTATCAAACATTAAAAGCTTCCTGAAGCAAGGCAGCAGAGGTTTAATATCTAGAAGGGCTAGCTTCCCAGGCTTCCCCCCCCCCACACACACACCCAAAAAAGATGTCCCACGAGAGGTTGTATATATATGCAAATAAATCCAGTGTGGTGTAGTGGTTAAGAGTGGTATATTTGTAATCTGGGGAACCGGGTTCGTGTCTCCGCTCCTCCACATGCAGCTTCATATATCGAAAATACTCCCCAGTCTTGCCCGGAATTCCAAGGAAACCAAACCCTGGGTGAGCTCTAGAACCCCTGCAGCTTTTCTGCAGAGAAATTGGGGTGGCATGTAACAATATTGAGGATCCATGGATCTTTCACAAAAGTCAGATTTTTTGTGGTAGAAAAGGAAGCGGGTTTTTGAGTACTTTATTCCAGAACACTGGCTGAATAATGATAACTTAGAAGATTCATAATCTCTCCACCTTCAACCCCAGTCATCTTCCTCCGCCAAATTTACACTGTGCAGGGAAAACCCCCATTTACAACATTTTCCAGTTCCACTGCTGTAGGGGCAGTCAACCAGGAAGTTCTCGTTCCAAATCTCTCTTCTTGCCATGGACTCGGCAGGTAGCCTCAGGCAAGTCACTGACTTTCCGCCTCCGTGCCCTTGCCTGCCCTGTTTCTGCAATATGGGGTTCTTAATCCTGATTTCCCTTACAAAGCTGCTGTAAAAATTCACTGCGACACCACGACTGAAGCCCTTTGAGCACTCTCAAACACTTTCTAAACGCGCAGTGATTTTACTGCACTTTGAACAGGATTGTCCCCTTGACTGCTGACACGGTTGCAGCGCAGCAGGGAGGAATTTCCACCCGAGCATCTCTTTCCAGCTTCACCGATTAAATTTTGCCCGGTCATGTAGACATGAAAGACGCACAGAGCCAAAGCCAGCACACACAGGGCATTATGGGAAATGAAAAAGGCAGCTTCAAGCCACCCACTTCTGACCACAGCGCCATTGCCACCTGCCGCTGCTAACACAGCCAGGTAAACTATTGCTGAGAATCACATGTAACTGGGATGCGGCCCATTTTGTCAGCAGCCCCCTCAAGACTCCTAAGGCAAATATTGGAACCTGCCGGAAAAATAATTGTTGACAGCACTGGCTTTTAACCATCATTGTTGTTGTTGTTGTTGTTCACTCGTTCAGTCGTGTCCGACTCTTCGTGACCCCATGGACCAGAGCACGCCAGGCACGCCTATCCTTCACTGCCTCTCTCAGTTTGGCCAAACTCATGTTAGTAGCTTCGAGAACACTGTCCAACCATCTCATCCTCTGTCGTCCCCTTCTCCTTGTGTCCTCCATCTTTCCCAACATCAGGGTCTTTTCTAGGGAGTCTTCTCTTCTCATGAGGTGGCCAAAGTACTGGAGCCTCAACTTCAGGATCTGTCCTTCTAGTGAGCACTCAGGGCTGATTTCTTTGAGAATGGATAGGTTTGATCTTCTTGCAGTCCATGGGACTCTCAAGAGTCTCCTCCAGCACCATAATTCAAAAGCATCAATTCTTCGGCAATCAGCCTTCTTTATGGTCCAGCTCTCACTTCCATACATTACTACTGGGAAAACCATAGCTTTAACTATACGGACCTTTGTCGGCAAGGTGATGTCTTTGCTTTTTAAGATGCTGTCTAGGTTTGTCATTGCTTTTCTCCCAAGAAGCAGGCGTCTTCTAATTTCGTGACTGCTGTCACCATCTGCAGTGATCATGGAACCCAAGAAAGTGAAATCTCTCACTGCCTCCATTTCTTCCCCTTCTATTTGCCAGGAGGTGATGGGACCAGTGGCCATGATCTTAGTTTTTTTGATGTTGAGCTTCAGACCATATTTTGCGCTCTCCTCTTTCACCCTCATTAAAAGGTTCTTTAATTCCTCCTCACTTTCTGCCATCAAGGTAGTATCATCAGCATATCTGAGGTATGCACCATCGTGCTTTAGTGTAAATAAGATCCAGCAGTAGATACCGGTTTGTTTTCATGTGATAAATCAGGTTTGTGTAGTTGCTACGTAGGCGCCTCTTTCATTCAGACTCTTCGAAGAAACTGTTGTTCTGAGGTAATAAAAGGGGGAGGGCATTGCTTAATATGGGAGGCAAAACAAATGTACAAAGAGAAGAATATTTTTCTTACATTTTAATGGGGATACTTCAAACACAGCTGAGAGCCGAGAGTCCCTGTGGCTTGCCAGATCTTTTCCCTCAGTTCCCTTCTTCCACAGATGGTCACTGTACAGAGCGATAAGACTACTATAATTCATGTTTGCACACCTTTATTGTGTACCCTATAATGCAGTGTTTTTCAACCTTTTTTGGGCAAAGGCACACTTGTTTCATGAAAAAAATCACGAGGCACACCACCATTAGAAAATGTTGAAAAATTTAACTCTGTGCCTATATTTACTATATATAAAGTAATTCTCTTGAATAGGAATCAAATAAACAAATTCTTCCCACGGCACACCAGGCAACATCTCGCGGCACACTAGTGTGCCGCGGAACAGTGGTTGAAAAACACTGCTATAATGCAAGTGCCGGCTTGCATTGGTATGCAGAAAACCCTAGGCAACTCGCTGTGAAGGCGTTTTCCCTTTCCGATCAACACGGGTGTAATGTTCAAAACGTGACTTGAGTGGACTGAGGAGGACCAGAGCTTCAGAGCCAGATATCTCAAGGACTGAGATTGTCATCGGGGCCATCTCATCCTTTGGGGCTGGTGGCGCGGCGCACCAGGGCGCAATGCCTGGAGGGCGCCTCCGCCCTCCAACCTCGCTGGCAGCACCTGCCGGCAGTGCCCTCCGACTGCCCGGCGGAGCACAGGAATGCCACACCCTCTGGCTGCCCGGCAGAGCACAGGAACGTGAGCTGGATGCCCGCACCGCGCCATCAGGCTGCCCAGCGGAGTGCCGGCCACCCTCGCCTCCCGTCCCGGATGCGCTGGAAGGGCGCGCAGAGCCCCGCACCGCTCCAGCGCCACGCCCCTCATCCCCTGCTCGCCCACCCACCTCCCAAGGGGCGGCAAGTGCAGGAGGGAGGCAGCGGAGAGGCGGCATGGCGGGGGCGCCGGAGGGATGTCCGCGCCAGGGCGGCCGATCTCTTTAAGACGGCCCTGATTGTCATCTAAAAGCACGGGGGAAGAGAGAAATGGGCATATTTCAATGTATTGTTTATTTTATGGTGTTTTGAATATTTTGTGGTAAACTGCCCAGGTAACGTATTAGAAAGGCAAGGAATAATAATAATAATAATAATAATAATAATAATAATAATAATAGGTAATAATACACACACCCCAATCTCTGAGCAGCAAGAAGCTTGTTCCAGAAGATCCATTGTTTACCTGAAATCAAAGTCAATAGAGATGTTGGTGATTTTACAATATGAGGCTTTACTTAAACACATATACAACCAGAGCATGGGATGGAGGGGCTTACAGAATTAACACTCCAGCAGATCTTGCCTCCCCATTAGGTTCCCAGGGGCATCCACAATCCATAGCTTTGGGGTCCCAGCACAAAAACAAGACAAGCTTCTGTGTCTCCAGCTTCTGGCGTCAGTCAAAACTCTCTCCACCTCCCCTTGCCCTCCCTCTCACTCTCACACACAATACCCCTGCTGGGCCTGTTGCTCTCCATCCTAGGTTGATGTGGCATTCAGTCAGATGAGTTGGGAGGGGGGGGGGGAGACCATCCATTTGTTCATTATGGCAACAGAGTTCATTCTTTAATATTCAATTCTTTTATAGTTAGCTGGGCAGCTAAGGCCTTAAGAACTCATTTGGCCGGTTCAGCAGGTTTCCACTTATAGATTCTGACCTCACAGATACAGGATCAAAAGGCTTTTCGATTTTGCCCAGGGTTGAGTGTTCACACTTAGGGTTTTTGGCTTAGAGTTTTACTTAGCGAAAGACCCCTGAAACCCTGAGTTTTCTTGTTCTTTCTTCCTATAAGCAATAGACCACTTTTCATGACAGAGAATCAGAAAGCCAGAGAATCGATCAATCATTCGACATAAACAATGGCATAAACGCCGTTTATCATACAACATAAACACGGGGGGCACTGTGGTCTAAACCACTGAGCCTCTTGGCCTTGCCAGTCAGAAGGTTGGCGGTTTGAATCCCTGTTATGGAGTGAGCTCCCGTTGCTCTGTCCCAGCTCCTGCCAACCTAGCAGTTTGAAAGCATGCCGGTACAAGTAGATAAATAGGTACCACTGCGGCGGGAAGATAAACGGTGTTTCTGTGCAGTCTGGCTTCCATCGCGGTGTCCCATTGCGCCAGAAGTGGTTTAGTCCTGCTGGCCACATGACCCGGAAAGCTGTCTGCGGACAAACGGCGGCTCCCTCAGCCTGAAAGTGAGATGAGCGCCACAACCCCATAGTCGCCTTTGACTGGACTTAACCGCCCTTTACCTTTACCTTTTAAACAAAAGAAGCTGTGACACTTCCAGTACATATTATTTAATGGCTACTACAATTAAAACAAATAAGTGGGAACACATATGTTTTGCACAATTTTTGTATGAGCACTAAAAAGTGGAAAGTATTTTTTTTTATTAAAAAAAATTAAGCACACCGAGAAAACCACAAGTGCACTGCTCAAAGCTGAAGAGATAGTGGGGGAAATTATATTGCAGAGGGGGGAAAGGAAAGGAGGTAGGAGTGGACTACCCGAAACACAGCTCCCAGGAAAGTATGCAAAATCCCCTTCAGGAGCTATTTTAGGAACAGAACAATTTTTTCACACCAGAGCACAGCCCCTCAAAACGGGATGTCCTGATTTAATTGGGACAGCTGACGAGTAAGGGTGTATAATACTAATGCTCTTCTACATAAATTTGTCGTGGGGTTTGCTTGCATGTGGAAGAGACATACACATGCAGAATAATTCTCCCCCATGTGTTCTTTCATTGGAGTCCGGGAGCTTCACGCTCCTTCTTTGCTCTTTTCTTATTTTTGACAAATCCTGGTCTTAAGAGGTATTTAAGAGATTACTTCAAACAAAACCGCATGCTTAACAAAACCAAAAGGAAAAAAGCTCTTCAGAGACGGAGCCAGACCCTGGACACACCTCTCCAGAAAACCACCCTTCATGTTTTGAGAACCTGCCCTTCGACAGGTGTACGAGTGTAAAAGACACCGGAAAATGAATTTTCTCACACAAGCAGTTTTGCTGCATATTTCTGATTGTTTGCAAGACGTGGAGCCAAACCGCACTGGATTTATTAGGCTCTTTGGTTCCATCTTAGAAAAAAGAAGCCCATACAAGGGTGCTCTCTGCTCCCCTCCAGATACTGCCATCCCTTTTGTCCCACAGGTTCCTTGGGAATTTATTGCACAAGTGCGTGTACATGCTGTCATTTGAAGAGTGAGGCTTTCCTTTCCGGCGTCATTAAAAGTTCAGTAACAATTCATACCTATTAGGGGTGGAACGGGCTTCTCTCAGACCTTTTCCAGCATGGCAAAAGACTCGCAAATAACTGACTCTCCAAGAGTCCCTATTTTCCAGAGACACTCCCAGATTTACAGAAGCTGCCCCGGTTTCTGATTTGATCCTGGAATATCCCACTTTTCCTTAGGACATCCATATTTTCATCTGAGAAATGTTGGAAGGTATGGAGTTATCCGACCCCCGAGCCAAGGAGATAAGTAACTATACAACTTTTAGAAGACATCTGAAGGCAGCTCTGTATAGGGATGTTTTTTAATGTTCAAATCAAATCAAATTTTATTAAACGGTCACAGACCAAATCGATTTTTTAATGTTTAATGTTTTATTATGTTGGAAGCCTCCCAGAGTGGCTGGGGCAACCCAGTCATCATCATCATCATCTTTGAATAGCGCATCCCTATTTTCATCAGTGAACTGTTGAAAGTGTATGAAATTATAGCTTGCTATAGGCCACCCAACAGAATTCTTCCAAATGCCTGGCATTTGGGGAATGTGGCAGGAAATGCTGTCAAACCCAAGATAATTAATCACAAAGGAGGCAGCCCAGATTAGATGGCTGCTGTGTTGAAATACAGGGTTGGGGAACCTTTTTCAGCCAAATGGCACATGCCATTCAGGGGCAGGACCAAAGGTGGGCAAAAAATAGAGCAGAGGAATGTATGTCAGTTTTTGCATTTCTACAGCAGGCTAGTTCCTACACACATTCACACACCCCTCTGGACAAGCAGGAGGCTTTATCAGAGTTCAGAGATATATTCCAAACAGGAAGAAACACTTGAGTTGTGAAGCAGGGACAGCGAAGAGTGTGGGCTGACAAATACAGGATGGGTGACACCTGGCTTGAGAGCTGTACATGTGAAAAGGATCTAGGAGTCTTGGTAGACCATAAACTTGACATGAGTCAACAGTGTGATGCAGCAGCTAAAAAAGCCAATGCAATTCTGGGCTGCATCAATAGGAGTATAGCATCTAGATCAAGGGAAGTAATAGTACCACTGTATTCCGCTCTGGTCAAACCTCACCTGGAATACTGTGTCCAGTTCTGGGCACCACAGTTCAAGAAGGATACTGACAAGCTGGAAGGTGTCCAGAGGAGGGCAACCAAAATGGTCAAAGGCCTGGAAACAATGCCTTATGAGGAACGGCTTAGGGAGCTGGGTATGTTTAGCCTGGAGAAGAGAAGGTGAAGGGGCGATATGATAGCCATGTTCAAATATATCAAAGGATGTCATATAGAGGAGGGAGAGAGGTTGTTTTCTGCTGCTCCAGAGAAGTGGACACGGGGCAATGGATTCAAACTACAAGAAAGAAGATTCCACCTAAACATTAGGAAGAACTTCCTGATAGTAAGAGCTGTTTGACAGTGGAATTTGCCGCCAAGGAGTGTGGTGGAGTCTCCCTCTTTGGAGGTCTTTAAGCAGAGGGTTGACAGCCATCTATCAGGAATGCTTTGATGGTGTTTCCTGCTTGGCAGGGGGTTGGACTGGATGGCCCTTGGGGTCTCTTCTAACTCTATGATTCTATTGTGTTGTTGGCAGTTTTATTTTTGATCTCTTTCTCAATTTATTTATTTATTTATTCATTAAAATAAAATGTTCATTACAATAAATCCCAGAGCAGGGAACAACATCAAAGTATACAGTACATCACCAGCACTGTACAATATTGTAAAACCTTGTCAGCCTGGATAGCTCAATTGGTTAGAGTGCTGATAACGCCAAGGTTGCAGGTTCGATCCCTGTATGGGACAGCAGCATATATTCCTGTATTGCAGGGGTTTGGACTAGATGATCCTTAGGGTCCCTTCCAACTCTATGATTCTAATAAGGGCAGTAGTTCAAATCACGAAGCAACCCAGCAAGAGTGAAAAACACATCACTTGCCCATGAATCAACGAGATGCCTGGGTAAAGATGTCAAAAGGATTCCTAAAAGCCACCAGCCAGGATCAGTGCCAAGTGGATTCCATAATCAGGGTACTGCTCTTGAGAACATCATCTCATACATGATGGTCCCTGGAGTGGAATTCATCTTTTTCACAGCCGCCGCATACTGGATCAATGGTTTCGCTGAGCTATGCAACATGACCCCAAATCTCTTTCCTGGTTAGTTGCCAACCACTCAGACATAACAGTCTATGGATGTCTATAGAAGAGCATTGGATGGTTTCATGGAAGATAAGGCTACCAATGGCTGCTAATCACAACACTATCAGAGGCATTTTGCTTCAGGATTCCACTTGCTGAGAATCACACGTCCTGTTACACTTAGGTCCTGCTTTTGGGCTCCCCAGAGGCATCTAGTTGGCCACTGTGAGAACAGGATGCTGGACTTGATGCACCTTTCTTATGTCATTTTACGTTCCTCAGCATATATTTGAAGTTGCGCTTTTCTGGCCCCAAAGGCGCCTCACTTTCCTCTTACAGTGGTACCCCGCAAGACGAATGCCTCGCTAGACGAAAAACTCGCAAAACGAAAGGGTTTTGCGAGTTTTTAGTTGACTCGCAAGACGAATTCGTCTATGCCTGTTTTTCGCAAGACGAATTCGTCTGGCGAGGTACCACTGTAAGCTGGCTTACCTTTTCGCTCTGGTCGGGAGGGGTGATGTCCGCGTCCGCCATTTTGGATCGACTGTGCATGCGCAGTCGATCCAAAATGGCAGACGCGGACAACATCCCTCCCGACCGCAGCGAAAAGGTAAGCTCCGCTGCCGGTCGGGAGGGGGCCGTGGGATCGTGCCCAATGTCGGGCATCATCCCACGGCCCTCTCCCTCCTTCCCGGAGCCCCGCCGCTGCGTTTTAAGACTGCAACAATCGTTGCAGTCTTAAAACTCGGCGGCGCGGAGCTCCGGTGCCGGTCGGGAGGGGGCCGTGGGATCGTGCCCAATGTCGGGCATCATCCCACGGCCCTCTCCCTCCTTCCCGGAGCCCCGCCGCTGCGTTTTAAGACTGCAACGATCGTTGCAGTCTTAAAACTCGGCGGCGCGGAGCTCCGGTGCCGGTCGGGAGGGGGCCGTGGGATCGTGCCCAATGTCGGGCATCATCCCACGGCCCTCTCCCTCTTTCCCGGAGCCCCGCCGCTGCGTTTTAAGACTGCAACGATCGTTGCAGTCTTAAAACTCGGCGGCGCGGAGCTCCGGTGCCGGTCGGGAGGGGGCCGTGGGATCGTGCCCAATGTCGGGCATGATGCCACGGCCCCCTCCCTCCCTCCCGGAGCCGCGGAGCTGCGTTTTAAGACTGCAGCGATCGCTGCAGTCTTAAAACACAGCACCGCGGAGCTCCGGTGCCGGTCGGGAGGGGGCCGTGGCATCATGCCCGATGTCGGGCATGATGCCACGGCCCCCTCCCTCCCTCCCGGAGCCGCGGAGCTGCGTTTTAAGACTGCAGCGATCGCTGCAGTCTTAAAACACAGCACTGCGGAGCTCCGGTGCCGGTCGGGAGGGGGCCGTGGCATCATGCCCGATGTCGGGCATCATCCCACGGCCCTCTCCCTCCCTCCCGGAGCCGCGGAGCTGCGTTTTAAGACTGCAGCGATCGCTGCAGTCTTAAAACACAGCACCGCGGAGCTCCGGTGCCGGTCGGGAGGGGGCCGTGGCATCATGCCCGATGTCGGGCATCATCCCACGGCCCCCTCCCTCCCTCCCGGAGCCGCGGAGCTGCGTTTTAAGACTGAAGCGAGCGAACAGCAGCGCTGCTGTTCGCTCACTGCAGTCTTAAAACGCGGCTTGGCTTGGCTCCGGTGCCGGTCGGGAGGGGCCCCCGGACTTTTTTTCCCATAGGAACGCATTAATTAAATTTTAATGCGTTCCTATGGGAAAAGGTGCCTCGCAAGACGAAATTTCCGCAAGACGAAGAGTCTTGCGGAACGAATTAATTTCGTCTTGCGAGGCACCACTGTACTTATATTGAACCGGCTTTTGCCATTTTGTCGCCCCTTCACCCAATTTGGAGACATCCTTTTGGAGCTCTTTGCAATCTGCTTTTGTTTCTCCCAGGGCTCATCTGCATGTCTGTTAGTCCCCGAGATTTCTATTCAAAGGTATGAGAGGTTCTCTTTCCATCCCTAGGAAAACCCGCTGTTTACTGCTGAATCGGAACAAACTCCAATATGCAGAAAACCCGACTGGTGTTTGTTCCAACTCAGCAGTAAACAGTGGGTTTTCACAGGGGAAGCGGGCGGACATCTCAGACCCATGATGACTCGAAATCTTAGGACAAACGGAAGTGTGGATGAGCCCTCACATCAAATAATTTTGTGTCACCTGTGAAGTTGGCCGCCTCGCACTGCTTATGCAGGAGGTGTGAAAATGTTTTTTTTAGAAAAAGAGAACAGCAGACAATTTATTTGAAGCTTTTTATTGTACAAACTGAGGCACCAAGGTACCAGAGGGTAGGTAGAAAGAGCCACAGAACCCCATTTTAGATGCAGCTTCACTCTGATTCCATTTCAGAAGATGCAGTTTTGCTCACTCTAGCTAAAGCTTAACACTGCAGCTTTTTTAGACATATCAGCAGTTTCAGCAGTTCAGCAGTTCAGCAGAATGTCAGTAAACGGCCGACCACAGACTTCCTCTTTTCCACACTATGTCTGGTTTCAGGGGAAAGAGCTAACCACAACTCACCCTGTGACCGAGCCATTTCCTGTGAACATCAGCAGAAGCCAAAATAAGGTCCCAGGTGCAGTTGGGGGTCAACGGCTAGGCATTTAGGCACTGAAATAATAGCATATAGCACCTCCTGGCGGCTAAAGCAGCTTGAAACAGACAAAGGCAGCCGGACAAAGGAAATGTTCTGATTTGCTAACGCAGTATTATAATATTAGTTCTAATAGGCCAGGAGGAGGGATTTAGGAGGAGCTTTACTATGTCATAGAGAGTACTTAAGCTTGCCCCACAGGAGGTGGGGTGTGCATTTTGCCTTTTGCTTACTGAATGCACCTTATTGCAATAAAGAAACTTTGCTTTTGGAAACTTTGCTGTAACATTTCTGGTGCCGTCAAGGACTCGGATCGGGCCTTAAGCCCTCGACCAGAGGCAGCCCCCTTGCCTCCAGGTAGGGCGGCAGGTGTTGGTCAACAGCCCTGTGACCTTGCGCGCACCACCTCAGTCTTAAGAGTTGGAAGGGATCAGAAGGCATCTTGACCCCCCTCCGCCCTGCAAGGAGTGGCAACGGACAAAGAACCGGGGAGACAGGGAAGACAGCCGGCTTTTGGTGAGTACTGACCCTCTATATTAATTAGAGGAAGGGGGATTTGATCGCTCCCCAGCGTATGGTATTAGCCAGCAGGTAAGGGGTCCTCTGGCGAACCCATATACGCAGAGGT
The DNA here is from genome assembly GCF_009819535.1 of Lacerta agilis. Classification (NCBI taxonomy): domain Eukaryota; kingdom Metazoa; phylum Chordata; class Lepidosauria; order Squamata; family Lacertidae; genus Lacerta; species Lacerta agilis. Next base: position 102,408,272 of record NC_046314.1, on the reverse strand, counting down.
AGGACAGGTAGGACAGGTAGGGCAGGTAGGGCAGGTAGATACATAGATATGTGTAGGTAGGCAAGAAAGGACAAAAGGGGAAAACTTTGGGAGGTATATGTGTGTGGTGTATGAATAAGGTACTCCAGTGATTGTGTGTATGCATGAGAGGCCGGGGCGTTAGTGCCACTAGCCAAGCGACGTGTGGTCCCGAGGTGCGGTTTCAGGTAGCGCGAGCTCACCTGGCCACTAACAGGACGCGGAGAAAGGTGTGTGATTGTACCTTGGTAGGAGCGGAGTACCTCAGCAGCTCAGGATGGGAGGAGGGTCCAGCAAAGGGACTCCCCTCCAGTGTTTTCTGGACCATTGGAAGGAAGCCACAGAGGGCGACGATTGGGGATTCCCGTTGAGGAAAGAACGCCTACGATCCCTGTGTGAAGTAGACTGGCCAACACAGGGTACAGGCTGGCCCTCCGAGGGAAGCTTTGATGAGAATCTCATTAATCCCTTATGGCAGACTATAATTGACAATCATCCAGACCAGATCCCATATATCTCAACGTGGAAGGATGCTGTAGATGATAACCCCCCGTGGTTGCAAAGATGCAGAAAAACGCCACCAAGGGCAAAGATCTGCAGTATACAGAAGTTAGCAAAACACCCGCCAGTACTGGACAGTCAAGAAGAGGAGCTTATGGTTCCGCGGCCACCCCCTTATGCGCCCCCAGTACAACAGCCCCAGAACGCAGACCCACCGGCTGGGGCAGAAGGGGGACAGGGGAATAGGGTGAAGGTCCCTAACACCCAAACCCTGGAAGAAATATACCCAAACCTCAGAGAATTAAGGGAAAAGATAAGCCGGTATAGGTCCTCCAATCCTAAGCATAAAAGTGCAGCGGCAGCCTACAGCAGGGCCCGTAATCAGGCACTGAAAGACTATGCAAAAAGGTGCAAGGAAGCACCACCAGAAGACCTAATTGCCCCCCTTCGGGTGGTATGGAACAATCCACCCCCACCTGATGCACCTTTAGTCGATGGTGGACCCCCACCTCAGACGTACACCATGCAGTATGTCCCCTTTAGTACAACAGACTTGATGAATTGGAAAATACACACCCCACCCTTTAGTGAAAAACCTAAAGCTATGGTGGATTTAATGGCATCTATCTTCGCTGCCCACGAACCAACCTGGCCAGATTGCCAGCAGTTGCTGAATACCCTTTTTACCACAGAGGAAAGAAGGAGGATAGATCAACAAGCATTAGAACACTTGAAGGAACAGAGAGTGTTAGAAACAGATTGGCCCACTCGATATCCATTGTCTGATCCCAAATGGAACGCAAACAATGATGGAGACCGAAACGCCCTAAAAGCATATAGGGAAACTCTCCTACAAGGTATTCGAAGGGCAGCTAGGAAGCCAACAGACCTGTCCAAGGTCTCGGCTGTGACCCAGAAGGCAGATGAGAGCCCTGGGGATTTTCTGGAACGGTTAATGGAAGCCTATAGAATCTGGACTCCATTTGACCCCGACCTCCCCGAGTATGCGGCGATGGTCAATAGCTCATTTATCGCACAATCCACTAAAGATATAAGGACCAAGATACAAAAGCAGGATGGGTTTCAAGGAAAGTCCCGGAGTGAATTGATGGCAATTGCCCAGCGAGTGTATGACTATAGAGGGGAGGAGGAGAAGAAGGAAAAGAGGAAGTGGATGAAGGAGAAGGCGGCAGTTATGGCGGCAGCTTTGGCCCAAGGAGGACCGGCGACTCGGGAGGGCCAGAGGGGCCCAGAGGCCCGAGATAGAGGCCGGTGAAGAGGTCAGCCGCTTGGAAGAAAGCAGTAGAAGAGGCATTGAAGGAGTATGTAAGGATGAAAGGCCAAGCAACAAGCGTCCTAGGACTGGTGACCCGGGTGAGGCCAGAGGGGTCTGACCCGAGGAAGAGGCCGGTGAAAAGGTCAGTTGCTAGGAAGGAAGCAGTGTGTCATATGTAGAAAAGGGAGACACACTGGAAGTGAGAATGGCCCCAGAATAGAGGAGAAGGAAGAGGAAGAGGACAAAGAGGAAGAGGGCTTGGAGGAAGATACCCCAGAGGGACCAACCAGAGATATTTCGCTGGGAGCCCAGTATTCTGTTATAACCACGCCTGTACAATCCAAAAGCCTAGAATCAGTGAACATTGTGGGAGCCACAAGTGATTTGTTCAGGGAGGCATTTGGAATGTCAAATTGAAGGATGCCACCTCACCCATCAGTTCCTGTATATGCCCAAATACCCAGTGCCCTCACTGGAAAGAGACGTCCCCTCAAGGTACAGGCACAAATTATTTTGTCCCCAAAGGACCAGAAATGCAGCTATTTCCACGAGTGACCAGCATATTGTCACTAATGGCGCCTAGAGAATATTCTTAGGAACTTTTGGCAGCCCTGATCACAAAATCCCATCCATTTACTCATGGGAAAAGTGACAGAATAAATACCTGAAACTCTCCAAGCTCCACCAGGGGTGTGGGCTGAAGATAATCCCCAGAGTTGGCCAAAAATATCCTGCATATAATTCTTAATGTAAGACCCTAGGCAATGCCAGTCTCAGTAAAACACTACTCTCACTTTCCTGCCACGATGGGCGGCAGAAGGAGCCCAGAAACACTTGAACTGATTATTGAATCTTGGCTTACTCAAACCCCTTTGATTCTGGCCACAAGGATTTAAAAAAAAAAAAATTGGTAAAGATGGCCAAAACTTGGAAGAAAAGGAAAAGAAGTTACAGAAGAACTGTTATACTTGTTATGGGAGACAGGATACAAAGCCTCTCAGAGAAAGGCATAAATTGTATCTGAAGGAAATCAAGTATTTAGGCTTCAATATATCACATCACAGAGGAAAGAAGCCATATGTCTCATAAGAGAGCCCACCACTAGGAAGCAGTTGTGGGACTTCCTAGGGAAATGCAGGGTGGTGCTAAATACCTGGCTTCAGTGTTTTACCAGAATCCCTGAATGATAGTACAGGAGGAGTGAAGGAAGACCCCTTGTGTGGGGACCAGAACAACAAAAGGCCTCTGAGACTATTAAAAGATGCCTAATGGAGACCCCAGCTCCAGGATTGCCAAATCCAGAGAAGCCCTTCCAATTGTATGTGCATGAGCAGAATGGCGTGGCAGCTGGAGTTTTGACTCAGAAGCTAGGAAGCTGGAATCGGGCTGTAGCTTATCTTTCAAAGCAACTGGACCCAACAGCTAAAGGATGGCCACCCTGTCTGAGATCAGTGGCAGCCACTGCAGTCTTGGTGACAGAAGCAGATAAGTTCACCTTTGGCCAAGAAATGTATGTAAATGTACCCCATGCTGTTCTCACCCTCATGGAGTACAAAGGGAGCTACTGGCTGACAAACCCCCGAATGGCCCAATACCAGGGCCTGCTGTGTGAAAACCCAAGAGTGCACCTAAGAGTGGTGAATACCCTTAACCCCGCCACCCTGATGCCCCTACCAGACGACGAGGAAATAGAACACCATGATTGTCTCCAGGTGATGGACGAAGTCTACTCTAGCAGACCAGACTTGAAAGATGAACCCCTGAAAGAGCCTGATGTTGTATATTACACAGATGGGAGCAGCTTTGTATCCAATGGCGTTAGGAGGGCTGGGCATGCTGTGGTGACCAACGATGAGATTGTAGAGGCAGAAGCTCTGCAACCGGGAACCTCTGCCCAGAAGGCCGAAATAATTGCACTCACTAGAGCCCTGCAATTGGCAGCTGGATGTAAGGCGAATATATATACAGATTCAAAGTATGCCTTCTTAACCCTGCATGCGCATGGAGCTCTATGGAAGGAAAGAGGTTTGATAGGAGCCCATGGAAAAGCCTTGAAGTATGGACAAGAAGTGGAAAGTCTATTAGAGGCGGTGTGGGCCCCTGAGAGGATTGCTGTAATGCACTGCAAAGGACATGGGCGAGGCAAGGATTTGGTCACCAGAGGCAACCATAAGGCAGATAAGGCTGCCCGAGAAGCAGCTATGCAATCACCACCTTCAACCGTGGCTGCACTCATCCCAGAAATATCCACTGAAGACTTGGAACCTCACTATTCTCCTGAAGAGCAAGAATGGGCACAACAGGAGGGAGCCCGACTGCAAGATGGGTGGCTACTCCTCCCAGACAACCGAGTGTTCGTGCCCCAACACTTGGCCAGCAAAATTGTGAGAAACTACCATGAGTCCACACACTTGGGTGGCACTGCTGCTAGGGAACATCTCGGGAGAAAATTGTATGTGCCTAACCTCTCACAATTAACTGCTGCTATCTCCCAGAGGTGTATCCTTTGTGCCAAAAACAACCCCAAGCAAGGAATGCAACCCCCACCGGGTGTACAACATGTGGGATACAGCCCTATGGAGAATCTGATTGTGGATTTTACTGAGTTGCCACCTGCAAGGACTTGCAAATATCTGCTAGTGTTTGTTTGTACGCTGACCGGATGGGTAGAGGCGTTCCCAACACGGACTGAAAAAGCCAGGGAAGTAACTAAGAAACTTCTAACCGAACTAATACCCAGGTTCGGACTGCCCAGGAGTATAGGGAGTGATAATGGACCAGCCTTTATCGATCAGGTAGTGCAGGAAGTGTGCAAGACACTTCAGATAAAGTGGAGACTGCACTCTGCCTATAGGCCACAGAGTTCGGGGAAAACTGAAAGGATGAACCGGACTTTGAAAATCCAATTGGCCAAATTAACCCAAGAGACCGGACTGAAGTGGACAGATGTCCTCCCTATAGCTCTGTTCCGAATTCGAAGCGCCCCCACCAAGAGACTTGAACTGTCACCATTTGAGCTCCTGTATGGGAGACCACCTCCATTTGTTCGTGAAAAACCAGCTGGACTGGACAGGTGGAAGAGCATATCACCTTCCACAAACAAATAATCTCTCTATCTGTCTGTCTGTCTCTCTGTGTCTGTGTGTTGTTGTTCCCTCAGCAGGTGGGCCCTCGAGCAAACACCGTGCAGCTTTGCTGAGCCAGTCCATCAGTTCCAGCCTGGCTATAGCTTGTGGGTAAAGGAGTGGAAGCGCAACCTTCTTACACGGTCCATACACGGTTCTCCTATCCACCCCAACGGCGGTGAAAGGCCGAGGTGACCCCCTGGAGTCGACACCCTGCTGTGCCTAGCCAGGAGTAGGTACTCAACGCACGGTGCACCAGTCTCCCCTGCTGCGTCTGACCGGCAAGGACGCCCAGCGCACGGGAGACCGAATTGAAGTAGCCCCTGCTGTGACACACTGGACGCTGTCACTCGACGCACGGGCCACCGGAAACCTCCAGTTTATGCAACGGAGACCATCTCCAGCAGAACCACATCAGAAAAATTGGTCGGAAGGACATTGTTATTAGTGGTTTGTCGACCAGTTGTTAGACAGGGCATAACTCTATAGATTGGGAGTGTTAGAGGTGTGAACAATGTTGGTCTAGGCTGTTGGGATTGGACGGGAAATTGGAAGGGAAAATCCTGTTGACCCCTTGAAATTGACTTTGTCAAAGTAACAATATCCCTTTCTATTCCCTTGCGTGTATATAGTTGGGAACCAGAGGGGGAGGGCCTAGTCTTTTATACCTATGGGTGTATTTTCACTGGAAAAGAGAATAGGGAGTCCATTCTACAGCCAAACAGTTCTTACTGTTAGAAAGTTATTCCTGACTATTTGCTACATTGCAACTGCTCTCAAGAAGTCAGAATAGGTAAAATATTCACTGATCCTATTCTTCTCACACTAATTTCATTAGTCCCTTCCAGTCCTCCAGTAAATGTCATCACCCTCCATAAGAAATATGGGCCATATTCAGCTGTAACAGTAAACCAGAATTTAGTCCTCGAGGAATGAACTTGGGGTGAGGCACTGGCTCTTATTCGACTTTCTCCAGTGTAGTCACAAGGAGATTTGAAGCTTTCACACCAGGGGACACGCCACCCAGAGTCACCAAAGGGGGGTGGGAAGTCCTTTTATGTACAGGAACCGCAGGCTTACCAAATATACCTGTGGGTGCCACGCAACTGCTTACAGTCCAAGGGACTGACTGGAGAAGGACACCATTACAACGTTCGCCTCATACATGGCAGCGGTTGTGAGTGGGGCTGAGGAGAAAGTGGCTGCAGGAGGAGAAGGGATGGTGGAAAGCGGCAGAGGTATCAACGAATATGATACGGATGTCTTTGAAGTGGAGAAGATCCTGGACATGAAAACCACAGATAGTAAAATACTATACAAAGTACGGTGGAAAGGTTATTCACCAGATGATGATACATGGGAACCTGATGAACATTTTGAAGACCCTATAGAGGTGTTTGAACACTGGATGGATCAAGTTATAGAGGAAATCTCAGTAGGTCAATCTGAAGAGGAAGCAGAACAAGCTGCTCCTCTCGATTGAAAGGGGGGAAATGAGGCACCAAGGTACCAGAGGGTAGGTAGAAAGAGCCACAGAACCCCATTTTAGATGCAGCTTCACTCTGATTCCATTTCAGAAGATGCAGTTTTGCTCACTCTAGCTAAAGCTTAACACTGCAGCTTTTTTAGACATATCAGCAGTTTCAGCAGTTCAGCAGTTCAGCAGAATGTCAGTAAACGGCCGACCACAGACTTCCTCTTTTCCACACTATGTCTGGTTTCAGGGGAAAGAGCTAACCACAACTCACCCTGTGACCGAGCCATTTCCTGTGAACATCAGCAGAAGCCAAAATAAGGTCCCAGGTGCAGTTGGGGGTCAACGGCTAGGCATTTAGGCACTGAAATAATAGCATATAGCACCTCCTGGCGGCTAAAGCAGCTTGAAACAGACAAAGGCAGCCGGACAAAGGAAATGTTCTGATTTGCTAACGTAGTATTATAATATTAGTTCTAATAGGCCAGGAGGAGGGATTTAGGAGGAGCTTTACTATGTCATAGAGAGTACTTAAGCTTGCCCCACAGGAGGTGGGGTGTGCATTTTGCCTTTTGCTTACTGAATGCACCTTATTGCAATAAAGAAACTTTGCTTTTGGAAACTTTGCTGCCTGAATCTTTCTTCTGGTCTTATTGGGTCTAGGCATACAGGCGTAACAAAACCTTACCTCCATTTACATAAAAGACATTTTTAATACAAATATATTTAAGAAATATTTCCTCGGTTTCCTCGGTTCCACAAGCTACCTGACCGAGACTCAGGGAGGGGGTGGGGAGTTAAGCTAAAAAGAGATGCACAAGGATTTGTTTATTTTTTATTTTTTGTCAGAACACAATAAAAGCACACTTGTGTATACAAATTTTCCAAAGAAAGACAATCATTTAGATACACTTAGGTAGTAACTGACCAAATACACCTGCAAAAATCAAATTTTAAAAGACATTCAGAGATTTATTTATTTTTTTAAGAGGACTTCCATCTCAGCAGCGATAACACCATGTGGATCACATATGTCAATGTGACTGCATAGGCAAAAACCTGGAAGAGAAACGAAGAGGGTTCAGATTTGCTAAAACTAGTTCATGAGCAATCCTGAGCATCTCTCCTCTCCGTAATATCTTTTCCCACTTTACCGTGTGTATTGCTGTGTTTGCTCTTGTCTCTCGTCCGGCCTACCTCAGGCATGCAGCCTCTGTTCATCTGGGCCCTGCTAGGCCCTGCGTATGCATCACACCCGACACTTAGGGTATCCTATATAGGCACGATAGGGCAGCCATGATGGATCAAAATGGATGACATTGTGCCAGGACTGTGTCTCTCCTCTACAAGCGGCTTGGGCCCTTCATGCCGCTTTTGATAAGGCTCCTGGGGACTGTGGCGTTATGATTAGAACGGCAGAAAAGCAGCCATGCCGCCTAAACTACAGCGAGACAGTAAATTGTCTTGGCAAATCAAGGCTGGAAGCGTGTCAAGGATCCCACTAAAACAGCTGGAGTCCCAGTCGCTCCTATTTTCCCCTCGCAGGTGGATTATGGTGATTCATGTTTTAGGTGGGTCTCCTCATAACAACTGTAAAATTGACGGGGGTTGCAGTTAGAATTGGAAATGTCCAACCCCTTGGATTGATATCAAAGACGTGTTGTTTTTTAAAGGTGTTGTTCTCTCTCTTTTTTGATGGGGAAGAGTGTGGGTGGCTGTCCTGAGGTATTTCTTCCTTTTTGGTTGCTATCTGCCTCGCTTTGTGAGCTGTGCTAAAGGACTAAGTGAGGACTCTGCTTACTGCCTTAAGATTAGTAACTATGAATTTTTATTGCTCTACGATGCTAGGAACTTAGATTTGTACAGGCATGCCAACTCTAGGGGACAGAGGTTTTCGTCAGCCCTCTCAATATTCTTTATCAGGGGGCTCAGCCCCCAAATATTGAGGGGTCAGAGAAGACCGAACTGCCAAACAAGGTCTCACCGGCCTGCACAGCATCTCCCAACACCATGCAGGCTGGTGCAGACTTCCACTAGGCCGGGCAGGTCTGGCTTGCATGGCATTAGAAGACGTGTGTGACATCACACGACCCATGGCGTGTGTGATGTCACACACATGCCGCCGCCCCCCCCCAATCTTGGGGGGCAACCCGGCACCTGTAGATTTGTAACACAACTAGATGGGCTGAGGGAGAATGGAGTTATATCATTTACTTTGGTTATTTTGTCGATGCTGCTCTTTAATTCAATGTCACTTGTGAATCCATATGGTCCAAAGCCACCCAGTAAGCTTCATCACCATCATCTAATGGATTAAATGTTCCAGCCCTAGTTGTAAGCGAGGACATATACTCACCACTGCTGCAATATCTATTTGGTAGTATTTAAAATAATCCGTAGATTTCATCTGAAAGGTAGTATAGGCTTGCACAACTGACGCACTCAGGTAGAAGAGAGAAGCAATTACCTGGTAGAAAGCATCCTGGAAAAGAAAACAGCACAAAGACCCTAAGACCAGTGCAAGAGAAGGTGTCCCCACCGTATCCCTGTGCCAGAGAACACCTGACACTGGTGAGAAGTTTGTTTTGCTTAGTGGCAGTTTTATAGGATACGCTGCCATGACTAACAGCTTTAGAGGGAGAGTTTTTATCCAGGAGGAGATGCATGCTATATTCTGAGCAGAGTCGGTGCCATGCTTTTCAAAAGCACACAAGGATCATGCACTTCTGGACAAGAATCTGCCAGGGCCTCTGAACTGGGCATGCCTCAGAACTAAATGGATGCCAAATCCAGAGCAGTGATTCATACTAAGATTTGGCAGGTAGCCTCCTCTGTGAGTGGGTACTTTGGGCTCTGTTTAAGTGTATTTCTCATGGCATTCTAAGGCTGGTTCTGATATAATGAGAAGCCCCCCACAGTGCTCACACTCTGGCCCACACACTACACTTCACAGCCGCAGGGAGGAGTTTAGAAGCACTGGCTTCCATTTTCACACAAAGCACAGTTTCCTGGTTTGTGTTTGAACCCTGGAAACTGTAATTCGTTTAAACTCTAGTTTTATGACTGCTTATCTCACCCAAATATAGATCATGTGACACCTGATGCATGGATAAATAGCACTGTATTTGGGGCTGGGGTGCGGGGAGTATACTGGTGTTTTAATCTCTCCCAAGAGACTTACCACAGCAACCCAAGCCGACTTCCCTCCATGAGCGCCACACATATATAGGAACAAAAGCAATGTTGAAATTACAAAGCAAAACACTGAGACGAACATCACCCAGCCTTGACTCATCGGATTATGAACTTTAGTGGAAGCCACCAGGATCCAGACTAGGCCGCCAAAAACCTACAATAAAGAGTAATAAAAGTAGTTCAGTCACCAGCCCTTACAACGGTTAATCAGATCTGTTCTTGAAGACCTCAGTTTTCGTACAAATTACTTGGCTGGACAACTCCATGGCAAAATGCAGAGAAGTGCACATTTTGAAGGATGGCTGTGCTGTGATTCAATTCACATACTGTTTTGGAAAGTGTGCTTTTCCTGGTTCTGGGAGACCAGGGGGCAGTAGAACACATTGCAAAAGAAGAGGGAGATGCCTGTGCCTCTTCTCCAGCCAGACTCGTCTCTGCCTCCCTCATCCTACCATCCTGATTCAGTTTCTGCCCTTGATTCTGAACTGCTCTCTGTCACAGACTCTCCCAGCTCACTAAACCCTGTTACCTCTTCAGCTTCTGACACCTCCTCCCAGTCTTCTCCCTCTTTTCCCTCTGTCCACTCATTGTTGTCCCACCACCAATCCCCTGGCTCTGAGCCTTCTTCCCCTGGGGGTTCCCTTGGGGTTCCCAGGACCGCAGCTTGTACCTCCCACAATCCAACCAGTTTTGCAACAGCAATTTTGCTGCCCAGCTTTGAGAATGTAAGTACTGTATATTCTGACTACTTTTTAATCCAGGAAAATCTTCTCAAAAGTCGGGGGTCGTCTTATACGCCGGGTGGAGAATCTGCGGTCGAGTATATCTCAAACTCTATATTTTAACTGGAAAAGTTGGGGGTCGTCTTATACGCCCAGTTGTCTTATACGCCGGAAAAATACAGTACTGCTGCGCCCCTATCAACAAATGGCTTACTACTATTAGAAATCGAGGTTTGCTTGCTACCAATAGATCCCCGCTTCCCAGGAGCACTCAGTACAACCCAAAAGTCCCCCTCCAACATGTTCACAGAGGAAATATATATATTTCTTGTTAACACCACTCCTTTTAAAGCCATAGATCACTGTCCAAAGGCTCAGGTTTGCAGAATGCTGAAGATTCATTGCCTGCTTTGCAGTCACTTCTTCTGCATTGGCTGCCGTAGTGAATTGCTTGTTCTTTATTCAGGCCTTTGAGAGGCAATGATAGTCTGGTAAAGTTTTAGGTTACTGGTGAAATCTGCTGCTGTATCTATACATTGATATCATAGACTCATAGAATTGCAGAGTTGGAAGGTGGCCTAAAGGTCATCTAGTCCAAACCTATATATAATAAAAGAGTTTTTTAACAGTTGCTTTAGTTATTGTTATTATATGGATATTGTAATTTTATAGTGGTTTTTTTTTTAATGTTGTCAACCTTCCTGGTATCTAAATGGATGGGTTTAAAAATGTAATAAATAAATTGTAAACATTTAAAATAAAATAAAATGTAAGTGTTGTTAGAAAGATCTTATATCCAATCTGGAATAAATGCAACTCAAAACACATTCAACAATATAGGTGGAAATGGAATGAGATTAGTACACTAGTATTTGGTGTCCATTTGTATGTATACACACTCTCACTAAGATGCATAAGCGGAGCTGGAGAGAGAATTTAAACTTCTAGATTAAAATATGTTCTCAGTGCTTACAAAGTGCCACATGCTTTTAGGTGCATAGAAGTTCAAACCCAAGAGTGGCTGTTCCTCCCTCTCTTTCCCTCCCTCTCCATATGTGTGTGTTGAGCAGTTAGTGTGCACAACAACCAGCCATTGTGCACTTTCACCAAGTGCACTTAATCCTCCCATTAAGAGGGAACTGTGCACATTTCCTGGTAAATATACATCTTTTCCTACAGACCTTGGGAAATATGCATATATCAGATGAATTTTTGTATACTCTCCAGTCATTCTGCATAATCCCCAATAGGCTGGTAAATGTGCACAACGGTCAATTGTTATGCGCATTAACCACTCAGTGGGTTGGTGCCGTTTTGGCTTCTGAAGGAACAGCACTCAGAGAATTGAGATTGCCATTAGCATTGACAGTGGTGTGTAGGTGATAAGCAAGAGGTACCAAGAGGGAAGTCTGAGAGCAGCGCCAGTAAGGCAAACGGCAGCGCTCTGCTCCTGGCATCCTTCCAGCTGCTGGAGATTGCCACGCCTCTCCATACAAATGTAACTATTCCTAGAACTTAAGGCGCAATGCTGGGGTGGGGTGCCGAACGTCCCTGGCCAGTGTGCATTGGAGGAGAGGACCAGTAACATCATAGCCAGGAGCTGCCCCTCCTTCCACAAACATATTGGCATGAAAGGACTTGGAACAGTTGTCCAGCCCTGCTTTCAAATGCTTCTTACCTTGCCATGCTCAGCTGGCAAACATACAGAAGCCCTGAACGAACATTGCCAGCCAGCAATGTTACAGCAAATCGGGTTGCCAAGCGACCAGAAACCCTTCTTTGCCTCTAACAATTTAATAAGATTAAAGGAGGGGGGGGCGACAGAGGATGAGATGGTTGGACAGTGTTCTCGAAGCTACTAACATGAGTTTGGCCAAACTGCGAGAGGCAGTGAAGGATAGGCGTGCCTGGCGTGCTCTGGTCCATGGGGTCACGAAGAGTCGGACACAACTGAACAACAACAACACAAAATTTATGCACATCTTGATTGTTTACAAAAGAAATGCAACCAAAAATGCAACCAAAAAATATGTGGGGAGGGGGAGATGAAGCTTAGAGATCTACACTAGAATCTGCTAATATTATATCTTGTTCCTGTTACAGTTACAGGAGCCAGTAATAAGGTGACTGTCCTGTCTGGCCCCAATTTTGCCCATATTGCACAATAATATAGATGAAAGGAAATAAGATTCATTTTAGCCCCCAGAACCTTTGCTCTCTTATTTCAGCATCACCTGACTCCTGATGTGTAATCAACGTGTGTGTGTGAGCACATGTTAAAAAGGTGTGGTAATTTATTTTCCTCTCAAGCTTGATTCGCTGTCGTGATTTTTTTTATCTCTGCCCTTTTCGCTTTGTTTTCAAACTAAGCCATCTGCCTGTCAGTCGCAGAACTTTCACTCATATAAATTAGTCTTCTGCCACATTTGTATACGCAGGAAAAAAGATAATAGAAGATAAAGGATTCATCTAGCAGGTTCTCTAGTAACAAAAGTTCTGTTAATATTTTCAGTTTGAGGTATAAATGAGTGAAGATGAGGTGGAACATTCTTGGGATTTAAAGCAGTTCATGGTCAGGCAATTCCAAAGACAATGGGGAGGGGGGGTGTCAACCCCAACACCTAAGAGTTCAGGATTTTGTTTTGGAAATTAAAGGAAATCTATTGTTTGGAAGACGCTGGAGAAGCTAATATTCCCAGATCAGGCTTTTGATTACATTAATAGTTCCTTGTTAAAGAATGTGGAACTTAGTTCCTTTCTGTGTTATCTGTGACGCATAAGCCCATCGGAAATCTCTAGACGTCTAGAGAATATAATATACTGAATTAGCTTCCTCCGCCAGAACTTCTGGCTTTGGGGGCAGGAAAGCTCTTTCTTCTCTTTCTCATTGGGACAACTCAGAAATATTGTACTGTATTGGGTAAGACTCTTTAGGGAACAGCAAAATGCATTGAACAGCCTTAAAGTAATACTTTTGAAATTTGCTTTTTGCAGTCCCTGTGTTGTGCCTTGGCTATGTTCCCTCCTTTCGCACCATGTCTTGTAATTATGTAAATATTGCTTTATTTTTCTGAAATAAACTAGCTACTTCTACGATCTTCTCTCAGATCTTTTTGATTTGAGAGTATATGCTGTCAGAATGCACAATGAGGTGCAGGCAGGTGGTTCATGGGAGTTCTTACTTTTCCTAGTTAGCTGATAAAAACATAAGAAGAAACAGTGGAGGGGGGTCCATTAAGAGAAATGGGGTACTGCCCCACCAAACTCTGCCCTTAACCAGCCTCCACCTGTCTGCCTTCTTACGTACACCCAGTATATTCCTCTGTATCAGTTTCCTTCTCCTTACTCTCAGTGTTACCATGATAGAACTCAATAGGGTCAAAACTAGAATCAGCCAGCTCTGACTGTCATTGACTCCAACTACAATTGGGTTCCAAGTCTTCTGCTCTACCAGTCTCTATGGGCACCTGCAACTACTGGAACCAATGGACCATCTAGCCAGGCATCCTGTTCTCACAGTGGCCAACTAGATGGCTGTGGGAAGCCCAGAAGCCCGACCTGAGCACAACCGTACTCTCCCCAGTTATGATCCCCCAGCAGTTGGTATTCAGAGGTATAATGCCTCTGACAATGTATGCAGAACATTGCCTTTGATGGCTTTATCCTCCGTGAATCTACCCACTCCACATTAATCACCATCACTACTTCTTAGGGGACCAAATTCCAAAACTGAACTATGTGTTGTGTGAAGAAGTGCTTTCTATTGTCCATCCTGAATCTTCCAACATTCAACTTTGTTGGACGTCCACGAGAGAGGGAGAAAAATATATCTCTACCAACTTCCTCTACACCGTGCGTAATAACTTGGTGTTTCCTAAATACTGGGGCCGGGGTATGATGCTCTCCTAAGCAGGGCAGAAACTATAAAAAGCAGGGCTTTAATTGACAATTCAAGCAGGTAGAACTTTACAGCACAAGGTCTGCTGAGAAGTAAGCTCTACGGAATTAAAGTGTACTTACTCCCAGATAGGACTGCAGCATGAGCTGATTTAAAAGTGCTGCATATTAAGAGCACTGGGTAGAAAGGAATTCATGGGGACAAGTCCCCTTTCGCATACCCACATTCCAGTATTACTGCTAGTAAGCAGATATCCTGTGATTGTCTAGATATTCAGTCCCAGCCAGCATGACCAATGGTCAGGGTGATGGGAATTCTAGTCCAGCAACATCTGGACACAGGCTGAACCCCCACCTCCAAGTGAAACAAAGCCTAATTCTCTGTATTTCTTCATACACATGCACACAAAATTACTGTCAGCTCACCACTTTCTCATCTCTGTCACTGTCTGCCTTTAGGCTGTAATACTTTTTCGGGAGCAATCAGGTCCATCTTGCTAATGTCATTCTAGGGCTGCCATACGTCCGGAATTTCCCGGACATAGCTGGGATTCGGCAGTCAAAAGCAGTGCCCGGAAATTTTCATTCGCTGGTTAAAATGTCTGGGGAACTCAGCATCCAGACACATCATAACCAGACACTGGAAAGACCTGTCAGGAGTAAATATGGACCAATGGTACCAAGTAGTATGGGAAACAGCCCTACCAGAAAAACTAACCAGTAAGCTGAAACTGACACGGGGACAAACAGAAGAAGACACCTTCACCCCGGTATGGTTCCCCTTCATCACACACACAGCCCAACAAGACAATGACAAAAATCTACCGACAGCATACAAATCAATATGGCTAACCTGACCAAAAACACACACCCACCCCACTCACACAGGAAACCAAAGATCACCACAGCCAACCACAAACGAACAACCACATCCAACGGCAACTCCGACCTCTCTCACTGCCAAAGGAGCACAAGCCAACAACAGAGAACCTACATAAACAATGCTCACACCAAACCCTACTCATATCAAGTAAAAAAGAAACACCGTCACCCCTCCCCACCTACCTCCCCGTCCCACCCACCTCTCCCCCCTTTTTTTTCTTTTTTTTCTAATGTCTCACCAACACTGACTTATAAAAATGTTATATGGAAAAATACGAGAGAGACATTGTACTACCTTTGAAAATCTTTAATAAAAATATTTTTTTAAAAAAAAATGTCTGGGGAAACTCAGGCATATGGCTGCCCATGCTGAAGTATCATTTTTGGGACACACACACACACACCTCAAAAACATCATTTTCTTTTTTTAGTGTTTGCAAAATAAAAAGATCACCAGCTATGGCCCAAAGAAGAAGAAAAAGCTCTACCCCTTTCCCCTCCCGAAACAAACAAACAAATAGCTCATCAACTTTGGCAAAAGAAAAAAGGGGGGGCTGAACAACTTTTGTGTCTGGATTTTCACCTTTCTTTAAAAAAATAAAATATGGCAACCCTATTTGTGCCATGTCAACAAGTGCCATGTCAACAACACATTGTGCAAACTGACCAAACAAACAAGTTGGCCTAATTTCATTTTTGTTTTGCTTACTGTTTCATTGTCAGTAAAATGAAACACGTACTGTATTTTAAAAGCGAGTGAGCATGGACTGCAAATTTGTTTTTGTTTTTGCACCTCTCTTTATGCAGACTTGTGCACTAGAGGAAAGAGAAATGTTTTGGCTGTAAAGGCAAACCGGGAGCACAGGAAGGTGCCTGTTGGTTAATCTACGTAACTCATGGCTGTCTGAGTGGACAACAGCAGCTCTTCAGAGTTCCAGGCATGGGTCTCTCCCAGCCGTACCTGGAGATGCCAAGGATTGAACCTGAGACCTTACAGGACTGCCTTTCCAGGTATGTCCTGCAGAGGACCCTAAGGTCCATGAATAATAATAGCTTAAAAGTCCCAGGCCCTAAGGAAGCCAGATTATCCTCCACCAGGGCCAGGGCCTTTTCAGTGATGGCTCCAACCTGGTGGAATGCTCTGTCCCACTAGACTAGGGCCCTGCAGGACTTGATTTCCTTCCGCAGGGCCTGTAAGACAGAGCTATTCTGCTTGGCCTTCAATTTGAATTAGCCTGATCCTCTATTCCCTTTTCCCTTTCCTCTTCTATAGAGAAACCCTTTCTGGAGGCCCACATTTAAATTCTTCCCTGGTCTCCTTGCTGGCCCTAGTAGGACCAACTTGGCCAGTTAGCCCCGGTGATCATTTGATGTCTACTGTTTTTGCTTTTCCCCCAAAATGACCCCTGAATTTTTGAATTTTATTGATATTGATGCTGCATTTTATGTTGTATTTTATGCTGTTTTATGCTGTTTTTAAGTCGCATTTTAATCAATGTTTTGTATTTGCGGTTAGCCACCCTGAGCCCGGTTTTTAAACCGGGAAGGGCAGGGTATAAATAAAAAAATGTTGTTGTTGTTGTTGTTGTTGTTGTTGTTGTTGTTATTTCACAGCAAACATTGTATCATGGAGCTAAAGCCTTGCCCGTTCATTCATTTAATAGTGTCATGGGCCCAGCAGTCTTACAGCATTGGTTTGAATGTGGCACCAGTTTCTTCTTTTTCGAATCTTCAGTTCAGTTCTCAACATTTGCACATCAGTCTACCATTAAAAAACATATGTATTTCTGAAAGCCCTTTCCCCCTATTTACTACATGTTGTACAATAGTCTCACCAGATATGCATCTTCATGCACATATCGTGGTTGGCGAACTGCCTTGCAAAACCCAGAGGGCTACATATTCCAAAGGGAAGCTGGGACTTAGTTCACATGTTGTTTCAGGAAGTGCCAATTAAATGGGCTCATATTAAAATGCAAATCACTCCGAATTTTTCCATGCAATGGGGGGAGGGGGGAGAGAGAAAATCCAATTCACGTTTTAAGGCAAACCTATTTAATTCACATTTTCTGAGACAATAGACAAATGGAAGTGCAGCCTTCCTTCAAAATTCACACTTCACAATTTTGCGATGCAGTTCTCCAACCATATAATGTGTACAAAAATGTATATTGGCGGGTGAAGTGTCCATTAAAATGCATATATTAGTGGAATATAATGCAAACAAATGTGTTACATTTAACGGAAATTGCATACAAAATGACATACAAAAATGTGTGTATTAGGAGAAAATTGCACTAAAATTCAGATGGATTTTCTAGGTGCCTTATTTTTTATTTTTATTTTTAAAACAAACTCACATGGAAATGTGGAGAACTGAATTTAACTGGAAAAATGGAAAACAGAGAAACCAAAACTGATAAGGACTTGCCCATCTCTCACATCAGCCAACAGCACCAGGCCCCATCCCAAACCCCACTCCACAGATCCAACCCAGGTACTGTTTTCAAGAGCTGGAAAACTAACTAAATATGAAAAGTGCTTTCTTGTTTGTATGGAAACAGAAGCCGGCCCACCATTTCTCAGGTGAGGCTGAGCGCAGCAGCCCCAGGCAATGCAGGTTTTAAGTTCCTTTCCTGGTGAAGAGGGTGGTTGTTGTTTTTTGTTTTTTTTAAAGCAACACAGTAGAATATTTCACCAATACTACTAAAAATGTACCTCGATGGCTGTTGCACTCTCTGCTCCCAAGTGGTCCTGAGTTTCTTGATCTGCTACCTGGGAGCACATGGCTTAATAGTTGGCACAGTCGTGGGTACACTAGCTGGAGGAGGAAGGGCATGCCCTACAGAGCCCAGACTTGTTGCCCCACCTGGCTGCCCGTAGCCTGCTGCCCTGAGGCAAGTGCCTCATTTCACCTTATTAGGGGGTTAGCATTCTGTGGCCACTATGAACGCTCAGTCCTCATTAGACTGTCTGGAAGGTTCTCTCTCTACTTTAGAAGTACCAAAAAAAAAAAAAAAAACCTTTAGAGAGGGAGCCCTCTACAACGTTTGGGGCTACTCCAAGCCTACTGCTACCTCTCGGGGGCAGATGGGGCTCGTCAAACTGGGAAGTTAGGTAACCCATCTAGGAGAAGGAATACTCTGGACCTAAAATTCTGCTGCCTTGCAATTATACCCATTGATGAGAAAGGCTTCGGGAGTAAACCCCAAGGAGAAATTTGAACATGGAGAAGAAAAGGCTAAGGAGTAAACCCTACACAAATCCGAAGTGGTTGAATGGCGCCTTGTACGCCTCCTTCCAACAACTCCCACAGCCAAGCTGGTGCCATATGTATTTCTCTGCTTTCCTTTAGACCCCATCAGCGAGTCTTATCATCTGGGCAGCTGGTTGGACAGTGTTCTCGAAGTGACTGGAATGAGTTTGGCCAAACTGCGGGAGGCAGTGGAGGATAGGGGTGCCTGGCGTGCTCTGGTCCATGGGGTCACGAAGAGTTGGACACGACTGAACAACTGAACAACAACAAGAAGATCTCCATGCACACTGACCAGGCTTACACCCCAATGAGGTCACTTCAGTACTGCTAACGCAACAAAAACAACACAGGAGGCGGCATTTGCGAATCACTGGTCTCTGCAGCCACAGCAGGCACTGTGATTCTGCAGCAGTTTGACTTTACCCCTGGATGCGCACTCCATTGTCTTTTGAGACAGACGGGTGCCAACAACTGCTACCTCCCTCTCACGTGTGAATCATCAGCAATGGGGACAACTACTGAACATCTGAAACATGCATGTAGGAGGGGAGTGGCGTCAAGACGGCAGCTCCTCCTCTTCAAATTTACACGTGTTCCTTATGCATAGGAGCATTAGAAGCTGCCTTTTGCTGAATTAGACCACTGATCTAGTTCAGTATTGTCTACATACCAGTGTTTCCCAAACTTGGGTCTCCAGCTGTTTTTGGACTAGAACTCCCATCATCCCTGGCCACTGGTCCTGCTACCTAGGGATGGTGGGAGTTGTAGTCCGAAAACAGCTGGAGATGCAAGTTTGGGAAACACTTGCCTATAATGACTGAGTGGAAGCAGCTCTTCAGTGTTTCAGGCAGGGGACTTCCCAGGCCTAGGTGGAGATGCTGGGGGTTGAACCAGACAGGGGCGGAGCAAGGGGGCATTGGAGGCGGGCCACCCTGGAGGGGGGGTGACACTCAGCGACTCCTAAGCTGAGCCCTGCCGCCTGGCACCCCATCCGTTTGACGGTAGCTCGTAAGGTTGCTGCTGGCGCCCAGCATCCCGGACAGACTGTGCTTTGTAGTGTGCATGCATTGTGACATCATGACGCATGCACACTACAGAGTGACACCCCGCCCCCAGGGATGCCCCCACGTTTGCCGCTCCGGGCGGCCAAGCGGCTCCATTCGCCACTGAAAACAGATGCTCTGTCACTGAGCTATGGCCCTTAACCCTTGGGGTAGCCAACATGAACCCATCCCTTGATAATGCTAGGCTACAGTTCCCATCATCCCTGGCAATTGGCCATGCTGACTGAGGCTCATGGGAGTTGAGCCCACCACCAATATATGGAAGCCACCATGTTGTCACCTCTGCATCCTAACATTTGTAGAGATGCCCCCGGAGCACGTACAGTTGCGCACACGGAGGAGATGGCATCCACATGATTTAGAGGCGTGTTAAGGATGCAGTCCATAATTACTGAGGGTTCGATCCTCTTCAGAAGTTAAATCTGGGCAGCAGGGATGGGGAGAGAAGTTGATTCCCTTCCCACCCCCAGAGAGGAAACGTTGCTGAATACACTCAAGCAGCAGCTATTTTTAAATCACTTGCAAATCCATTGCGGAGGAATCTGCAATGGTCAATTTATCAACACATTACCCGAGAAGCCAGCGCAAGGCAGTGCAAATGCGGAGTTAATGAATACTGCAGGCAGAAAGGCACCCCCAGCCGTGTGCAAGCCGCTGGGAGAGAGGGAGGCAACTCAGGGAAATCCTTGGTGTGGAAATAGGGAAATAACAAAGAACGTTCCTTTTTCTTTCTTTCTTTTGTGCGGTGCTGAAGGGTAAGGCAATGTCTCTTGTTTCCAAGACAATGTTGCTCTTGTTGTTGGAATCCGTCTGACGGTCTCAAGAGACAATGGAGTGCGCCTCCAGGGATGAAGTCAAACAACCCAAGTGCCCTCCCCAGGACAGAAGCCTGGGCAGTGTGTGTGTGGAGGTCCTGGGCTGCCCAGATGACAAGACTCGCTGATTGGGTCTAAAGGAAAGCAGAGCAACACATTGGGCACCAGCTTGGCTGCAGGAGTTGCTGGAAGCAGGCATATAAGACGCCATCCAACTGCCTTAGGGACTTCACTCAGGATTTGTGTAGGGATTGCTCCTTATAGCCTTTTCTTCTCTCGAAGGTGTCCTGCAAGGCAGCGGAGGTTTAGGATCAGAGTTTTCCTTCTCCCAGATAGGCTACCTTCCCAGGTTGACAAGCCCCATCAGCCCCTTTCCAAGACAATACATAATACATAATTAAGATCAGACTTTGCCAACCAGGTGCCCTCCAGATGCTTTGGACCACAACTCCCATCAGCCCCAGTCTGAAACATCTGGAGGGCACCAGGTTGGTGGACGCTAGGTAAGAGCATCCAGATTCCCCTGCCCTCATTCGTCTGCGTGCAGGAAAACAGTCTTCAGAAGAACATCCTGATCACACCATACATCTTGTTTTAGAAGATGATAGAAGAGGAGAACCCAGGGCTGCTGTTCTTTGAGATCAGGGTTTCCCAAACTTAGATCTCCAGCTGTTTTTGGACTACAACTCCCATCATCCGTGGCTAGCAGGACCAGTGGTCAGGGATGATGAATTATGGGCACCATGTCCTTTTGCACCTTAAGAGTGATACCAGTAGTCGTATTACAGCATAAGCCTTTGTGGCTGCAGATGCTCTACCTGAAGGTTGCCTGTAGTGCCTTCCCCAACCTGGTACTCTCCAGAAATTGCTAGACTACAGCTCCCATCATCCATTACCATTGGCCATGCTCCTTGGGGCTGATGGGTTCTGGAGGCCAACCTATCTGAAGGGTAGCAGGCTGGTGAAGCCTGGCCTAGGCAACAATAACTTCTTTTTAGTATTTTATGGTCCCTAAGGCTCTTTCATGTTATGGACTCTCTATGTTATGGTATGAATTTGTATCCAGTTCTAGAGCTTCCCTATGACTGTAGCGCCTCTTCTTGTGCAACACTGTGCTTTGACTCAACACACAAACTGGACTGGGCTGCTTTTCCCCAGCTACATGCTGCATTTGGAAACTTCTGAGTGACGTGGTATGACAAGAATGACTGGTGTCAAATGCAGGGACAGCTCTCTGGGTTATAGGGAAGCAAGCTTAATATCTTCTGCTGCAGGGCACGTTGCCAGATCATGGGCAGGTTGATTCATTTGCTAGCAATGAATACGTCAGACCAGTGACATAGGAAGGGGGTGCGGTGGGTGCGGTCTGCCCTGAGTGTCATCACTGAGGGGGGTGACAACTTGGCAAAAATATGTTTTTAAAATAAATACAATTTGGGCTCATGACATTTTTTTAAAAAAAAACAACCCACCACACACCCCTTCCTATGCCACTGGTAGCTACTGTATTTTTCGGTCCATAAGACACTCCGGACCATAGGGCGCACTTATTTTTTAATGGGGGGAAACCAGGGAAAAAATATTTTTTCTGGGTTTCCTCCTCTAAATGGCTGGGAGAGGGAGCGGAGGAGGCAGCAGGGGTGGAGGGACTGGGAGAGGCACATGCTGCGCTACGGGCCTCCCCCGCCCTGCCGACACTGGCAGAAGTGGGGCGGAGATCCCCCCCCCCACTTTCGCTGGTGTTGGGGGAGGTTTAAAGGTTTAAAGACAGCTGGGGAGAAGGGGTGAACGCTCCGGTTCACCCCTCGCCCCCAGCCCCCTTTAAAGCAAGCGGGGATGAGCCGCTCTGAAGGGCCGGGCGGCACCCCTTCAGAGCGGCTCATCCCTGCTTGTTTTAAAGAGAGCCAGGGAGAAGGGGTGAGCGTTCACCCCTCGTCCCCAGCCCCCTTTAAAGCAAGCGGAGATGAGCCCCCTTCAGAGCGGCTCATCCCCGCTTGCTTTAAAGTGGGCTGGGGATGAGGGGTGAACACTGCTTTCTCCACCATCCCACGCCCGGCGCCGATCCCAAAAGCCTGCTTTTGGGATCGGGGCGTGGGGGGGTGGAGGAAGCGGCAGCATCCCCGCTGCTTTCTCCACCACCCAGAGCCCAGTGCCTATCCCAAAAGCCTACTTTTGGGATCAGCATGCAGGGCGCGGAGTGGTGGAGGAAGCAGCTGGGATGCTGCCGTTTCCTCCACCACCCCACAGGCAGCGCGGAGGAGGAACTTATGGATCCTCCCCGCAGCCTCTGTTCGCAGAAACAAGCCTGTTTCTGCGAACGGAGGTGCAGGGAAGATCCAGCAACATCTCTGCTGCCTTCCCCCACCTCCCGCCGAACACAGCAAGGGGTGGGGGGAGGCAGCGGGGAGCGAAGCCTTCACCCCATAAGACGCACCAACATTTCCCTTCCTTTTTAGGAGGGGGAAAGTGTGTCTTATGGAGCGAAAAATACGGTAGGTGAGGCGGGGGGCACAGGGCGCCACACTGTGGGGCCTGCAGCATGCCTGACACAGTCACACATCTCTCCTGAGGAAGAGGCGGCAGGCGGACTGCCTGCAAGCTCTGCACTGCTTTTTCGAGCAGTGCGGGGCTGGCATCTGCCCACCGCCTTGGCCGCCCTACAGCTGAGAGGGAGGCTGTGGAAAGGCACCACACAGAGCGCCCTGCCTTGGCTTGCCCCACCCCCATGGGCAGCTCGCCCCACCCTGAGCTGCAGGACGCATGCGCCACACTGGGCACCCAAGCGGCTAGCTACGCCGCTGCTTCAGACAGGCATACAAAGTTCCCTTAGAAATGGGCATCGGTTGATTGACACTGACACATTCTTCCCCAGCTTAGGCATGCAGCCAAATCTTCTAATTCAATGGGTGGCTGGGATGTCACAGTACGACTGTTCAACAGTGGAATGGACTTCCTTGGAAGGTGGTGGACTCTCCTTCACTGGAGGTTTTTAAGCAGAGTTTGATGGCCATCTCACATGGATGCTTTCGTTGAGATTCCTGCATTACAGGGGGTGGACTAGAATTATACGATTCTATGACGAGTGCAGTGAGGAGGGTAGAATCAGGACAGAATGACATATGGCAAGGTGAAGGGGGGCTTCCCAAGACATTTCTGGGCAATGCGAAATACGTTTGGGGGATTTGCAAGAGAAAATTCAGTGAGTGGAAGGTTCTTCTTAAACAAGGGTCGCTTCATTGATGGAGGACCCTGGAACAGGAGTAGTAGGGAACCTTTGGTCCTCCAGATGTTTATCAAATCATAGAACTGTAGAGTTGGAAGGGATCCCAAGGGTCATCTAACCCCTGTAATGCAGGAATCTCAGCTAAAGCATCCATGACAGATGGCCACTCAACCTCTGCATAAAAACCTACAATGATGGAGAGTTCAAACCCTCTGAAAGGAGAATGTTCCACTGTCAAACAGTTGTTACTGTCAGAAAGTTCTCCCTGGTGTTTAGTCTGAATCTCCTTTCTTGTAATTTGAAGCCATCGGTTTGAGTCCTGCCCTCAACAGCAGGAGAGAGAGAGAAAAGCTTGCTCCATCGTCCATGAGATATCTGAAGATGGCTATCATATCTCTTCTCAGTCTCCTCTTTTGGATTCCAACTTGATCAAGCATGGACAACAGCCAGGGATTATAAGAATTGAATTCCATCAAAATCTGGAGAGCCACCAGGTAGCTACTGCCGGCTTAACCCTTTTGTTTTACTCTGTGTCAATTCTCTGGTGCAGCCACTCTGTCCCTGAGGCCATTTTGTCCCCTGTTTTTTATGCCAGGTAAGCTATGAGGCCAGAAAATGGCACTTCCTCACTAGGCTTGAGCATCTCCCCTTCCCTATAACTTCACACGTAGCCAAATTAAGATGTTCAACCAGAGCCTCATTTAGAGATTAAGAATGTAAGAAGAGCTGTGCTGGATCGGACCAAAGGCCTATATAAACGAGCATCCTGATTCCTATTGTTTCCAGTCAGATGACCATGGGAAGCCCACAACAGCCCTCTTCTGTATGAGTTTTCCAGCAACCGGCATTCAGAGCCATGGTGTCTCTGCTAGTGAAGGCAAGAAAGCTTCCTCACGACTAGTAGCCACGG
Organism: Lacerta agilis; assembly: GCF_009819535.1. Lineage (NCBI taxonomy): Eukaryota > Metazoa > Chordata > Lepidosauria > Squamata > Lacertidae > Lacerta > Lacerta agilis. Next base: position 102,383,914 of record NC_046314.1, on the reverse strand, counting down.
ACAGTCTTATCCTCCACGAATTTGTCTAGTCCCCTTTTAAAACCTTCCCAGCCGGTGGCCGCCACCACACCTTGTGGTGGCAGATCCCATTATTTCTTTTTCTGCTGTGTGAAGAGCCACTTCCTTTTCTCTGTCTTGAATCTGCCACCATTCGGCTTTATTTGGTGGCCCCAGGTTCTAGCAATATGGGAAAGGGAGAAAAAAACTTCCTCCACCTGCTTTTCCATGGACTCAGCTACATTGGCAAAGAAAAAACGCTTTATATGCGTTGTTTATGCATTGTAACACTGTGACAACAGATGGTGCTGTGGAGTTCCGTTTTTCCTCATACAAAGTTTACAACACATTTAACTGAAACGTTTTCTTTGATGTGTCCCGATTCAGCCTGTGTATAATCTCACACACCTCTTATCACATTCTGTCTCAGTCTCCTTTTCCCTGAACTAAAATAATTCCAAATGCAGTAGCTTTCCCTCATAAGGGAGTTGCTCCACACAGACACACCCCAGTTCATTTTTGGTTGCCATTTCCCAGCCCTGCAATATCCTTTCTGGGGTGAGGAGACCACAACTGTACAACATACCATTCCTAGTGCGGTCACACGCTATAGATTTGTATAAAGGCCTTGAGATATTGGAAGTTAGATTTTGCCACCTTTCCTTCATGAACCCTCCCATGGAATTTGCCTTCTTCACAGCTGTCTCACACTGGACACTGGCCTTTTCATTCAGCTGCACACCACAACCCCAATACCCCTTCCTGAGTTAGCTGGCAGGGGACAGGGACAGAGGTCCCTGAGGGAGGGAGGGCTTCACAGTTACACAAGGGATGGGCAACCCACCCCCACTCCCAACGCTTTCAACTGCTTTCTAATATTTTTCTTCTTTTTACATGCTGCAGGCGGGCGGCTGGAGTCTCTGTTCCCTGGCAGGCAGCCTGGTTTAACAGGTTTCTGGCAACCACTGCACAACAGAGCAATCGGGCCATTAATCCTCCTCTCCCCTCTCTTCCCCTCCCCAAAAGCTCTGGAGCCATTGGGCTCTCCTCTCTCCCTCGCCACCACCCTCAGCTTAATCTCCCCTCCCTATCAGATTCTCTGCTATTGTGTCAACTGGGTGGGAAGTTGATTTTAAGCTGCAAAATTTCTGCACCCATTCCCTAATCTTTCCTTGGGTGGGCAACACCTGCTCCAGCCTTAGTTCTTGCTATCTCCACAATAGGGCTCTGGTGTATTTTATCAGTTTGCTTAACAGAGGGAAACAGAACTGGGTGTGCTGGGACCTTTGGGCTGTTGCAACAGGTACACAGATTGGTCATCTTTTTGCTCTTACCCTCCAGAAAGAGTCTCTCTCTCTCTCTCTCTCTCTCTCTCTCTCTCTCTCTCTCTCTCTCTCTCTCTCTCTCTCTCTCATATGGGTGTTGCTATGCATTTCGTACATTCCAGAGACAGCTTTGTTCTCAGAACTTTTCCAAGTTCATTAGCTAGTGTCCTATAGATGATGTTGGACTACAACTCCCCATCATCCCTGTCCATATACGCCATGCTGGCTAGGACTGGTGGGAGTTGTAGTCCAGCAACACTTGGAAGGCCCTAGGTTATAGGAAGATGTAATGGAGACATAGGGGACACCCCCATGATCTAAGGCAGACATAAAACTCTTCACCCATTTGGCGCAGATCTTTCCCCCCTCCAGCCAATCTCCCTTTCTCATAAAAGGCAGCCCCGTTTTGAGTTTGTTTTTAGTTCTGCATTCCTTTCTCTGTGTATTGTGTGGGGCTCTCAAGCCATAAAAACTATTTAAGAGGCTATTAAAATAGATTTACAGGATTGCCAGGATGGTATCTAGATTTGTTTTGCCCTCCAGAAATGCATCGTAACCTCTTGGTTCCTTTCCCATCTTCCCACATGTAACAACAGTAAAGTGGAGCAGTCAGTAAAGTGGAGCAGTCAGAGGGTGCAAGCCTGGTCCTTCTAAATAAAAGACAGTGGGGTTACATCAAATGCTGGTTTGGCCTTACCCACTTGGCTGATTGCTGGCAATGTGCATTAGGCTTTCCACATACCTCCACATACCGCCTTTCAGTCTAGTCTTTACCTGCCCCACACCTAAAGGTAAGGTAAAGGTAAAGGGACCCCTGACCATTAGGTCCAGTCGTGTCCAACTCTGGGGTTGTGGTGCTAATCTTGCTCTACTGCCCGAGGGAGCCAGCATACAGCTTCCGGGTCATGTGGCCAGCATGACAAAGCCGCTTCTGGCAAACCAGAGCAGCACACGGAAACGCTGTTTACCTTCTCACCGGAGCGGTACCTATTTATCTACTTGCACTTTGACATGCTTTTGAACTGCTAGGTGGGCAGGAGCAGGGACCAAGCAACGGGAGCTCACCCCGTTACAGGGATTCAAACCGCCGACCTTCTGTTCAGCAAGCCCTAGGCTCTGTGGTTTAACCCACAGCGCCACCCGCGCCCCACACCTACAGACCCTCTAAGTGTCCCTATTTTCTGGGGACAGTCCTGGATTTACAGAATCCATCCTGGTTTCTGATTTGATCTCAGAATGTCCCACTTTTCCTTAATGTCTCTATTTTCAATGGAGAAATGTTGGAGGGTATGGAGTTTTGCAATCTCCCGATCCAAGGAGATAAGTAACTATACAACCTTTAGAAGACATCTGAAGGAAGCCCTGTAGAGGGAAGTTTTTTAAAAAAATGTTTAATGTTTTATTATGTTTTTATATATGTTGGAAGCTGCCCAGAGTAGCTGGGGCAATCCAGTCAGATGGGCAGGGTATAAATAAAATTGTTGTTGTTATTGAAACCATACTAATTTGATCTATTCCAGGATCAAATCAGAAACCAGGATTTACTTCTGTAAATCCGGGACTGTCCCTGGAAAATACGGACAGTTGGAGGCATGGCCGTAGACAAGTGGGGACAGGGAGGGACAGCTGCCCCCCCAAAAAAAATCAATAAAAATCAATAAAAATACATAGCTAGCTGAGTTTCTGCCCCCTCTCCCTATAAAAGGCCTGGCTATGCCAATGCTTGTAGGGTCTGTATGCATAGTTGCAAATTTCAAAATAATTGCTCTCATTTAAATAGAAACACAATACATTGCACCACAGTGGGGGAAACTGTGGCCAGATAATGTGTTTGCTATGTAAGTGGCCTTCCTTCCTTAGGTGTTTCTGTCCTTAAACCAGATTAGGGCTGGGTAATCCTTATTTCCACGGGGAGGAGAGGGACATTGCTACGGAATCCAAAGCTAGTGTTAGGGTTGCTGTATTTAAAACAAAACAAAAAACAAACCCAGAAGTCACTTAGACAATTGTGCAAAAAAAGGGAGATGTGTTCACCCAAGATGGAAGCTTCCATTCAGAAAACGCACAAAAACCCAATTTCTGCATGCTGTCCAGATGTTAAAGGTCCAGGTGCTGACCGCAGAGGTGACAACATTAAGCCGATATTCCACTAGCCCATCCCAACCCCTAGCAACCCAAGAGAAAAGCACTGGAAAGGTGTTGGAATTTCCCCAAAGTTTAACCTGTCGTAGCAGTAACCAAGTGGACCCAGATCTGCTGGAGGGGGACTCCCCCAATGAAAGGAATGGCTAAACACTGGGCTGACCTGGTGGTTAGAGCCAAACTAGATTTGACATAGGACTTCTGCAGAGAGAGTTCCCAAAGTCTGATCTTCTGGCCCCTTGATGTGTTAGACCAAATATATCCATCTGTTCAACTCACTCTCACCAGCTGTTGACAACAGGTTCAATGGAGGAATCCTTTTCTTTTCATTTTACTTTTTTATGGCCATACAAACTTTAAATAACAATAGAAATATTATCAAGGATAGCAAATAATGCCACACATCCTGCTATATAAACCATTCAATATTCCTAAGATAAAAGGTAAAGGGTAAAGGGACCTCTGACTGTTAGGTCCAGTCGCGGACGACTCTGGGGTTGCGACGCTCATCTCACTTTACTGGCCGAGGGAGCTGGCGTACAGCTTCCAGGTCATGTGGCCAGCATGACTAAGCCGCTTCTGGCGAACCAGAGCAGTGCACGGAAACACCGTTTACCTTCCTGCTGGAGCAGTACCTATTTATCTACTTGCACTTTGATGTTCTTTCAAGCTGCTAGGTTGGCAGAAGCAGGGACCAAGCAACGGGAGCTCACCCTGTCGCGGGGATTCGAACCGCCGACTTTCTGATCGGCAAGCCCTAGGCTCTGTGGTTTAACCCACAGCGCCACCCGCGTCCCTATTCCTAAGATATATTAATGCAAAACCTTTGATGTCGTAGTTCACCTTCTCTCTAAAAAAATATGTATGTTCAACTAGGGTCTGCCACCCCTACTCCCTCTGCTCACCAACCTCACCTACCCGTTTGGCAATCGATCCTTCCCCCCAACCCCCCAAAATATTACACACTTCACCCTCCCCTTAACAGGTTGCCCCCAAGCACTTCTGCCTCCCCTCCTGCAACAAGCCAAGCCTGCATCAAGGTTTAACAGAGCTTGCTAAACTGCTGGGTGAAGCACCTACCCTCCTCCATTAAACCTCTCTGTGGTCACATTTAACAGAGCCCTTTGACAGGGGTAGCAACTTGAATAAAATATTGGCGGGGGGGCAGGTAAGGCTCACCACACATAATCGATCACAAGACATGGTGCGCGCACACTATTTGAAAGGCAATGCCCATCCACTATGGGGTGTTTGGTCCCCTCAAATATTTTATTGGCGAGGAGAGCAGAAAGGACCTAGGCCCCTAGGAGTTGGCTCTTGTGCCCTCGGTTAAACAGATTGCCTGGGCAAGCTTGGCATTCCTCACGCTGCAGTTGGTGTGGCCACCTAGTTTCTCAAAGAAATATAAATCTTAGTTCCTTAACCCAATACAGTGGTACCTCGGGTTAAGAACTTAATTCGTTCCGGAGGTCCGTCCTTAACCTGAAACTGTTCTTAACCTGAAGCACCACTTTAGCTAATGGGACCTCCTGCTGCTGCTGCACCGCCAGAGCACGATTTCTGTTCTTATCCTGAAGCAAAGTTCTTAACCTGAAGCGTTATTTCTGGGTTAGCGGAGTCTGTAACCTGAAGCGTCTGTAACCTGAGGTACCACTGTATACAAATTACCTCTGAAATCGCAGCATCAACAATATCAAACAATATATTGCTTGTAGAAGAAAACGTAGATACATATGCAAATCCATTTCCTCTTAGTAGCAAGCAATCTGTTATGCCTAGTTTCTTTATATACATATGTAAGATGGTTGGATTCCATTCATTCATCTCCTCTCTTGTCATTTTATATTGGGGGGGGGGTGTTTTAAGAGCCAAAGCAGACGTGACAATAATCACACAACTAGAATTCCTGTGTGGTTATTTGTCATATCTAAAATGGCCTTAAACTGGACAGCAGTGGAGGATCAGCATGAGGGCAAATTGTTAGACCTCCACACACATACTTTGGCCCTACCCCAAATCATACATGGACCTATTATAGCTGAAAAGGTGCCAGATAATGAATAAACAACCATGTATTGTTTAAACCACATCCGGTGGCTGCAATAGAGGTAGGCGCATAGAACTGTGTACAGACTTAACCTTTAAAGCACATTTCCCCGCTCAAAGAATTCTGGGCACTGTAGTGCGTTAAGGGTCACTAGGAATTGCAGCTCTGGTGTGTATGTGGTAAACTACAGTACCCAGAATCCTTGGAGGAAAAGAAGGTGCTTTGAATATGATTTAAAGGTATATAGGTAAAATAGCAGGCTCTAGAAGCAGACAGGTGTAATGAGCTCTTCAAACAGTCCTGGGGCTCCCATTCAGCTGAGCTGCTGTACCTCAGACATGTAACACAACAGATTGAAAGTCAATAGCTGCAACCTTTCCACTTTGGTGCCAAAATTCCCACCTGTTTCACACTGCTCAAGAGGCCCAGGTAGAACCCAACTGTTCAAATGTAATAGATAATATGTTGGAATCTCAGGTTTAAAGTCTCCCCTGGCCATGAAGCTCACTGGCTGACCAATCACACACTCTCCTCCTAACCTACCTCACAGGTTTGTCATGATTAATGAATGAAAGAGAGAACACCGCCACTCTGAGCATCTTGAAAGGAGGGCTAGATGAAAAGGCAATAAACACTGGCAATAAATACTTTCCTGGCATGGAAAGTTCTGGAAGGGAGCATTGTCCCCTAAGGCTCCAATAGCCATGTTCTCCAGGATTTAACTGTAATTTAAGCTAGCTACTGTAAGAGCTGGATGAGTTGCCATTCCTGCTTAACGCCTCACCATCACTTAAGTCTCTTCCAAACTTGAGCATTCATTAATTCTCGTTTGCTTGCACAAAATTTGCAGGTAGGTGATGCAACATCCATTGTTACTGAGCGTTCGTTCCAATTAGTTTGTGGGGAGGTTATATGACATCACCTCAGCAATCCACTTTCCGATGCATTTACATACCCTTCAACCTCTCTCCAATGAAAACAGGGACGTCCCATTCCATAATGATAATTTTAATATTTATACCCCACACATCTTATTGGGTTGCTCCAGCACTCTGGGAAGCTTCCAACATATATAAAAACATAATAAACCATTTAAAAAAAACACTTCCATATACAATATTGCCTTCAGACGGCTGAGGGGTTCCATAACTCCATAGCCTCCAACACTTCTCCAATGAAAATAGGGGCATCCTAAGGAAAAGCGGGACATTCTGGGATCAAATCAGAAACCAGGACACCTGGAGGTCTGCTTTTCCCATCACATTCCAAATCACAAAACATGGTTGTTATTGTTGTGCAACGAATCTGTTTTTTTTTTTTAACAACAGCCCAAATCCACTTTTATTGTGCATCCTGAATTTGCCAACGATCAGCTGGATCCCACCTGCAAAATAGCAATGGACAGAAGCAGTCTTAATTCTCTGCCCATTTTTCTAGCTCTACGCTGCCCAAACCTTTGCATTTGCACTATGGATTTTTATCAACATGAAAAGTAGAGTAACTGAGTAACCTGCCATCTCTCTTCATGCCAGAGAGCAACAAACCATGCCTTCCCAGTAAGCGGCATGCTCAGCAGACCTTGAAGATTTGCTCTACTACATAGGCCACTAGTTCACCTGACTAATTAGCTGCTTGAATGCTACACACACCTGCATGAGGTACACCTGTTTTCATGCATGGATTTGTGCGGCAGAATATAACCTTGAAGGTCAAATGAGTTAGCATGCTCTCAGAATTAATATATTTATATATGCACAGAAACAAGGCAAAACATTTAGAAGCGGAATTTAAACACGTCAAATCCCATCAGCATCTGGATTTGGGGGTCGTTTCTTTCCCAGTTCTCCTTTTTTTAAATATTTGATAACCAGTCTAATTCGTTGTTTTTAAAGAAAGGGATCACAGTGAAAAGTAAATCTTCCAGTAAATGAGAGAACAAGGGGGAGCGCTAACCAAACCGGGGGGGGGGGGGGTCTAGAAACTTTGCTCAGAAAGTCACTACGAAACAGAAGCCACAATCCCAAGACACACGCTGCAGGGGGGGGGGGGAGATGCCCTGTTTGATACAGCCGGACTTTCCTCCAAGTAAATGTTCCTAGGTTTGCACTGGAATGTCCTAGCTACCAGGTTCTGTTTTTAAAAGCGGAAAGTCATACTTACAAATTCAGGGATGGCCAGAATATCAGGGAAAGTAGCCAGGACCTTTATGCCGCTGGGTAAACTGGAACCGGTGGTTGTTGAAGACATATTTCTGGTTCGCTTCCCTTCCAAAACTCACCACGCACACGTCCTCACCCTTTGAAGCCAAATGCTCTTTCCCTTTGCTCGTCTTGAGTAGCTGAGTGAGTTCTTAACCTTTTCCCCTATGTTAATGCTACCCGCCCTCCAGGTAAGGAGCTGAACACAGGTGTGGCCAGCTAAGCAGAAGGACCTGCCTCTTCTTCTGTTTTTTGTGCCTGGGGAGGAGTGAAAGGCTGCTCCGAAGGGTGACATCTCTTGTCACACACTTTTGCAAGCACCTTATGATCGTATCCGAAGGGCAGGTGCAGCGAGTGTAATTCAAAACCCACATTGGGTTGAACTCTTCTGAGACTACTTTCACACCATATTGTTATCAGTTTGTGGGGAGACACCCACCCGCCAAACCCAATAAATTAATGAATGTCAGAATCTACAGTAGCTAACATTTGGGTATATATAGGAAGGGGAAATTATGCAAGCTACAAAACTGTGCCGGACAAGGAATCCCTGAAGCGGCTTATGCAGGTGACAGGGGAAAGTGTTGTTTTACAGAAAGCTTGGGTTTGGGGGGAAGAGGTGTGCTGGGGAGAAGAGCAAAGGTCAGTCCTCTAGGAGCTGCTGGGCAGGCCAGAGGTCCATGTAGGGCCTGGTGGTCATCTTGGCTCTGGCTAGAGGAGGCTGCACTATGAGACCAGGAGCCATTACTGATCCAAGCTTGCTGAAGCTTTGTTGTTGTTGTTGTTCAGTCGTTCAGTCATGTCCGACTCTTCGTGACCCCATGGACCAGAGCACGCCAGGCACCCCTATCTTTCACTGCCTCCCGCAGTTTGGCGAAACTCATGCCAGTCGCTTCGAGAACACTGTCCAACCATCTCATCCTCTGTCATCCCCTTCTCCTTGTGCCCTCCATCTTTCTCAACATTTTCCAGGGAGTCTTCTCTTCTCATGAGGTGGCCAAAGTACTGGAGCCTCAACTTCAGGATCTGCCCTTCCAGTGAGCACTCAGGGCTGATTTCTTTAAGGATGGATAAGTTTGATCTTTTTGCAGTCCACGGGACTCTCAAGAGTCTCCTCCAGCACCATAATTCAAAAGCATCAATTCTTCGGCGATCAGTCTTCTTTATGGTCCAGCTCTCACTTCCATACATTACTACTGGGAAAACCATAGCTTTAACTATACGGACCTTTGTCGGCAAGGTGATGTCTCTGCTTTTTAAGATGCTGTCTAGGTTTGTCATTGCTTTCCTCCCAAGAAGCAGGCGTCTTTTAATTTCGTGACTGCTGTCACCATCTGCAGTGATCATGGAGCCCAAGAAAGTAAACTCTCTCACTGCTGAAGCTCTCATTGCTGAAGCTACGAGAGGGGTAACAAGAGACACTCTTGGGGTATAATGTTCAGCACCCCGTCCACTGCAGATTTCCAGGTGTAAATATGTGTTAATAAACCATATTTCTTAAAGGCACTAGCTTTCGCTCTGGCTTGATCTTCCCAGTGGAAACACAACCCTGGGTAAGTGTTGCAGACCCTGGGATCTCGTGCAGTCGCTCAGTGGAGATTAGGGTGGCGTGTAACACTAGTGTCAACAGTGAGGTTTGTGTTTTCTAGTACATGGAAGAAGGGGTGGACTTTCCTCATGTGCAGGGAAGTCTTTAGCATATACGCCGCCAGGGCACAAAGATCCGCCCAGCGCCCCCAAGTCTGGCAAGCACCGCCGTTGGGAATGACAAGTGACGCTGCTGGCGTGGCGCATCTTTGGTAAATGAGCTCACAAAGTCAAAAGTCCTTTAGTGAAACAGTAGGTACTGTATACATTTTGGTAATACCTAGGTATATATGTATTTTGTTTTTCTAACTTGATCAAAATTATCATAACAGGTAAATAGTTAAGAGCTTAGGCGGCTTCAGCGGCTGGCACCTGGCGCGCCTCAGAATTCGCGCCTGGGTGTCCCGCACCCCTTGCACCCCCGGGTAAAGACGGCCCTGCTCATGTGCCAGAGAGGAAGCAGGTGTGCGACGAACCTCCACTTCAGACTCTCCCCTCGTTACTAAGTGAGTTTTTAATCAGGTGGGTCATACTACAATGCACCCCACCTGTCCCTCTGAGGTCTGTCTGTTATTTCACTTCCCTTTTATTAATAATCTGGGAATTTCTTAGTAACGGGAGTTTTCCTGTCCAGCGGCCGTGGCCAGTTATATCTTCTGCTCTGGGCTTCAGGGGTTAACCTCTCCTTTGCCTACAGTTCAGGGTCTCTCTTTCATTAGATCCCCTCACTATACCAGTTAGCTAAGCCCTCTTAGCAACTCTGTGGCAATACCAGGGTTTCCGCCCGCTAGCCCCTCCTGAGGGAACTCCAAGACACAAACTATCACCCTTCAGTATAGTTTTGTCCTTTCCCTGAGTTCACCTCCTCAAGAGCCTATATAACTCGCTGGACCAAATGAACGACAATATTTTCTTAGCTCAACAATAAGAGGTCTTTATTTCTTACAGAACATAACGGTTTCAGTGATGGTTCATAAGCTTAGTTTCATAACAGTGTAAACTCTTTCTTTCAGCAACAAATACACATCTTCAACGATCCTAACCTAACCTAACCTAAACCAAACCTGGCCCCACACCCTCCTTCTTCCAGTCACCACTCTCCTCACACTAAGGCTGCTCCCTCCTTTTAAAGAGCGGAAGGTCCCGCCTCCCAAGGGGTATCTGCCACTCAAACTGGGGTGCCCATTAACTCCTAAAACACCATGGGTTTCTGAACATCCCCTAACTTAGATCTGAAATTGTGTTTTGAAGCGGCTGTTTTGGGACTAGGATTCCTGACTGACAACTAAGGCGGAATAGAAAAGTTCCAGAGAGACTTAAGTTGTGCATTAACCAATGTGGATTGAGAACCATGTTTTATTTACTCAAGTGGAAGAATTCTGTGGAAACCCCAAGTAGGCTACTACAGCAGAGGAGTGGGTTTCTGATCTTGGGACTGTCAACTGATTTACAAAGCGACTCCGCTTGCAAGTTCAGCAATGATTTTGAAAAGCTGAAATGTTTCCTTGCATCCCGTTGGTGACTGTTTGAAATTACGCTGTTTAAGGGCGTACTTTTTGAAAAGTTATTTTCAATTGTTCACATGACCATTTTGGTAACTTACACTTTCATTTAAAGTCGGCTACATTATTCTTATTTCCTTCCCGTAGTTTTGAACTATTTGAACTCAAATAGAGCTGAGCCACTGCCCTAACTGCTTGTACAGCTCAGCATCAGTGGAGAGGTTGTTGGTTATGGTGGAGCCCGGGTAGAAAAATATATATCGGCACAATCCAGTCAAACCCATAGAAATTCCATTGATTACTAAGGAAAAGATTAATTCTCCTATTTAAATAAATGAAATCTTTATTTCAATTGATTTTATTACAGTTTGAAAGAGAATATATTAATATTAAATTAAATGTCTGATATATTTTTTATCAAATATAAAAGAAACTGATCTAAATAAAAACAGTTTGGATCACAATGGGCCTTGCAGTTCAGGTCTCATGCACTCGGCTACCCATGACTCAGTGCTGCCACAAATTTGCTATTCATTCCAGTTGGTTGACCAATAATCCACCTCTTCCAGCATCTTTTTCATGTATTTCATGAATATTCTTCAAACAACAAAAAGGTGAAGCAGCTGCTTGAGCAACCACCCCTCCATAACCAAATAAAATCATTTGGGGACCCACTTATTCCTACATAATAAACGGAAGGGTCAAGGAAGCATAAGCAATAAACCTCAGATACTGGCTAGTAAGACTGATGGTTATCTAGTTACAAAGGTTTACTGGCCACCCCTGTTGGCATGGCGACAGCCCGGGCAAAATGCAAACATGGACATTCTGATGTCACGCATGATGTCACAAACAGGTTATGCTCAAAAGTCTCAGCAGAGTTAGAAGCAGTTAACAGTCAGTCCATGTCTGAACTCTGGCAAGATGGATCATCGTCAGGTGATTAATTTATATTGGGGCTATATTGACTTTTTCCATAGGGGAAGATTTTCAATATTTAAAGTTTTCTTAAGCCCCGTACTCAATAGAATTATTTGGGCCTCCAGAAACCTCATCATAGGATGTGAGAAAAAAGCCTGAATAACAGTTTGGAGATACTGAACATTTCAAAATGGGGCTTGTATTCTAAAACCGGACACATGGAAGAGGGAGATGAGTTTACTCACAGTAAAAGTTGTGGAGTAACACTGGATCAGAATTTGATTATAAAGATTCACTGGATCAACTAGTCTATAAACTTCTAGAAGCAGGCTTTCAGGTTACACACAACTCATAATCAAGCTTAGGTCATGAGATCAAAAATTTAAATTAATTTGCTGAATAGAGAGGCATCAGTGATTCTCTAGCCACAACAGGGATTTATTACTGTCCAACTGCTGTTGGCATGGAGATAGCATGGCAGAATAGAAACATGAACGTTCTGTGTGGTGTCACAAAAAGAATAAGCTCAGAAGTCTTGACAGACAGTTAATGGTCAAACCATGTCTGTACTCTGGCAAAATGGCTCCTCTTGACAGGTGATGAATTTGTTTGTTGTTCTTCAGTCGTTCAGTCGTCCGACTCTTCGTGACCCCATGGACCAGAGCACATCACTGCCTCCCGCAGTTTGGCCAAACTCATGCCAGTCGCTTCGAGAACACTGTCCATCTCATCCTCTGTCGTCCCCTTCTCCTTGTGATCTTTCCCAACATCAGGGTCTTTTCTAGGGAGTCTTCTCTTCTCATGAGGTGGCCAAAGTACTGGAGCCTCAACTTCAGGATCTGTCCTTCTAGTGAGCACTCAGGGCTGATTTCTTTAAGGATGGATAAGTTTGATCTTTTTGCAGTCCATGGGACTCTCAAGAGTCTCCTCCAGCACCATAATTCAAAAGCATCAATTCTTCGGCGATCAGTCTTCTTTATGGTCCAGCTCTCACTTCCATACATTACTACTGGGAAAGCCATAGCTTTAACTATACAGACCTTTGTCGGCAAGGTGATATCTCTGCTTTTTAAGATGCTGTCTAGCTTTGTCATTGCTTTCCTCCCAAGAAGCAGGCGTCTTTTAATTTTGTGACTGCTGTCACCATCTGCAGTGATCATGGAGCCCAAGAAAGTAAAATCTCTCACTGCCTCCATTTCTTCCCCTTCTATTTGCCAGGAGGTGATGGACCAGTGGCCATGATCTTAGTTTTTTTGATGTTGAGCTTCAGACCATATTTGCGCTCTCCTCTTTCACCCCTCATTAAAAGGTTCTTTAATTCCTCCCCACTTTCTGCCATCAAGGTAGTATCATCGGCATATCTGAGGTTGTTGATATTTCTTCCGGCAATCTTAATTCTGGCTTGGGATTCATCTAGTCCAGCCTTTCACATGATGAATTCTGCATGTAAGTTAAATAAGCAGGGAGACAATATACAGCCTTGTCGTACTCCTTTCCCAATTTTGAACCAATCAGTTATTCCATATCCAGTTCTAACTGTAGCTTCTTGTCCCGCATAGAGATTTCTCAGGAGGCAAATGAGGGGGCTATATTGACTTTTACCACAGGGGAACAAGAGCTTGGGAATTAAGACATTTTTTAAGCTTCCCAACCCCAATACTAAACAAAATCTTTGGGGAAGTATTCACCTCTGCATAGCAAGGGGCAAAGAAACCTGAAGAACAATTCTAAAGAATGATCTGAAGATATCGAACAATGATTTCTAAATATTTAAAATGCTGTAAACAGATGGAAGGAAGTGGGGGCAATTTGGAGCAGAAATTATCGAATAGTATTGGATCAGGATTCATCCGTAAAGGATTCATTGGATCGACTAGTTTATAAGCTTTTGGAATCAGGCTTGCAGGGTTACACAAAAGTCTTAGGTTATGAGAGCAAATGTAAAACCAAATGTGTTGGGTCATCAGGCATGGATGGCTCTCTAGCTGCAAGGAATTACTACTGCCCACTTGCTGTAGGCATGGAGATAGCTGGAGCCAATGCAAATATGGCATTCTTCTGTCATGAATGATGTCACAAATAGGATAAGCTTTGGCAGGTGGGAGTGAGTTGACAGACAGACCAAATCTGAACTTGGCAAGATGGCTCTTTGTAACAGGTGATGGATTTCGAGGGGGGTGTCGATACTAACTTTTACTGGAGTGGGGAAATTGGAACGTTTTGAAGACTGAGCCCAGTCAACTCTTAATTCAGCCACGATTCACATTATAAACAACTCGCCCAACAGACAGGCAACCTTACACGTGGCTCTTTAAGCCGATTCTCCATCTTCCTACAATATTGCTGGTGTACGTTCTAGAGCTCAGCCAAAATGTCTTTCTGATAAAAAATTTAGGTTTTAAATTTTTCTCACCCTACCCAGATCAAGAATGAGAAGGCTACTTTGCAGAATATTCTACCATTCCCCTCTCCCCGCACAATGCACCGGAGAATCAGGACCTTGTAGGGGATGCAAAATGGGGCCCACTGCTTCTGCTGTTGCTATTTGAGAGGTGACAGTTACAAATAACAATAACTTAGGGGGAAAGGAAGAAGCTGCCACACTGCTTTTGATGAACCCTGCCTAAGGGTTAGGGTTAGAGGGTTAGAGGGTTAGGGTCAGGGGTGGGGGTAGGGGTAGGGGTAGGGTAGGGGTAGGGGTAGGGGTAGGGGGTAGGGGTAGGGGTAGGGGTAGGGTCAGGGTCAGAGCTTAAGGTAGGATCAGGGTCCGGGTCTGAGGTAGGGTTAGAGTCGGGTAGGGGTAGGATTTGGGTTAGGGTCAAGGTCTATGTTAGGGTTGGAGGTAGGGTTTGGGTTAGTTATTCTTTTATTCTTTTATTTTATTCTAAATTTTATTCTAGGTCACCTTTAACCTTATAGATTCCAGGGCAGTACATTACCCTGGTATTTTTGAGGAAGCAGTGCTTGCTTGCTTGCTTGCTTGCTTGCTTGCTTGCATGCATGCACAAACAAACAAACAAACAAACAAACAAACAAACAAATAAATGTAAGGGGTGCCACCCACAGTAAAGGCCCTCTCACTTCAACTGTTGGTTACTTAGAGGAGGGCCCCATTAGATCGTGCATCTGTCAGTTGCTGGGCGGATTCATTCCCAAGTGCAAGGAAACAACCCGTCTCTTGCAACAGCTTCTAAAATACAGTCAAACCTTGGCTGTCGTATGTAATCCATTCCGGAAGCCAGTTCAGCTTCCAAAATGTTCGACAACCGAGGCGCAGCTTCCAATTGGCTGCAAGAGCCTCTTGCACTCAAGCAGAAGCTGCATCAGATGTTCGGCTTCCAAAAAAATGTTTGGAAAACTGGAACACTTCCGGGTTTTTCGGTGTTCAGAAGCTGAAACGTACAATAGCGGAGGCGTTTGGGAATTGAGGTTTGACTGTACCTCATCAGTCACCCAGTTTATTTTTCCTCAGAGAGTAAGAATCTAATGCTGTTGCCAAGATTACAGCACAGCAGCAAAGCCAACCTCATTGGCTGCTTCTCTTGGGATGTCATTTAATAGAGGGTTGTTTTCCTTTAATTTGCAGAGGTTGTCTTGGATGCTTGAGTTGAGATTTTTGGGTTGGGCTAGATGACCCTCAGGGTATAGACCCCTGCCTGAGACTCTATGGATGCTGTTGAGTTACCATCAACCCAACTGCTAAGGTGCTGGCCAGTGGGCAGCCAACAGGGAATGGTATTGCTGCCGCCGCCGCTGCCGCAGCAGCAACAGAAGGAGAGGGGAAGCAAGCCTGTGTGTTGGTGGCCATGGGACAGGAGGCATTGACAACAACTACCCAGGGCCCCTGAATAAATCTGACACTTGGTCTGTCCAAACACTCCACTCCTGGACTGCAACTGCCGTCCAGTTCCCTCTTGTCCCCTTTATGTTTAGTGCCATCATCTGATTCGACACAGCTTACTCCTGGTGTGGTCAGAAAGCTCAACCCACTTGTGTTTGGCTAATGCGACTCTTTGAGATAAGCATGTAGTACTAGGGTGGCTTTCCACCTGGACTTTTGATCCTTTCTCTTGCACAGTGCTCCCATGCTCCACTTCACTGGGAGGAAACTGGCTTATATACTTGGTCAGTCCGTTGGTTCATCTAGGTCACCATTGTCTCCAGTATGGAGAAGCAAAGGGGAGACCTCCGGATGACCTTGGACCACAACTTCTACCCTTCCTGACTTTTGGCCATGCAGCTGTGTTTGGACTTTAACTGTTGTTTCATATTTTCTTACATTTCCTTCTATAGATTTGTCATGGCTACAAGATGTATTTCTGCAAGGGCTCTTTTAAAAACCAGCACACAGCGTTCCCCTTTCCTTCCACACACTCTTTCTCACACACAAATTTCTTTCGTTAGGCCTTTTGGCTGTCCTTTTAGTCACTATTTACTCTGCAACAATTAGCAGCTGATCACTCTCTTCTTTTTCTCCTGGCCGATAATCCTACCTACACACAGAAACACACACACTTGCTTTTCTTCGCTCAGATTGAGAAATACTTCTACTACGAGGGTAACAGGTGCTGTTATAGCCAAAATGAAATTGGTGGCTGTAACCTAGCACTTAGGTTATAGGTTAAAAAACCTAGGTTAAAAACCTGGTCTTGGTTTTTAATCATCCAACAGATGTTTTCTATTTAAAAAATAATAATCAAGGGTTGGGAGATCAGATCACAGGTCTGAAAGGTCTTGGCCTTTCCTTGCTGACCTCTGCCAAGGGTTTGCGCTGGTAATTTCTGTGTGTCGGGCTATTTTACATTTTTAGTACACAAAACCTGTTCTGTCTGATAACTAGATCCTGATAGAACACACGGTTGAGAGGGAATGGAGCATGAAGGGAAATTTGACGGAAAATAACTACAAGCACTGCCGGGAACCTAAGACGAGCCTGCTGGATCAGGCCAATGGCCCATCTAGTCCAGCATCCTGTTTTTGCCAACAAAATGTCTATGGGACCCCACCCCAACCCCAAGCAGGACCTGCGTGTGGCAGCCACTCCACCCACGTGTGATTCCCAGCCACGGGTACACCAGAGGCTTACAGCCTCAAGGAGGTAGAACATGCGCATCATGGGTCCTAGCCACAGAAAGCCTGATCCCTTCCATGAATTTGTCTAACCCCCTTTTAAAGACATCCAAGTTGATTCCCAATCACTGCTTCTTGTGGGAGAGAATTCCATAGTTTAACTAGTTATGTGCAGAGTGAAGACGGGCTTTGTTTTTTCATTCTTGAATCTTCCAACAATCAGTATCATTGGATGCCCATAAATTCTAGCACAGAGGTCTCCAAACTACGGTCTGCGGGCCGGATACAGCCCAAGGGACCTCCCGCTGTCGCCTCCCGCTCTTACTGGCACGGCGCAGCGTGACTGCCCTCTTCCGGGTCGGAGGAGCACCGGAAATAGCTTGTGCACATGCGCAAGTGCTGTTTCCGGTGCACTTCCGGGTCGGAGGAGGCCCGTGCACATGCGCACAAGCTATTTCCAGTGCACCTCCGACCCAGAAGTGCGCCGGAAGTAGCGTGTGTGCACGTGTATGGGCGCGTGCTCCCCCGCCCTCCGGCCCACCGCGCAATCGGCGCTGGAGACACTGGCCCGAGGCACAGTAAGTTTGCTGACCCCCGTTCTAGCTTTATGAGAGAGGGAGAAAACCTTCTCTATCAAGCCATCCATAATTCTACACATTTCTACCCTGCCTCCTCTTACTCTACACTAAAAAGCCCCAGATGATATAACTTTTCTTCACAGGAAAAGAGTCGCCGCATCCCTTGTAACCGGAACCAGGTATGAAATCTTAAATAACATAAGTGTATTCTCTCCTCTCTCTTGAAATGGAAAAATCTGTTGTTCACACTGTGCTTTTCTTTAACCTGAAAACGGTGTTCCTCCTTCAAGCTGATTTCTTTAATCTTTCTTTTTATTGTTTTTGTTAAAGATTTTTGGATTACAAAGTACATGCATCGTCTCCGTTTTTAGATCATAATGTCCTTTTCTACATATCACTAACATTTGATGTGATACAATAATGTTGTAATCAGGTTGGGAGAAAATTTTGTTGTTTAGTCATTCAGTCATGTCCGACTCTTTGTGACCCCATGGACCAGAGCACGCCAGGCACCCTATCCTCCACTGTGTGCTGGCCCCAAGGGTTTGTCCATGAAGCGAGGTCCAAGTCCAGTCCTGGGTCTAGGGGTCCAAAGGAGGGTCAATCCGGCGGGGAGCAAGGCAGGGAGCAGGTCAAGGTCCAAAGCAGGTTCAGGCACAAGGTTGCAGGTTGAGCACACGCTTGCAACTAAGTTGCTCACGCAACTTGGGCTGGGTCTGGCTGGCTTTTATCTGGCCCTATGCTTAGGGCGGTCCCGATCCTCCGGAGACCTCGCCTCTCCTCCGGGCCTGGAGGCGAGCACTCCTCCTGCAGACACTTAACTCCCTTCGCCTCTCTGCCCTGAGCCTCTGTAGCTCAGGAGAGGCTGGTGGGTTACTAGACCCAGGGGATGCCTCCGCTTCTTCTGAAGAGGCTGGGAGTGGAGCACCTGCAGGCAATGAGTCCTCCCTCCCATCAGGAGCCAGAGCAGACTCTGCTGATGCCTGCACCTGGGGATCCAGCACAGGTGGGGATCCTTCAGGCTCAAGCCCTGGCCCCGGCTCAGCTGGTTCTGGAGGCGGGGAATCCTTTGCAGGCTGGGATCCCTCAGGTTCAGCATCAGAGTCTGACTCCCAGGCCATCACACCATCCCCCCTCCCAGGCCTCCCCTCAACCGAGGGGCCGGACCAGGCTTGCTGGGGTAAGCTGCATGGAAATCACGGAGGCAGGCAGGTGCGTGGACGTTTCCCGCTGGTTCCCATGAACGATCCTCAGGGCCCATACCCCTTCCAGTCGATGAGGTATTGGAGCTTCCCCCTGCGGTATCGTGAGTCGAGAATGCGCTCCACCTCGTACTCAGGCTCCCCCTCAACCAAAACTGGCTGCGGTCGTGGATTGTCCGGGTGGAACTCGTCGGGCGGGGCGACTGGACTAAGTAGGGACCGGTGGAATACTGGGTGAACCTTGAGCGATGGAGGTAACTGGAGGCGAAACGCCACCGGCGACACCTGCGCAGTGATGGTGAAGGGCCGGCAAATCGTGCATCCAGCTTTCGTGAGGGCCGAGAAGGATGCAGGTGACGGGTGGAGAGCCACACCCGATCGCCAACACGGAGTTCTGGCCCCTCCTGACGATGTCGGTCAGCCTGGGCCTTGTATGCGTCCTTGGCTTGGCGCAGTTGCTCCATCAATAATTGTTGCTGGGACTGAAGCTCCTGAAGCCAGTCTGTCACTGCGGGGACCGCGGAAGCTGGCAGCACGTCCGGGAACAAACGTGGATGGTAGCCGTAGGAGGGCCTGGAACGGGGTCTGCTGGGTGGAGGCGTTCACTGCATTGTTGTAGGCGAACTCCGCCAATGGCAAGTGATCGACCCAGTCATCCTGCTGAAAGCTGCAGTAGCACCGGAGGTACTGCTCCAACACCGCATTTGCCCGTTCCGTCTGGCCATCGGTCTGCGGGTGGTGGGCCGAAGATAGACAGACCTCCGTCCCAAGGGTCTGGTGCAGGGCTCGCCAGAAGTGGGATGTGAACTGGACGCCGCGGTCAGAAACCACACGCTCGGGCAGGCCATGCAGGCGGAAGATGTGCTGCAAGTACAGCTGAGCCGTTTCCTTAGCTGTGGGTATGGACGGGCAGGGGGGCACAGTGCACCATCTTAGTGAAATGGTCCGTGAAAACCAGGAGGCAGGTACAGTGACGAGATGGGGGCAAGTCCACCACAAAGTCCAGCGAGACCGTGTGCCAGGGACGCGGTGGGACTGGTAATGGCTGGAGCAGACCGGGGGGTCGCCCGGTAGGGACCCTTGGCCCGCCGGCAGACGTCGAAACCAGCAACATAGCGTGCCACATCAGCCTTCAGGCGGGGCCACCAGAACTCCCGGCTTACCAGATGGGTGGTCCGGTACCGCCCAAAGTGCCCTGCTGCTGGGCATCGTGGGACATCTGGAGAACCTCAGCCCGCAATGGTCCTGGTGGGATGTATAGACGACCCTGGTGCAGCAGTAGGCCCTGGTGCAGGGCCAGCCCCGGATATCGAGGGCATGACCCGTCAGACAGTTCCCGGAGCCGTTCCTGTGCCCAAGCGTCGACCCGTCTGCTGTTCTCGCACCCGAGCCTGCAGCGGCTTGGCCTCCTGAGTGGCCAGGAATGGCGGCTGGTGGTAAGATAGTCGTCGGTACTGCCTGCTGTACAGTGTCTGCGACGTCCTCAGGTTTCCGGGACAGGGCATCCGCTTTCCGGTTTTGGGAGCTAGGGATGTAGCGGATCCGGAACTGGAACCGGGAAGAAAAACAGCGCCCACCGGATCTGCCTTTGGTTCAACTTGCGGGTGGTCTGGAGGTACTCCAGATTCCGGTGGTCCGTTCTCACTTCCACCGGGTGTCGTGCCCCCTCAAGATGATGGCGCCAGACCTCAAAGGCCACCTTGATGGCCAGTAGTTCCCGCTCCCACACGGTATAGTTACGCTCCGCCGGAAGGAGCTGCCGGGAGGTAGTAGTAAGCGCAGGGTAACAGTGGCGCATCGGGTCCGTGTTGCTGAGACAGGATGGCACCGAGAGCCGTACTGGAGGCATCAGTCTCCACCACGAAGGGACGAGAGGGATCAGGATGCTGTAAAATCGGCGCCCTCTGGAAACAGGCTTTCAACCCCTGAAATGCACTTCAGCCTCCTCATCCCAGGAGAAGGGCGTCTTGGGGGCGCAGCAGTCGGGTTAATTGGGGTGGTGCGATGAGCATAATCTGCAATGAAGTCCGGTAATAGTTGGCGAACCCTAGGAACCGCTGTAAGTCCTTGCGGTTCCGGGGCGCTGCCCACTCTCGAACCGCAGCCACCTTCCCAGGGTCCATCTGCACCCCGTCAGGGGAGAGTCGGTGTCCAAGGAAGTCCACTGACCGCTGGTGGAACTCGCACTTGCTGAGCTTGGCGTACAGGCGGTGCTCCCGCAAGCGCTGCAACACGGACCGAACATGACTCTCGTGATGTGGCTGGATCACGGGAATAAACCAGAATATCATCTAGGTACACCACCACGTATTTGTCTAGCAAGTCCTGGAAACACGTGGTTGATGTACCGTTGAACACGGCGGGCGCGT
Organism: Lacerta agilis; assembly: GCF_009819535.1. Taxonomy (NCBI): domain Eukaryota; kingdom Metazoa; phylum Chordata; class Lepidosauria; order Squamata; family Lacertidae; genus Lacerta; species Lacerta agilis. Next base: position 102,362,976 of record NC_046314.1, on the reverse strand, counting down.
TGCATAATCCGAACGGCATAACCAGGTATTCAAACTGCCCATACCGGGTCCCGAATGCAGTCTTCCACTCGTCCCCGGCACGGATCCGAATCAAGTTGTAGGCCCCTCGGAGGTCCAGTTTGGTGAACATCTGCGCCCCCTGCACCCGCTCCAGCAATTCTGCAATAAGGGGCAAGGGGTACCGGTCTGGGATGGTGATCTTATTCAGGGCCCGGTAGTCATGGCAGAGGCGAAGCTCCCCACACTTCTTCTTAACGAAGAGTACAGGAGCGGCAGTGGGTGAGGTAGAGGGTCTAATGAACCCACGTTCCAGGTTCTTGCGAAGGAAGTCCTGCAAGCTTCACGCTCTGGCTCCGAAAGAGAATATAGGCGGCTCACAGGCAGGGGCGCCCCAGGCTGTAGGTCTATGCCGCAGTCGAAGGACCGATGAGGCGGCAGCTTGTCTGCTCCCTGTTCCTCGAACACGTCTAAATAGTCCTGGTACACGGCAGGGAGCGTTGACACAGCCTGCCCCATGGGGGCAGCTGCTACTAACTCGGACTGAGCACGGGAACCCGGGTCTGGGAAGCGTACAGTCCGATTGACCCAGTCGATCTGAACATTGTGTGACTCCAGCCAGTCCATCCCAAGCACCAGGGGAAACCGGGGCATGGTGGCAATGTCCCAGGTTCGCACCTCCCGGTGCTGCTGGTAGCACAGGACCAAGGGCTGGGTCTCCTAGTAACAGCGCCCGAGCGTAGGAGCCGTCCATCAATTGCCTCCACCTGTACTGGTTCCGGCTTGTTCTGAAGCGGCACCTGATGCTGAGTGGCGAAGGCAGAGTCCATATAGGAGCGGGTTGCCCCCGAATCCACCAGAGCGTGGGTGAGAATCCAGGGCCCACCGGGGGGTATAGACGCACCGGTATCATGAGGTGTTGCAATTCCACTGGTGAGGCCCATCATGCGATGCTTGGGTCCCCAGGTAGCCTGGGCCCTCGGCTACTGGGGGTTGGCAGTTTTCCCTGCGGCTGGCGTTTCTCAGGGCAGGTTCGGGCGTAGTGTCCACTCCCACGCAGTAGAGACACAGGTTCCCCTCCCGACGCCGAGTCTTTTCCGAGGGGGAGAGGCGAGGCCGCGCTGCCCCGAGCTGCATCGGCTCCTCCAATGACTCAGCTCTGGCCACGGAACTGCAGGGAAGCACCGGCGCCGGGAGCCCGGAGTGCCGGCGGCCCCGGGCCTGGCGACGGTCCTCCAACCGATCGTCTATCTGCAGACTCCATTGGATGAGGGCATCCAGTGTGGCAGGGCGATCCAACGTGGCCAGCTGATCCAGTATCTCGTCTGAAAGTCCCTCGAGAGATACTGGTCCCGCAGGGCAGAGTCGTTCCAGGTCAAGTCCTGCGCCAGCAGCCGAAATTCCGTGGCGTAGGTGGCCACTGTGGACTTGCCCTGTTTCAACCGCCGAATTGCCCGATTGGCTTGACTCCCCTTCTGAGGGTTGGCGAACGTGGTTCCAGATGATTGCAAAACCCCGTATAGTCTGTCAGCAAGGGGGAGTCTTGCCGGAAGCAGCGGCAACGCCCACTTGGCCGCCTGGTCCTTCAGCAAGCTGATTCAGGAAGTGCACCTTGGTGCGGTCGTCAGGGAAATCCCGAGCTCGCCCCTGAATATACAGCTTGGCCTGGGCGAGAAACATGGGAAAGCTGGCTGGGCACCCATCAAATTTCTCTGGCAGGGCCACTGGGTACTTGCCAGGAGCTGGGGCGGTGGCCCCAGGAGCCGGTAGGGCATCCAAACGCTGCTGAAGCGCCGTAACCGCATTGCTTAGCTGCTGCACGGTGTGGGTCAAGCCTGGTTCTCCTGGGCCAATGCCACTAGCGTAGCCGCCTGGTCTGCCATGGCTACTAGGTTCCTCCCGAACGCAACCCCAGCGAAGGGGGAGTGCGGGTGTGGCGTGAGCAAACTGTGCTGGCCCCAAGGGTTTGTCCATGAAGCGAGGTTCCAAGTCCAGTCCTGGGTCTAGGGGGTCCAAAGGAGGTCAATCCGGCGGGGAGCAAGGGCAGGGAGCAGGTCAAGGTCCAAAGCAGGTTCAGGCCAAGGTTGCAGGTTGAGCACACGCTGCAACTAAGTTTCGCACAGCAACTTGGCATGGGTCTGGCTGCTTTTATCTGGCCCTATGCTTAGGGCGGTCCCGATCCTCCGGAGACTCGCCTTCTCCTCCGGGCCTGGAGGCGAGAGCACTTCCCCTCGCAGACACGTAACTCCCTTCGCCTCTCTGCCCTGAGCCTCGTAGCTCAGGAGAGGCTGGTGGGTTACTAGACCCAGGGGATGCCTCCGCTTCTTCTGAAGAGGCTGGAGTGGAGCACCTGCATGGCAAAGAGTCCTCCCTCCCATCAGGAGCCAGAGCAGACTCTGCTGATGCCTGCACCTGGGGATCCAGCACAGGTGGGGATCCTTCAGGCTCAAGCCCTGGCCCCGGCCAGCTGGTTCTGGAGGCGGGGAATCCTGTGCAGGCTGGATCCCTCAGGTTCAGCATCAGAGTCTGACTCCCAGGCCATTCACACACTGCCTCCCACAGTTTTTGCCAAACATGCCAGTTGCTTCTGAGAACACTGTCCAACCATCTCGGCCTCGGTTGTCCCCTTTTCCTTGTGCCCTCCATCTTTCCCAACATCAGGGTCTTATCTAGGAGTCTTCTCTTCTCTGAGGTGGCCAAAGTACTGGAGCCTCAACTTCAGGATCTGCCCTTCCAGTAGGCACTCAGGCTGATTTCTTAAGGATGATAGGATTGATCTTCTTGCAGTCCATGGGATCCTCAAGAGTCGCCTCCAGCACCATAACTCAAAAGCATCAATTCTTCGGCAATCAGTCTTCTTTATGGTCCAGCTCTCACTTCCATACATTACTACTGGGAAAACCATAGCTTAACTATATGACCTTTGGGAGAGAATACGGTTGCCATATTTCAAAAAAGTGAAGATCAGGACACAAAAAGTTTTTTTGTCAAGTTGTTGAGCTGCTATGCTTCTTTTGCAAAATATCATACTAATAATAATAATAATAATAATAATAATAATATAATATAAAGTTTTAAAGCTATTTTAAAGGTAAATTCCAAAATCTACACTTCCGACAATGGGTTTGCTGTATGTCCAGATGTTCCTGGACATTTAGCAATTTCTGCCCAACGCTGTTTCTGACTTCCGGAATCCCACCTATGTCCAGGAAATTCCAGATGTGTGGCAACCTGGGAGAGAAGAGAGGTGGGGAGGGAGATGCCATGGAATAGAAATGAGAACCTACCCACGTGACGCGTGACACATAAAGCCTTGCACATATACTATGTAAGAGACTGGGGGGGGGGGAATCTTTAAATCTTTATTGAGACTCGGGTCCCGCCTTCCTCCGCTAAACTGCCCTTCCAGTAAATAGCTGTCCCTTCCTTCCAGGTACTTTGGTCTCTATCACTGCCATCTGCATAGTTTTAAGTCCTAGACTGGGCCAACCACATTCCCCAGGACAGAAAGGGAGAGGCTCAGTCTGTGGCTGCATCCAGTGATGGGGTTCCCAGATGCCTGGAAAAGAAAATTTCAGCCTAGCTGCCTGGCGTGGATCACCTGCTATTGCTGCACATCAAAATCCTGAAAGTTCAGGGAATGATTCAAAGGTTGTCAGCCTAATTCCCAAGCAGATGGCACTCCGTCATTGCCCCTTTCCTTGATGCCTGTCTCTTGGCCAGCCTGTTAGCTAAGCACCAGTATTGCAAATACTTGTGAATTATGTAAACGTTTTGATAATTTGAGAGATCTTGAGCATGGTTTGTTATGGAAAGGTGGCATTGCAAATGATGGCAGTGGTGGTGATGAAACTAGCTCAAGGGTGGGGAGCCTTTGGCCCTTCAAGATGCTGCTGACTACAACTCCCTCAGTTTGCAGCAAGCATGGCCAATGGCCAGGGAAGATGGGAGTTGTAGTACAACAGCACCTGGAGGGCCAAAGGTTCCCCACCTCTGAACTAGATGAAGAAAGCAGTCATGGGAAAGCATATTGCATCAAGTGTGCAGTTGGTCCTCTTACATTTAGATAAACATCCAAACATTCCCATAGACCACCAAGAAAATGCATATCATCTTTAAACATCACAACTCTGTGTACTTTCTAGTTCCCAAATAACTTCGCTTTCGGAATTCCAAAACTCTTAGGGACATCATCACCCAAAATGCCACCCAAAATTGGATAAGCCAATGTAACATAGTGTTGTAAGAATTTCAAGGTCTTTCATATATAATAATAATTGTTATCAAATTTACCAAACAAATAAGGCCACATGTCTGAAAACAGCACAGAAAGACAGGCCTCACTCCATTTTGACTCCTAGCTGGCCAAGTGTTCTCATCTGCAGGAGGAGTGAAAAGTCTCTGTCTGAGTGCCATATGATGGGCCATTTCCCTCACAAAGGACAGCCATTAGCCCTACCGGCTAGGGCAGGGAACCTTTTGTTTCGCAGAAATGTGTGTCTGGGAGGGTCAAGGAGAGATGGCACAGGTGTGGAAAATTCCCAAGTTACCTCTCTGACCCTCCCATTTTGTGATGTAGCTCTGATGTATCGGGGGGGGGGTGGTCTTGGGTTACACCTCTTCTGTTGATTGGATTAAGTTTCTGGGGGTGGGCTAGACTCCAGGAGGATTTTGAAATGTCTTTATAAGAGCATGCCTGCATTGTTCTGGTCTTCCCCCCCCCCCCGAGAAACACACCGTTGTTGCAACAGCTTCAATAAAGATCAAGCTTACTAGCTTGTTGGAGTAACCTGCTCCAACAATTCCAGAAGGTTGTGAGGTTTAGAGAGATGGTAGGAGGTTCAGGGCTGAAGAAGCGAAAGGCAGTTGAAGCCGCAAAGGCGGCCGAAGCAGCAGAAGGTGGCCGAAAATAAAAGGACTGCAGTTGAAGCTTGTAGTGCACTCAATGGTAGCGAGTGAGCTCTCCTTCCCCTGAACAGAGGCAGGGGCCATTTATTAACAATTTGTACAACGACGTCAGCATAATAACAACCAATAACACCAAGCATAAGAGCCCTTCTGGGCGGGAAACAGCCTCAGGAACTGTTAATATGGGGGCTTCCTGGCGCGCTTTTCCGGGCGGGGGAACTTAACTCCAGCTCCATGATCCCGGCTGGATCTTCTTTCGCTCCTCCTTCTCCTGTGCGCGGCAGCACTGAGGGAAGGCAGGACAGCGTCTGCATGCGCGGTAGGTGTCGGAACATATTCCCACACTAGCTGCTTTGCTTCTCGATCTTCTCTGGTTGGCCTCTGTTTTTTACTCCTACCAATGGAGAACCTGCAAAGGACTTTGCAAGGGCTCTTGTGTACCCCATAAGGGAATAAGGGCAGATTTTTTTTCTTATAACAATAGCTAACGGAGTGCTGCAAATTGATTGGAGAGCCCTGGGTTCAAACCCCTATCCAGCCATGAAAGTCACCATCTCTCTCACAAGGGGTTGATATGTCGGTAACACTGGCAAGTACTGTGCAAAACAACTCCATGGCTACTGATTTTTTGGGGTATCTTGGCTGTAAGTCCTGGAAGACCTTCTGGAAGACTCCTGCCCTGAAATACTCCATGCCATTCCTTACATGTTGCAGGAAAGAGGAAGAGGAGGTGACTCGGTGGTGGAGCATCTGCTCTGCATGCAGAAGGTCACAGGTTCAATCTCCGGCATCTCCAGGTAGGGCTAGATGGACCAGGGCCTAGGTTCCTGTGTTCTGGAAAAAATCTCGCCATTTTACTTGTGGAAATAGAAAGGAAAGCAGCACCCAGACAGTATTCCATCCATTAAACAACCAGGTTCTCCTCTCTCTCTCTCTCTCTCTCTCTCTCTCTCTCTGTGTGTGTGTGTGTGTACACACTTGGCTGTTCAGCAAAGATTCCCTGCCCGCTTAGGCCCCCTCAATGCAACATTTCTGGCTAAGGCCTGCTAGGTATCTCTGCTCTGCTTATCCTACAAAGTGAGAACTGGCCCTAAAGGCAGAATTACAGGAGCCCGCTTCCAGTTGGATAGAGAGAAACAGCTCATATTTCTCACAGGAACTGCATCAAAGCAGAGTCCAGCCAGGGGGGAAAAACACTGTCTTTCATTGTCTGAGCAGGGCACTACAGACACCCAGTGGCCAGCTCAGTTAATAGCATGGTGATAGATCGGTGCTTGTGGAAGAGACATCACAAGTTTGCTAGACACCGAAGCACAGCAATAGCCAATGTGTGGTACCCACCAGTTTACTAGTGTAGTAGTATCTTCCCATTTATATCTTCCCTTCCCTTTAAAGAGCTCAAGGTGGTGCTACATTGTTTTGCCCTCTCACTGCTACCCTCACCACCCTGTGAGGTAGGCTGGACTGAGAGACAGTGACTGGCCCGAGGTCACCTAAGGCAGCATCACCCACGTGCTAGTCCTACAACAACAACCTACACCACACTGGCATCTATGACTATGACCGTGCTGTCTGGGGCATTGGAGTCCAACAACCTAAGAAGGGCACGGCACTAGCTATCCTGTTAGGAGATGCTGGTAATATTCTTTCCAGCACAGTGCAATAGCTTCTTTGTCTTTTAGAAATGTGGTATCAATGATTCTTCACATCAACTTTTTGGACTGCCCATGTTGTGCAGATGCCTGATTATCGTCTTCCAAAGCAACTATTCCAAACTTAAAAATGGAAAGCGTATACTGGTGGTCAACAAAAGAGGTTTAACGGACTCTCTCAGGCAAATCTTTAAAAAGTAGTTATAAACACCGACAACTGGGAAACACTGGCCTGCGATGCGCTCCAGTTGGAGAACAGCCTTTACCAAGGTGCCATGGGCTATGAAGAAGCACGACTCAGGACGCAAGGGAGAAGCGCGCTAAGAGGAAGGCATGCTTGGCAACCCTCTCACCGTGATCAACTCCGCATGGAAACCTATGTCCCCACTGTGAAGGACGTGTGGATCCAGAATTCGCCTCCCACAGTCACCTATGGACTCATTGTTAAAAACCATTGTTCGTGGAAGACAATCTTACTCAGCTACGCCAAAGAAAGTAAGTCAAGCTATCCCTGGCAGAAGAAGAAAAGGTTAGGCTGGCCGGCAGGCTGCAGTCAGCAGCTGGGTCCCTTTCCAAGATAGGCTTTGTGCAACTAGCCAGAAAAAAGGGGGAAACTGCTGCCTCTCAGGGCTCATCATCACTTCCCGTTTGCCCTGCCACTTTCCCCCAGGGAAAACCCATAGTTCAGCTCTGAATTGGAACAAACGGTATATTACAATTTCCCAGTAAGGCAGTGTCATAGCTGGGGGGTGGGGGCTAGTTGGTTTTTTTGCCCCGGGTGAAGCCTCCGGAGGGGCACCCTTGAGGCTCCTGGCCTGTGTGTGTGTGTGCAAATATGTGAGGGGGTGCCAAACTGGGTCTTTGACCCTGGGTGATATAAAGCCTTGCTTCAACACCGCACTAAGGAGTAGGTTTTCCGAGGGGGGGGGGGAGGCAGGGCAAAGGCAAAAACCACTTGACCATGCCTAGAAAGCATGAGACAAGCAGAATCCCGCTCCGCTTCTGTGCTTTCTAGGCACAGCGGAAGTGTGGGTGAGGCCCAAGTACAGCAAATCAACAGGGAGCTCTCTTCGTGGCAGGACTGTGGTGCAATTGGGCTCGGAGGAAAGGGCAATAGGAGAGGCAGGGATATATATATTTATTTGTGGAGGGGATAACTTATCCGAGTGTGGACGCCTTCTGCACTAAGGTCCCACTAGTGTGTCTGAGATAATACCAGGCAAGGATAATCTGTTAGAGTAAATGCAGGGGCAGACTGTGGTCTTTCAGATTTCAGCAGCGCCCTGTGTGAGCCCAAAATTTGGTGCCCCCCTACCTCTGTCTTCCCATTCTGCACATGCACTACATCATAGTTGTGATGCCCTGCAGCCGCCACCACCCCACCCCCACCCTCAGCTTGGTGCCCTTTACAGGGAAACCGGTTTGTTATGTACTGAGTTGAATAGGATCCAAACTGCAGCAGCCTGATTGGTCCTACAAACAATAGGATTGAGATTGCAGCAGTATGATTGGTCTGCAGGAGCCACCCAATCAGCTCCAGGTGGAAGTGAATCCGCAACCCGATTGGATACAGGAGCATCCTGGAATTAGCCAATCACGTGGGGCCATTGTGTAAATAGTGTATATAAAGCAAACGTTTTGGGAGGAAACTGCATTCCTCACTACTATGAGCTGAATAAAGAGCATAAAATTCACACTTGACTCCGAGTATATTTCACAGTTGCACTGCCCTAAATCTGCCTCTGGCAAATGGGTCTGCCTTCAGCTCGCCCTTCCTCTGCCTGCTTTCTTAAATACAGTCAGTCTGGTGGGTGGCTCTGCATCTCAGCTTCCCTACTCTGCAGTCTCTGGTTTCATCCACACTTCTCTTTAGTCTGAGGTTTCCTCCATTTGTCCATGACTACTATGCATGGATCTGAGTGGTGTGGGTTCTTTGTTTTTTGCCATGTTGCTTTCTCCAGGGGAAAACTGCTGCTTAGCCCTGACATCAGAACAAATGTCAATCCACAGAAAACCTGGTGTCATTCATTATTCCCGTTCAGCACTAAACCACAGTTTTTTCCTGGGGGAAGCAGCAGGACAGATATGAACGTTCCCCACATCAAATGGGGTGCACCTTTTGCGTGGTCGCGAGTAGCCCCCATTGGATCACGGTGTAGCTCCTGGCAGTTGGTCCTGGCACCGCCTTCCCAGGTTGGATACTGTGGACTCCACCTACTCCAGCAGCCGCCCAATCCCGGCTGGGGAGGTGTTGCCGGGGGGATTGGCCAGGTAGGAGGGATTATACAGTACACACAATAGAACTCTGAGTCATACCTGGGAAGCGGGCCGTTGGATTCAGAGCTTCCCCACCCTCCACACCCTCAATTGACGTTAATTTTGGAGGTTTAACCACCCTTTTCCCCACAGCCACACAGGTACGCAGGCGCTGCTATGACAAGGTCGCTGTTGAAGGGCTGGACTTTCCCTTCATTGGCCGGTTTTGCCTTTCCCATAGCAATTCGTCACAACTTTGGCGGTTGCAGGCCTTGGGTGGAATCCTTTAGTCATCTACAAGATTGGGGGGCGTCGGGCGGTGACCCCCGCCCCCATTGCGGCGGCAATAACAGGGTTCCCGTTTAAAGGGGGTCTCAGGGGGAGGCATTGACCATACGCCCTGAGGTCATCACTGCCTCCCCCTCCAGCAACGGCGAATGGGGGGGGCGGGCTATCTGCTTGAACATCTGTTCTCCAGAGCTAGCCCACTCCCCACTCATGCTGGATAACCCTGAAGTTACCCAGAACCCCGACTGGGGGGCTGGGACGGATAAACGCCCAATGCCTGAGCCCAAGATCTTCCTACACCTGAATATTAATAAAGTTGTGGCCAATTTAATCCCATAGAACGTTGTCATGTGTCGTTTATTTCCCTCAGGGGTTGCCCGGGGTTCGGGGAGGACTCTGCCTGGCCATGCAAAAACAACAGCACACCACTTAGACCCATGCCTAGACTTCATGGTAGAAATGGAGAAATCTCAGCCCCAGTGTTGGCCCTTGCAAGAATGCAAGCAGGGAAGCATATGGGGATTAAAAACTAGTTGTTTTGCTGTTATTTGAGTGGAGTTCTCAGCACTGCCCATTTTTCTTCTCTGAAATGGATATTGATCTATTTTCTGGTGCTCACAACGGTGGTTTGGATCTCCAGAGGTGGCCCCAGGCCCAAAAAAGGTTGAGTACCCCTGCATGGATTGGAAACACAGCTTAACCTCAGAGTGGGTTGCTACAAAAAAGTTCCCTCCGCTCAAGGCAGACATGTAGAAATAACTCCCAAACTTCGGTGTGTCTTCATTGTCCTCCTTTATCAAGAAGCATGCTGATGATACCAGCAGAGATGGGGAATGGAACAAATATGTCGATTTAGGTTTCTGTCAGTTTTTCATTTTTCCAAATAATGAATTCAGTTCTTCACATTTAAGCAGAAATTTGCAAGTTGTTTTCTTTTTTTAAATCCTCATAAATTCACCAGCATTTTAGTGTGACTTTCTCCTTTTTTAAAAAAACCAGTTTTTGTATGCAGTTTTGACTAATATACACATTTTTGCAAGCAGGTTGTGCAGCTGTATCGCAAAATTCAGAGAGGTGCCAATTCAGATGGATAGCTGTGTTTTGGTTCTTGTATTTATTGAAGAGCTTGCAAATCAGGTAGTTTCTCATTAAAATGCAAACAAAACTGAATTTCTTCCCCTTTTCTGGGAGTGACCCGTGGCTTAAAGTAGTTGTGTTTGGAAATATGTAATGGTCTAGATGGATCCTTAGAAAGCTCTGGCCCCCTAATGGACCCCACAAGCCTACAACCTTACAGTTCTTCTGTGGAAGTTTAAACTTCATGGCAAAAACATGTACTTAATTACATCTTCTACATCTACATACACAGGAATGCAGTGGGAGGCAGATCTCCAGTGAGATTTATTTTACAGCAACAGCAAAAGAGACACATGTGCGCCAATCAGAGAGGACAGTCAGCCATATTGTCCTAGCAAAAGGTAGTTCACTAAAATAGCAATATAAAATGGAGAACAAAACTATTTTTAAAAAAACCACACAGATTTACCAATAAGTTACTTCATGTTTCCCCATAAAAACAAACTCCTGTAATAACAAAGGACAGAAAAACCTTTAGCATATATCAGCAGTACTGAAAGGGCAATTCACACGTTGCTCTTTGACCCAGTAATATCATTGTGTCAGGATGACAAGCTAGGGTTTATATTTATTCAACCCCTGAAGTAAATACAATCTTTTGACACTTGCAGGAACATTTTCAAATATACGTCCCACATGCATTTGATGAGGTAAAAATGCCACGTGACAATACTACAGCATCAGAAAGTAACACGTGAATCTTTCTTAATGGTCGTCTGGACAACGGTATTCGTTTGTTTGTGACGGTCATTGTCAGGCCAAACATGGTTTTATCCAAATGGCCTGAGGGAATAGTTTTCAAACTGTTCTTTGGGGAAGCTCTGGAATTGTCTGGAAGCTTCTCAAAGGAACCTAGTCAGAAAAATATAGTCATAGACAAGCCTCCCTGAAAGACTGTTTGCCCGCTGCCACCCATGTTTCCTGGACACGGAGAGGCGGGAGACTGTGAGACGCATTTGAGAGCACATTTCTGAGTTTAAGCTGGGCAACGGTGGGGCTCCGAAGACTTGCCAATGCCTCTTATCATCTGTGTTCACCTAGAAAATATCCCAGAATCCTCTGTAACGTGCTAGGGTTCCAGAGCAGATATATACCCGGCTTCATCAGCAGAGGAGTTGGTTTGGAAATGGTACAAGTATTTTGAAGAAGAACCCCCACAAACACACACTGATTTAGAAAAATGGTTGTATTGTTTACACAGGTTTTCCAAGGCACAACTCTGGGGGACAGACCATGACTCTGGATAACTGTGATTATCAAGGACTGGGTGGTAGTATTTTCTACTGCAGTTTCTTACACAACACAGCTTGAGTGAAATGGCAGGTTGAAATAAAACCCAATTATCTCTTTCACCTAAAAATGAGAAGGTGCTGGGTGATGAACGGCCACAATTTCAACTGGGCTCTGTCCTTACGCAAATGTGAATTTGTTTTGGGACACGGATTCCATGTAGGGAGAATTAGGCCTTATGTTTTATACGTTCCCGGCAGTTTTCACTGGTAGTAGTTGCTGAAGGCATGAAGAATATACAGCAGCGTGGTGACGAATGCAAAGAACTGAAAAAGAGAAAAAGGGAATGGAGAAGAGAGATGATTAGAGTATGGGTTTTGCCCTCCCGCTTCCCTGGGTCGTTTTCTTCTGAGGAGAGGATATTGGAAGCTTTTGTTGCTTTTCTAATACTTTATCTCTCTTATATAAAAGATGGAAAGGGAGTAGTTACAGACAGTGCTAACCCAAAAGCATCACCTCTGACTCCCTGCGCTGGGAGAGGCTGGTGCAGCCTGACATGTGGGCTAGATTCACCTTATCTATTTAATTAATGAAATTTGGAACACACCGCTTGATTGTCAAAACCTCTAACCGGTGTACTTAAAGCATAAGATACACACTAAGATTATCTGCGAAAGACAGAAAGGTGAAAAGATTCAAAATATGAATAAAATCAGTAGTTTAAAACTCACATTATGAAAAAAGAAAGAAAACTGCCTATGAAAATGCACATCAGTTTTACGTATACGAGTCAGCTTACTTAAACAAAATGGATTTTAGCAAGTTCCAGAAATAAAACGCACCTGACTCATATCAATGAGCAAGGAGTCCTAGAGTGTAGGTGAAACCACAGTGAAAGATCAGTTCTCATTGGGGAAGAACAGACACTGTGTGTGGCACTTGTAAAAGTGCCACATCCGCAGATCGAAATGATTAAGGCCTCAAGTCAAGGACTGAAGAGTGCCCTGGGGTGGCATCATGGCTTCGCCATGATCAAACACACAAGTCCCCCAGCTCTAACTGGTCCTCCAAAAACCCACAGGGCATCTTGGACTCAGAAGGCATGTCCTCATTGGCATGGCAACCAGGCCAAGAATCTCTTCCCTTTCTTATCTACAAACTGCATGCTCCTGCTTGGCAGGGGGTTGGACTGGATGGCCCTTGTGGTCTCTTCCAACTCTATGATTCTATGATTCCCCAAATTACCTGCAGTTCTCCAGCCCTTGTCTCATAGGTAGCAAATCAGACTCTGCTGCCACATAGTTTGAGTAAGATTCCCAGGTACACCCTGAAGGGCAAAGCAACTTGCAGCACTTCACCAAAACAAAACTTCAAGTTGTTCCCTTTCTCTCACCACATTCAAATCTGCCTTCACCTCACTGCATAAGAACTTAGCTGCCTTATAGTGAGTTAGACCATTGGTCCATTTAGGTTAGTTTTGCCTCCACTGACTGGCAGCAGCTCCCCGGGGTTTCAAAATACCTGGAGTCTTTCCCAGCACTCACCAGAGATGCTTAGGATTGGACCTGGGAGCTTTTTACATGCAAAACACACACTCATATCTCGGAGCTACGGCCCCTTCCTACCTCATAATCCGAACGGTTATGGATGTCACATCCCAGGAAAATGAAAGAGACACCCACAGTCAGCCCTGATTGGCTCCAAGAGCAAATGCTTAGATGCCAGTGGCAAATGTAAGGCTGTGACTTTGAGCTACTTGTCATCATAATTTCATGGGAACAACTAAGTATGTGCAGCTAACAAATGTTTACCCACCAAAGTGGGTCATGCACTAGACTGATTAGGACATTAGATTAGGAAATTAGGAAAATGATGACAAAGAACAAAAACAACCTATCAGATGAACAGGCATATTTATTAATTGAACTAATCACGTGGGAATGGATGTAATCTATTCTAATGTGATTGAGGCATAAACCGCAAGGCAACCAACAATTTGCCCTTAAATCTTGAGTGGTATAAACTTCCCCCTGAATTCCTATGGGTATCATCAAGACTCACTGAAATCTATTGTACTAAAACAGCGAGCCTTCATACAAAGAAAACCAGAGAGTCTTTGGTGTATACAAACAGGCTGCATTTCCTCAATTTGCTAAACCACCGTTTAACATTACAGATGAGCCTGTGAGAGGCTTGACTAGCACATTTCTCCCTTCCCCCTCTAGTGCAGAAGCACCGGGAGCTCCTGCCTCCATTTGTGACTAACAACAGTATTGTCTGTGTTTAATCACAACAATGGTTTAGTAAAAACCATAAACCGTGGTTTGAAGATGCCTTGCTTTAGCCAATATAGTTAAGACTAACCATAGTTTCCCAGGCTTTGGATGTCATGATAACCTGTGGTTAGTCTACAATGGAAGCGGAAGCTTCTGAACCCTTCCTCATGGGTGTGCAAGAGGGAGGAGCGCGCAAGTTCGAGACTTGCACAGGCTCATTCTCCTACCACTAAACCGTGGTTTAGCATTACATACGAATGTCATCACATTCTTCTGCCAAGTTTCAACTTAAAACTTACAGTTCTCACCCCAAAAAAGTGAGTGAGGTACTGCCCCATCAAACTCCAGCCCTGACCTTCTTACAGCCATTCCAAGGGTGGCATTTTCTGCCAGCTTCCTACTCCTTAGACTCAGTGTTGCCCCTGGCAGAACTCAGCAAGGAGGAGGATGGAGAAGCAATAAGTGACATCTCTGCCTTTGAAAGAGCCAAAGTAGGGTAAAATGTGATGGTCGTTATATTAACAAAATTATTCACTGGGTATATAATCAACAGAAGCCCAACTGGATGGCGTTTATTACTGGTTGAAAAATACGCCCTTTCATTTGGCAAAATATTTTGCAGCCTGTCAACAAGTGTCATGGTGATCCCATGAACTATTGCACCCATTTTACAGATGGGTTCACCAAGGCTAAGACAGGTGTGGGGAACCTTTGGCCCTCTGGATGTTACCGAGTTACAGGTTCCATCAGCCCCCAGCAATGCATGGCCACCGCCAGGGATGGTCGGAGTTGTCGTTCAGCAACATCTGAAGGTTCCCCACACCTAAGAGATATTAACGCACAGCAACATGGTGAGTCTGCAGCAGAAGCAGGGTGACTTGAACTTGGCCTCTCCCTCGAACCCCACATTCACAAACATACCAAACCAAATTCAGCTGGTGGAGCACATAAGAGTTATCATACCGTAGCAGCAACATTGAGCTGATAGTAGAGGGGCGAAGTTTCTGTCTCTGAGCGGATTGTTGCATTGGCCTGCAGGACTGCAGCACTCATGTAGAGGATGCCAGTAGCTCCATGGTAAAGGCTATCCTAAAAAAAGAAGAAGAGCAACAGGTTCATGTCCAGATCAGGGCCTTTTAAAAAGTGAAAAGTTCAAATCTGCAGTCTATGTTATGCACATTGTGCAGGTTTAAAAGATGTATTATTTGTCACGGGGAGGGTGCAGGAACCATCAGGGCAGCCAGGGCTTTTTTTTCCAGCCAGAAGTCCAGAACTCAGTTTTGGCACCTCTCAGGTGGGTGCCATTGCCATTATAAGAGAATGAGGGAGGTGTTAGTGGTGAGTTCTGGCACCTCTTTCTAGAAAAATAGCAGTGGGGATGGCCCACCCTGAGGCAAGGTGAGGTGACTGCCTCATAGGATCCATAGGGGCAGCAGGGCCCGGTGCAGGTCTTTATTCTGGCCTTGTTCTTGCGCAGATCTTCACCCACCCCTCTTCCCTTTGATCACCAGTGGCCCATGAGTTTCCTTCTGGTGATTTAGGGCAGAGGTCGGCAACCTAAGCCCATGGGCTGAAGCGGCCCATGAGGGTCGCTTAACCGGCCCATGAGCCGCCCCCGAACTGAGCCGCCCGCTCAGCGACTCTTTGCGCGCTGCACTAAACCAGTGCAGCGCAGCATGGAGACTCTCTTCCGTGGCTCCAGAAATCGCTTCTGCGCATGTCCAGGCGCCAGAAATCATGTCTGCTCATACCCAAACACCGAAAATCGCTTCTGCGCAGGCGTGGTTTTTTGGCGTCTGGGCATGCGCAGAAGCGATTTCTGGCACCGCGGACATGCGTAGACGTGATTTCCACCATCGCGCTGCGCTGGTTGGGCGCACGGACAATCTCCGTGGGAGTGATCCAGCCCATGCTGGTAAGCCTTTCTGACTCCTGGTTTAGGGCATGCCTGTGGGTTTGTGGTTGGAGATGGGAGACGGCAAACCTGTCTCATTAAACCATTCATCAATCATCATCATCATCATTATCATAAACTTTATTGCACTAGCCAAAGGCCATGGCATCATTCACAAAGGAAACAAAAAAACAAACAATAAAACAATAACCATAAAAACATCAGGCACTGCAAATACAATGAATCACAGACACGTCTCCTAGAAATTATTCGTTGCATATGATATAATAGCAGGGGGTTCTCAGATAGAATGTGGCAGCTTAAATGTCCGAATCACCTTTGCAATGACTGCTATTTTATCTAGTTCTTTTCTCCTGATCTTCTTAGCTGCCAATGCATATAGTGCTACTTTATAAGTTACGAAGTCATCAGTATCACTCAGCAGCCATTTCACCCTTTCCGCCCTGTCCGAGTGTGTTCCATTCGTGAGCAGGGGTTTTATAAATCGGTCTCTTGGTTCTATATATATTGCGGGCATTGCAATCAATAGCGGTACAGGTCCTCTATGCAAGGTTGCCCACACAGACAAAGTCTCTCCTTGTACTGCCGTATCGACCATACACCACCGCCGAGGGCATCGTAATTCTGTAAAAGCGATTCTTAGTACGGCAAGTGGAAGCTTTGTCAGATAACTAGCTCGGATGTGGTCCGTTTTGATAAGTGGGAACCATGATGAACTTTTGGTAGGGGCATTAAAGCATTCATATTGATTTTAATTGAAGTTTCTTTACATTGTATTTCACTGCATTACTTATTTGCATTCTGTGGAATTAAACTGCAATGCTGTGAAATACTATCTATAGAAATCAAAGAAGATTTTTTTTAAAAAATGCAATTAAAAACCATGCAGCATCTGGAACAGTGCATTACAACGGCTAAAACAAGCTGCAAAATGATTAAGTGGACTGCCAAGACCTTCAACAATTGGGCTAGGGGTGGGGAGAGTTTGGGAACCACTGGCCTGGGTCACAGCCACATCAATCTTTAAGGCAGTGTTTTTCAACCACTGTTCCGCGGCACACTAGTGTGCCGCGAGATGTTGCCTGGTGTGCCGTGGGAAAATTACTTTATATATAGTCAATATAGGCACAGAGTTAATTTTTTTAACATTTTCTAATGGTGGTGTGCCTCGTGATTTTTTTCATGAAACAAGTGTGACTTTGCCCAAAAAGGTTGAAAAACACTGCTTTAAGGCACTCTGATACCACTTTAACACTCGTGGCTTCCCCCAAATAATTCTGAGAACTGTAGTTTGTTGTGGTGTGTTTGGGATGGTATCTCTGTAAAGGATTTCCTACATAACTTCAGATAGCCTTAACAAATTACATTTCCCAGGATTCTTTGGAGAAGCTGTGACTATTAACATGTATCAGAGGACTTTAAATGTGTGATGTGACTTAAGTAGAATCATAGACTCATAGAGTTGGAAGAGACCACAAGGGCATCCCAGTCCAACCCCCCTGCCAAGCAGGAAACACATCAAAGCATTCCGATCAGATGGCTGTCAAGCCTCCACTCTAAAGACCTCCAAAGAAGGAGACTCCACCACACTCCTTGGCAGCAAATTCCACTTGTCAAACAGATCTATACTGTCAGGAAGTTCTTCGCTAATGGTTAGGTGGAAATCTTCTTTCCTGTAGTTTGAATCCATTGCCCCGTGTCCGCTTCTCTGGAGCAGCAGAAAACAACCTTTCATCCCTCTCTATATGACATCCTTTTATATATTGGAACATGGCTATCACTATCACCTCCTTAACCTTCTCTTCTCCAGGCTAAACATACCCATGCTCCCTCAAGCCGTTCCACATAAGGCATCGTTTCCAGGCCTTTGACCATTTTGGTTGCCCTCCTCTGGACACGTTCCAGCTTGCCAGTATCCTTCTTGAACTGTGGTGCCCAGAACTGGACACAGTATTCCAGGTGAGGTCTGACCAGAGCGGAATACAGTGGTACTATTACTTCCCTTGATCTAGATGCTATACTCCTATTGAGTATAGTGTCCAACTTAAGTCTGGTGGCCTTTCCCATCATGACTAGCAAGTTCCGGAGGGTGGCAACACGAGAACAGGCCTTCTCTGCAGTGGCTCCCTGTCTGTGGAATGCTCTCCCCAGGGAAGTTCGCCTTCATTATACACCTTTAGGTGCCAGGCAAAAACATTCCTTTTTAACCAGGCCTTTGATTGGTCTGATTTACATCCTATGCCCTTTTTATTTTAATTATGTATTTTGCAGTTTTATATCTTGATTTTATTCTGTGAATTCGCCCTGAGACCCCTGGGTATAGGGCGGTGTATAAGTTCAATAAATAATAGCAATATGTTTTCTAAATTTGCATCCTGTACATAGCATAAACTCTGTGTGTGTGTCCCAGCTCTTACCAGGATTCTCCAGGAGGCGAAGTTTTTGTGGAAGCCAAACAGGTAGGACATTAGAAGCATCAGCGAGATGAGGAAGGACGTGAGAGAGACATACATGACCCATCCCTGCAGCAAAGGGAAATGCACTGTGGTAGCCGCTACAAGAATCCAGACCCAGCAGCCAAAGATCTGCAAAGAAGGGAAAAGGAAGAGGCACAATTATAACCCTTGCTGTACCCATTTAATGCCGCACCAGTCTGCTTCGGTTCTGTCTGTGTAGATTTGTTGGACTCCAACCCCCATCAGCCCAAGTGAACACGGCCCACCGCTGGGGATTATGGGAGTTGTAGTTTTAAACTAAGGTAAGTAATACTGGTGCATAAAATTATGCATGGAGCAGGAAAAGTGGGCATAGAGACATTTTCCTCATCCTCTCGTAGGATTAGGACCCAGAGCCGTCCAAGGAACTTGAATGTTGAACGATTCAGGGCAGACCAGAGACCGTGCTTCTTCACACAGAAATGGTGGACTTAGTTCCTACAACATGAAGTGATGGCCACCAACTTGCAATGGCTTTAAAGGAGAATTCATAGAATCATAGAATCATAGAGCTGGAAGAGACCACAAGGGCCATCCAGTCCAACCCCTGCCAAGCAGGAAACACCCTCCTCTAGATGACATCCTTTTATATATAGAATTAGGAGGACGAAGCCATCAATGGCTTCTAGCTACGATGTGTATTGTTACAAAAACTGGGTGCCTCCCCCCTCTCTCTTCCGAGCAATGGGGTTCCAGGCACTCACCCAGGTCTGTGTTCCTTTGGAGAATTGAGACCAGGCAGAGACTGTCGTAGCTTTAAGAAATATGGCTTATTCACCTATGTGCATATTAAATAGTGGGTGGACATAGCAGACGACACAGTGATTCTCCAAGCAGCTCTGTTTATTCTCAGGCTGGAACAGGACTTAACTGAAGGGCTCAGCAGCCTGCTTATATAGAACTCAGCTACAAGCAACAGTAACAACTTTCTGTAGTTACCCAATCCCTGAACGTCACTTTCAATCCCTCATTTGCATGTGCGGACCTGAGTGAAAACTGCAACAGAATGAACTACCGTATATACACACCCCTAGTGGCCTAGGGTGAGAACTTCAATACATAACAGTACACCTTCAGTCTGCATGGGGGGGGGCGCTCCAGATCTTACAGCATGTTCCTTTGAAGAGAGGTTTATCCCCCACAGCAGTGCAGCCCTGGAATCTAAGGCATTTCTCCCAGCCAGCCAGCCTTCAGCCAGCCTGCCCAAGATGGATCCCAAAATATCTTCCCTCCTTCTTCCCAGCAACCCTTGCTCAGGACTCTCTTTCTATCGCCTCACACCCAATTACCCAGGCAACCTTCCAACCACCCAGTCTCTGTTCACATCTCACGGCAAGGGGGAGAACACTTCTTTTGCATTGCCAATGGCCCTCAATAGCCCTGTATTGCTTCTTAATGGCCCTGGCTTGGCCAGGTCATTTTGCATAGGCTAGCCCAGGAATCCCTCTGCAGCTTGTATTTCTCCCTTCACATCCCTGTGAGACTAGGATACAGATGGTATTTAACACCCACCAGACTGACGAAAACGTCTAAATAAGAAAAAGGTTTATGTTGGAAGTGTAAGGAAAATGAGGGATCATTTTTCCACATGTGGTGGTCCAATAAAGTAATTAAGGAATGGGAACGAAATATAATTAATTTAATTTTAAAAAATTAAAACTTTTCCCCAAAACCTGAGATTTTCCTCTTGGGGTGGTAATAACGGAAGTCCCCCAAAAAACAAAAGAGTTTATTACTATACGCCATGGCCGCAGCTAGAACCCAATATTGGCACAAAGGTGGATAACAAGTAAGGAAGAATGGCAGTGCAAAATGTTCAAATATGCTGAACCAGCTGGTCTGACGAACCGGATAAGAGAAAACGAAGATAAGGAATTCAAGGAGGGATGGATAATGTTTATTGAATATTTTAAGAACCAGTATAAACAAATACGTAGCTTAGCAGGTCTCGAGTAAATCCAGCAGAGTTGAAATAGATAAGAGTTTTTAACGGATAACAAATCGGATGATTAAAAATATGTGGATTATGCAGAGTAGTAGAAAGCGAAGGAAGCAGGAAAAGGGTGGAAGTAAAGTTATGGTATATGTATACATGCTGTATTTGGTATGAAGTTGTAAGTGGAATGAGGGGGAGGGGAGGGGGATTCAAGCTCTCTGTTCCTGTTTTTGAAAATGCAAATAAAAGGGGGGGGGGAATACTAGGCTACTGAACCAAGTAGACTTTTGCTCTGATCCAGCAACATTCTTCTAATGTCGCCAAGCAACACCTGTAGAACAGCGGATTGACCACCCATATTCTAAAGCATTCATTTTGACATCAAATATAGATTGAACAGAGTGCAGGAAGTGAGACTGGAGTGCACACCTTGCAGTTGCGAAACCCTCTCTCATTCTTCATAAGGTCAACGGCAGGTTAGTTTCTGCTTGATCGCTTTATAAGCAACCTTGAAATATTAGGTTTTACCCATCTGTCAAACAGTAGCAAACAGGGGGAATGATTAAAAAATGAAATAAAGAAGAGCTTTGTGAGGAAAAACTCCTCAAAATCACTGTATGCTTCGATTCGAACGCTCATTACATATGCTTTACGCCAGGGGTGGCAACCTAAGGCCCATGAGCCACAAGCAGTCCACAGGGGTCGTTTAACTGTCCCACAAGCTGCCCCCAAACCGAGCCACTTGCTTGGTGAGTCCCCGCGCGCTGCGCTAAACTGGCGCAGCATGGTGCGGGGACTTGCTTTGTGACGCCAGAAATTGCGTGCGCAATCCAGCCCACAGAGGGATCTCCGCTGGAGTGAATCGGCCAAGGCGAGGTAAACCTTGCCAACCCCTGCTTTACACATTGCCTCTACAGTTATAAAGTAAAAAAATCCATTTCACAGTGCAGAGGACAGAACTGCCCACTCTGAATTAGCATTTTGAATTTAGCAGTGCAGCCCACCAGCCGAGTATTGTGTGCAGAAATGCGTGTACTAGGGTCATGAAATGCACACATCCGCGAAAAGGCATTATATTAGGGGGAAATTGCTTTGCAAAAATGTGTTTGGCCAAAACCACATGCAAAAATATGCTACCGGTAATTGGGAGAATTTTTGCACCAAAATGCTGATGAATCTTCACAAGGACTTTTTTAAAAAATCACAAGCTGATACGAAGAACTGAGGACTGAGAAGAAGAAAGAAACTGAGAGGAAGCAAAGTGGACTGATTTGCCCACTTTCAGTTGGAAGGGAAGAGAAAGATCTTCCAGTGGTTAAAAGTGTTGTGCAAGCTCTCTGGGTTGCAACTGGACTGAAGAGTCCTTCACGTCTGAGACAAGGAGTGGTGCACCCACCCAACTATTCAGATCAGAGCTGCCTGGATATATCCTTAGCTATTGATTTTCAGGCAATTGCCAGGCAATTTTGCCAAGAGCAGAGCCTTGCACTGTTAAGCACTGCCAGGAGTGAGCCAGCAGTAAATCACACTGTGCAAGTTGGAGTTAACTCTTTATTAGCAAATGCAACAGTTCCTAATGAGCACGGCAACTCATATTCGGCCAGTCTTGCCTCCATGAAGCAGTTGCTGAGACTGAAGGTCCTTGCCTCCCCAGAGCTGCCTAAGTCCCTTCCTCTCCGGGGTTTTCCTCCAAGCAATTGGAGACTGTGCCTGCGTGAATCTAACCTCTCCTCCATCCTTTTCATGCCTCCTCTGGTTCTGGGAGACCAAGGGGGACAGGAGCTTGTCACAGCAGGAGTGGGTCACCCATACCATCCAGACCAGGCACCCCCAAACTCAGCCTACCAGCTGTTTTGGGACTACAACTCCCATCATCCCTAGCTAACAGGACCAGTGGTCAGGGATGATGGGAATTGTAGTCCCAAAACAGCTGGAGGGCCGAGTTTGGGGGTGCCTGATCCAGACTCATCTATGCCTCTTGGCCTCCCTCCTCTGTTGCTTCAGCTTCTGCCTCTGATTCTGGACTTCTCTCTGTCACAGCCTCTTCCTGCTTACTAAACCCTGTTACCTCCTCAGCTTCTGACACCTCCTCCTCCCAGTTTTCCCCCTCTGCCCACTCCTCATTGTCCCACCACCACTCCTCGGATTTGAGCCTTCTTCCCTTGGTGGTTTCCAAGCTGGTTCCTCCCACCATTCCTCTGCATCCAGCCAGTCCATGAAAATTTGTTAGCAGATATCATTAATCTGAACCTACTGTCAACTCACAAAGGACAAGGGTGCCTTCCCCACAAAACCAGTCGTCCATCTCGGTGCTGTGTGACTCCCTCATAACTACAAACTCCCAGCAGTGGTGTTCTCTTCTCTCAGGCCTTGTTACTAAGGCAACACATGCCCTCAAACTCTGTGATCCTGATTCTTTTCACCGTCTCTTCACCCTGGGCTCCACACCCTTTCTGCCTCTCTCAGCTCTTTTCAAGGTCTCCACCCAGGAGTCATTGAACCTGATTCTTGGGAGTACATTGCAGCTATTTCTGCTGATGGACAAACAGGGGCTTGCAAACAAGTCATCTTGAAACAACAACCGCACGTTTTTATTCTAAAGCAACATAGGGTCCTGCGCCACCTTAAAGACTAGCAAGTGTGTTTGCTTGTAGTTTGTTAACTGGGAACTGTAGCTCTGTGAAGGGTAAACTACAACTCTTGAGAGTCTTTGGGGGAGGGGTGTTTTAAATGTATGGGGACCCACTGAAAATACATGTGACCTTGTTGTACATGTGACCTTGGTCGTTTTTGCCACACACACAAAAAGAGCTTGGCTTTCCCCCCTGAAGACTTTCATTCTTGGCTCTCTTAGCAACTTAATAAACACCCAGAACTAGTCATTGAAAGTATTAGTTCAGCACCACCCGCGTCCCAATTCTCCATGCAAATTGGCACAAATATGGCTTTGAGTTAAGACGTTTTATTTATTTTGCTTTGTGAATAAAGCTACTGCTGACTTCTCTGTGGGTGAAGAAACATATAACATTTATAGAGCATAGGTGCTGCTCTGGAATGGCACCTCCCTCTGGCCAGTTTAAAGATGCAGTCCTAGGCACCTTTGCTTGGGAGTTAAACTCCACTGAGCACAACGCAACCAACTTCTGAGTGGACATGCATAGGATTGCACTGATGGTGTACCTATTCCTCTCCAGAATTGACTTTGCGAGGGTGTTCTGTGTGATCTGTAGATCTGCAGCAGAAGTCCTGTATGGCACTGATGAACTATGTCCCTATAATGTCACCAACAAACCATTCCACTTTCCACTAAGGCAGGGGTCAGCAAACTTTTTCAGCAGGGGGCCGGTCCACTGTCCCTCAGACCTTGTGGGGGCCCGGACTACATTTTGAAAAAAATATGAACGAATTCCTATGCCCCACAAATACCCAGAGATGCATTTTAAATAAAACACATTCTACTCATGTAAAACACACTGATTCCCAGACCGTCCATGGGCTGGATTTAGAATCTTCAAACTACAAGAAAGAAGATTCCACCTAAACATTAGGAAGAACTTCCTGACAGTAAGAGCTGTTCGACAGTGGAATTTGCTGCGAAGGAGTGTGTGTGGTGGAGTCTCCTTCTTTGGAGGTCTTTAAGCGGAGGCTTGACAGCCATCTGTCAGGAATGCTTTGATGGTGTTTCCTGCTTGACAGGGGGTTGGACTGGATGGCCCTTGTGGTCTCTTCCAACTCTATGATTCTATGATTCTAGAAGGCGATTGGGTCACACCTGGCCACTGGGCCTTAGTTTGGGGACCCCTGCACTAAGGCTTTGCACGTCAAAAAGTTTCATTAGACAAATAAAGAAATAAAGAATTTACCCATCTGTCCATTGCATTAACGTTCAGCCTTCTTTTATTAAAAATTCATTTTAAAATAATAATAATGGTGGGCAGCCTTTCTGAAGCATGTGGAAGGGGCAAGGCTGACCACCAAGCCAGGACCAAGATCAGTCTCATTTCCATTTGAAAGCCTGGAGGAAGGAGGCTTCACCTCATGGCTCAAGGATGTGCTGTAATCTCTCTCTCTCTCTCCTCTCTCTCTCTCTCTCTCTCTCTCTCTCTCTCTCTTCACATTTTTCCGCACCCATCCTAGATTCTCTTCAGAAGATGATTGCTTTTCTGTTTTCCCATGTTCCCTACATTGGCACAAAGCTACCTGCAGCCAGCCAGCCGCTCTGCTATAAGATGAGAACTGCTGATAAAAGGAGCAGGATGCAAACCCGGTATTCTACTCATCCGTTCGAATGGCTTAACGCCATAAACCATGACCGTGTTGCGCCATGCTTAATGCCGAATAGCAAAGTTTCCATTCACTATTTGGGTTTGGACATCTTACACTGTAAATGAAGTGAGTGAGAACATCTGCAACCATAGGAGCTAAGTGTGTACTTCAAGGCATCCATAGAAACTCCGGATGGGAGTAGGGTGCTTATACACAGGATAGATCAGGCATTTTATACCCTCAGTTCCATAAGGAATGGGCAGCTATGATTCTGCGAGTTCAATCTCCGACATTTCTAGAGTGGGCCAAAAAAGATCCCTGTCCAAAACTTTGGAGAGCTGCTGTAAATCAACATGGACAGTATACTGAGCAAAATGGACCAATGACCCTGTCTTAGTAGATTCCAGCGTTCTGATTGGCTTGGCAACAACCACCAAAAGATCATGCTGCTACAAATCCATAGATAGGACCCCCTGCAGTTTTTTTAAAAAAACTAATAACAGCCATGTGGTGGTGTTTTGGATTGGGACCACAGCAATGGAGAAGGACAATTTAATCTCACTGTAAAAAATGAAGAAGATGCTATTTACTGTGTGGGGCGAAATTTACAGGTAAAATATGAACACCTATGAAGCCTAATTCAGGGGACAGATATTGGCACAGAGAGAAAATAGAAAAATAAAATAAACACCTGTGTTTATATATAGGGCATACTTCATCTGATTTGTGCAAACATTTCATTATGAACAGGCAATGAGTCTTCTGGATCATTAATTCTTCAAGAAGAACCTAGCCTCACAATTCTCTTTGGATGTCAGTTCCTGCATACCTACTTGAGCAGCCGCTATAAATATGCACATATTTCACAAAGGTGTTCCCAGAGACCTACCCTGAGCCAGAGCTACTATTTCAGTGACAAAAAGGGGTGCGGTTGGGGGAAATCTGGCACTGAGTCTTTCATATCCACTAACAGGTATCTGTTAGCTTCTGCTTACTCAGACCTACAATCCCCACTGAGGGCTGATGAGGAAGGATCGCTTTCGAGAGAGGCACAGACCCAACCCTGTTGAGAAGCAACCAGACAGGTTCTCAAGGGTGGGTCGCGCAGAGGTAAAATCAGGCCTTCCGTTTTAAAAGGGGGGAAAAAAATCAAACTTCAGCTTAGCTTCTAAGTAAGAATCTGTGAATGGAAGGGCTCCTTCCACTCACAGATAGGGCCAAGATCCAACGGCAGGGAGAGGAGGCAAATTTCACCAATTCACGGTGGAGGCAAATTTCACCAGTTCCCTCTTTTGCCTGCAGGCATCTGTACCCTCTTTCATACTTCTCAGGGTGCCCCCCCCCGAAACCTCCCATGCACATTTTAGTGGGGGACGATCAATGAGCTACAGAGGAAAGGGAGAATAGGCTGACTTTGCCCCCCACTTCCACTGGTGTGAGCATTTTGCAAGTGGCATCCACTGGCAGAATCCTAACTATTATCTAAGCCAATGGGATTAAATTCAGAAGCTTGCTGCTTCGATCTTGTGGCAGGGTTGTGTACAATTTTTTAAAAGCATCTTTACCTAGAATGTTATTTTGTTTATAAAATTTAGGATCTTTCTTTGAGAAAAGTCCTGTAAGCCCACTGTGGTCTGCATGAAATGAAAAATACCACACAGAGATACTCTTTTGTAACTAAAGGCTAGTGCAGATCCTCCTTCCACAAGCCCCACTGATGTTTACAGAAGCTGCACAAGAGGAATCCTTTTCAGTGGGACTCTGATGGATTTAACTTTCTCAGTTGCAACCACCACATTCTATTACGGTTCATAAGAACATAACAGAAAGGCCAAAGGCCCATCTAGTCCAACCTAAAGGTAAAGGTAAAGGGACCCCTGAACATTAGGTCCAGTCGTGTCCGACTCTGGGGTTGCGGCGCTCATCTCACTCTATAGGCCGAGGGAGCTGGCGTTTGTCTGCAGACAGCTTCCGGGTCATGTGGCCAGCATGACAAAGCCGCTTCTGGCGAACCAGAGCAGCGCACGGAAACGCCGTTTACCTTCCCGCTGCAGCGGTCCCTATTTATCTACTTGCACTTTGACATGCTTTTGAACTGCTAGGTGGGCAGGAGCTGGGACCAAGCAACGGGAGCTTACGCCGTGGCAGGGATTCGAACCGCCAACCTTCTGATCAGCAAGCCCTAGACTCTGTGGTTTAACCCACAGCGCCACCTGGGTCCAACCTAGTTCCTTAAAAAGTCAAAGATATGCCTCTGGGAAGCTCACAAGCAAGGCATGAAAGCCCCCAAAGGCTGCATAACACTCTCTGCGCACCTCTGAACTCTCTCCCCAGGTGAGTGCAATAGTGGGTGGGATTGCCAACATAAATTTCCCTGGACACTTGTTTATTTTTTTAGGCCAAGCACATAAGGCTGAATTTGTGCAAGTTAAATGTGTGTGCATTGCAAGTCAACTGCACCACAGGTGTTCCTGGGGTGGTTATTGTTTGGAGGGGGTTTTTTGCCCTGCTTTTATTGCACTATTTTGCAAGAGAGCCCCTCCAGATGCACTAGCACTGAGGAAGCAAAATGATGTGAACAAGTCCAGTATAAATCCACCACTAATGCATGAACATTTCATCAATAGCATGTTGCAGTAGGTAAAGTAGACACCTGCAACAAAACTGTTGGGCTTTTGGTTTTAACTGGAAAAGCCTCAAAACCAGTTTAGCACTTAGAGTGGTGTCCAGCTACGCTTCCTCTGCGTTTTCCTGCTTCTCCAGTGCTTTTGCAGAGTTGTTCAAACTTCAAACCTCTTACTTCTTCTTGCGCAACGGGTATGTGTGCCTTTCATGCAATTAAACTCCCACAACGTCTGGTTGTTTCAAAGTAAGCAAGCTTTAATTACAAGCTGTAAATCACGGACACTATCCTGAGACTCGGACGACATCTCCGCTCCGGTTCAGTCAAAAGTGAAAGTAAGACTGAACAGGAAATAAACGATACGTCATAATCACAAAGACTCTTCGATACAGCAGATACCCGGATGTTGTGACACATCCTCTTCCCTGTGGGAGGGGCGAACTGTGACTTCTTTAACCTGAAAGCTCTAAAACCTCACAAAAACCCCTGTCTGGGGGGCCCCAGTAGGTCAGCTTTCTGTGTTCCTAATCTGATAGACCTTTGCCATTTGGATCCATTCGTCTGCCAATGTTCCAAACAACGAAGTCAACAACTTTTTGTGGCGCGCAGATTTTCCTGACGGTTCTGATATGAGCACTGCCCATTTCGCAGAATATAAAAAGGTTGTGGAGGAAACAAAGCTCCAAGGCTTTGCCACTTCCCCCCAGGCCTTTTAGCAGCCGCTCTGTTCTCTGATCTTCTCCCCCCCCCCACCTCGATGTCATCCTTTTAACTGAAAAATGCATTGCCTGCCACACTCCTTAATGGGCATTCCAAAACCATTAGATAAGTAAGGGTGTCAGTCATATCAGGAGCGCTGGTTTCCATTTCGCAGCGCAGATATTTCTTCTGCACAAAGTCTTGTCATCAGTACCATTGGGGCAATTATTCTAATTTGCTGGTTTGTGATGAAGGCAACCTTCGCTCAAGGGCCCTTCACTATCAGAGGCAAAGTCCAACAGCATTAAGTCCACACGTCATAAAGCTCACGGGGAATGGAAATGGCCTGCAGCTCTTTAGTTTTCCATATCATGGGCTCTACCAAAGATGCTGCCTTGAAAGGAAACTCCTTGGAATCAATAGATTAACCCCAGAAATGTGCATAAGAATATGTTTGGGGATGGATGGTAGTGCAGCAGATTTTGGACCTCCTGCCCCCAACGCTGCAGTTATTTAAATCTGCCTCTCCCTCCTGATCAATCAACAGTTTCATTACCGTGTGACCCCCAAATTCTGGATCCCCCCCCCAACTGATGCCAAAGTTTTGTGCACTTTGTGCCACGAACCCACATTTTATGCCAGACCCCAACTGAGTAATTGACACAGAAAACCAGGGTCACAATTTTAACGCCAAAACCCCAAACCTTTTCCAATGGACTCCAGACAGGTGCCAAAGTTTTGTGCCGTTTTGTGCTGCAACACCCCATGTTTTCTGCCGCCACCCCCGCTCCCAAACTTGAGTAACTGCACTTCAAACAAGGTCAAGTAAATGGACAAAACCCCAACCTTTGTCCGATTACCTGCAAACCACGTTAGTTAAGCTTAAATAGACGCTAGTGTCTACTTGTGAACACTCCCGGTCAACCCCTTGGTACCATATGCAGCTCAGCCAAGCCTAATGTATAATCATTATGCTATTCACTCCAAGTTTCTTTGTAAGATACTGGTCAGAGAGAACCTTTCATGAGCAGAACATGTCCTCACAGCATCAGCCTCAAGGAGATGGCTAGGGACTAGAGCGGATCGGTTCGCTCCCGAGTACCTGAGAGTCAAACTGAGCATCTTACAGCATTGTGGATGGTTTCTCAATTAGCTTTGCTTTCTGAGGTTGGTTGCTTCTTTTAAGAGTCTAGCATGGTCAGTTGATGTTTCATCAACATGGTCAATTAACTGGGAATCTCTTTGCCTTTTTTTGGAACGAGATAACTATGGAGAGTCGAAAGTCATGCCCTCCAGCCCCTGGGTTTGCCACTTAACAGGGCCATGTTGTAGGGGATAACAAATGCCTCTTCCCAAGTCCCACGAGAGCTGCTGCCAGCAGAGAATGCAGTACTGAGCTCAAAGGACTGATGGTTTGAATTAAAGCTGTCTCACACTTTCAAAACACCATTGTTCTCTCTCTTGCTCAAAATGACCCAGTTCTGTGGCTCTCTGCTCACATAGGCAAGTGAGCAATACTACCAAATTAATCCTGGTTCTATTTTCTGTACTGCTGTGCCTCCTGAGCTCCTTTCTGACAAAGAGGACAAGAGACTTACAGGCAGGGTGCTATGTTCGCAGTTGGTGGGAGATCACTGATCTAAACTGACTCTCACCAGCCTGACTCTCCCACTGCACCTGCGTGCTTTCCAGGGAGTTGCAAGTTTCCTGCATCCTACCTTAGGGGGTCCCATCTTTTGAGTCCCCATCCTTTTCAAAAGCCCCAATTCTTGGGATCTTTGCCATCCAGGTTTTATCCCAACAGATTGCAACATCAATATCCTTGGAACAATCGGAATAGGTGCTCCAAAAATATTTTTAAGGCTTAAAATAATTTCAGGGCACATCCCACTGAAAGCAACAGTGATGCAGATAGAGAGCAATCAGATTGGCAGGACTGGTGCAAATTCAGATGCACAGCAGCTTTAAGCTCGCGTTCCTGATCCAGTAAGTGAGATGTGCGTGGAGACCTTTTGATGTGCAATTGATTTCCTTTTATGGATTATCTATGTGCGTGTGTGTTGTGTGTGTGTGTACCTGCATATTTCATGCCCACACCAGAAGCCAAGACTCCCAGCCATGCATAAATGCTATGAGGAGCTACATTAACTGTATATATATATGGAATAAAATAATAATAAAGGAAGTTGTTTGACTTACCAGTCTGGCAGAATCAAGGCTACGGTATGGTTCTGAAAACATCCACTCCAGAAGGAATATTTTCAGGAGCTGTGCCGACGGGAGCTGGTCCTGAAGTTTGGTATCCATTTCTGTACAGGCTGAATAGCTGTAGTTAGTACAGCTCGCTACTCTCAAGTTATCTCTGAGAAGCTGTTTGCAAGCAAAGCTTAAATGTATCCCCACAGACACCCACCCAACTGGACGTCAAAGGTGAAGCCTGTTTCCAGCTTGGCAGGTAGCTCCCCTCATCACTACAGAAGAATCATCACTATTCTAAGGTTAATAAGCCAATCAGGAAGGGCTTGGCAATCGTATCGTAGCCCTACTGGAAAAGAGAGAGAAAAGCGGCAACACACAAACACACCTGTTTCTGTTGCAAGGCTCAATGGTTTTGTATTCCAGGGCTTCCCCAAAAACTAGGGGCTCTTGCAAGCTCACTCAGCTCTAGGCATTGCAATAGGGGAGAGAAATCTTTACAAGCTGTTTGCTGTTTTTCTGAAAGATTGCAAAGTTTAAAACTCTTTTAAAAAAGTGAAACAATAAAACAAACTCATTAAACAGCATTTAAATTAAGAATGCTGGGATCTGAATTTTGCCCATTGGAGGCGGTTTAAAAAACAAAAGGCACTTGGCCACAGAAGGATCAGCTGGTAGTGAGGGTGGCTGATTCCTTTGACCTGCAAAGGTGCTAAACAAGAACTTATCTGCAGATCAGCAGTCATGTTATGTAGCAGCCCCTCAAAGGCATAAGCGTCTAAGTCAGTGCCCCCTAGAGGGAGTGGGAGGGAAGAAGACAGCAGAGGTGAGCAGAAGAAGAAGAACACAGGAAGAGTTGTTTCCACATCAAGTTCAGTGTTGCTGTCCTGAGATTCGTTCAAGGGCATTCGGACTGATATGACGGCTACGGCAACTGGCTGCGGTTTGGATCCATTCATCCACTTCGTAAGGAGAGCACTCAGCCTGCCTACATATAGCCCTTCCCTACACCGTGGAGCAAAAGTTAACAGGGGAAGTGATTTGTACTGCATTTGAGCACAGCGTTTCCGACTGTTGCCAGAAAGAATGGAAGTGGGGGGGGGGGGAGAGAGAACTGTATCAGATATAGATGGGGAAGCATTCTGTCCAATAAGCATGGCACACATAAGTGTGCTTGCTCCATCCTTCCTGGAGGTGGGGCACACTAGCCCAACGGAGGGTTTGCTGAAGAATGGAATAATTGATCTCGCCCTCTGTCTCCTTGCCTCTGCTCCTGGAGCAAACCAACACCAGCAAATGAACAAACACCAGCAAAATGTCCAACTAGAAGGCATCAGAATACGAGGAGCCCTGCTGGAGTAGCCCCTGAATCTATCCAGCTGGGTATTCTGCCCCCAATGCTGGCCACCCAAATGCCACAAATCAGATAGAAAGGCACCAGCCACCCTCACAGCTGGACTGGTGACTGGGAGCGGATGCCGAGACCACATAACACCGGTCTTGAAAGACCTACATTGGCTCCCAGTACGTTTCCGAGCACAATTCAAAGTGTTGGTGCTGATCTTTAAAGCTCTAAATGGCCTCAGTCCTGTATACCTGAAGGAGCGTCTCCACCCCAATCGTTCAGCCCGGACACTGAGGTCCAGCGTCAAGGGTCTTCTGGCGGTTCCCTCCCTGCGAGAAGCAAAGTTACAGGGAACCAGGCAGAGGGCCTTCTTGGTGGTAGCACCTACCCTGTGGAACACCCTCCCATCAGATGTCAAAGAAATAAACAACTATCTGACATTTAGAAGACATCTGAAGGCAGCCCTGTTTAGGGAAGTTTTTAATGACTGATGGTTTAATGTATTTTAAATCTTTTGTTGGAGGCCGCCCAGAGTGGCCGAGGGGTTTTATTTTTATTTATTTATTTATTTATTTATTTATTTATTTATTTATTTATTTATTATTACTCCCACCCATGGCAATTACCACTCAGCAAGCATTATTCCAAGCAGTGACAAAAACAGCTAAGACTACGGTGAAGGGGTTTATAGTCCTTAAGAGTTGTATCCAACTATGCTCTATTCAGAGGAGACCCACTGAAATTAATGAACCTAAGTTACTTGTGTGCAGTAGGTCTACTCTGAGTAGGACTGACATTGGCTACAGTCCTTAATGACAAAAAAATCAAATGTGTGGTTTGTTTATTTCCTGGTCACGGCCTCCACTGTTTTAACGGAAGCAAAGTCTAGGCCCAAAAGTCAAAAGCATGCAGGTTTTATACAACCTGTGGTATATGAGGAGGCAGTTAGGAAGGCATCTCTCCACAATGGTTAATTCAGTGTTTTCAACCTTTTTTGGGCAAAGGCACACTTGTTTCATGAAAAAAATCACGAGGCACACCACCATTAGAAAATGTTAAAAAATTTAACTCTGTGCCTATATTGACTATATAAAGTAATTCTCTTGAATTTTTCAATTTTCCCACTGCACACCAGGCAACATCTCGCGGCACACTAGTGTGCCGCGGAACAGTGGTTGAAAAACACTGGGTTAATTGATGTCTGTTTTTAACTTTTTTGTATGGTCATAGAATCATATAATTGTGGAGCTGCCCTGCAATGCAGGAATCTTTTGCCCAAGGGACAGGGGGTGGGGAGTGGGGTTGGCTGCGAAACACAAACACAAACACACACACACACACACACACACACACACACACACACGGTGCATATATATGGTATATATATATTTTTAAAATAAATAAATAAGGAGAATAGAGTGTCAGCACCTCCTCTGACTGTCTCCTTTCCAAGCCAACAGGTTCAGCTCCTTATTTACTACTTCAATGAATGGTGACAGCCCACGGCCAGACAGCAATAACAACACAGGTATTTAAAATTTGGCTGCACCTGTCCTTTAAACAATTGTATTTTTCTCATGAAGCTTTGTTGTTTTAAACGTGCTGTGGCCCATCACTTTCGGTATCCTTTTTCTAAGGCAGAGAACGCATGGTTTCTTTTATTACACCCATCAGGCATGAGGACTGAACGAGTATCCATTTTGCTTGGTGTACCAGAGACTAAAATCTCTTGTTCGGATCAGGCATAGGCAAACTCCGGACCTCCAGATGTTTGGGACTACAATTCCCATCATCCCTAGCTAACAGGACCAGTGGTCAGGGATGATGGGAATTGTAGTCCCAAACATTTGGAGGGCTGGAGTTTGCCTATGCCCGCCGTTGTAGATCCAAATGCATACCCAAAATATTCAGTGTTCATCCCTGAGCGCATGTGCTCCCCCACCACAGCACCCTGTGGGGAAAATATGGGTGAAGCACCCCCAAACTAATAGGGAAATTTATAGCCTTGAGGACTGTAATCCTATCCACACAGCTCTACACACCCTGGTGTGGAAAGAGGAAGACATATATTAAACGTTTGGGGTTGAGTCAAGCCTTTCATTAACATAACAGCAGCGCATTTTCTAAACAATTTAAGGGCAACACTGACGTGCCTTTCTGAAGGACTCCATTGTCTTGTTGTTAATTGACTGGGAACACATCCAACAAAAAGACTTATTGCTGGTTGGCCTTGCTTAACTAGTTTCGTCTCCGCTTAGGTGCCATGGTCAGATTCCTGTCTTGGGCTCATTAAGGAAGCATCTAAAAATAATTGCATTGTGAATTATCAGCCCAATCTCCATGCCCCTTGGAAGGTTCAAGCCTCACTCATTTCAATGAGATCGGTGCCAAGACAATATCCGGGGAGCTCTTTCTAAGGCAGCTCACATTGTAAGGTACAGGCACACCCACACACCCACACACTTTTGTGGGGGTTACGTTCTGCACCCCTTTGCGCATAAGTGAAATCTCGTAAAGTGGGGAGCACTCTCTAAGCACCCTTTAAACACCTTCTCTGCCGCGCTCTCTTCAACCCACACCAAAAATACTGTATCCAAAAATATCCGCAACTAGAACTGAAGGTCTGCAGTTGGCAGGAGGTGGAGGATGCATGCGAAAGCAGATGCTGAATTTCCCCGCACATCAGTCGTTGGGGAGAGGCTAAGCAGTGTAAACCAGGGGTGAGCAACCTAAGGCCCATGGGACGCAAGCAGCCCATGGGGGTCGTTTAACAGGCCCATGGACCCTCGCAGCCCACTCGGGGACCCCCGCCACCCACTCGGTCGGCTCCCATGCACCACGCTAAACCGGCGCAGAGTGGGGACCGCCTTCCGTGACGCGGCCGACTTCCCACTGGCTGCAGGAAGCTCCTGCAGCCAATGGGAAGCTGCGCACGCCTCCTCTGCAACAGGAGCACCGGAAATAGCGTTTGCACACACACTCCGGCTCACCGCAGCGTCTGCGGGACCATGAACCAGCCCAAGCCACAAAAACTTTGCCGACCCCTGGTGTAAACAAAGCCCTGCTGCGCCTCCTTTTGGGGCTTCCTCCACCCTGACATCCTCTTCAGGCTCTGGGGAGGGTCTCCTCACGAGCCACAAGGACTCTCCAGTTCTCTCTCCCACCATTTCTGGGTTTGAAATGAATTATTTCCCGGTGCCACGCATAAACGTAAGTTAATCGCACATAAATGGGGGAGGGGGAGAGACACACTGTATAAATCTCTCACCCCAGTCTAAAAAGCTGCCCCAGCATTTCTATTCACATTGGTGAAGGTGTATGTTTGATGACACCAAAAAAGGGATCACAGGATCTTGGAACTGGAAGGGACCCCGAGGGTCATCTCGTCCAACCACCTACAAGGCAGGAATCTTTTGCCCAACATGGGGCTCAAACCCACGACCCTGTGATTAAGAGTCCCATGCTCTACCGACGGAGCTATCCCAGAATTGATCAAGTTAGTACACCCCAGATAAGAGAACTCAGTGCAGCAACAGTATTTCTTAGCCATGTTTGTTCCTAGCAGAAAAAACCAACAATAGCAGGAATATCGTTTGTGGGATACTGGAGCATGGCAGGATTCCACACTATGCTTCCATTCACATACATTCCCTGGTAGCACCACAGTGTTAGAAATCAACTGGTCTATTATCTTCAGTCCGATACTCAACTCAGAGCCACAGTAAAGTTTCCATAAGGTGACTGCATATTGAAAACTTGGTAAATGCTGACATTTGCCAGCAACTCTTACCGTACCCAATTTTGAAGGGCAGTGGGAAATTTCAGTACATTTCAAGAATAACCATGAGGCCTTGGCAGATGGCCAAATATCATATTCAGTTCCACCATGCTGACATGTTTACGCAGCTGTGTTGGTATATGTTCAAAGCAAAACTCATGATAGAATTGATGCTTACATATTGAATTATGGTGCTGGAGGAGACTCTTGAGAGTCCCATGGACTGCAAAAAGATCAAACTTATCCATCCTTAAAGAAATCAGCCCTGAGTGCTCACTGGAAGGACAGATCCTGAAGTTGAGGCTCCAGTACTTTGGCTACCTCATGAGAAGAGAAGACTCCCTAGAAAAGACCCTGATGTTGGGAAAGTTGGAGGGCACAAGGAGAAGGGGACGACAGAGGATAAGATGGTTGGACAGTGCTCTCGAAGCGACTGGCATGAGTTTAGCTAAACTGCGGGAGGCAGTGGAGGATAGGCGTGCCTGGCGTGCTCTGGTCCACGGGGTCACGAAGAGTGGACACGACTGAACGACTGAACAACAACAACATATATATCAAGATGAAATGGGAGGGTTTTTTTTAGATTTACAAGTTAGAATTTTATGACATTTTCTGCTTTTCTTGTAAAATACCAAAGATTAGTAGTAACATTTCACAAATAAGTACAATACAGCAAGTGACATTTGCTGTTACACAAGCTCCAGAACGAACAATAGGATTCATTGTCCTGAGGAAACCCAGTAAAAAACAATACAGAAAAGTTTTATCAAAGTTAAAAAATATGTTTACATACTTTATTTTTTCTTTTTTAAAAAACCAAAGTATCCAAAGCCAACATATCTGAATACAAAAAGGAAGAATACTAATACAATGTATTTATAAAAATGATATACAAATATAAAAATATGAATTTTTTGGCCAGAACATCAAGTATGTTTAATTGATTTGCGTTGGCATGGCGACTGGAAGAGGTCCATTCACACTAAAGTCCATTCATACTAAAGGATTATTCTTCCTAGCCTCTCCAAGGAAATCATATGCTATTTCTGCAACATCAAAAGCTTTGTGAAGGCCTTCTGATGACAGCAGAGAGGACAGAGCTCCGTCCCTTTCTCGGTTTTTCTTCAAGAAGTCGGCAATCATCCGCCAGCGAGTGCCTTCAGATTCTTCTTCTGCCCACTTGAACTCTGGGAGGAACACAGACTGAAGAAGAGGGAAGACAGAATCGTGGTACACCAGGACGAATACAGACTTCAAAAATTCCCGATCTCTCTAAAGAGGAGGAAAGAAATGAAACGTGTTACTATTTGACGGCTTCCTTGAATTAGATTCATTTTCTTGTGCTGGAATTGCCACTAGTCACCTCATGTTGATGCAGCCTAGTCTGTCCCCCACCCAGCCAGCCAATCACATTATAATCGCTGCAAGTAAGACAGATAGATTTTTAAAAGCCATCAGTAAAATGAAAAACCAATTCTTTAAAGCACCAGCAAAGCCAACTAAAAACAGCTAAACAGAGGAGAAAGATAAATGGATGCTCCTTCAATCCCTTCAGATAAGCTGTTGTGATATCAAAATGGTTCACCTTGAACCCTCACTGCGCCGCAACAGTTGACAGCCGCTGCATGCAAATTTGCTCCTTCAATTTTAAACTGAGGCTCTAGGGTTGATAAATGCATCGGATTTGGACGGCCAGCTTGATCTCACCTTGTGCCCTAGCCACCAAGAAACAAACTCAGGCTTGGGCCACAGCTACTGCACTATCCTGTGCACAGCAGACAGAGTGGGGCAGCAACACTTTGCATGCCACAAAAATCCAATGAGAAAGATCCTTACATCTGCTCTTAGCAGCACAAGCCCATGGCAACATGAGGACATATTGAGGCTTGCACAAGAATCTTACGGCACCATCCCCCCCCCCCCGCCCCTAAACTAAAATACACCATTACACAGATTGGTGAAGAACTTTCCCAATGGATTTGGGGCAAGGGTGACCCTCCCCAGGTCTAGAGCAAAGTCCGAGGGGGAGCTGCAGTCCCCTTGAGCCACTGCTGGGAGCCCCCTGCTCACGCCTGTGCCTATATAATTATGCACAAAACATATTTTCTGTGCAGAAGAAAGCGATTTTATTTCCTTACCTTTTCAGATCTCTTCAGCGTGCTTTCCTTCTCTGCCCAGGCACTCTAAATGAATGAATGAATAAATGAATGAATGAATAACCCTGAGGCTCTGCACAAAGTTCTGAGACACTTTGTATGCAAGCAAAGAGTGGCGGAATAAAAGGATTGTGGAGAGAGATGCACATGAGAAAATCATTACGAATCGCAACCGCTTGGAGCTGCCTTTGCAACTTTCCCTTCAAAATCTCCAAGGGAGGAGGAGAATGGGTGGTTTCTGCCCAACTGAACGGTTCTTAAAGTTGGGGGGGGGGTGTTGAGGGTGATTTTCAACATATAACCCAAGTCAAAGTTGGGGGTCGGTCAAACCCAATTGGTTGGATTCAAACTCAATTATCCTTCAAGCAAACCCAGTGAAATACATGGGATTTGCATTAGACATGACAAAGTTATGTCCCACTGATTCCAGTGGTTCTTCTACTCTGAGTCTGAATCAAACCTTTGGCATCATATAGAAAGCCTCCTTCTATCAACAGTAGAGGGTTGAATCTGTAAAAATGTTTTATGGGAAATATGAGAGACATTACACACACTTTGTAAACCAAGAAAATGTTTTTTTAAAAAACAACAGTAGAGGGTTGATCCAGTAGAGGCTTCCCAGTAGCAGAAGAAGCCATTTTTGTTTACTTCCCCCTCCCTCTGTAGCCCCACCATCTTTCTAGAGGATTTTCCAGCCCTCTAAAGCAGATTTTGGGAGAGTGCTGGAAGCTGTAGGGGGAAGAAGGGAATCAGCAGAAGTCACCTCCCTTTCGTCCAGCAGCAGCAGCAAAGTCTGGATCCAAGCCATTTATCTTTTTCTTTTCAGTTATTCTAATGCAGGGACCAGGCTGGAGACCCCTTTTCTTACACATCTTTTTTTTAAAAAAAAAAAAATCTGAATACCACTAAATCTGTTCCCTTAATCTGTTTCCCGCCCCCATGAAGCTAAACAGGATCTGGCCTTCTAGCTTTTCCCCAGAGGATTCGTAATCATGTTAGATCACCGGAGATGTCGGCAGAAATCACTCCTTCCATTATGACTGTAGGAAAGTCAAACTTCTCGGAATTTTTATTTCAACACCACCACACCCTTTTGCTGCATACCAGCCCTTCCTAAGCCACCTCTTTCCAAAGACTTTGGGCATTTCACTTCTATTTCTGTTTGCTTTGCTTTCAGCACATTATTGACCTAAGCTTAGCATCGTCAGAGCAGCTGTTTAAAGCAAGAGTGGGATCAAGGCATGCAAAAGCATTCAGTCCTCCCATGCCGGAAAGAAAGAGGCTTTCAAAGCTGTCCTTTTGGATTAGTGATGCAATACATTTCACCCACCCTGAGCGCGTCCATGAGATCAGGCTGCTCCATGAGTTTGGGGAAAGTTGCCAAAACTGGATTGCCAATCAAATCTGCAAGGGAGATTGAAAACGTGTTTGTTATTTGGGAAAGCTTTAGCAGAATTTTATGCAAGGCAGAAACAATTCACGGGAGAATGTGAACGGCAGTTTTGGCCTTTCACGATTCTGAACATCCACTGAAGACAGTTCTTAGAACACACACGTTGGCTAGAATGTGGAGAAACAGGGAGAATGTGGTTGAATGGCCCACAAATCGCAAAGACTGGATTACCTGTAGCAGCAGAACACACTTCTACAATATTTAATTTAGACTATAAGCTTCTGCAAACAGCCATGTTTTATTTATGGCAGCCTGTAAGTTCCATGGGAACAACTGGCAAGTTTGGCCTTGGAGTTCAAAATGAAGCAGGGCAAAGGCTAATAGAGTTCTGTCAAGAGAACAAGCTGGTCATCACAAACACTCTTTTCCAACAACACAAGAGACGACTCTACACATGGACATCACCAGATGGGCAACATCGAAATCAGATTGATTATATTCTCTGCAGCCAAAGATGGAGAAGCTCTATACACTCAGCAAAAACAAGACCTGGAGCTGACTGTGGCTCAGATCATCAGCTTCTTATAGCAAAATTCCAGCTTAAACTGAAGAAAGTAGGAAAAACCACTGGGCCAGTAAGATACAATCTAAATCAAATTCCTTATGAATACACAGTTGAAGTGAAGAACAGGTTTAAGGATTTAGATTTGGTGGATAGAGTGCCTGAAGAACTGTGGATGGAGGCTCGTAACATTATACAGGAGACAGCAACGAAAACCATC
The DNA here is from genome assembly GCF_009819535.1 of Lacerta agilis. Lineage (NCBI taxonomy): Eukaryota > Metazoa > Chordata > Lepidosauria > Squamata > Lacertidae > Lacerta > Lacerta agilis. The sequence continues at coordinate 102,323,648 of NC_046314.1, read as the reverse complement.
CCAATGAAAAAGAAATGCAAGAAAGCAAAGTGGCTGTCCAATGAGGCCTTACAAATAGCGGGGGAGAGAAGGCAAGCAAAATGCGAGGGAGATCGTGAAAGATACAGGAAATTGAATGCAGATTTCCAAAGAATAGCAAGGAGAGACAAGAGGGCCTTTCTAAACGAGCAATGCAAAGAAATAGAGGAAAATAACAGAATGGGAAAAACCAGAGATTTGTTCAAGAAAATTGGAGATATGAAAGGAAGATTTCGTACAAAGATTACCACAATTAAGGACAAAAGTGGAAAGGACCTAACAGAAGCAGAAGACATCAAGAAGAGGTGGCAAGAATACACAGAGGAATTATACCAGAAAGATATGGAGGTCTCATACACCCCAGGTAATGTGGTTGCTGACCTTGAGCCAGACATCCTGGAGAGTGAAGTCAAATGGGCCTTAGAAAGCCTCGCTAACAACAAGGCCAGTGGAAGTGATGATATTCCAGCTGAACTATTTAAAATTTTAAAAGATGATGCTGTTAAGGTGCTACACTCAATATGCCAGCAAATTTGGAAAACTCAGCAGTGGCCAGAGGATTGGAGAAGATCAGTCTACATCCCAATCCCAAAGAAGGGCAGTGCCAAAGAATGCTCCAACCACCGCACAATTGCACTCATTTCACACGCTAGCAAGGTTATGCTTAAAATTCTACAAGGCAGGCTTAAGCAGTATGTGGACCGAGAACTCCCAGAAGTGCAAGCTGGATTTCGAAGGGGCAGAGGAACCAGAGACCAAATTGCAAACATGCGCTGGATTATGGAGAAAGCTAGAGAGTTCCAGAAAAACATCTACTTCTGCTTCATTGACTACGCAAAAGCATTTGACTGTGTCGACCACAGCAAACTATGGCAAGTTCTTAAAGAAATGGGAGTGCCGGATCACCTCATTTGTCTCCTGAGAAATCTCTATGTGGGACAAGAAGCTACAGTTAGAACTGGATATGGAACAACTGATTGGTTCAAAATTGGGAAAGGAGTACGACAAGGCTGTATATTGTCTCCCTGCTTATTTAACTTATATGCAGAATTCATCATGCGAAAGGCTGGACTGGATGAATCCCCAACCGGAATTAAGATTGCCGGAAAAAATATCAACAACCTCAGATATGCTGATGATACTACCCTGATGGCAGAAAGTGAGGAGGAATTAAAGAACCTTTTAATGAGGGTGAAAGAGGAGAGCGCTAAATATGGTCTGAAGCTCAACATCAAAAAACTAAGATCATGGCCACTGGTCCCATCACCTCCTGGCAAATAGAAGGGGAAGAAATGGAGGCAGTGAGAGATTTCACTTTCTTGGGTTCCATGATCACTGCAGATGGTGACAGCAGTCACGAAATTAGAAGACGCCTGCTTCTTGGGAGAAAAGCAATGACAAACCTAGACAACATCTTAAAAAGCAAAGACATCACCTTGCCGACAAAGGTCCGTATAGTTAAAGCTATGGTTTTCCCAGTAGTAATGTATGGAAGTGAGAGCTGGACCATAAAGAAGGCTGATCGCCGAAGAATTGATGCTTTTGAATTATGGTGCTGGAGGAGACTCTTGAGAGTCCCATGGACTGCAAGAAGATCAAACCTATCCATTCTCAAAGAAATCAGCCCTGAGTGCTCACTAGAAGGACAGATCCTGAAGTTGAGGCTCCAGTACTTTGGCCACCTCATGAGAAGAGAAGACTCCCTAGAAAAGACCCTGATGTTGGGAAAGATGGAGGGCACAAGGAGAAGGGGACGACAGAGGATGAGATGGTTGGACAGTGTTCTCGAAGCTACTAACATGAGTTTGGCCAAACTGCGGGAGGCAGTGAAGGATAGGCGTGCCTGGCGTGCTCTGGTCCATGGGGTCACGAAGAGTCGGACACGACTGAACGACTGAACAACAACAACAAGTTCCATGGTCATGAGTAGAGCTCATTGTATGTATGAAAATTTATTTAGGTTGCTTGCTTCTAAAAATCACGTAAGTATAATATGAGGACAATAGCCATGTGCTCTTGTATCACTCCTGTGTCTGGTAGAAACAATTAGGACGGGTTATCATTTCTGAAGGTCTGGGGGTGGTTCTTTTAAGAGTGCCATGTATCAATTCTATGTGCATGTCCTCTTCTTGAGATACAAAAGAGTTTTTTATTCACAAACTTATACCCCTGTACAAAATGTAAAGCTATGAATTGGCTGGACCCCATATTGATATTGTGAACTGGCCCTCCAACACTTGCAGCTGAAAGGATAAAAGTGGGTCAGAATCATTGCAAGTAACAGCCATGTAAAAGCATTCAGTTCATTTTGAAATGTTGGTTTCCACTTGTATGTGCGTCATAAACATTTTTAAGTTGAAGTAACTTTAATCTGTTTTAGTATTTTCACTTTTGTGTGTTTTAAAGCATGCTTGGTTTTTTTTTTTTTTTTGCTTTCATTGTTTTATTACTTTGTAAACCACTTGGAGGTTGTTGTTTTTTTACAATCAATCAGCATATAAATTATATGAAATAAATAAATACACTTCCAAGTTTCGGCGTGATGTGTGTGTGCATGGTCACACAAATATCAGATGCCTCCTAAAACTGTTGTTGCCTGTACTACCAGGCAGCTGTGAGCTACACAATATGTGCTATGAACTAGGAAAGTGTACAAATACTGTCAAGAATTTTTAAGCAGGCATTTTAAGTTGCTGGTTTTCTACACAAAGGTTTTCCGACCGCAGGAAATTTACACTTAGGAACTGCAACCAATTGGGTATTTTACACTTCCAAGCATTGACAAAGAACCAGACTGCATGGGACCAATCTCTGCTCATCCATGAATTTGGTGGACTTTCTACAACCAGTTTTCAGAAAGCATTTTCTCAGAGCCTTGTTTCCCCACCAGACACTGATCCATCACTTCCTTTCGTTCAGGTGAGACACCCTCTCCACCCAAACCTGGCTGTTGATGTGTGAGGAGTTCAGTGCGCATTCCAGAAGCCACCAAATCCTGTCATAAACCCAGACTGATTTCCACCCCAACACCTAGCACTCCTTTGCCACAACAGAAGCGACAATGGCACAGCAAGTAGTATGCATGTTACAATGGGAGGAATGGAGTCGTAAGCTGCAAAAGTGCAAAAAACAACTCTGGAGGAAGCCTGCTCTCCCTGAGCAGAAGCGAACATGTTTCTTTGACAAACAGGAGGTAGGTTAAGGAGGGGAAATAAATGTTTTTGAGGTAGGCTATGCATTCCCTTGTCTCAGGACTTTTAACTACACCTTTCTTAACGGGTTGAATTATAAAAGCAAAAAATATAATAAGTTCTGCATTATTCTTTAAATGAGGACTCCTGTTAAGACTTAAAACATGAAGTTTACACAATACCCTTAAAAAAAACAGGGAAAGATCAAGGCACAATCAGAAAACCATACCATGGTCACATGATTCCATGGAAAATGCACTGATAATTTCCAGTGGAAACGCTTCTTATAGCTGCATCCTTATTTCACTTCACTAGAAATGTATTTGTATGACATAAGCATAGGAAAATGTCTGGGGACTGTCAGGGACATGTTGACTTACTGTGCAGGGATGTGCTTTAACTGCTGCTGACAGAACAATGTCATTCCCATGCTGTTTAAATATACCCAGACTGGGAGAAACACTGGCCTGGTTCATGCATGATGCTAAGCGAAACCATGGCCAAGCATGAACATACGAGGATGCAAGTATTACACTAAGAATTATGGCTCTTCGTTCTTCTCTTAGCCCAGCCGCTGCTACATTTCCTGGTTTGGTTTAGTGCTATGTCTGAACCCAGGCTTGTGGTTTGTCACACACCAGACAAACCACAAGATTTAGGCAAGGTTTGTTCTTGGCTTACCGCTCATAGATCGCCTGGAGTGTGACAAACCACAAGCCAAACCATGTGTGACATAACACTAAGCCAAACCATGGCCCAGCTCAGCGGCCTGAGGGGCTCATCTATCTGGCCCCCAGTGACCCCTGCCGCCCACTGTCACCGCCCGCTCTTACCAGTGCGGTGCGGCTGCCCACTTTCAGGACAGTGGAGCGACAGAAATAGCTTGTGCACATGTGCAAGCGTAATTTCCAGTGCACTTCTGGGTGTGCGGAGGCCCGTGCACACAAGCTATTTCCGGCGTTGCGTTGACCCGAAAGTGCGCCGGAATAGCGTGTGGGCGGGCGCTCCCCGCCCTCCAGCCCGCCATGCGATCAGTGCTGGAAGAAGCGGCCCGAGGTCCGGTAAATCTGGGGACACCTGATTTGCATGAACTGCTGGAGCATGCGGTTTGTGGGGTGGCGGCACTGGTGGAGCCGACTATGCCAAACTGAAGTTGGCCCTCTCCTGCTTTACGAAAGAAGAAGAGATTACTTGGAGCTCAGAGTGAATGCTGTATGGCGGGGATGACGCCTCTCTCACGCACATGGCAAGCACAGAAAGTAGCTGCTGCTTTTTCAACCCAAAGATTACCAGACTTCCTTACTGCATTTTGCATGTTTGGTCTGTCCCGGAGGAGCACATCACCAAGAATCTGACGATAAAATAATAAAAGGTGTATATAGCTCATGCTGCCAATTAATACTTCTGTAGCAGACTGTTGTTGTTGTTGTTGTTGTTGTTGTTGTTGTTGTTTAAAAAAGGAGCAATAAAAACAGTGTTGTCAGTAAAAATTACTCCTGAAATATTTTAGCACATCTTAACATGCAAGATTTCTGAATGCAGTAGTACCGGTATTAAGATGGACTTTATTCTGACCATCTGTGAACTACTTCTTTAGTCTTCTTGGCTATTAAGCAATTCACACATTAAATTGCAGTTTTGTGACTCAAGCCCTAACCACGGGAGAGGGGCATACTCTCTGTTTCTAGGGTATATTATACAACATACTAAAAGGTCCAACACTGTATGGGGGCATGAATTTTACCTTCTATACTTTTTTCTTTTATGTAAAGTTAATTTGGGTCAACTATGCAGGCACCATTAAGTAAAATGTCAGATTTCTATTTTCAAATTTCTTTGAATAGGCATTTCCTATTCTCACCCATCGAGACAGGGTAAAGAGAGGAAATCCTTGCATTTTATATAAAGAACATTAAAATCTGCAAAGTCGGGGTACTTTTCATTTGATCAAAATGTTTCCATATTGCATTCTGTTACTTCAAACTACAGTTTACTATAATTCTATCTCTCCTTTATGTCACCATTTGGAGACACTGTTCTCTCTCCTCCAGTACTTTGCATTAGATACTGTATATTCTGGCGTATAAGACTACTTTTTAATCCAGGAAAATCTTCTCAAAAGTCGGGGGTCGTCTTAAACGCCGGGTGGAGAATCTGCGGTCGAGTATATCTCAAACTCTATATTTTAACTGGAAAAGTTGGGGGGTCGTCTTATATGCCCAGTCGTCTTATACGCCAGAAAATACGGTAGTTGGCATGCAATAGTATTTGGAAAGGCTGGCAGCTGACATCCATTTGTATTTAATAGTTGATAGTTGACAGAAGCCTGTCACATTCATAACAGAGCTCTACTGCAAGTTTGGACCTATACGGCAAAAATCTCTTACACTTGTTTCATGTACGAGAGAAAGCTACACCTCCAATGTAAGCATCATAAGAAAACTGCAAACTTTGCTCACTTACTTCAATATTGCTCTGGAGTTGGTGCTTAATGACCTCAGTTTCACCAGAAGTTGAGGCTGCTTCCTCAGTGTTATCATGTTATGGAAAACACTGCCACTGGCTTTAGTAAAAAGAAATAAAGCAGAGAATCAAACATTGTCGGTATTTGGGTTACTCTTAAATGTTCTCAAATACGTAATTCATTCATTTCTGCTTCCAGCACTTTTCCCATCTGCTTATCTCTACCTGTTCTCATTCTGATCTCTGTGGCTCACTTTGTTATTGAGTAGGACCAAATCAGAAACATCACGTCATACTTTTCACCCACCCCTTGCAGTTAAAATTCTAATTATTCCAATACACATCACACTTCTTCCTTAAAAAAAAAAAAGTCTTAAAACCCTCCTTTTCCTCTTTGGCTTTGACAGCCATGTTTCCGTCCGGCAATCAGAGTTTCCACAGGCAAACAATGGCACTTTAAACACTGCTTATTTAGAATTCCTTTCCTTAGATTGGCGTGGACGTGCCTGTTTTGTTTGTGTTTTAGACTTGTGCGGTGCTTATGCAACATCATGCGTTTCATAAATAAATAATAAAATAACAGAGGCATACAAAATAGTTTCCAGTTTCAGATAAGGCACAAGATAAGCTCTACCTCTTCTCAAAATCGAGGGGTCTACTTCAACGCCCTTTTCGTAGGGAGTCCCACCATTCAAAATCAGCTCATACGTTCTGTAAAATACACAAAACACAGACACCTGCGTTCTTTTATGACATAGGTGAAAAATGAAAGTAAAGAAATATGTGCCTTTTCCTGAAGCTGCAAAAGGTATTTTGTGCAAATCACCCGTTTTCATATTTCACCTTTTCTGAAGGAAGGCAACAACAACAAAATACCTAGTGCAAAAAAAATTATTAACAGCTCGATTTGATAAGCATCCATGAAGGTTCCATAAAAATGTGTCCTCCCTAAACAGCAGAGAGTACTATTTTTATAAGCCTTTAGAAATTCTTCACCTTACGAATCTGTACTTTGTAAAGCAGTAAGGCCACCAGTGGCATGACCCTCCTGTCAGTTGTAGAAATGGGTCAGATAGAGAGACAGATAGAGATATATGATGTCACCTTTTGTGCCAAACAACTATGGTGTGCACAAACCCACTCAAAACAGGCATTGTGAACTTCCTGATAATATACGGAAAATAATTACTGGATGCTGTCCTATGAAAGATGACCCAATAAAAGACCATCAAACCGGGAAATCCCAGGTTGACAGGTATATTAAAACAGCATCCAATAAATCGTTTTCACGTGTTATTTGGTGGTTTATGAATCCCACCTGGATGAGTGGATTTGTACAAATCCTAATAATATGGGGTGCGTTCCCTCCCCTTTTAAAACGAAGTATTTCCACTATCCATACCACTGCAAGGTTGCAATGATTGAGAATGCTGCTTAAGACACACTCACCACAACTTGCTTTTGCTCAACAGAATGCTTTGCTTTTATACATTACAATTGCCCGCTCCAGGTGTATCACAAGCCACTCTGGAAATATTCATATATTTCAAAAGTAGTTCATGAAAGGTTATCATTTGGGAAACCAGGATGGATAAAAATCAATGTTTTTTAAAAAATAAAAATAAAAAATCGGATTTTTTTTTAATTGGATTTTTAAAATAAAATGCTTTGGAGGAAAAAGATAGTTTTCTGTTTAAGTTACATTATAGTCCAAAGGCTATTCATCAGGAAATAATGATTTGTTTTAAGTTTTTCATGTGAGCTAAAACTCAGTTTGTTTGTTTTTTAACTGCTTAACCACATCAGTTAACAAACATGGATACATATGCTATAATGTTATTGTTTTAGTAAAGGTAAAGGGACCCCTGACCATTAGGTCCAGTCATGTCCGACTCTGGGGTTGCGGCGCTCATCTCACGTTACTGGCCGAGGGAGCCAACGTACAGCTTCCGGGTCATGTGGCCAGCATGACTAAGCCGCTTCTGGCAAACCAGAGCAGCGCACGGAAACGCCGTTTACCTTCCCACCGGAGCGATACCTATTTATCTACTTGCACTTTGACGTGCTTTCAAACTGCTAAGTGGGCAGGAGCTGGGACCGAGCAACGGGAGCTCACCCCGTCGCGGGGATTCGAACCGCCGACCTTCTGATCAGCAAGCCCTAGGCTCTGTGGTTTAACCCACAGCGCCACCCGTGTCCCTGTTATTGTTATAGTTAAATAAATTGTTTAAACTGTTATTAAAGAAATGATTATTTTTCTCCTTCCAATAAAGTACAGCAGAAAAGTTGTCCAAATATAAAGTTAACTTATTAAACCTCACAATAATTTCATAATTATCTGTCTTGTATTTCTAATAGCATAACCAAATCAGTAATTTTTGATATAACTGTTAAAACTACTCTGGAAATTTATTATTCCAAAAATGAAACCTTCATCTGGTTGTAAATATTAAGATTATACCAGCAAGAATTAGTCTTTCTGTAAAAAAAAATGATTTAATCAAGTCTTACTGACTAGTGATTTAAATTGTGATTTAAATCGATTTGATTTAAATCAAATCCACCCTGTAGGAAACTAAAAGCTTTGGGCATGCAGACACTTGTAGAATTCTCTGGGTTGTGGCTCTCAAGTTATCATCAGGTAAATTAGGGTACCTGAAAAGCTTCTCTGAGGTCAAAGATACACCCTGGGCACATTCATAAATGTCATTTAAGGCAGGAACCACTGGTGCTAAATTTACTGATTTGAATTCTGTCCTGACCTGTTCACCTCTAGTGCTGTTGTACTATTCACTTCTCCACGCAGAAGTGACTCATCCTGCTCTGGGTTTTTCATCTAAACTGCACAGAATGCCCAGAAGCAACCCTGTGCCGCTTCTGTATCTTTCCAGTGACCACATAATTACAGATAAAAGGCAGTCAAATTATGACAAAGGAATCCTTTAGCTTTGAGTTTCTAGATAGGGATTAACAGAACATCCTAAAGATACACTGGCCTGGCTTCCAAGTTCAGAAGCATCAAATGGACACTCAGCCAGGGCGCCTCCAATTTAGAATGGTTTGAGATGTTGCTCTTTTGCAGCCAAAATTATCTGAAAGACCAGATAACCCGCATTTATTCCCAGGGTCGCTGGATCCTTTTCATGCACACATATATACATCCCTTTATTTCTCATCACTCAATGGCTTGCAGTTGAATGTGTGAACAGACTCCACTGAAGAGTGTCGGGTTTGAGGCGATGTGAGGCAACAGGAAAGTTCTGAATGTGACATTAGACCTGTGAGGGCTCATTCACACATGCAAATCATTACTTGTCTCTGTATACATCAGATGATGAACATGCATGCTTCTTGAATTTGCAAATCAGATATATTTCACCAGTTTACACCACTTATTTGCCTGTGTTTACAAACACAAAAATGAGTCTGGTGCCAGCCAAAACATTGTTTCACTTGGTCCTTAGAACAGAGTATGTACCACTTTTCCGGGCTTAGTCGTAGATCCCACAATACAGTGGAGGTCTCCTTCAAATGAAGCTGCCAGCACAAAATGGTCCTTGCTTAACTTTTGGCCTTTTCCCATACAGGATGGCTGATTTGGGCTTGTTTTTTCCCTGACGTTTTTGTATTATCTTCTTCTTCCTGTTTCTATTTTAATATTTTACTTGCTGCTTTTATTGAATTGTTGACATAAGCTGCCTTGGATGCTTCTAGGACTCTTAGAAGACGTCTGAAGGCAGCCCTGTATATGGAAGCTTTTAATGTTTGATGTTTTACTGTGTTTTTATATTTTGCTGGAAGCCTCCCAAAGTGGCTGGGGCAACCCAGTGCAATGGGCTGCATATAATTACTACAAGGGGAAAGGGACAGGGAGGGAAGAAGAAAATAAAAATCAAAGCTCTGGCACAAGTTTCTAAACAGTTGTTCCTATAATGACCAGCTGGCGCACAGTTAAAGGACGGGAGGAATAGGCTGGTATAGCAGCTATAGCACTGAACTTAGAACAATAATATATGAGCTCAAATCTCTGTTCAGCCGCAAAGCATGGAGAGTGAACTTGAAACACTCACCATTCATCAGCCTAACCTACTTCATGGGGTTGTTGTGAGGGCATTGCCCTCATATCCTTGAAGGAAGGGTGGAAATAAAAATATAAACAACAACAGCTCAACATTAATTAACCTCCCTCTGGACAGAATGAGATGTTTTTAAAACTTTTCATCATTTGGCCAGGAAGCACCTAATCATTTGCGCTGTTTCAATTTGGCTACTGTTCTCGTCGACTAAAATAACTGAAGTATTGATTGATTCAACATGATTTCCTGTCTGGAAGTGACAGACATGAATTACATGCTTTGTGGAAATTCCTGTACTGGTATACTGGTTCCCTAACCCTTAGTGATGAATGCAAGTGAAACATCTTGCCCGTCCTCTCTGTTCCTGCCAACTTTCAACAGGGGATTTGAGAGAAGCCACAATGTGAAGATGGGTGTTCACCTCACTGTGTGACAGTCATCGCACACAGTAGCTGCAACTTGGTCATCCGGCCGCAAGTGCAGCTTCACAAGCACATCATATCATTTTAGCAAAAACAATACAAACAGGAATTCAGAGAAAGAAGAGTTCAGCAATGCAAAAAATGTTTCTTATATTCCAGTTCTGCCCTCTCCTCTAAAGGGCAATTGATTCTGGCTGCAGGTTTCTCATTGTTGTGGCAGAAATTATCCAAGATACACAGAGAGCAATAATACGGCTAACACATTTTCAAAGCTAAGCTGGGTCCGGTAGGGTTTCAAACCGGATGAGGGACTGCATGTTGAGATTCCTGAATTGCCAGGGGTTGGACTAGATTCTATAAGTAGCGATGATGCAACTGGTGGATTATAAGAGATATGTATCTAATATTTTTTAAACAATACATTTTTTCTACCATGTCTTGGGTTCTTTCCCCATTACTGTGAAGAAGAAGAAGAAGAAGAAGAAGAAGAAGAAGAAGAAGAAGAAGAAGAAGAAGAAGAAGAAGAAGAAGAAGAAGGAGTTTGGATTTGATATCCCGCTTTTCACTCCCCTTAAGGAGTCTCAAAGCGGCCAACATTCTCCTTTCCCTTCCTCCCCCACAACAAACACTCTGTGAGGTGAGTGGGGCTGAGAGACTTCAAAGAGGTGTGACTAGCCCAAGGTCACCCAGCAGCTGCATGTGGAGGAGCGGAGACACAAACCCGGTTCCCCAGATAACGAGTCTACCGCTCTTAACCACTACACCACACTGGCTCTCTGTGCAGCCCTCCATTTCATTTTGTAGGTAACAATGCTGCCTACTGGACTGAGATTGTGGGGGGTTTTTTGATACGGGGTACATATTGTTTTGAATGCGACTCAAAAAGTGGGATTTCATTGCAGCACAGAGCTGGGACTCCAGTTGCAAGCCCCATTTGTCATGGGTCCAATGTGGGCAAGGCACTAACCCCAACCTCAGCTCCCCACCTGTGGTGAAGGTCTCCACACACCATGAAAAATAGACACCCCCCATGTTATATTACACAGATTATTGCTTATAAAGTCCCTATTAAGTGCCAGGTGACTATATGTACTCCCATCCTGTATCACTAGTGTAATTTCCACACAATGGATGTGGGTAGTCTTGCTTTGTGGGGCAATCTTGTTTTGGGAGACAAGTACATTGAATTATTATTCTTAAGTGCTGCACAAACACTCCAGCTCTTGGGAGGAAAAACCGGAAGAAAATGATGATACTATGAAGGGGAGGTGTGGGGAGGGATGTGTTTCCCACTCCTCACAATTCAAGGCACAGACAATGTCCAGTTATATGAGCCCAAGACACCTGCAGAGCAAAACACTATCACAACAGCCATCTACTGCTAGGAGAAGAATCACATTCTGCCCGCCCCCAATTACACAACACAGTGCATCCAGCTTGGGGGAAAGGCAATCTCTGCCATAGGATTATGATCCTCAGGGGGAATGTCCAAACTGTAAGATGGGTAAAGCTGCACTTGAAAACTGTGTAGAAAGGGAACAGCCTTCCTTGCAGGGAAGGGAAGGTCTTCCAGGGCGAGAGGCTGGGGGAAGAATGGGAAGCTCCCAGGTGAGAGTTGGGAGGGCTCACCTTTTTCTGTGTGGGACAAAAGTTAAGCTATACCTGTGAGTAAGGACTTGGCATTCTTCTATCTCTTTCTTTTTGTTGTTGCTGTTTTGTTTTTGTTTAAATTGGTTTGTTTTTCTATTGTGTTCTGAAAAGTCTTAATAAAATTTCATAGATGGCTCAATGGCTTGGTATAAGGCAGCTTCCAAAAAAAAGAGGGGGGGGGGGACAGCCTTCCTTGTGAGGCTGGCAAACGGTAAATATTTTAAAGCAATTAACTAACTATAATAACTGTATTAGCCCTTTGCCAAAGCTAGGAAAGCTGTATTCAGGACTGTGGAAATGATACTAGAAAGGACGGCTAAAACAGTCATAAAGGAAGTCCACAGGCAAGTTGTTGTTTTTTTTAAAGAAAAGAAAATCTGGGCCCACTTCAAGTTTTGAAAATAAACCAAGCACATTTTAAAATCATTTAGGGGGTGAGACTTGTTTAACAAGCTTAGCAGTCTCAGGGCAAGTTAACAGGCTGCATACACATCACATGACATCGAGTTTCAGGCTATGAGACACATGTAGTACAATCCTAGCAATGAGTCAGTCTTGGGGCAGTATGCAAACCCAGCTCAAGGATCTGTGGTATGATCAGAAATGTTCCTCTCAAGGACAGCCTCTGTGAGCCGAGCCCCTGGAATGCAGAAATGGCAAGAATGCTTGGGTGGCAAAAGAGATTAATTAGCATTAGTCAGTTTTGGTCCTGCCTTGCCTTGCATAGAAAAGGGTTTTCTTCTTTTTTAAAAAAATGTGGCGTACATAATGCTATATTAAGTAAACATCACTAAAGCTGGCCTTAATGAACTTTGGAGGAAGAAAGAGATGAATGTGTGTTAATTTGTAATTTTCAAGGCTGCGCTCCTATCACACTTACTTAGGAGTCCCATTGAACCCAGTGGGAGATTTGAGGACAGGTTTCAGCAAGGGATGGGGAATCTGCAGTCAGTGTTCAAAACTCCCATTGTTCTAGGCGCATTTTGTAACAGGGAATTTCATTACCATGAGCAGTTTCTGAACTCTGGGCACAGAACTGCGCCTAAGATTTCAGATTAAAACTGCAGAGTGGAAGGAAAGGAGAACCTTTTTCTGCCTCCCCACTTCCAGCTACTCTCTGAAGACTGGAGAAGAGACTCTCTTAAGAAAATTAGGGAGGGGGCAGGCAGGGGAAGGACTGGACCCTGTGAAAAATGAACATAATATTTTAGTTACAGGTGGGTAGCCGTGTTGGTCTGCCATAGTCAAAACAAAATCAAAAATTCTTTCCAGTAGCACCTTAGAGACCAACTGAGTTTGTTCCTGGTATGAGCTTTCGTGTGCATGCACACTTCTTCAGATATCTGAAGAAGTGTGCATGCACACGAAAGCTCATACCAGGAACAAACTCAGTTGGTCTCTAAGGTGCTACTGGATAATATTTTAGCTGCAGTTCACTCATTTTCAGCTTTGTATTCTTGTTATAAAAAGCACGCCGAGACATTCCGTTGTTGCACCCATAACCTAGGTTTAAGGGGCCATTTAACTCCTAGCTTTCTTATCTCAGTTTCTAACACTGTCTGTAGTCTTCTAATTGTTAAGACTACAATTGCTATCATCTCCAACCATTGGCCACGCTGTCTAGGACTGATGGGAGCCGAATGACATCTGGAGGGCACAGGTTCCCCCTCCTCAGTTGAAGATGCAACAGATAGTCAGTTGAGAGCATTAGCCAAGGCATTGAGTAAATCCCACTGATATTGTGATCCTGATGTAGAGCCAAGTTGCCTGTTGCAATTCAGATTTCCTCTTGCTAGAATTCCGCCCCCCCCCCAAAAGGTGAAAAAATTCGTTTCTGTTGGCAAAGAATGTGAAATCTGGAAAATGTTTCAAATGCATTTGCAATTATGTGCTTCTGATATAAAGCAATGTAGTATTATTGTGAAATGAATACTGTTAAACTGAATCTTTATCTGCTATGCTTAGTTCTTTTAAGCTTTAGCTTTATGGGGAAGTATTGGCAGGCACTAGGGAAATAGCAGCCGGATAGGAGTGAGAGCCAGGAGATAAGTCACCATGGCCAGCATCCAGAGAGCCCCAATGTGGGAGCCGAAAACACTTCCAATTGTGTGTTTGGGAAGAGGGGCTGTTGATCCTCCTCCAGTTTCATCTGTTCCACCAATACATCATTTACACCTCTCCCTAGAGTGGCTCAGGACGGGGGATGGGGTGAGAGAAAAGGGAATGGTGGTCTGCGGGGGGAAAGAGGGGTCTCGGAAAAGCATCTCTCACATCCTCAGTTCCCTGTATGTTAACAGGAGCAACTGCAAACTAGCATTTAGAATTGGTGTGTGGACCACCATAATAAATATGAATTCGAAATGCTTAGGAAGTGAAGCAGTTGCCATGCAATTTTGAGGAGGAGAAACCTGGCAAAGCAACTTAATATTTTAAATGCTCCCCCAAAAGTCAAGGTATGTAGCAAAGTTCTGAATTCCAACATAGGAAGCAAATGCATCCTCAGGTAGAACTGGAAATGTCTCATGTCTGAAACCATGGAGAGCTGCTTCCAATCTGTACAGGCAACACTGGTCTAGATAGAAAAATTGCCTAACTTGCTATAGGACAGCTTCCTAAACTGAACAGCAATCATTTGGTGGCACAGCCATCTTCAGTATTTGGGGGCCCTTGAGTAACAGACAAGCAGCGACCCACCAAGGCATGCAAATTAAGAGCATATTCAAAAAATCTTCCCCGCCAGGTGACCTATATGAAGCAAGCCACATGCCAATCTCTGTTTAAAAACCTCCCCACCAACTCTCAGCAGTTTAACTAATGGGCAGCTTCATTATTCCCCTGCTGCATCTTAGTTACACAGGGCTAGTTAAGATGACAAGACCACAAGTCTTTGTCTGACGGTTACAGCCATCTTCCAAATACCTCCCCAGCCTACCTTGTGGCAGCATCAAGACCCTGGCATCTGCACTGGCACCTTGCTGCCTTCTGGAACTGGCAGCATTCTGGGGAATGTGTGTGGTTATCGGTCCAAACATATGATTCCTACAATGTGATGGGCGCAATCAAACACCCATCAGGTCTACGCACACTTTGCATTGCAAACTGGTGTCTGTCACAATGCCAGCCATACAGAAGAGACACATGGCAAGTGCCAGGAAGCTGCACCTGAACTTTCACACCTATTTTTGAATAATATTCATCAGGAGATTGTAGGTGAAGTATGAAATGGCTCATGAATGCTATGAGTAGTACCATATGAGGGACACTCAAAACCAAGTATCCCTGTGTTGTTACATCATCAGCTTTGATTGCTGAAATTTCTGGAGTTAACTGATGCAACACATTTTTTCACCTCTGGCAGATAACTTGCGGAAGGCAAAACCAAGCAAACAGAGCCACTGTGGTGTAATGGTTAGAGTGTCAGGCTAGGGCCTGGTTTCAAATCCCAACTCAGCCATGAAACTCACTGGGTGACCTTGAGCCAGTCACTCTCTCTCAGTGTAACTCAACTGACAGGGTTGTTGTGAGGATCAAATATGTGAGAAGGGGGAAGACCTATGTATGCCACATTGAGCTCTTTGGAGGAAGGTGGGGTATAAAAGCAATAAACACATAATAAACCAACCCTGTGAATTTGATGTATATTTTCACAACATTTAGATTCTCCTCCCCAAATCACAAAGGAAACTTACTTGGAGGAAACTGGAAGTCCGCTTGAGTCAAAAAGTTTTAGAAATGCCCAGCCACAGCTTAATTCTCCCCTCTCACCTGTTGACTAGAAAATAAGGTGGATGAAACTAATTATCCAGGTTGCTAAAATATAAAACAGTTGGACATAATCAGCCCTTGGGTCCATCTGCTCCACTCTTCCCACAATATCTGTGTTAGGTGTGTAGCTGAAGCAGCAATGGCAGGCTCTCCTTCCTCCCCCCGCCATCACCTTAGAAATAATCAATGCCTGCCACTCAAAGCTAGGTGGGTTTGATTGTACCAATAAATGCAGCTAAAGGAATGGAATTGGTTTAGTGGTTGCAGCTATCTACAAGGCAATCAAGCTTGCATACTCAGATAGCCCTGTTTTGTATTTTCTTCCTGCAATCCTCAGGGACTGGTCATCTCTACAATAACAGAGCACTGGGTTCAGTGGCTAACCAGAGAGAAGCAAGGCCATCCAATAAAACAAAATGTTGGGAAAATTCAGGACAGACAAAACAAAGTACTGCTTCACACAGTGCACAGTTAAAATATGTTGCAATGGCCACCAACGTGGATGGTTTTTAAAGAGGATTAGACAAATTACTGGAGGACGAGGCTATCAATGGCTACCAGTTATGACAATAGGACAGTTGGAGGCAATATGCCTCAGGATACCAGTTTGTGGGAATAGCAAATGCAGAGAGCATTACAGTGGCACCTCGGGTTACATACGCTTCAGGTTACAGACTCCGCTAACCCAGAAATAACGCTTCAGGTTAAGAACTTTGCTTTAGGATAAGAACAGAAATCGTGCTCTGGCGGTGCAGCGGCAGCGGGAGGCCCCATTAGCTAAAGTGGTGCTTCAGGTTAAGAACAGTTTCAGGTTAAGGACTGACCTCCGGAACAAATTAAGTACTTAACCAGAGGTACCACTGTACTGCATTCCAGTCCTGCTTGTGGGCAGCGGCAAAGGAAGAGGGGTGCGGTGGGAGTGGGCCGCCCCAGGTGTCATCCTGAGCTACGCATCTCTCCTAGGAGAGACGCAGTGGCTTGGGCACACACAGGCTCCGCACTACCCAAATGGTCCGCCTGCTGCCTCCCCCCCCCCAGCTGTAGGGCGGCTGCGTGGGAGAAGGCAGGCAGACTCCGGAGGTCCCGCGGTGTGCCCCACCCCTGGGCGCGCCACCCCGGGCGCCCGAGCTTGTGGGCTTCCCACAGGTACCTAGTGAGCTACTTTAAGAACAAGATGCTGGACTCAATGTGCATTTGGCCTGGTGCAGCAGGGCTGCTCTTATGTTCTTAATGTGCATGCCTTTCCATATTTCATGAGCTACCCCAAAAAGGAAGGTAAAAAATATAGGCTGGTAGTCTTCACCATCACTTTCACTTTTGTCTTATCAAATAAATTTGATTTATTAATCTTAACCTCAAGTATACACAGCTTAACGATCAGCCAGCCAAATCACCAAGCAGGAGAATGGCAATTCATACTAATAAATTATGTGCCATATGGGAAGGTTGGCATTCTTGTAATATTGAAACCTACTTCTACTTCATTCCTGTGGTTTATGATGTCAAGCTCTTTGTATATAAAAGAAATACCAACAGACAGCCTGTCTTCTAATAGTTTCATGCAATGAATCACCTGTGAGAACTTACATTCCGAATGTAAGTGATCCCAAGTTCAAATAATATGCCTATGTCCAGAGATGAGGAATTGGATCTAATAAAACAATCACCGTCAAGCAGGCATGGTAAGATGCCAGTGACCTAAAAACGTAAAAAAGAAGTAGCAGCAAATATATCTAAGCATTTTATTTCAAGATTCTCTTGAAACACCAATAGAATTCTTCCGTTTCCTTTCAGAAATAAACTATTAAATTAAATCACAAGCATCACCACCAATCACTATCTTTACATGCCATCTAGTTTTGTATGAAATAAGTGATACAACCAGGGAATACACACTAAATCCTATAGTGATCGGCAAGCTACACAACAAAGGGCATTGTGTTTTATTTTCCACAAAGATATAAGCACCAGCTTCCAAAGAACATCCATTTTGCAGTGTCCTTTCTTATCTGAAGGCAGCTCCGTCTTGAAGCCTTCTTCCCTTGTTCAAACTCTAAACTGGTGCTCCAAGCAAGCAAAGCTCAGCTTAATGACAGAGGAGTCACCACCTCTTCAATGCCTTCCTTTCACTCAACAAATTCCCCCTGTACATGAACTGTGACAAGCTAAGGACAAAATTAGATATGATGAAGAATGGATGGATGCCGTCAAAAATGGGCAACCCCGTGAGTTCTCTTCAACACTAATGTGTGGCAATGGAAATGCATCATGTACTTTTCCTCACTGGCTGCTGTTGGGGTATCAAAGAGAAACAAGCCAATATACCCAGAGATAAACAATTTAACAATGCCTCAGGGGTACCCAGTAGACTTGTTAATACTGAGATGCAATATAATTTCAAAAACAGGGGAAAATTCATATTTGAAGTGTTTGCCTGCAGACAGCTGCTTCTGGAGCCCCATAAGCTCCCACTTGCTGTGTGATTTCAACACTGATTCAGAAGAAACACTGCCACCTGCTGAACAACCTATGGCACTTCCTTCAGCACATACAAGTAACTTGTGATTATTTAGCGCCAAATGCAAAGCAAGTGAGTGGAATTCAATTTGAGCGACAGTGATGAGCAAACTAAGGCCCGGGGGCTGGAACCGGCCCAATCGTCTTCTAAATCCGGCCCACAGACGGTCCGGGAATCAGCGTGTTTTTACATGAGTAGAAGAATGTGCCCTTTTATTTAAAATGCATCTCTGGGTTTTTTGTGGGGCATAGGAATTCGTTCTTTCTTTCTTTTTCAAAATATAGTCCGGTCCCCCACAAGTTCTGAGGGGCAGTAGACCGGCCCCCTGCTGAAAAAGTTTGCTGACCCCTGGTGATGAGGGTGGGGGATTAATGCCCTGAGCAGGTTTCCTGTTCCAAACTATTCCCAGGTGCTATTTGCTCATCTTATTCTTAGCACAGAAAATAGGAGATAGGAGGAGGATTTAGATGAGGAAACCTTTTGCCCTTCCTTCTCAAATGCTCTGACCCTCTATCCAAGCTGCTTTTTTATTTTTGTAAAAAGAAAAAATAAACAGCAAATGAATTTCCCCGTGTCTTATCTAGTTTGGTCCTCAAGTCAACAGGATTTTATCAATACAGTTCCAAGATGTGGTTGCCAGAGGTCTAACCTCATAGCACTTAAATTCATTCCGCTTGGCAGCTGAGAACTTGGCATGTGTTTCTATGACTCCTCTAAATCACAAGTAATGTTCCCCCTCCTCGAAATCAAGTAATGTTTAACTAGCATTTGGTTAAAGGTGGTGTTTTGTTTTGTTTTTGCAGGGAGGAAGCTTATTATCAGATTGTGCTAGAATTAATTGTACATACTACAGATCGCAATCCTACAAAGTTATGCAAAATTTACCAGGTCAGATCTATCAATAATCTCCTCAGTATTCTTACCCGTGGAGAAAAGGTCCATGTTTTGGGATTTTTAGGTTGCCACGTAGCTCTAACTGTATGAATATTACTCAGTATCTAAAACGAGAAAATAATTAACATTTGAATACAGCAGTGTAATTAACGCAATGAAGAATGGGAAACTATTTCATTACAAGATCAGCTTATGTTTGAATGACCAACCTTCACCTTCTTTAGCTCATGAAATTTAGAAATATGATCACTGAATCCAGCCTATCACAAACTGATGTTTTCACTCTGCAATGGAGAACAATGCAAATCCTGCTTTTGAGAATCACTAGGTACGTGTTCAAGAGTGTTGTAACAATCAGGTCTATTATCCATCAGCTCTCTGATAAGGAGGGATGGCAGACTAATCAACTTATTTGGCACTGAGGGTGGTGTGCAACATTTTACTCAGAACAGATCTATTGAAATTAGTGAACCTAACTTAGCCATGTTCATTAATTTCAGTGAGTGAATTGTGAGTTGAATTTCATGGACCACTACCCTAAATATGTCAATGCTGCACATGGGTTGTGTACAGATAAATATTGTGCAATGCTGCCGATATAAGATAGGATAGCCAGAAAGGAAAAGTCTGGAATACTTTCTCAGGTACAAATTAACTGAAGCCTGATAAGATTTTAAAATGCAGAACAAATAACTGTATGCAAATAAGTTATAGGCAGCAACTGTTTAAATCCACCACAAAATAGCAGTCGACAACTGAGTAGACACATGCTTCCCGTTTCATAAATGTGATCAAGATATTGGAAGAAGTTCAAATTTTAACTGCTCAGGTTAAGTGATTTGTAGAACTCACTCTGTTACCGTCAAAAAGGCAGAGTCGAACATGTCTACTCAGGACTTGTATGCTCATTCCAGGAAAAGGAATGCCTTTACAGTTCCATAGGGTCACAATCAGTGATAGCCGAGTTGGCCTTGACTGAATCTGAAAGAAAGGGGGGCAGGGACCAGAGTTTTACATTTTACAGCTACATTTACTTCATAATATGTTACTGCATAACACATTTTCTCCAATTTCCCCATTTTCTGCTACCCTAAAGAGAGTTTATCTGGCTTTTATTGAGAGCAAATACTTACAGTGCCTTTTTCCGGGTTCCACACTAGATCTCGGAAAGAAAGATTGGAAGGTGTGAGCTCAGGTTGTAAGAAGTAAGAAGCCCGAAACTGAACTCCTAGAAGAACAATGCTTATATTTAGTGTGTTATTTTCCCATCTCCCTTTATTATGCATCTTGGTTATCTTCAATGGAATTTGCAAGTAAGTAATTTTATGACTGCAGCAGTAGCACAATTACAGACTGACATCCTAATCTTAAACATATTGACTTGGTGATAAATCTTATCTTGCTCTTCTTGCTCTGTCTCGGTCTTCTTGCCAAAAGATTAGTGTTTTGCCAGAACATTAGTGTGCATACATCATTCTGATATATGTCACTGAGCACACTGGAGAAGAGGGGAAATGCCGTTTCCAGGGCTGCACATACTGGAGGATGCTCAGCGTTTCGGGGGCGTTTTTCCAACACACAAATACTGTACAAAAGAGGCATTTTTTAACTCTGTTAAAAGATTTCTGTCACCACTATATCATGGACTGGCTGGATGCAGAGGAGTGGTGGGAGATACCACCTGGGGAACTCCCAAGGGAAGAAAGGCTCAGAGCCAGGGGATTGGTGGTGGGACAACAAAGAGTCATCAGAGGAAGAAGAGGGAGCAGAAACTGAAGCAGTAACAGGGTTTAGTGAGCAAGAAGAGGATGTGGCAGAGAGCAGTCCAGATTCAGAGGCAGAAGCAGAAGCAGAGGCTGGGGGGGGGGGCAAGAAACAGAGATGAGTCAGGCTGCTGAAGACGCCGGGGGTCTCCCCCTCCTGCTCCAGCCAGCTCCCTCCCCTCTGGTCTCCCAGAATCTGAAGAGGAATGGAAAAGGCGGAGAAAAGACAGGCAAGATGAAGGAACCTCAGATTGCATAGGAAGGAATTGGGGGAGTAGGAGACTTAGAGACCTTCAGTCCTGGCAACTGCTTCATTGGAGCAAGATCTACTGGGAAGAGTCGCTGTGCTCACTAGGCCTGAGCTGTTTTGTTTCTTTGACTAAAGAGTTAACTTCACTGACACCGAGTGAGTTATTGCTGACCTGCTCCAATACCCACCCTGACACAGTGCTATTCAAAATTTAAGGAAATGAAAAATGCAATAAAAATATTTATTTATTTCATAAAAAATACCCCGCTTGACTGTAAAAAATAATAATCACAAATACAATTATAACATTCTGCCATCAGAACTTTGGTCACCTCCCAATAAATGTTCACACCTCCTGAGATGAACCTGCTTCATCCTTTGGGAGCTCTGGATTTTACAAAACTCCTACCTTCTTCCAAGAGCTGTGCAAGTGTTGAAGGTCGGAATCCTGCAGGAACTGCTCCCATAGTTGTCAGTGCATCTAAGGTATTATTCTATTAAGAAGAGAGATAATTCAACCTTGATATTGCTTCCATTTATCAGTTTGCTTCTGGCTCCATATTAGTCTTTAAGTAGCAAGTCACTGAACATCAAGTACTTTGAAGAGCCACTGGATGAACAAGCAGAAACACTCTGCAGCTGCAATTCTTTACATTATATTACCTAGAAGTAAGCCCCACTAAACACAGTGGAACTTCCTCGTGTGTAAACATGAACAGGACTGCACTGTTCCTGCCCTTTTCAAGCAAACTGATACTCAGTTTGCCAACTTTGCTGTCCATAGTAGGACTGTTTGAAAGAGGGAGTACCATATTAAATAAGAGTACCAGTTTGGCTCTCTGGTTTTGTAAGAAAAACCAAGCAAAATATCAATAATCATAACAAAATCGAAAATTCTTTCTAGTAGCACCTTAGAGACCAACTGAGTTTGTTCCTGGTATGAGCTTTCGTGTGCATGCACACTTCTTCAGATACGATAATCATGAATGGTATGCAAATGATAAACCACAGACTTACCTCTGTGATGGCCTTTTTAACAGCACTCCAGTGTGAATCTGTTCTGTAGGTAGCATAAAAATAAGAACATAACACAAAGCTGATCCACAAATCAATTAACTGCAAATATGTAGACTGGCAAATCGGCACTCAATATGTGATTATGGTGATGGGTTGTCAAATGACACACTGAGTGACGGCCCCACTGGGAAAAACCATTTAATCTATATTCTGACCATGTGGTAACTGAGACTGGAATCTTTATTTAATTTAGTTTTGTGGCTAAGGCTGCCTTAGTTTTCGCACTATTTGCCTGCCTTTCACTACCATGTGAAAGTGGTCTGATCACTGCTGTACCTATTTTATCAGCTTGTTTGTTTGATTTCTACACCCCCCCTTCCACCCAAACAGGAACCATGGGTAGTGTACAGCACAATTTAAATGCCATTACAAAACGTTCCACAAGAGCAGTAACAAATTGAAGGCACAAGTGTTCTTAAAAGCAACAGTACCAAATGTATGGCTGCTTTGCTGTAATAATGTTCTGAAGTCCAGTAGAAATGAAGTTCCTTAAATGACATTAAATAAATTATTCACTTTTCGCAGGATTAGTTCTTCAGGATTCTTATAAATTCCTGTTCAGGGATACCTTCCAAACTATCACTACTGCAAACCTCGGCCCAGTATACCTAAAGGAGTGTCTCCACCCCCATCGTCCAGCCCCGATACTGAGGTCCAGTTCTGAGGGCCTTCTGGCGGTTCCCTCACTGCGAGAAGTGAGGTTACAGGGAACCAGGCAGAGGGCCCTCTCAGTAGTAGCGCCCGCCCTGTGTAACACCCATCAGATGTCAAGGAAATAAACAACTATCTGACTTATAGAAGACATCTGAAAGCAGCCCTGTTTAGGAAAGTTTCTAATGTTTGATCTTTTATCGTGTTTTTAATATTCTGTTGGTGGGTGGAGTTTTATTTTATTTTATTTATTGTTATTGTTATTAATTATTGTTAATAATAATAATAATAATAATAATAATAATAATAATAATAATAATAATTTCCCATTATGCAGAGCCCAGGTTTAAATGGCTTTACCATCTCCCACTGTGTTTGCTCTTGTAGTGGATACAAATCAGGACTGAAATCAGTCAAGTTCAAATCGGGGATACACAAATGATGAAAGGATGCTTCTGCAATGAAGAAGCCCCCATCACAAACAGCAGCATGATGATGCATTTCCACTCACAGCTCTGGTCCCTTTACCTTTTCAGAATGTTGGCCCCTCCTTCCGTTTCATCTGCCACCTCTATATCTTCCTCAGTTTCCTCTTCACTTGGTTCTTGGCCCTCTTCCACATCTTTCACCTACAAAGTTGATCCATTGCAACAGTCAATAACGTTCTACATCTTTTTTTATTTTGCAGTAGAAGTGGAAATTCTTGTTTCAAATTATTGTTCCTTTGTGAATACACCCTGGGTTGGATCCTGGGTTGCTACTGAGTATTTATTCTGATTTTTTTTTGGAGGGAAGTTAGCTGACATTGTGTCAAAGTAAGTGTTGTTTCCAGGGCACTTTCCTGTCATTTTCTTTTATCCCAAAAAGTCTGATTTTTTTTTAAGCGTGTGTTGCACAAGACTTCCCTATCATCTATAACTGCACAATCTGAATTTGCCAGGATGCAATCAAATCTTACATGAAAATAGCAACAGTCTGGAACCGCCCTAAGATGTTATGTTTGGCTGGGTGTCTCAAGAAAGCAATCTGAAATATTTGAGGAATGACAGAAAATATCTACCAGTTGGCATGCTACTGAGTTTTATTTCTATAGCACTAAAAAATGCCATCCCCACACACTCCACCACAATCTTGGAAAAGATGAAAGCTTAGTAGTTATTTTCCATATCGCTGTCCAGACGGCTGCAGCAGCCCATGAAAAGATTATTTCACCCCTGCTTTTACCTAGAGCAACACTGCAAACCCACTAAGGTGCAAAGATGCCAACAATAACATTAAACATGGAACTGAATAGAAAGAGAAAGGTAGAAGCATACCAACCATAAGGTAGGTTTTAGGCACAAGGCCCCTCTCCCCTTTGGAGTTTTTAGCCAGCCACCAACCATCAGGCTTTTTCTCAAGGATAAGCAGAACTTCGCCTTTCTTCAGTATTGAAAACAAAGAGAGGGGAAGAAACTACATTAATACACAAGGGTTTAAAGATATTCTGTGCTGAATATATGATGAAAGCAGAGACCTAGTGGTCTAGTTTGTTGATTCTACCCAAAGTGACTGCTATTCTTATATTTCTATCAATTGATGCAAAATATTACTGTGGAAGATGCTAGAGTTGGGCATGTAAATATTGAGTGGTTTACAGACACTCTTAAGATTGAACTAGCTGTTATATTGGACTTCCAACATCACACATATAAAAGCTTGATCTTGAATCCTGCCTCGTTGCTACAATCTAGAGAGACACTCTGGGAAGACCAAGAAACTGAACCCAAGAAAGGCCTATGCAGGTGGTGGGCTAACCTTGATTCTCAATCTTCACATTAAATGGTAGGGGACAAAAGAAAAAAGCTACAATTGGAAGGCAGAGGTGAGAGATGGACAGCAGGGGAAAGCCTCCCCCCACCCTTGAATATGGACTCACCAGGCATATATTTAGTACCTATAACAATTGAGATATTTATCTTTTCATGTGAGAATAGTACACTCATGTATAAGGGGGATGCAGGTGCACTGCTGCTCTCCTCTCTTGTACAGTGCACACCTCTCTCCAGCTATGATGATGATGATAATGGCCACCTGTTCCTATTAAGCTAGGTGGCATCACGAACCAACTTGGTACCTCTCACATGCATAGCAGCATTGATTGACTTTGTTACCCTAGGGAAAAACCATCACTACTAGACTCGTGTAGCATAATCAAAAATAGTTGTTTCACACTGCAAGAAGGCATCAGAGTGGGACTGGTGATGACTGACTTATGCAATGTCTATACCAAATGAACAATCACAAACAAATCCTACACAGCTATAGTACTTAGTGAGATATGCCCACAGAAACGAATAATATTACATTTTACTTACTTTAAAGGTCAGGTCGCCTTCTTGCTGTGCAGAAAAATCACCAAGAGTGATAAAAAATTTAATAGCTGAATCATCTCCGAGTTTGTCTTCATCTTCGCCATCCTCTTCATCATCACCATCATCCTGTGTACTTTCTTCTTCTTCATCATCATCATCTTCCTCCTCCTCCTCATCATCATCTTCCTCTTCACTTTCTTCGTTTTCTTGTAGTGTTTTGGGGCTGTCCTTCCTTTTAGTATTGCTAACCCAAAAAAGAAACAGAGTCAGTCACAGTCTTTTGACAACTGCTTATTCTAATCAACCATTGATGCAGACAATATTGCAAAGAACTTCCCCTTTCTTGTTCTAGGGGCGTAAGAAGGACCAGGTGTTTCAATAATTCCTCAATTTCATATTTTGAATACATTAATATTTCTAAGCAGTCTCATCCCTTAACTTCAGGGTAGGTAACAATTATACAATTATGTCAGATAAAGTTAAAATTATGTAGCAGACAAAGCATCAATGACTATGCACCTGTAACTATTATAAGGGACACGGGTGGTGCTGAGATCTAAACCACTGAGCCTCTTGGGCTTGCTGATCTGAAGGTCGGCTGTTCGAATCCCCATGACAGGGTGAGCTCCCATTGCTCTGTCCCAGCTCCTGCCAACCTAGCAGTTCGAAAGCACACCAGTGCAAGTAGATAAATAGGTAGTGCTGCAGCAGGAAGGTAAACAGTATTTCCGTGTGCTCTGGCTTCCGTCATGGTGTTCTGTTGCACCAGAAGCAGTTTAGTCATGCTGGCCACATGACCCTGAAAGCTGTCTGTGGACAAACGCCAACTCCCATGGCCTGAAAGCGAGATGAGTACCACAAGCCCATAGTCGGCTTTGACTGGATTTAACCGTCCAGGGGTCCTTTAACTTTACCTTATAATAAAGTTTATGTTGATAAAGATGCCCATGCTCAGACTTGAGCAGGCATGGGATAATCCAGCAATCCTGTGTACACACTTGTCTGGGAGTAAATCCCACTGAACTCAATGGGACTGAAGCTGCAAACCTAACCATAAATACACAGAAGTAAGTCTCCTGAATTCAGTGGGGTTTACTGCCAGGTATGTTGGGTTAGGATTGCAGCCTTACCTCTGAACAGACATCCACAGGTTTGTACTGCTAATCTACTTACATGCTGGAGTCCATGGTCACATCTTCCCGGCTAAAGATTGCTGTAAGTTTGTCCAGCTGCTCAGAAAGCATTAACAATTTTGCTCCTTCTTCTTCTTTTCTCTGATTATAATTTCCCACAGGGGCAGGCTCATCTGACTGCAAGAAAACAATACGCCAGATTTTTCATAACATTCTTATGTACATTAAGATTCGAACTAAAATATGATCAATCTAGCATAGCCTGGCATTAATCACATTCATGGAAAATATGCTAATTACAGGTAAACATACACATGGTGTTTTATGCTTAAAAAAAAAAAAGATAGTGGCTCCTTTGACTTTGGGATACGTTTACCAATAGTATTATATATACAGTTGTCTAAGGAAGTTGTATACATTACAAATTGCACCAAATTTAGGTTAACCACAGCATAAGTGCAGTAATCTCACGTCCTACTCTGACAGAGTATTTTTCTGAACCTCTCCAATTTATTCTTGTGGAAACAAGAAGTGCTGTACCTTAAACACTTACTTTCTTCAGGTTCTGTAGAGCAGAGATATTTTCATCAACAGACTTCCTCAGTTCCAAACATCTACAACAAAAACAGTACTTGCATTGTATACACTGCCTACACAGCCACAAATACAGATGTTGAGCACCCAAATCTGCAAATGCTCGGTTCTAATAGATCAGTCACATAATTTCCCATTCACCTCAAGGTTAGCATTAATGCCAACATGGCACTACAAATTACTTCTCTGAACAGGGAAAGACAGTGGACATATTCTCTTTTGGTGCAAAGGGGAAAGGTGTGTGTGCACTGAGACTGGAAGCCATCAAGTTGCTCTATCTCTCTTGGTGAGAAAACACAGACTTTTCTCAACTGTTCATTCTCCTGGAGGATCTGAACCAAGTGCTTGGCCAGGGATGAGGGAAAGTAGATTGTGGTCCTCTGGTGGGCCACTTAGTACCTCCTGGTACTAAGTCTGCCCAAACAAGACAATTCCATTCCTAGGCAGCAGCACATGCTCTGGGTCACACCTTAAAGGTATGATTCAACTGTCAAGAGATCCTAAGCATCTCTTAACAGCTAAAGTAGATGGGGAACCTGTTGCCCTCCAGATGTTATTGTATACTAACTCCCACAAGCTCCAGCCAGCATGACCAGTGGTCAAGGATGATGGGAATGGTAGTCCAGCAATATCTTAAGGGCTATAGGTTCCCCATCCCTGAGATAAAGCTTACATAATCACCATTCAGTGATTGTGAGTATGCACTCTCGGTTTTCACAGATAGCACACACTGGCACACAATGGACGTTCTAATCAAAACAATAAACAGTCAACATGAGACTGAAATCAGGTCACCTTTATTCTTCTTCTAGATAACCCACTGGAGAGGGGCCAGATCCATACTGCATGAAATACCACACTATAAATTCATCACTTATACTGCAAGTCCATGGTACATGCCACTGGGAAATGCAACAGAAGCTACATGATGTTTGAAATGTCTTCCTTTTTCCTTACCCAAGTCAACAGTGCAATTGCACTGATAGCCATGTACAGTGAGCGAGCATCTCTCCCCCCCCCCTTCCTTCACATTGTTTTCTTCACCTGCCACATTTCAAAAATTCATTCGTTGTTCTGTTTGCTGAACCTGGGCTTGCAGACCAGCTCTTTAACAATGGAGAGGAGGGCTGTCTTTACCTTATTTAATTCATCCTCTAGCCCCAGCAGTCCCTGAGGGGACCCATAATTCCAGCCAAGATGCACATGAACGCCTCACAGAATGATGATGATGATAATAATAATTTTATTATTTATACCCCACCCATCTGGCTGGGTTTCCCCAGCCACTCTGGGTGGCTTACAGCATATATTGAAACATAATAAAGCATCAAACATTAAAAACTTCCTGATACAGGGCTGTCTTCACATGTCTTCTAAAAATTTATGTACAGTAGTTCTTTATCTCCTTGACATCAGAAGGGAGGGTGTTCCACAGGGAGGGTGCCACTACTGAATGCAACTGAATGGAACAATAATGGAACTGAAATGGCCACAACAGTGTTAGGGGGCTGGCATGTATGAGTGTGAGGGTGGTAAAGGAAGAGGCAGCCAGCTATCGGAGGCTTTCAGGTCACCCTTCACAAGTACTATATTCACGTTTCCCAAAGTTTTGAAAATAAATCTCAGCACATCAATCGCCACTATCTACATTCATGAACATCCTTGCATAAATACAAATTTATGACAAACCTCTAATGCAATATAGTTACACATCAGCAAATAAGTCCCACCGATCTCGATTAAAGTACAGTAATCGTTTTTAGGACTGTATCTGAAAATATTTTTATATCTGCAATCAAATTTGTTCACATCTGAGGATCCAACTAACAACCATCAATAAATGTTGCCGGTTGCACCTCTGACCTCAAATACATTTGCATTATTTCGTTGTTCCCGCAAGGGGACAATAATAAAGATCTATTCTATTCTAATCTATTCTGCTTACCGGAAGGAGTTTATACATTACCTCTGACTAAGGCTTTGCTTCTTTCCAGAGTCCAGAGCCCCCGCTTCCTTGCTTTCTTGGAGCAAAGCATTCACCTAAAATATCGAATAACCAAGATTCGCTTTGTCAAACGATAATGAAAGAATTAGCGCACTATTTTCCAGCGTGGGATTTGTGGCTCTCCAGAGACGGCTGGGCTCCCAGCGCCTGTCAACAGAGCCAATGGTCAGGGCCGGCTGAAGGCATTTCAGCACCTGAGGCAGACCCCAAAAGGGTGTCGTCCCCCTTCTCTACCAGGGAAGAAGCGGGTGAGACAATATCTGCATCAGGAACAAGGGAGGAGGCAGGGAAGAAAGATCAGCCTTGGGATCTGATGTCCCGCTGGGTCCTGCCACCTGAAGCATCCACGTTCACTTTGTCTCATGGGTGAGCCGGCCCTGCCAACGGTCAGGGCGAATAAAATTTCGAGTCAGAAGAGGGCCGCAGGCTCCGCCACCTCTGGCTTACGCCTTTCCCTCCTACTAGCCCCATGCCTCTCGTTCCCTGCCATTAACGGTAGGGCCTGGCAGGCTCCGCTTCCCGCCGCGCCCTTCCTCTCCCTGCATCCCGTTTCCCCAGCTCACCTGCTCCCGCAGCTCTCGGCCCCGGCGCTGCGCGTTCTGCAGCGGGCCCGTCCGGCCGCGGCGCCCAGTCATACCGCCAGCAGGGCGACAAAGCTCTACGTGCCTTGCACGGAGGAAGAAGAAGGCCGCAGCCGGTCGCCAAGGAGACGGAACGCTGCGGCGCGGGATTTATAGCGTCATCCTTAGGCGCCGCGATTCCCGCTACGAGGAGACGGACAGCGACACTTCTCTGGCGTCCAACCGAACTACGTGTCCCAGCATGCAGCGCAGCCGAGAGATTAAAAAGGGCGGGTACTGCACACCCCGAGCTGCCCATGCAAACGGTCCCATTGGTGATTTTATCGGCATTTTGTCCACCACCTTTTAAAGTGTGCCTTCCTCTCCCAAGGATCTAGAATTCCATGGGTACACTTACCAGGTACCGTGTGTTGCTTTGGTGGAAACCAGAATGCTGAAGTGCTATAAAGCCGATATAATACGTTTGAAATGTAGACAGGTCATGCTAGGAGATAAAGCAGCTGCAGTATCGGGGTAACACGCAATGCATAAACTTCTAGGTTGCTTTTTTATATGACATTTAAATATGACTAACTAAAAGGTGCGCAAAGATCTCCAAGTGAAATGCTCACCACATTTCCACTGCAAAGTCTCTGAAGGTTACGTTATCTTACATAACACCTTCTCATGTAACTTTGGAAACCTTATCTTTTTCACCACATCCATTTTTATTTAGCAAAAGAAGTTTCCCTCTTCTAAAATGCCATTAGGGGGCTTCTCATCACAGGTTTTCAGCACAATGATCCAAAGTACGTTTAGTCATAAGTAAGTCCTATTAAGTTCAAGGGGGGTTACAAACAGATGATTGGGTACAGCAGTGGTTTCTAATTGATGATCCACAGACCCCAGGGGGTCCTCGTAACCCACCCAGAGGATCCATGGCACCATCCAAGTAACAAAAACTACCATAGAGATATCAAAAATTTCAAAAGTAGAGGGTCCATGACTTCACTTTTGAAAAACAGGTTTTAAAGTACTTAGCTAATTGGGAACCACTGGAGATTGCAGCACCGTTGTTCCCAGCATCATCAGATGTGTAAATGAAATTATATATTGTGGATATAAAATGTGTATGTTGGTTGAGATACACACACACACACACACACACATCCCAAGTGATGTAAGATATATATACGGTATAGCTTTCTCACCTAGCTTATCTGCAATCAATTTAGGATTTGCTTTATACCAGGTCAGACCACTGGAACATCTAGCTCAGTACTGTTGACACAGACCAGCAGCAGTCCTCCAGTTTCAGACAGGAGTCTTTGCCCCAGCCCTACCTAGATATGCTAGCAACTGAACTTGGAACCACTGAGCTACAGTCTTTCCTCATTAGCTACTGTACTTCACACATAGCTCAATTACATTTTCATAGGTTTTGCTTTAACTTTAGCCGGTTGGCTTTATCTGGCTTGTACTGACTCTGGTACTTTAAAGTGTATGGTTTAAAGTGTATGGCTTCAAGAGCTCACCTCTATTTGATAAGTGGTATGTTACCTGTAAGAAATAAAGTTATAATTTGGTCTATAACCCAGTCCTTTTATGTAGTCAATGAGAAAACTATAACCTCCAGGAGATCATGCCACAATAAAACAGTTCAGCTTTTTGTGGGTTAGTTAGGGAAATGTCACCCAACTTTACCACCAAGCAGAAGGGTTAAGTTTTCACAATTAAAGGGCCTTAGAAATAAAGCATGCCTTCGTTCTCTGAGCCAACACAGTTTAACTAGAATAACTTTTTAAAATAAAGTTTATTTAGTCACATGCAGACACTTGTCATCAAGATTCAGTCATCATAGTTTCAAGCGTCAGATAATGAAACAAATCACTTCTTCCAAACATGGCACAAGAAGTTGACCCCATCAAAGCAGACCACAAAATTTCAGCTTTTGTTTTGATGATGTTCTTCCATACATGTTGAGCTTCTTCAGGTATCAGTCTTATTGAGTGAAATAATAGAAGCATTATTCTTGTACATGTGTGCTTTCTCAAAGTCTGTTAAATGTCAGATTTGATCCAAAGGCTTCCTCTTGCTTCCATTTGCTCCTGGCTGTTGATAGAAATAGAAACAAAATAATAATACAAATGATGCTATCTATTCAGGTTTCTTAAAAATCAAGAGTGGATACATTTAAGCAAATGATAGTTGGGTAGCCAACTGCTAGTTTGGCGTTCAAAAGCCAGCAGTCCTCTTTTTTAAAAAAGCCATGAAAGGGGGCATGACCCTTCCCGGCCACCATCCCACTCCCTCTCCCTCAAAAAGCCACGGAAAGGGCATGACCCTTCCCGGCCACCACTCCCTCAAGAAGCCATGCAGAGAGACATGACCCTTCCCGGCCACCATCCCGCCGACGTCCTCACCGGGCTTACGCCAGGTCCAGCTTCTTCTGCGTAGCCGCCAGCTGGTCCTGCAGCCGCTTCTTCCGCCAGTCGAGGTAGCGCCTCCGCGCCCTGTTCGCCTGCCAGCCCACCAGCACCCCCGAAGCGAAGGCCAGCAGCACCGCCAGCTTCACGGAGCGCTCCGAGAGCGGCTCCGAGCTCAGCGCCATGTTCCCCGCCGTCTCCCTACTACGGTGCCCACGGAGGGCCAAACTGCTTCCCCTCGCGCTGCGCCAAAGGGAAAGGGGAAAAAATGGGGGGGGGGGGGTTTCCGGCGCGGCGCCCACTAGCGGTCAAGCGTAGGCAGGCACACTGGGGCTGCGATGCTGTGCGACGAGCGCTTTTCCTCGACAGCGGATCCGGCTGAAATTCAGTAGGCTTCCTTCGAAGTAAACTAAGTCAAGGCTCGGGCCATCGAAAGAGCTTCTGGATTTTCTGCTCTTTAAGGTGCCATTACGCTGAAGAAGACGAAGAAGAAGAAGAAGAAAGTACTACAAGTAGTCATGATTGTTTGTTTTTGTATATTTTTATTTGTTTTCAAGACTAATATATAGGTACAGATTAATAAAAATGTGTTCAGCAGACAGTACAGATATTTACCATTTTCCAGTCAATAGCAGCTATTGCAAAGGTTGATGAATGCAGTACATCATGTAACCATAAAACATAGGTATATACTGCCACAACCCCCCCCCCAAAATAAAAGACTTAGTAGTACAGTAGTAATGTTGAGAGAGAGAGAGCTTTGTTGTTGTTGTTGTTGTTGTTGTTGTCGTTGTTGTTGTTCAGTCGTTCAGTCATGTCCGACTCTTCGTGACCCCATGGACCAGAGCACGCCAGGCACGCCTATCTTTCACTGCCTCCCGCAGTTTGGCCAAACTCACACCTGGGCCAGTCATGCGAATCATGGCAACCGAAAGATGCAACAGGATCCCACTCTCCCCAACAATGTATTCACAAAACTGACAAAACTCAGCTCTCCACTGCAGATCCACAGCCAGTTTACATTCCCACTCCTTAGAGGTTAATGTTCCCCTGGAGTCCTCAAAAAGACACTCTCAAACACCACCACTCTGGGTGCTCATAAAGACCGCTTGCCCCTCCAAAAATTTTGAATTGTGGGGTTTTTTAAAGCTCACACACACACACACACACCCCGTGAGTGGCCCTGGGCAGAATCAAAAGCAAAGTGCAGGCACCCAGCCACTTTACACTCTTAACCTTCCTTTCCCATAATTTTTCCGGGCTCCACATGAGCATACATTCTCTGTGTTTATGTTTGCTAGTGTGTGTTTTGCCTGATTTTTGCGTTTCTTGGTTTGGGGTGTTTTGCCTGTGGTTTTGTTTGGGTTGTTTAATTGGCAGGGACTATTTTCCCTTTTGGGAGGAGTGTTCTCCTCCTCCTCCTCCTCCTCCTCCTCCTCCTCCTCCTCCTCCTCCTCCTCTTCATTGGGGTGGGGTGTAGCTATTTTGCCTGTAGGTGGGATTCCCCGGCCATCATTCTTCCCCTTCTGTGAATTTGTGCCTACAAATGGGATAGATTTCCAAACACGCTTCCCCAGGCCCAAAAACATTGGGGACCACGATGCACGCTGTTCAGAAACCTGCTTTGCCAGTTCACTACCTCCCACCCTAGCAGACCTTTTTTTACCACTTGCATTGGACTGTGTTTTCATTTGACTCTGCACAGTAGCAAGGCTTCTCTAAGCCTGCAATGCTATGTACACTTTCTTCCAAATAGACATGCATAGGATTGCACCTTTTGTCTTGTAGTGCCGGCCACCAAGCTTCGCTTTGTTCATTTCCTCTCCTTCTATCCACGTGTGTGTTTGTGTGTGTGTAGAAATCTGTCAACTGAGAATAATACCTCATGCATTTGACAGAATGGACTCTAGCCTGCAAAAGCCTGGGCTGCAATTAATTTTTAACCTTGAAGGTGCCCCCCCCAGAACTCTTTGTTCAGCTGAAAGCTAATAAGAACAGGAGTGTGCCTATAGTAATCTAATAGTTAAATACAGTTGAATGAACTTGATTGTGCTCTTTGTATGCAAACCCCTCCTTTGAACGCCCCTGGACAGATAAATGCTTCCTCAGCATTTCTGGGGCACTGCTTAGAGAAACAATATTAAGCTGACTTTAATGCCAAACTTCCTTTTCCTGCATGCCAGATTCCACCGCTGGCAGATGAACAAACCAGCGCGAGCTGCAGCCACAGCCCATGAAAGCAGCGAACTTTTCAACCCTCCGCTGTAGCCGATCCTTTCAGAATGGCCAGATGAAATGAAACCACCCAGGCCACAAGAAAAGAGCATTATGCACATTGCGTATGTAAAATAGGAAACTCTAAATAAAATACTTCTGGGCAGCCACCTTGGCTGAAAAAAAAAATCCCAGTCCTGGCATATAGCCTCCCTCCCGTAATTTTCCAGTCCTTTACCGTAAAATTAACCAGCCCTCAGAGCGCGTAGGAGACTGCCTATTCCAGATCGGACCATCTGTGCATCTGGCTCAGAATTGTCTACAACAGGGACGGTGAACCCACTGGGGAAGGGCCACAGTGTAGAGCATCTGCCTTGCATGCACAAGGCCCCAGATTCAATCCCTGGCATCTTCTGGCCAAGCTGTGAGAGACTCCTGCCTGAAATTCTGGATACTCACTGCCCAGTGGCATAGAAAATTCTGAGCTAGATGGACCAATAGTTAACTATAAGTGGAAGGCAGTTTCCTATGTTTCCGGGTGCCAGTGCATTCAGCACACCATCCAAGAAGAGTCACTCACTCTCGCTTGATCGGTTAGTGCATCTAGTTTAACTTAGTTGAATCTCGTTCTCGATAAAATCAATGGGCCTTAAGTAAAAGTCTTCTTCCACAGATTCCATTGGTACCTCATTTCAGTTAGCTGGTTGGCAGCCGCCTGTCTCAGGAGACAATAGAGGACTGCTCCTTTGGGGGTGAAATCAAACCACTGGAGATTTACAGAACCTGCTGTGGCTGTAGAGACCGATATGGGAGAGACATGTTTTATTGCAGCTGGGGCAGATGCATCATGGTGTTTCTTCTCTCTGTGTTCCTCCCAGAGGTCATTCCTCCTCTGATCACTGCTATGGATACATGACTTAACTGTCTCAAGGCACTATGGTAATCTGCAAGGGATTCCCACATGGCAGGGTTCATGTTACAGTTGCAGACATCGTTGTAATACAGAGTTGCTCTGCCAATGGGCCTGGTGTCTTAATAATTGGCTCTCATGCATTTGAGAACTCAATCAGGGTTCCAGGTAACATGAAACAGCTGTATGCACACACCTGTGCCAGCATAGACTCTAGTCCAGGCACAGGCAAACTCAGCCCTCCAGATGTTTTGGGACTACAGTTCCCATCATCCCTGACTGCTGGTCCTGCTAGCCAGGGATCATGGGAGTTGTAGTCCCAAAACATCTGGAGGGCCGAGTTTGCCTATGCCTGCTCTGTTCTGAACTCATTTGTACATACACATGAAAGGCAAAAGGGAATACATCTTTTAGGATGATGATTGCCATCTGCACGCTTTATGAGTATTAAAGGTATTTGTGTGTGTGTGTGTGTGTGTGCGTGTGTGTGTCTCTCTAATATGCTGGGACACCTGGGACACCAAAAATGTATTTGCAGCGTAATCCTAACTGTATCTACTAATATTTAAGTCCCACTGAGTTTAATGTGACTTACTCTCAGGTAAGTGGGGTGAGGATTATGGCCATAATCAAATTAACTCAGGGATGGTCCTCCAGATGTTGCTGAAGTACAACTCAGAAATTATTATGGGTTCCTCGGGTCCCATCAATGGGTTAGTTTCACTGCTGTATGACATTTTTTTCAAATGCTACTTTCACTGCAAATCAAAATCATAAGACCTGGTGGGTACACAACTGAGGAGTTCAGACAGAAAATGAAGATTGAAAACAAAACAAAACAAAAATCTGGTCCAAGGTTCCATATACATCTTTTTTGGCTCAAAGAGGGAACTCTTCCTGAAAATGGCGCATAGTTGGTACTTAACACCGTGATTCATTCCTTTTGTACATAGGGGTGCTTCACACTTAGGCTGGAGAGGCTGCCGGGATGCTGGGACCTACCAAGGTAAACTGGTTCAGGACAAAAGTATTTTCTGACATCTCATTAATAACTGGACAAGCAATTCATCCCTCCCCTTGTCTGGATCTTGCATTTGTTTACAGATTCAGATCAAGACCAGAAAAAACAAGGAATTGATTTTGCATCTTTTGATAGCAGTTCGGGACACAATCGTAGGTTTTGGAAAAGCTTTGATTTCAATAATCCAAAGGGTCTAATTTTATTTTATACAGTGGCTCAGGAGCATCTGGTATTGCATTATCTATGCAAGTGTGGATTTAGTGCAGTCCAATGTTGTTGTTTTTGTCTTCTTTTTAAAATAAAAAATTGTAGTGGTTTTGATTTATATCATGGAACCCTTTGTAATTATAGACCACATATCCTTTTCCTCCTGGTATGTTTTATTGTTGATTTAGTAAATCACCTAGCTGTATTCTATACCTCTTTATTGGCAATCGTGACAATTTACCTTTAAAAAATGATTTTTTTCGTTATTCCCCCCCCCCTAAAAACCTCCCATCAGTCACAGCCAGCATGACCAATGGCTGGGGATGATGGGAATTGTAGTTCTGCAACATATTAAGAGCCAAAGGTTCTCCACCCCAGGATTAAGCCAACCCCATTAAATGCTGCAACCCTGGTTTTGTCATTTCTGTTTCCAGTTGTTTTGTTGTTTTTAAATCTATATCTGAAGAAGTGTGCATGCACACGAAAGCTCATACCAAGAACAAACTCAGTTGGTCTCTAAGGTGCTACTGGAAAGAATTTTCTATTTTGTTTTAAATCTATATGTTATTCGTAAGTTGAGGTGAGACCCTTTGGGGTTAGCTGGTGGGAAATTCAGTGTTACAAATGAATTGTCCATTACTTATTTGAATCCTTAGCATTTCTTTTAGCTTCATAGCACTTGTAGCTGTGACGGGGGAGGGAAGGAACAGAGAAGTGTGGCTGCAACCATGCACGTCATAAAAATGGAAACGTGCATATATTGTGGGATGCCAGAGTCTTGTGGCATCTTGAAAACGAATGGATTTATCGTGGCATTAAACTTCCATGGATTACAGCCCTCTTCATCGGATGCATTTAGTGTTATCCCGATTTGTAGGTCCACATATCTTCTTCTTCTTGGGTGAGGATTGTCAGAAGTGTTGCCAGAGAGAAATGAAATGCAGACAAGTGCAGACCTTGATAATTGCATACTTAATATGGTGATTTACAAAACTGCTCTCTGTCTAATCTGCAAAAGATAGCATTGAAACTCCTGAAGCATTTAAGGCACATGGCTGCCAATCCGCTACTAACCTCAGTCCAAGGTACATAAATGGTGGGAGATGGAGTCCAGCAACGCCATACCTCCCTGATAGAGCCTCTGCCCTGCAAACAGAAGGTCGCCGGTTCAATCCCCGCTGGCATCTCCAGGTGGGGTTGGGAGAGGCTCCTATCTGAAACCCTAGGGAGCGGCTGCCAGTCAGTGTATGCAACACTCAGCTAGATAGACTAACTAAGGCAGCTTCCTATGTGTTCCTTCCTTGAAAACAGGGACTTGCTTTCCAAGAAGGATGTAGCGGGGTAGCGCTGCAAGGTGGCCATCCCGTGCGTTTTCACCAACCTCGAGTTAAACGTGCAGCGGATGGGGGCGCTTTTGAAATCCTATGACGCCCCTTAAGAAACCCCAATAAACTCAGCCGGGCTTCCTTTCCGAGGCAACCCACAGGGCGGGTCCAGATTCTCGCCAGCCTCCTTTGCGGCGGGGGCGGGGAGGTGGAGGAACCCCAAAGTTTTGCTGCGCCAAGGCGAGGCGCGGAATCGAGCGCTTCGCGCAGCGCCCTGCTCGCTCATCCAGCCGTCTATCCATCCTTCTCCGGGGCTAGGAGTCGTTTCCGCTGCCCGGAGTCACGTGCAGCTGGGGAATTAAAGCCTCCTCGGCGGCGCTGCAGTTTCGGGGATGGAGTCTGCGGGCCGGAGTCGAGTCGGGATCCCGCAACCGCCGGGAGTGCAGGAGCAAGCCGACTCCGCAGCCGCGCAGCCGCCGCGGAGCTTAGCCGGAGCCGCGCCCGACGCCGCGATGGGAGACTCGGCGCAGGAGGAGGTGACCCGCCTAAGACTGGTTCTTGCGCGACCGTGACGAGGGGAGGAGAGGGGGGGGGTCTCCGCTTGGAGGGGCTGCATCGTCCACGTTGCTCTTCTGGTCCCCCTGCAGGCCCAGCCCAAGCCTGCTCAACCACCACCACCCCCCGCTTTCCCCCACGGCTGCTTTGCTACTGCAAATGTTTCCACGGGCCCCCACTTTTTTTTTTTTTTAGAAACGAGAGATCACTTTGCAGCGCGCCTGCTTGCACCAAACACCAGCTGCTCTAGCAAGTGGTTACTTTCCTTGGGGTGGTCCCGTGAGTTAGGGGAAAGAGTTGCCCACTTCTGCAGCTGTGCCTCTGGACAGCAGTTGTGTGGCATCTTCAGCAACCTCTCCTTCAGCTCCATGGCGCACAAAGCTTCTCCTGCGTAATGGGGCGTTTGGGTGGGCAGGAATGCACGCGGGCAAACTTAAAAAGGTTGGCAGAGACTGTTGCTCTGCCGGCCTGGCTGCTGCTTCTCGGCCAATGTGCCGAGAGCCTTTAAAAAAAAAAAAGCTGAGCCAGGCGTTTTCGTCGCATTCCTTGGCAAAGGCGAGATCCGTTATACAGGCAGAGACACAGCAGCTGCTGCCTGGGGTGCAGCAATTCAAGGGGTACCTGCGGTATCCTGCAAGCAAAGGTGTGGCTTTCTGGGATGACTGGTGCCTTGTGGACACCCATGGAGAGTCCAGCCCAGAAGACTCCCATGAGCTGTATTGCAGACAATCTGGTCTCTGCTTTTTCCATCACAGTCCAATGTAGGATGTAGGCAGTTCTGTTTCAGAGGCTGTGTACATATTATGGGCTGGAAATGCAGTTAGGTTGTTCTTTTTTCTCAATTTGGATCCAAACTGGGTCTTTTAAGTGGGGTCGGAATGCAAAAGTTCATAAGAAACAACCGGATGGATTTGGATTGCGGCTAATGTCGTGCATACACTGCTTCCCAAATCAGAGTATGGATGCAGAGTAAATGGGCTTGTTGTGCGCACAGCCACGGTAGCTTCATTATAGAGAGTCAGACCATTGGCCCATCTGTTCATCCAGCTCAATATTGTCCGCACTGGCTGGGGGGCTGCTATCTGGGGTTTCGGATGGGGGAACATTCTCAGCCCTAACTGGAGAGGTCTGGGGTTGAACATTGGGAACTTATACCTGCAAAACTGCCACTGAGCCACAGACACTCCCAACAGCTGATGGAAAGACTTGATTCATAAACAATAGCTGTTCCTCTTCTCACATTATTTACTGGTGATCAATGCATTAGATTCCCCCCTTTGTTTTGCTTGACATACTTGGGCTGTGCCCAGATTCTGCTCAAAAGAAGAAACTATGAATTTAGATCAACTAGATTGGCTTCTTGGTCATATCCTTACCGTTATCAAAATGAACATAAGAGCACCCCTGCTGGTTCAGGCCAGCATCCTGTCCTCTCTGCAGTCAGCCAGATGCCCATGGGAATCCTGAAAGCAGGAACTGAACGCAGCCAGGAGCATCTCCCCTCCTGCAGCTTCCAGCAACAGGCATCCGTAGGATGGATACTCTCACACAGAAGAGGACTCTGGCAAAGCAGTTTCTCCTGTGTGACTTGAGCTGTCCCTCCTGATGGAGAAAGCAACGTGGTTTTCCGCAAACCCTTGCAAAGAGAGCCTACCTGGGGCTTCCCTTGTTGTTGTTGTTCAGTCGTGTCCAACTCTTCGTGACCCCATGGAGCAGAGCACGCCAGGCACGCCTATCCTTCACTGCCTCTCGCAGTTTGGCCAAACTCATGTTAGTAGCTTCGAGAACACTGTCCAACCATCTCATCCTCTGTCGTCCCCTTGTCCTTGTGCCCTCCATCTTTCCCAACATCAGGGTCTTTTCTAGGGAGTCTTCTCTTCTCATGAGGTGGCCAAAGTACTGGAGCCTCAACTTCAGGATCTGTCCTTCTAGTGAGCACTCAGGGCTGATTTCTTTCAGAATGGATAGGTTTGATCTTCTTGCAGTCCATGGGACTCTCAAGAGTCTCCTCCAGCACCATAATTCAAAAGCATCAATTCTTCGGCGATCAGCCTTCTTGATGGTCCAGCTCTCACTTCCGTACATTACTACTGGGAAAACCATAGCTTTAACTATACGGACCTTTGTCGGCAAGGTGATGTCTTTGCTTTTTAAGATGCTGTCTAGGTTTGTCATTGCTTTTCTCCCAAGAAGCAGGCGTCTTCTAATTTCGTGACTGCTGTCACCATCTGCAGTGATCATGGAACCCAAGAAAGTGAAATCTCTCACTGCCTCCATTTCTTCCCCTTCTATTTGCCAGGAGGTGATGGGACCAGTGGCTATGATCCTAGTTTTTTTGATGTTGAGCTTCAGACCATATTTTGCGCTCTCCTCTTTCACCTGGTAAGGGGCTTCCCTTACCAGCTTTTAAAGGTGCTTGTTAGATGCACCCGATCCTTAATAAAATCTTAGATGGAAGCTGTAACTTCAGCCCAGGCAAGATCATGCCAGCTTGATCAAGGGGATGGAGGAGCTCCACTGTTGAGAAAGGCTGTAGCCCGTGCACCTTTCTAGTTTAGAGCAGATGCACCAGGTTGCACCCAACGTTGTGGGGGGCCATTGTGCTTGTGTGACTTCAAGCACACAATGATGTCCCTGTATGTTGGGAAGAAGCCGAGAGGTTAGCTTTGAAGAAGGATTAGACAGATTCATGGAGCAGAAGCCTTTCAAGGGGCTACTTCCATGGTATGAGTGTGGAGGGGGGGGGAGAGATTCCCACAGTGGTGTTGCATGTCTGAGGTGCTTATAGCACCTCTGCAATACAGCATTAGGAAGATAGGATCAGGGACACGGGTGGCGGCTGTGGTCTAAACCACTGAGCCTCTTGGGTGCGCCAATCAGAAGGTCGGTGGTTTCGAATCCCCGCAACGGGGTGAGCTCCCATTGCTCTGTCCTAGCTCCTGCCAACCTAGCAGTTTGAAAGCACGCCAATGCAAGTAGATAAATAGGTACCATTGCAGTGGGAAGGTAAAAGGCATTTCTGTGCGCTCTGGTTTCCGTCACGGTGTCCCGTTGTGCCAGAAGCAGTTAAGTCATGCTGGCCACACATAGCTGTCAACTTTCCCCCCTTTTTAAGGGAAATTCCCTTATTCCAAATAGGATTCCTCGCAAGAAAAGGGAAAAGTTGACAGCTATGTGGCCACATGACCTGGAAAAGCTATCTGTGGACAGACACCGGCTCCCTCAGCCTGAAAGCGAGATGAGCGCCACAATCCCTTTGACTGGACTTAACCGTCCGGGGTCCTTACCTTTACCTTTTACCCTTTTTAAAAAAAAGGAAGATAGGGAACTGCCTTATATGGTGTCAGACCATTGGTCTATCTAGCTTAGAACTCTCTACACTGACTGGCCACAAGTGTCTATGGTTCTTGGCAGTGGTCTCTCACAGACCTCCTTGAAGATGCTGGAGATCAAACTTGGGGCATTTTGCATGCAAAACAGATGCTCTAGTATTCAGCTATGGCTCCTCTCCAAGAAACTTTTCACAAGAGGCCCCAGAAGGACAGTGCAACTGCTGGGATGGTCCCAGAGTCCTGCCCACTTGTCCTCTGCAAACTTCAGAGGGTGGCTGGGGCATCTGGGTGTTGCACGTTGCGTCACAGCAATGACACACCTGTGAGGAGGATACCACCAGCTCCAAGTTTAGGAGAAAGGATGAACAGGGCCGTCTTAAGCATAACCGGCGCTGGGGTGCAAAGATCCCTCCGACGCCCCCTCCCTTTCCCAGAATTTAGAACTCGGGGCCCAACTCACAGACCACCTCGTAGCCCCGGGAGCTGCCGCCCACAGAAGATGCCGCCGATGTGGTGGATGCGGCGTGGCTGGCCAGACCGCTGAAACTCCACGCTCGCTTGCGAGGCTCCGGGGCACCTCCTTCGCTGCCTGACAACGACAGCCCCCTGTTGGCTCTCTCACTGCTGCCCAGTGGCCCGAGGAGCAGGAGGCGGTTGCCACACCGCTGCCTGTGCCGCGGGGAGTGGTGGTGGGGCGGCAGGCACCGGTGACGCAGAGGAGGCCCCTCGGGAGCCGCTCCCGCCATGGGTGGCAGCTGAGGGGATTCCCGCGGCCGAGGGAGAGGAGGAGGCAGTGGAGGAAGAGGCGGCGGAGGCCCGTCCTTGGCCACTGCCTCACAGTCGAGGAGCGGCTCCTCGTCCTTTGCAGCCCGCGCCACTGCTGCCGAGCGCTTGTGGAAGCAGCACAAGCAGCAGCAGCAGCAGCGCCAATGCACCCGCCCACAAAGAGGGCCAGGCCAAGGAGGGTAGGAAGGAAAGAGGATTGGCGGGGCACAGCTGGCGGCATGCAGGGAAAGGGGAGGCCACCGGCAAAGCCGCGCAGCCCCCCCCCACTCACTGGGGTGCCCCTGAGAGGCCGACGCCCTGGCACAACGAAGTAGAGCAGCCTTTAGAGAAGCCTATTTGTTCTTTCCCTGGTAAATTTAGATTTTTCATCCAGGTGAGAAGTTTAGATAAAAGATGCTTGGCATAGATTTCCCCTACCACTGATATCAGGCTTATCGGTCTATAATTCTTTGGCTCATTTGGGTCGCCGTTTTTAAAAATTGGGATAATTATTGATCTTAGCCATATCTCAGGTATGATCCCGTGTTTATCAATGAGAGTAAATAGTTGAGCTAAGGGTTCTGCCCACCAGTCTATGTATGTCTTGAATAGTTCTATCGGTAAACCGTCTGGGACTAAGGCCTTTGGAAAGACGGTTCTGAGGATGAGGTTCATTATTCCTGCCAGAGAGGAGCACTCATTGCAATGATGAATGTTGGAGTGGACCCCTGACTTTGTTATTTGCCACACTGGACATCAAAACGAGCTTTCTTTAAAGCGGGGGTGGGGGGTGGGCCTTCATGGCTTGGCTTTAAAGGAGGGTTTTAAAAAAAAATTATCTGTGCAAGAATGGGCAGCTTTGTAACCTAAGTAGGGACACTGTGGGACTTCTTTTAGTTCAGCCCGCCAGCATTCGGGGTCACATTGGGACATATGAAATGTCACTTTTGTTGCAACAATGCTGGAGTCTCTATCCGACTCGACTGTGGCTTGTCTCAGACCAAGTATTTTGGAGTGCTTGGCCTTCACAGTGTTGCATGCCCGGAGCAACCTCATTGTCCGGCTTGACATGTAGCCAAAGCTCTTGTCTGTGGAAGTTGTACTCAAATTATAAGCGTCATTGCCAAAGGATACGGGGAGACCAGTGAGAGGGATGTGGAGGAAGCAGATTGTCGTCTGGTATTATGGAAAGCAAAAGGACTCCTCTCCTTGGCCGTTGCCCATCATCTGTTAAGGTGTACAACGTACAAGATTCCCCCTGCCCCCTTTGATCTTAGTCGGAAGAGCTGTAATCAAGTAATCTGTTATGCTTGGAACAAGCTGTTTCTTGTGAGACGGCTACTACTTAAAAGTTTTAAACAGTTAACCATTGCATTTTAATAGCCAAACAGTCCACTTGAACTAAACCTTCAACAGCATTCTGAATTGCATAGCTCTTGCTGTGACAGATGGACCGGTACATTCTGCCACTCAATTTTTTACTCTGTGACCTCTGAACCAGTAAGCAGCTGCGGGAAGCTACAATAGTGCCAAGCAGTGGCGGACGAAGGGGGGTTGCGGTGTGTGCGGGCCGCCCCGGGTGTCATCACTGGGTCTGGGTGTGTGTGTGTGTGACAAAATGACAAAAATAAGAGTTTTTTAAAATGGACTCACGAAACCTTTTTAGTTCAGTCAACAAACGCAACAAACTTGGTGCCACACCGCGGGGGCCAACACTTACTGCGGGGCCTGCAGCATGCCTGAGCCATGCGTCTCTCCTGGGAGTGACGTAGTGGCTTGGGTGCCTGCAGGCTCCGCGCTGCCTGAAATGGCAGCGTGGGGCTTGCGTCTACCCACCGCCTCTCCCTCAGCTGCCCTACATCTGGGGGGGGGGAGGCAGTGGAGAGGCTCCATGCAGTGTGCCCTGCCCCCATGGGCAGCACACCCCACCCCTGGCTGCAGGTCGCGCATGCCGCAGCCGGCACCGGAGCAGCTAGCTACGCTGCTGGTGCCAAGCCACTTCTGCAGGCAAAAGTGGTTGAGTATGGATAAGAGATAGGAGATGGATAAGAGAGCACATTTAGCTTGCAGGCTGACCCACCCCAGCTGCAGGGCCTTAGAAGCACTGAATGGGGTTGGGGTAAGATAGCGGTTAAAACCCAGGGTAGAGCAGAAGAGTTTGGATTTGATATCCCGCTTTATCACTACCCGAAGGAGTCTCAAAGCGGCTAACATTCTC
Source organism: Lacerta agilis (assembly GCF_009819535.1). Lineage (NCBI taxonomy): Eukaryota > Metazoa > Chordata > Lepidosauria > Squamata > Lacertidae > Lacerta > Lacerta agilis. The sequence continues at coordinate 102,279,291 of NC_046314.1, read as the reverse complement.
CTTTCCCTTCCTCCCCCACAACAAACACTCTGTGAGGTGAGTGGGGCTGAGAGACTTCAAAGAAGTGTGACTAGCCCAAGGTCACCCAGCAGCTGCAGATGGAGGAGTGGAGACGCGAACCCGGTTCACCAGATTACGAGTCTACCGCTCTTCACCACACTGGCTCTCAGTCAAAATGCATCCTTTTTGAAAATGTATTCTCTCTTTCCAGCAGAGTCTTCTCCTGGCAGCAGCGTATGTGTATGATGCCCAGTACAATAGGAACATCCCCTTTGATACCTCTCCACGGGCAGTCAGGTAAGTGCATGGTTTGGGGTCATGCTGAACACTCTGGTGCATGCTGCAAAAAGTGTGTAAGGTTGCTGAGATGTGAGAGTGCCTTGGCTTCATTAATTTTTCAGGCTGGGTGTTGTGTGTGTGTTGTGTTGTGTTTAATATAATACCTTGCGCAGTAGCGCCTTGCGCAGTAGCGTAGGTAGCTAGGGGCCGGGGTGGTCTGCACCGGATTGGGGGGGGGCGCGGTCTGTAGGGCAGCACAGGAATCTTAAGTGTGACACGGTGGCTGCTACGCGGGTGTTGGGATTCTGGACGGCAGGCAAGCTTGAGGGTGGTACATCAGTTCCTTGGCATTTCGGGTGCTGCAGGAGGGCGGAGCCACTTCCTGTCCCGAAATTGGCGGTTGGTTGCCCTAAAAAAGCAGGTCATGGTGGTACAAGCTACGTGGAATGAAGATGAGGCCTGTGGTGTTGTGGTTGTCTCAAAAAGTGTATCTTTGCAACAAGTATCCTTGCGGTCACTGTTGCATGCAGATAAAGCACTTTATCCACTTCTTTTAGATTCCCCGGTGTAATGCCCAGTAGAAAGCCCTCTGGTGTTTTCTTGAAGGAGTATCTCAACATTTTCTTCATTTCGTTATAAACTATCTCCCAAAATGGTTTGATAGCCGGGCAGTTCCTCGGTCCCTCTAGCAGCCTTGTTCCCAGCGCTGCTCAAGAATTTTCAGAAACAAACAAAAGTGCCGTGTTGAAATGGGTTGGGAAAAAATCGGCAAGCTTTTGAAAGGTTAGGCCCGTCATCCCGATTCAAAACGGCATTCGATTGTATCCAAGCACGGAAGAAAAGTGGCTCCTTGAGCTCAGCAACCACCGTGCGGAATTTGGATGCTGTATCTTGTGTGGTGTCCAATTGTATAGCAAGCAAGACACATAACTTCCTTTATTTCTCCAACAGATTTTATGAAAGTTCGAAAAATGGTGGATGTCAGATACCCAAGAAATGAATTTAAATAAAAACTACAAACTCAAAAGAGGAAAAGAAAGAAAGGGGAAAGAAAGAAAGAAAAGGGGGGGGGAGATATCAAAGGTGGATGTCAGATACCCAAGAAATGAATTTAAATAAAAACTACAAACTCAAAAGAGGGAAAGAAAGAAAGGGGAAAGAAAGAAAGAAAGAAAGAAAGAAAGAAAGAAAGAAAGAAAAGGGGGGGGAGTGATATCAAATGTGGATGTCAGATACCCAAGAAATGAATTTAAATAAAAACTACAAACTCAAAAGAGGAAAAGAAAGAAAGGGGAAAGAAAGAAAGAAAGAAAGAAAGAAAGAAAGAAAGAAAGAAAAGAAAGAAAGAAAGAAAAGGGGGGGAGAGATATCAAAGGTGGATGTCAGATACCCAAGAAATGAATTTAAATAAAAACTACAAACTCAAAAGAGGAAAAGGAAAAAAGGGGGAAAGAAAGAAAAAAGGGGGGGGGGAGTCTAATTTCTGATTCTTCGTCTGTCAGCTACTGTATATTATGGGAAATTATTCAAAACACCCACTCCAGGATAATACCCAATAATTCTACTTTCTATAAACCAATATTTTCTTCAATCCTCAAATCCAGATATCACAAGTTCATTTTCTTTTTCACACAAAAAGTCTATAAGGAGTTTCCAATCTTTAGCAAATACCAACAATGATAATTACTTTCCAAAATAGACTTCCGGCGGCGACGCCATTGCGGGTGGTCGTGGGCTGCTTCGGCTGCGAAGCGCCCAGTCCATCCCGGGGGTTTGGAGCCCCGCTACCGCAAAGCGGGGCTCCGGTGGGGTGCGGGAAGAGCGTCCCGCACCCTGGGCTCCCCGGCTGTGCCCGTTGTGGCTCCGAACCCTTCCCTCGCTCCCCCTGTAAAGGGGGAGTGGGGGTGAAGGGACGACGGAGCCGGGCTATAGGGGACATGCCCCAACCGGGATGTAAATGCAGCGACAAAGCCTGTGATGAGCGTCTAAGTTCTACCTGTCTTTAATGATCTGAAAGAACCCGGTGGTTGTGAGTATTTGACTGACTTTTCTATTTTTGGAACGATCCGGGGGGAAGAGGAAAGGGAGCCTGCCTCCCTCCCTTCGGGAGAGAAAGAAAGTAACCAGTTTAAGTGACTGCTGCTACAATAATGGATACAAAGTGCTTGGAATTTGAAAACTGAGACTGCTGGGTTTTCCCTTTGGGGATTAAGTGGGGAGAAAATATCTCCATTTAAAGTTTTGGTCTTTACACTCTGGCTTCAGAAAAAATGGCGATGGAAAATTTGGACTGACGTGGGAAACAATTGAAACAAAGGAAGGAAGAGACAGGAACTGAAATTTGACACTCACTCACCCTCCCTTCCAAAATGCTGGACTTTGTGTTTGAACTTGTTTTGAACTCTGGTCTAAAGGATGAAGAAATGCTTACTGTCTTGAGGCTGGAACTGCTTAATCGGAAATTGCAAGTCTTGAGTGGGATTATAAATAAAAAGAATCTATTTCCCACAGAGGAGGCTTTTCAAAAGTTTTACACAATGGAAGCAAACCTTGGCAAAGAGCTGGAAGGGGTGCTTGAAGGATGGTCCGAAATGGCTGGGCAACTCCGGGAAAAGGAACCGTTTGCTGGGGGTGGCAGCCCTGGAACGGGAAAATTTATAATATCCAGACCCCGAGGTGGGAGCTCGGGGGCAAGGGACATGGAATTAAGATATTTACAAGAAGCAGAAGTATGGTACAAAGAAGCGGAGGAGCCCAGGAAGGATGTGATGTGTACCCTGAAGCTCGATGCAAGGTCTGTTGTGAATGCTGCCTGGATCTGTGGACATTTGGGACAAGAAGACAACTGGAGGATTGGTTCTGGCGAAAGACAGAGAAAGACAATGGACAGAGGGGGTGTGGGATGAAGTATTAAATGTAAAACCCAAATGGTCTGTTATGGTATCTGAAATCGGAGAGTGAAGTTTGTTAATTATAAGTTTATTTAGAATAAGCAAGGAGATATTGGATTTTAAGTTAAAAGCAGCATGATAAAGGACAGAAGAAATAAGTTTAGTTTTTATAAGAATATTTTGCTAAGATTTATGTTATAATAGGATGATTAAGAGAATTGTGCTATTTTTAATTGAAGTTAAAAAAAATTTATAGAGAAAAGTTGTTAAGAAAGTAAAATATGGATTTAAAACCGAAGGTGAAAAGGCGGGGGAAGTCAAACGTCAAGATTCAGAAATAGGAATATTTTTTTTGTAAGGTATACAAACAAGAAGAAGAATCCTGGCATTATGTGTATTTGTATTTGTTTTGTATTTGTAGGTGTGGGTCTGGGTATGTGTTGTATTATGAAAATGTCAATAAATTCTTCATTAAAAAAAAGATAATTACTTTCCAAAATATAGCAGAAAATACCCAGCATTGCTCAGGAATGCTGAGAAACCAACCAACCAACCAACCAACCAACCAACCAAACAAACAAACAAATAAATACTGAGATTTATAAATGGGTAGTACCGGTATGCCTGAGGGCACAAGGAGAAGGGGACGACAGAGGATGAGATGGTTGGACAGTGTTCTCGAAGCTACTAACATGAGTTTGGCCAAACTGCGAGAGGCAGTGAAGGATAGGCGTGCCTGGCGTGCTCTGGTCCATGGGGTCACGAAGAGTCGGACACGACTGAACGACTGAACAGTACCGGTATAATGTGTTGGTTTCTAGGGCTGCGCTTTACAGTTTGCCAGCAACTTTTGATCCTTGTATGTTTTTAAGCCCCTCCTTGTTTTCAGTGACTGAAAGTTCAGTCGTTTCAAATACTGTATTTTGATGCGGTAACCTGCCCTGGGACCCTCGAGGCGGGGGGCGGGGGGGCTTAGAAATGAATGAATAATAAAATCTTAGAGGGAGGCCCTGGTGGTTTAGAGCAGGCTTTCAAATATTCTCCCTGCTTTGGCCGCCACAACAACTGCGCTTGCTGGAGCTAGAGATCGTTTTCCTACCGAGGTTCTCAGTTGCTTCTCCGACTTCTCTTCCCAGACTTTACTATCTGTATAACCACTGGACTATGCAAGCGGCTACCTACTTCTTTATATTTGTAGACCTCGCACTTGCGCTGTTTGAAGAGCCAGCTGTGTACCTGCTGCCTTTCTTGGTAAGCTTTCGTGGCAATTTGGGATGGCTAATAATCCCATCCTGGTGTTGGAGGCTTGATAAAGTGTGTGTGTGAGTGCATGCCTTAATCTAGAATGATTAACTTTGGCACAATTCTGCATATAAGAAACTTTACTCTCTTTGGGCACTGCATTAAGAAATACTTTTTTATGTGTCCTGAAACTTCTGACATTTCAGCTTTACTGATTGCCGATGAGTTTTAGTGTTATGAAGAAGAGTTTGGATTTGATATCCCGCTTTATCACTACCCGAAGGAGTCTCAAAGCGGCTAACATTCTCCTTTCCCTTCCTCCCCCACAACAAACACTCTGTGAGGTGAGTGGGGCTGAGAGACTTCAGAGAAGTGTGACTAGCCCAAGGTCACCCAGCAGCTGCATGTGGAGGAGTGGAGACACGAACCCGGTTCCCCAGATTACGAGTCTACCACTCTTAACCACTACACCACACTGGCTATGAGAGAGGAAGGAGACCTTTTTCCACTTTCTCCATTCCATGCTCAATTTTATAAACCTCTTATCATGTCACCTCTTACTCCCCTTCCCCCCCCCCACAAGGGCTTCCCAAACTTGGGTCTCCAGTGGTTTTTTTGGACTACAACTCCCATCATCCCAAGCTAGCAAGACTAGTGGACAGGGATGATGGGAGTTGTAGTCCTAAAACAGCTGGAGACCCAAGTTTGGGAAACCCTGCTCAGTCTAAACTAAAAAGTCCCAAAGGCCACCACCTTTCTTCCTAAAGGAGTTGCTCCACCCCCTTGGATCATTTGGGTGGCTCTTTTCAAAACCTTTTTTTCCACTGTCCTGGGCAAGCCCTCTACCATTTGAGTTAATCCCTCCCGTCTGGAAACCGTCTGCAAAATATGCAGGGCAAAATATCCAGACTTCTGCACTCGGTTAATTAATTCTCAAAATACTTCATCAGGCATGTGAACTTTAATAGCTTCCCACCTAATTAAAATGTCCTGCTTTTGCATCCAAGTCTGCATATATTCTGTTACCTGTGGGAGCTTATAAAAGGCCAACAGTGTGAAAAAATGCAGCACTTGATCTGCACAATTCCATATTAATTTGTATTAACATGATTTATTTTAGCAAAGAATCTTGCTCAATTTTTCTTTAAGGAACAAGGTGACAAAATCTTGCCAAATGGGAATTGTGTTAATTCTGTCCTCTGACCTGCTTCCATATGTACAGCCTCTGTTCTCCCTGACAACAGAATGGTGATGTTTCTCACTCTCTGCCTTAAAAAATAAATATATATTTTTTAAAAAACCTCAAAGCAAATTACCAAAATGTACATTTTAAAAAAGGATTTTTTTAAAAACCCCTAAAACACACTATCTATCTATAAACTACACACACACACACAGCAGATCCAGCTCCACCTCACTAAAAGTTAAGCAGATGAATAGGATCCAAAGGCCTGGGTGAAAGAAAGAAAGAAAAAGAATATATTGTTATGATTATTCCAAACATGTATTCAGTCTATTAGTTGCTATTTTCCTGCCACAGCAACTCAACATGGTTCATTGATCTGGGGGGGGGGGAAGGGGGGGTATGTGTTGGCATTTTACAGTACCAGCCAAAATCTTGGCTGTAACGCTTTTTTGCCTGTTGACATATATGGGTTTTTATTTTTAAAAAATTAGCTAGACGTGTCCTATTGCAACTATTACATGTCCTATTAGCAATAGGAACCTGCATGCTTTTGACAGTGGGCTTGTGGAGACAACCACTGGTCCGATCCCCATCGTTCCCTGTTTGCCACTTTCCCAAGGAGAAACTGTTCAGTCAAAACTTTCTCAGACCCAGCCTAGTTTTTGTTTGTTTGTTAAAAGCCAATCTCCTTTTAAGCTGCTGCTTTTTCCATTCCAACAGGTTACCTCGCTGACCGAAGTCTTATGCCTTCTGGTTTTCTTCGGGAGGCTCTTCCATTTTGCGCAAGTCACTCCTCGCGACGTGTTCTGGAAGGATACAAAGAACATCTGCATCATGATAACCGTACTGGTCAGTTGTAGCTCATGGCTCCTTCTGTGAGTCATGGAAGGAGCAGTAGCTTAGCGGACTCTTCTGAATGGCACTGCCTTCTTCCGCTGCTCCTGAGGTGGCAATGCCATGCTCAGTCTAGCCTGCAGTGTCGCTAGATGCTGTTAAACTCATGCTATTCTGCTTGTGGGGGTGCGGGTGGCATTAAACCACAGAGCCTAGGGCTTGCCAATCAGAAGGTCGGCGGTTTCGAAGCCCCGCAACAGGGTGAGCTCCCGTTGCTCGGTCCCTGCTCCCACCAACCTACCAGTTCGAAAGCACGCCGAAGTGCAAGTAGATAAATAGGTACTGCTCCAGCGGGAAAGTAAACAGCGTTTCCGTACGCTGCTCTGGTTCGCCAGAAGCGGCTTAGTCATGCTGGCCACATGACCCGGAAGCTGTACGCCGGCTCCCTCAGCCAATAAAGCGAGATGAGTGCCGCAACCCTAGAGTCGTCCGTGACTGGACCTAATGGTCAGGGGTCCCTTTACCTTTACTTATTCTGCTTGTACAATTTCATACTCCTCCAGAGTATAGCGTAGCCATGATGCCTGCACCAAAACCACATTTCAGTGCAGAAACTTCGGTCCAGGGTACCTTAAGAATCTCCTGAACCTTCATATTCCAGCTGAGAGCACTTGCAGGAGCATCTGTGGTTGTTCCCTGAGTTAGTTAGGCTCATTTGACAACAACACGAAAGTGAGCTTCTAGTGTTATCGGCCCAGTCCTGTGGAACTCCCTGCCAATAGAGATTCAGCAGGCGCCATCTGTGCCGACATTTAAATGGCTGCTGAAAACTTCCCTATTCCACCAGGTCTGTGCAGGCAATTAAAAAATACATCACCCACAATGGTCAAATGCTGCTGTGTTTTCAATTTCTTTTGCTTTTAACTTGATTTTATTGTCCATCGCTGTAAACCTCCTGCGATATGTTTTTACGATACAGTGGTTTTATAAACACAGTCGTACCTTGGAAGTCGAACGGAATCCGTTCCAGAAGTCTGTTTGACTTCCACAACTCCTGCAGCCAATTGGAAGCTGTGGAAGCCCTGTCAAAGAACGTTCGAAAACCGGAACAGTGACTTCCAGGTTCCGATCATTCGGGAGCCAAAACGTTCGAGAACTAGGCTGTTCGAAAACCAAGGTACAACTGTAAATAAATAAGCCTCGCATCTTTTGTTCTGTGTAAGTGGAGCCCATCCACTCCATCTTCTCCGGCTGTTTGTACCAGACAGAAGTATGAATCGGCTTCTAGAGCAACTGCCCTTCATTCCTCCTCTAATTACAATGTTGTTTGGTTGGTTTGGACCACTGCTCCCTGAATTTCAGAGGTTCCTTCTCTCCTCACTTTCCCCCCTTACCCAGATGACTTTAGTTGACCTGATTGTCTTCGGAGCTCTTAGAATCTCAAGCATACGTGGCGTCCGGTGGTCAAGGCCCTTGAGACCCATCTTCTTAATAAACTTTGCAGAAAGTCGCCAGGTAAGACTTTGGGGCCAGTGTTTCCATCGCCAGCAGTTCTGTCCCAAAGAGATCCCCTAGTTAAATTAGCCAGCAACTATAAACTGTATGGTGTGCATATCAATTTTGTCTCGTCCGCCTGCTCCAGAGTTCCAGCTGTAGAGTGATTTCTGTTCTGAAACCATCTTCTGCTTTTTCTTTTCTCTATGCAAACAGGCAGGCTTAAGCCTGGCCTAGCTTTGGGGAAGCGGAAACACGAGGTAAGGCATGGCTGGGTCCCTGAAAGTTGGGGAATGTAATGCATGGGGGGTTGGGCGGGTGGGAATCCAATGCCACCTCAAATTATTGCAATTCCAGGAAGTTGGTGGATTCTGAACCTCATCCTGAGTCGCTTCTGATGGCAACGCCGGGGTGGAAAGAACAGTTCTGCGTTAATTACATTTTTTTGCATCTCCTCTGTTTGGGATATGAATCGAGAATATTTATTTCTTCTAGTCAGGGAAGCTGAGATACCAGGGAACAGGAAGGCATGCTTTGGGAAAGCTCTGCTTTCAGAGCAACTTCCTACTGTTTCGGTTTAATGCGAAAGTGGGAGCTGAAGAAATTGGCAATGCTCATTGTTGGCTTTCACAAGCCAAGTCTAGTGCACTGAAATGGGTTGAAGCGTGTACCGTTGTGGCTTCTTGCAAAAAAGGAAATGCAATTCTACTGAGGTTTTCAGCGCTCCTGCAATATGCAGATCTCCTGGGTGGAAGTGATTGGTTTGAGTTATGCGGCATACATGCACAAAGGGCTCACGTGTGTTCTCACTACCAGAATCCAGTGCAGGGCCCTCTCTGGTCAGGGATTACAATGTTAACAGAGCCCAGGTACATTTGGGTGCTTCATCCCATCAGCCTGATTCGTACCTGAATCCTGCGATTGATTGGTATGTGACAAACAAGGCAGGTCCCTTGCCACATGAAGGCTGCATTGCCTCGACTTTGGGTTTTGTACTGTTTACATGGAGAGCTGTTTGGTTTGAAAGCCTGATTCACGGTAAGCCCCAAACCATCACAGAATCGCAGCAGAGAACCGGCAAGAGGAGCCATTAATCCAACTGTGTGCTTAAAGGATAAGCGGTCTGGGAGTGGCACAAAAACTCTCAGGGAATGCATACGGCCATCTCTGCTTAAGACGATGGGAGCTGGGAGTCCCAGCATCCGTAAGCCATGATGACTTGAGAGTCAGGAGTCCAACACCTGAGGCAGCCCAGGCTAGGGAAAGAGGGTGTGATGTGCCGTTTACATATCACACCTGTTGTGCTATACTTGATACATTATGTGGACGAGTGGGGGGCGGGCGGGCGGGGAGATGTTCCCTGTAGCCTGCAGTGCCTTACCTGCATGTACTGCAGAGATTCAGTTTGTGCTGCACTGCAGGAGGCATATGTTCATGTTGTCTAAGCAAGCATGCCTAAAACTGGGTCTGATGTTTGCTGTCTTTGTGATAAATGGCTCTTTTGAACACCGAGGAGAGCATTCATCCGATAAACTTTGGAGCTTTGGAACCAGGGGAGGGGTGCCTGGCTCTTGCACCCAGACAAATAATGGGGCATTCAGGTCTGCTTACTGGTGGGTCCATCTCTATAGGTGGATGTTGGGTGAGGAAAGAATATAAACATCGCTGCTCCTCCTCCTAATGAAGGCCTCCTGCTTCTTGGCAGATCCGAAGAGCATTCCGTAGCATCCGGAACACGCTCCCGGAGATCACCTACGTCTTCCTGCTGTTTATGTTCAGTGTCCTGATGTTTTCTCTCATGGCTTTGAAGCTGTTTGGGGACAGGTAAGGGGACCATCCTCCTCCCTCTCCTCCACCACCAAGAATCTCCTCCACCAACCCCGAGAATATTCAGCAAAATGGTACCCTCAGTTTTGCTGCCTGGAAATAAGGTGGTTTGTTTTGTTTTTTTAGGAAGGTGTATTTTGTCTAGCTTCCTTTGCTCCGCAGTATATCTCTGTATGGCACACCAGTGGAAAAAGAGCCAAAATTGGATCTGAAAAATCACCTTTGATCCATGTTATTTAGCTTACAGCCTCTTGAGCACATTGCTTGAAGTTCACATTGGCATCTTCTGTGACTCTGTTTCCCTCTCCTCTTTTCTTCAAGGAACCTGAAGACTGTGGAAGGTTTGCCGTATTTTTCAAATTACCTCGAAATCGTCTTTGACATGTATGTGCTGGTCACCACAGCAAACAGCCCCGATGTCATGTAAGTATCTGCCTCTCCTCTCTGTATGCTTTTAATATTTCTTGGTGAGCTGTAGTAATGGGATGTTTTCCTGGTGTAAGAGGGACGTCAGAGGCACCTTGGTGATGTGACAATCTACCGTACTTTTCTGTCTATAAGACGCCACCCTGTATAAGACGTCCCCGATTTTGGGGGGCTCAGATTTAAAAAAATGGGGGCAGATGGCACAGAGTTGTTTAGCTTTTTTGCGGAGGATTGCCCAGATCTGTTGAGCTTTTTGGGGGCGGGGTATGCCCACAGCTGGTGCCGTGGGTTAAACCCAGGTGGTGCCGTGGGTTAAACCACAGAGCCTAGGGCTTGCTGATCAGAAGGTCGGCGGTTCGAATCCCCGCGATGGGGTGAGCTCCTGTTGTTGCTCGGTCCCAGCTCCTGCCCACCTAGCAGTTCGAAAGCACGTCAAAGTGCAAGTAGATAAATAGGGGCCGCTCCAGCGGGAAGGTAAACGGCGTTTCCGTGCGCTGCTCTGGTTCGCCAGAAGCGGCTCAGTCATGCTGGCCACATGACCCGGAAGCTGTCTGTGGACAAACGCCGGCTCCCTCGGCATATAGAGCGAGATGAGCACCGCAACCCCAGAGTCAGACACAACTGGACCTGATGGTCGGGGCCCCTTTACCTTTTATGCTCACGGTTGTTGAGCAATTTTTTGGGGGGGAGGGGATGCCAAACCGAATATCACTCACCCAACTGGCAAACGCTAACAATTGCACTCAACGAAGCCAAATTCACCCACCCAATCACTACATCCTGCTCGCGGATGCAACCAATCGCCCACCCCACCCCCTGCACTACCCATGTATAAGCCGGGGGACCCCCCCCCATTTTTTACTTTATTTTGGAGTAAAAAAAAAACCTCATCTAATACACAGAAAAGTACGGTGTTTTTCTGAAATGCACAACCCACTGTTCAGTGGCCAATCAGCAATCCCAGGAAAGCTTACAAAGTTTGTTTATATGAATCCAAATATCGCAAAACTGCTAAATATTATATACACAGTGGCCGAGTATTGGGTTGGTTAGTTCCTAGGCTTTTCTTACTTTCTCGGTGGTGATGCTGCTACTTCTCTTGTAGGATGCCAGCTTATGACTTCAGCTGGTGGTACTGCCTGTTTTTCATACTCTATGTTATTATCAACACCTACATCTTCATGTCAGTCTTCCTGGCTGTTGTGTACAACAATTACAGAAAACACTTAAAGGTAAGCACCGCCAAGGAAGGGATAAGAGATAAGTTGCAATTTTAGTAGAATTGGGGGGGGGACCGCTTGAAGCATATTTGTTGTGTTGAGCTATTTCAACTGCTTTTCTTCGGTTTCCTCATTGCAAACAGCTGAAAGTCTGTAAATTTTGATAATAAACCCAATTTGCAATGGGGGTTGACAACTGGGGGAAAGACCCCTCCGCCTGACACCCCAGAGAGAGCTGCTGCCAGTTGGGGCAGACAGTACTAAGCCGGGTGTCCCTCTTAAGTATATATTTATATGTATATATATTTTCCCACAGAATGAGATCCGCAAACTTGCTTACATGAAACGCCGCAAGATGATAGAAGCCTTCAACCTCCTGAAGGTGAAGGAGGAAGCAGAGTTTGTCGTCAGAGAAGACCGCTGGAAGCGGCTTGTGAAACTGGTGGCCCCCGACATCAGCACATCCCACCGAGAGTTGTTGCTGCGAATATGTGACGAAGAGCAGAAGGGCTTTGTGGGTGAGTAACAGCAGACTCAAGCAGTGTGGCTGGGAGATAAGGCTGCCAAGGCAGATGAGAGGGAGGGAAGGACAGGCGCCTCCTCCAACAGTATTTCTTATTTTCATGCCCTCCTCCCTCTTAACTTCCATTCTGCGCATGCTTTCAAGTGCACTAGGCCATAGTTGCAGCAGCTCAATCGCCCATCTGACCAGGGCCTAACTTTGAGTACGTTGTTGTTGTTGTTGTTGTTGTTGTTGTTGTTGTTCAGTCGTTCAGTCGTGTCCGACTCTTTGTGACCCCAGGCACACCTATCCTTCACTGCCTCTCGCAGTTTGGCCAAACTCATGTTAGTAGCTGTGAGAACACTGTCCAACCATCTCATCCTCTGTCGTCCCCTTCTCCTTGTGCCCTCCATCTTTCCCAACATCAGGGTCTTTTCTAGGGTGTCTTCTCTTCTCATGAGGTGGCCAAAGTACTGGAGCCTCAGCTTCAGGATCTGTCCTTCTAGTGAGCACTCAGGGCTGATTTCTTTGAGAATGGATAGGTTTGATCTTCTTGCAGTCCATGGGACTCTCAAGAGTCTATAGATATAGGCATGTTGTTGTTGTTGTTGTTGTTGTTGATGATGATGATGCACTCCCCTCAGCTCTGTGCCCTATGTGGAGGAACCGCCTGTACCACCCTAAAACTGGCCCTGAGAGGGGGACGCGTCTCTTGAGGATGGAAAGCCAAAAAAACATATTTTGAAAGCAGCCCACCGCTGGACGCAGCTTTGTCAACATGGGTGAATGTGAGGAAAGGATGAGTTAGGAAAATAAAACTGAACTGGGCCATTTACGTAACTCAGTATTATCTGCACTGAGTGGCAGCTGTTCTCCAGGGTTTCCAGCAGGGGGTCCATCCCAGCACTAACTGGGAATGCCAATGATTGAACCTGGAAGCTTCTCCGCAGGGGCGTAGCAAGGTAAATTGGTACCCGGGGGCAAAAAAAAATAAAAAAAATTGTCACCCCCCCCAGGCATGGGATGGTCAGGTGGTACCTGGTGTGGAAAATTTCTTCTCACCCCCCCCCCATTGATCCCCCCCCCCCGCAAAAATGGTTTTACATTATTTCATATTTTCTTACAAAGGAATAATAACAAGTAATAATAATAAAAAACTTTTATTTATATCCCACCCTCCCTGGCCGAAGTCGGGCTCGGGGTGGCTAACATCAGATACATAATATTGGTATAAAATCAAACAATAATTAAATTACCTCCTAAAAACATCTCAAAATCAAATGAAAGTCTAATTAGATGGCTTTCCACAGGGTTAGGGTTGGGAACAGTAAGTGTTCTCTGAACTGAAATTTCAGCCTTCATGACATAGGAAAACAGCCAAGTGAACAGCTATTTTGGTGGAGGAGGGTCAAGATATTAACCGATATGCATGAAATTTCATATATAGCTATATAATCCCTAGTATAGTAAGATAAGACCTTCGGAGCAGGCATTTTCAAAAAAAAAATCCAAATTTTTTTTTTCCAAAAAAAAATTGTTCCTTGGTAATTTGTCACCCCTTCCATTATGGGGCCTGGGGCGGCCCGCCCCCTCGCCCCCCCCTTGCTACGCCCCTGCTTCTCCGTGCAGATGCTTCACCCCTGAGCATACCTTTCCTCAAAGTAGTTGGAGGCAAGCAGGAGCCAAGTTGCTTCCTGAAGCCACATCTGTTTCTTTCATGCGTGTGTGTGAGAGAGAAAGAGAGAGTTAAGGCTGGTCTGCACATGCGGCACACTGAAGTGGGCTGTACCACCACTGTAGAGGCAGGTACCATTTTGAGGGGAGGTTGAAGAGAGGTTCTAGCCCAATCTTCTGCCTGCTCTCCTAGCCGTCTGCTATACCGGACCACTCAAAAATGTTATCTCCCACCTACAGTCAGAACTGAGACGGTCTGTTCTGCTAACTTGTCTTCTTAAATATGCTGATAACATCCTGAAATGCCTTATTCGCTGGCTCACCTGGTTTCATTCACTGCTTCAGGAGGTAATGAACCCCTTGAGCCCAAAGATGTGGTTTTTTAAATGTCCATTGCTGCAATGTAGTGTTGTCGTTGTTGAATTTTTAGAGTTGTGTTTTGTTCATCTTTTCATATATTTATCTGAGTGTGCTGTAAACAACCCTGGAATTCCACAGGGTGTTTTTTTTTAAATAAAAAATACAACAATACTAATAATACATATATATATATATATATATATATATATATATATATATATATATATATATATATATATATATATATATATATATATACTAATTATACTCTTAATAGTATCTTGAGCAGCTCACTGGGTGCATATTCAGCATATTCATCACAATTTAAATCACTAGTCAGTAAGATCTGATCTAAATCTCTCTCTTTTTTTTTTACAGAAAGACTAATGCTTGCTGGTATAATCTTAATGTTTACAACCAGATGAAGGTTTCATTTTTGGAATAATAAATTTTCAGGGTAGTTTTTACAGTTATATCAAAAATTACGGATTTGTTTATACTATTAGAAATACATTGACAGATAATTATGAAATTATTGTGAGGTTTGATAAGTTAACTGTTTATATTTGGACAACTTTTCTGCTGTACTTTGTTGGAAGGAGAAGAATAATCATTTCCTTAATAACAATTTAAACAATTTATTTAACTAAAGCAATAACATTATAGCATATGTATCCATGTTTGTTAACTGATGTGGTTAAGCGATTTTTAAAAAAATTTAAAAACAACAACCTTAGACTGAGTTTTAGCACACATGAATAACTTAAAACAAATCCTTATTTCCTGATGAATAGCCTTTGGACAATAATGTAACTTAAATAGAAAACTACCTTTAGAAAGATTTTTCCTCCAAAAGTATTTTATTTTAAATAATTAAAATATCCAATTTAAATTTTAAAATAATTTTAAATAATTGATTTTAATCCACCTTGATATTCAGTTAATCTGCAGCTGCCTTTACTTTTCTCTTATGCACATCCGGCTAGAAGACCTGGCCAAATCCAGATTGCTGCTCTTCTCCCGTAGGTTTAATGTGTGGGGTTTGTCTGAATTGCTCAGTATTGGCCTCAGCAGCTTCTAAATAAGTCCCCCCCCCGGCATTGTTTTCTGTTTATGGCAGACAAAAAATCTTTTGTGCGTCTGGCTGATCTTTTGAATATACAAGTGATCACCATGAAGCTCCACAGCCACCCCCTGGAAGTCTGGATTCCCCACGTGTACAACTCTGCTCCTAGCCTCGTCATTCGCAAGATGGTTCAGCACAAGTAAGTCTGAATCGATTGCCTTTCCAACAAAGTGCTTCAGGTGACCCTCGGGCAGGAGATACAGTAGCATGATAAGCCGAACCAACAGGTTAAAGAACGGTTTCTACCTGTGGGCCGTGAGGCTGCTGAATGGAAGACAGCAACATTGCAGCTGATGTTCGGGGTCAGTGGTTGTACGACAACACATAGAGTGTAACAAGGACTGAGAGATTGTGGGAGGGAGGGGGGGTTCGTTTAATCTCACTGTAAACATTGGTACAGTGACAATAAGGTATTTCCATTCTGTTCTGTTCTATTCTGAGCAAATGCTCTCACCTGCCCACGGGGCCATTTTGGATGGTGCACGTGGCTGGACGGTAGTCGTTTGGGTTTTCGGGATAAATTTCTTCGAAACGAACAAGTTTGGTTGGTAATTAACCCGGCGAACATCTCCTGCAGGGTATTTGTTTGGATGTATGATGTGATCATACTAATCAATGCCGTCTTTATTGCGTTGGATGAAGAGAACCCACTCATTTCCTACGCAGAGTGGGTGTTCCTCAGTCTGTATATCGTCGAGATTCTTCTGAAATTGTACACCTACGAACCCAGAACCTTTTTTGCAAGGAACCAGTTCTGGAACTGGTAAGTAAATACTTTTATTTTTGTCCCTCCGCGTTATGAAGAAGCCAGTAGTTTCTCGTTCTCCTACATCAGGCATAGGCAACCTTTGGCCCTCCAGATGTTTTTGACCTACAACTCCCATGATCCCTAGCTAACAGGACCAGTGGTCAGGGATGATAGGAATTGTAGTCCAAAACATCTGGAGGGCCGAAGGTTGCCTATGCCTGTCCTACATTGACGGGCTCTCCAGGATTTCCAGACATTTCCAGCGTTACTTGGAGGTCCCAGGGATGGAACCTGTGACCTTCTGCAAGCAAAGCACGTGCTCTACCATTGAGCTATGGCCCTGTCTGTTAGTATAGGCTTGCCAGGAAAAAACGCTCCACTCCGACTCCACACCATGTTTAAAGCACTCTCATGCTACTTTAAGAGTCCTGGCTTCCCCCAATGAATCCTGGGAAGTGTAGGGTCTTAGAAGTGCTGAGAGTTGTTAGGGGACCCCTCACAAAACTAGCAGCCAAACTACAGTTCCCATGATTCTTTGAGGGGAAACCATGACAGGTATCATACAGTTACAGGTAGGTAGCCGTGTTGGTCTGCCATAGTCAAAACAAAATAAAAAATAAAAAAATTCCTTCCAGTAGTACCTTAGAGACCAACTAAGTTTGTTCTTGATATGAGCTTTCGTGTGCATGCACATCTGAAGAAGTGTGCATGCACACGAAAGCTCATACCAAGAACAAACTTAGCTGGTCTCTAAGGTGCCACTGGAAGGAATTTTGGTATCATACGGTGCACATAGCTGAACTCTGAAATTTGCTCTTACAAGAAGTAGCGATGGCTACTTGGATGACATTATTATTATTATTATTATTATTATCATCATCATCATCAAACAACAACAACAACAAACAACAATAAATTTATTATTTATACCCCGCCCATCCAGCTGGGTTTCCCCAGCCACTCTGGGCAGCTCCCAACAGAATATTATTAATAATAATAAAGCGATAAAACATCAAACATTAAAAACTTCCCTAAACAGGGCTGCCTTTAGATGTGTTCTAAAAGTCAGATAGTTGTTTATTTCCTTGACATCTGATGGGAGGGCGTTGCACAGGGCAGGTGCCACTACCGAGAAGGCCCTCTGCCTGGTTCCCTGTAACCTCACTTCTCGCAGGGAGGGAACTGCCAGAAGGCCCTTGGAGCTGGACCTCCGGGGTCCAGATGAGACACATTCAGGGAAAGAATAAGGTTGTGTCCTGCCTCCACTACCGGAGAGACAGTATGCTTCTGAATGCCAGTTGCTGGGCCTTTGGCCGGACCCCACAGGACTCTGAGGTTCTCACAGCTGACAGAGTCATGAGAGACTAGACCGCCTCTTCACCAAGCTGGAGCTCTCCAGATGTTTTGTACTGCAATACTGGCTGGGGCTGATGCAGCTGTCATCTGGAAGGTGCACTAGGTTTGCAAAGGCTGGTGGAGATTGTAATATTCAGATGACACAAATTAAACAACTGTCTTTCCCATCCTTTCTAGGTTTGATACTTCTATCATTATTGCTGCCTTGATTGCAACTGTACTCAACGCTACCCTTAAATCAGGTAAGTCTGTGTGTTTCTCCTGTGCAAAGGTATGCAGCAGGTGAGATGAAAACATTTCTCCATTTCCAATATGGTTTCATGTCTCTTGTGACCATTGGTGCATCAAGGAACAGATAAGGCAAAACTTGGGGGTCGTTTCCGTGGACTTGGCTGGGTTGTAATGCTGGCTCGTGGTAATGTTAAACCGTGGATTAACCTGATAGAAACAAGCCTAGTCTTCCTCCTTGCTCACAAACTCGTTCTTCTCCAGTGCAGCTGCAAGGAGGAGATGCAGAGCTTCTGCTTCTATTTGTTATGTGCTGCAGTTTAGCATCAACCACAGTGGTGTGGTTATTCCTAACCATGGTTTGTTAAAACAAGCTAGCCTGACAAAACACAGCTGGAAGTGAAAGCTCCCAAACTTAAGGACAGAGTAAATGAGCCTTAAGTTCACTGAAGCTCATTGTTCTCAAGATAAGTCCAGCTTTCCCCCATCAGAATGACCTATGGCTTATGATGCCCAAGCATTAGGATAATGTTAGTTTTCTTGTGTGCTTTCCACCATCCCCTCTTCTTATTTTCCAGTGA
The DNA here is from genome assembly GCF_009819535.1 of Lacerta agilis. NCBI lineage: Eukaryota > Metazoa > Chordata > Lepidosauria > Squamata > Lacertidae > Lacerta > Lacerta agilis. The sequence goes on along the minus strand of NC_046314.1, from coordinate 102,261,317 downwards.
CCGTATACAACAGCCAGCAAGTATTGGACATTGTTTTTATCCTGAGAGTTCTTCGACTCATAAGAATCATAGACAGTATACAACGGTAAAATAACCGGGTTTTATTTACAAGCACTGCTGTAAGAGCTATAAAGCCATGTTCTCTAGTGAGTTAAGTTGTTCAGTATTAGTTTGCAGAGTATGCAGACTGTGGTTTGTGAATCTGCTTAGACGGTAGACTTCACCTGTTGCAACCATACACAGGCTACATCTACACATATAAAAATAATCCTTTTTTTAAAAAAAAAGTTTAAATATATATATGGAATTTGCCATTAGCTCAGCAGCGTCATCTAGTGCCACATCTGTATAATGCACTTAAAACACACATAAAATATTATATCTGCAGCTGTATAGCTGAGTCCACAGATAAGTAAAGGTAAAGTTAGGTTGAGTCGTGGACGACTCTGGGGTTGTGGCACTCATCTCGCTTTACTGGCTGAGGGAGCCGGCGTACAGCTTCCAGGTCATGTGGCCAGCATGACTAAGCCGCTTCTGGCGAACCAGAGCAGCGCACGGAAACGCTGTTTACCTTCCCGCTAGAGTGGTACCTGTTTATCTACTTGCACTTTGACGTGCTTTCGAACTGGTAGGTTGGTGGGAGCAGGGACCGAGCAACAGAAGCTCACCCCATTGCGGGGATTTGAACCGCCGACCTTCTGATCGGCAAGCCCTGGGCTCTGTGGTTTAACCCACAGCGCCACTACAGATAAGTAGGTGCTTGTAAAAGTAAAAAACAACAATGTACTAACAAGTATATAACTTGGATAGAAAAATTTCTAGTTCCAAGCTAGCCAACTAATCTAGAGAAGACAAAGGCAGCCTTGTTCCTTTGTTCTCAAAGGATAGATTGAATGTGACAGCTCATATTTATATCCCAAGAGAGAAGGGGGGGGGAGTTGTAAACAGGATGCAAGTTAAGATGCATCAGTCTAAAGGATAGGGAGATCAGCACAGAGGCCAAAGGTACAAAGATAGTCTCAGAATCTGGAGCTCCCTTGCTCTATCTGTTTTATCCCTATGCAGACCCCTTTCTGCAGTGCCTCCTTTTTTGGTATTTAATTGATCAGTGACACCTGAAAGGCCCATCTCATCCAAACTCAGTTTTCATATACTGTTTTCTTCTAGGTTCCGGGTCATCATGACTACGCTAATAAACATTGTACCTACCATGCTGACCTTTGGTGGACTGGCTCTGGTGAGCATCACCTCCTCTTTTTTTAATTCCTCCTCATCCTGCTCATTTTCATAAATCTGCAGGGGCCAGTGTGGTGTAGTGGTTAAGAGCGGTAGACTCGTTATCTGGGGAACCGGGTTCGCGTCTCCGCTCCTCCACATGCAGCTGCTGGGTGACCTTGGGCTAGTCACACTTCTCTGAAGTCTCTCAGCCCCACTCACCTCACAGAGTGTTTGTTGTGGGGGAGGAAGGGAAAGGAGAATGGTGGCCGCTTTGAGACTCCTTCAGGTAAAGTGGGATATCACATCCAAACTCTTCTTCTTCTTTGGTGTGCACACAGGACAGGATTCAACCAAGCTGGTGTGTGTGTAATGAGGTACGTTTGTGCAGTGGGACTGTCCTCCCCACTTCTCAAACTCAAAATGTGTACAGCCTCAGTCATATCTAGAAATCACTCCCAAAGGCATTATACATTCCCAGGACTTATTTTCCAAGAGAAGTGTCCAAATAACTTTTTCTGATCAGTATATCTACTAATTCCTGGCCCACTTACTGCATGTTTAATGGGAGACTTTCCGACAGGGCTGGCCCACCCATGAGACAAGGTGAGGTGACCGCCTCAGAAGACCGGATCCACTGGGGCAACTTTGACAGCCCCCAGCTTACTGTGCTGCCTCTACAGCAGCCTCTTGGCAAATAGGAGGCACTGCAGGTCCCATTCCTAGGGAGGAAATGGCAGGCGCTTCTGGGTTCTGCACCCACCAAGCATGATTGAGTGGGCCCCTTCCCCCCCCCTCCTCCAGCCCAACAGCCTTTGATTCCAACTTCAACCATTGGGTAATGTTGATTTGATTTCCCTTCCCTTGTTCCCAATGTAAATCTTCACTCCCCCTGCGTTGTTCACTGACAAGTAGATACCCTCATTTTCCCCATTAGGTGGTGTATTATGTATTTTCCATCATCGGAATGGAAATCTTCCACGGGAAAGTCCAGTTCTTCGCTGGAAACAGCACCGTGCAACATGCCCTCTACTGCGGAAACCCCGCTCTGAAAGACACCACCTTTGCTCGGGCCAAATATTGCAAGAATAACTTCAATGACATTGCGTCGTCTTTCATCGTCCTAATGGAATTAACTGTCGTCAACCAATGGCATGATATCCTTTGTAAAGCAGCATGGTTTTTGTTATGTTTTTAAACGCTTTGGAAGGGAGTAAAAAAGCCACCAAGGACTTCCTATCCTTTGGCAAAGCTGCACACTCCAGATCTCAGTGTGCCATAAGCCCTACTGTTGGGCAACAGTGACCTGTCCCTGGTGTTGAAACTGGAGCCAGTTGCTAGTCCAGGTGGCTCAGGTATGCAGAATAGGAATTGGGATGGGGGGGGACCATCCTGTCCTCCTCGGGCAGTGAAACGTTTTGGGCTAGCCCTGATTACAGAGAGTCATTTCCAGAACAAATGCATATATGCAAAAGTCCATGTTAAATCTCCTTTAAAGCAATAGGAGTAAAAATATACTCCTATTAATAGTGATTTTTTAAAAAAGGTTTGTAGTCAGTGCTGTGCAAGAGGCTTTCCCTTTTGCCCCAGGACTTCCCCTTCCATTCACATTCCAAATCTGATCCAGTGGATCCCCCCGGACCTCTGGGGCTGATTTTGAGGGTTGTAAAGGAGAGGAAGTGCAGGAGAGAGCTCTATTGTATCAGCAGAAGCCCCACTTCCCGAGTGCAACACCAGCAACTGGATACAACCCTAAATGTTAATCACCATTGGGAAAAGTTCAGTGATCAATGGCAAACTTCTAACAACTATTTCTGCAGCTTCTCTTATGTCACGGACATAATGGTCATAGTACTTGCACCTGGTCAGGCTACACACATCTTTGGTTAATCGGATGTTAACTTCCTAGGACACAATTTTTGTTTCTTGGTCCAAAGAAAAGGAGGAGGGGGGATCAGCTAGATAAACGTATGTACGGGTTTCCAAATGGTGGTGTGTGTTTTTGGGTTTTGGAGGGTTGGTTTTTTTTGCAAGGAGGAGCTATTCTGTTCCTATGAAGCTGCTTTCGAAATCATGAGGCAGGCCTTCTGCAGAAGCCTACTATATAGCATAGAGCAGTGTTTCCCAACCTTGGGCCTCCAGCTGTTTTCAGACTACAATTCCCATCATCCCTGACCACTGCTCTTGCTAGCTAGGGATGATGGGAGTTGTAGTCCAAAAACAGCTGGAGGCCCAAGGTTGGGAAACACTGGCATAGAGGAATGCTTTTGCAGAAAGATTTCTGAAAGGGGGGAGAATAATGAGAGGCACTGGTGTAAACAGACATGGGGGGGCACTTTAGATCCATGCCATCAGTGAATGTTGCTAGAGAATGCAGTTAGACAAGTTCAAATGGCTAAAAGCCTGGGGGACAGGGTGAATTATGGAATTTGCCCCCATGAGAGACGTAGACGGCCACTGACTTGGATGGCTTTAAAAGAAGAATAAGCAAAAGCTGTGTTCTACCTCCACAGCTGGAGGCAGTACGCCTCTGAATGCTCACTGCTGGGAATCGCAGGTGGGGAAAAGAACCCAGGTCCTGCTTCCAGGCTTCCCATAGTCATCTGGCTGGGCCACTCTGAGAACAGGACACTGGGGAAGAATGGCCATTGGTCATTCCTAACTGGAGCCTAACTTGACAGATGGGCGAAGTTAGTAAGCATGCACATGGCAAACTTCCTTTTGTAGTCCTTAACTTTCTACTGCTTGCCAGTGGATTTGCCCTCGTGACTCACGAGGCAGCAAAGCTGTACTTCATCACCTTTCATATCGTCGTGGTCATTATGATCATTAAGTAAGTCCAGTGTGTTCCTGCGCCTCCTTCCTGGGGATAGAGGTGGGGGCATTGGGTTGTATTCCACCGGAGTCCGGTTCCAAGTAGGACCAGTGAAGCAAATGAACATCAGTTACCGTATTTTTCGCTCCATAGGGCGCACCGGACCATAGGGCGCACATCGTTTTTAGAGGAGGAAACAAGAAAAATTTTTTTTTTCTGGTTTTCTTCCTCTAAAAGCCCTGTTTTTTTGAGGATCAGTTAAAAGTTTTGCAGTTTTTTTTTGCAAAGGAAAAAGCCCTGATTTTTTGAGGATCAGCTAAAAGTTTTGCAGCTTTTTTTTTGCAAAGGGGGAAAAGCAAAGAGGAAAAGCTGTTTTTATGGGGTTCAACTCACATTTCTGCAGCTACTAAAGGAAAGGGAGCCTTTTCTACAGTTTCCAGACAGATAATCTAATCAGCCAGTCACATGTAGCTGGGGAAACAGAAAACCTCCCTCTGCAGCACATTCAACAAAGGAGGGTGGGGCTGAAAGGGAGCCTCTTATCTTTCTCCCGATCTCTTGCTGATCAGCTGCTGAGCAGGGTCCTTTCAACACCCCCTTTTATTTGTAAAATAAAAAGCATGATCCTCTTTTGGCCCCTGGGCAATTCAGCTCCAGGGACCACCATTCGCTCCATAAGATGCACAGATATTTCCCCTTTTTAGGAGGAAAAAAGTGTGTCTTATGGAGCGAAAAATACAATAGTCCTAGCAAGAGTAGAACCACTGATGCTAATGGACATGACAAGCGTGATATCACTCATTCTGCTTATATTTAATGTTCCAAATGTGTGTGCGTTTGCAAGCAGAGTAACAATGATGCTCTGAAAATCCAGTGGGATTAAGATACAGCATAAACACCTGTCCTTTTCTGTTCTAGGTTAAGCTGGGTTTTGTGTGTTCATAGTGATGGGCTGCTTTGGGGGGAAAGTGGGGTATGAATTTAATAAATAAAATAATTAAAATAGGAAGGGCAGGCAAAAGTCTATGGTGTGTTGATCACACACTTCAGTGCCAACTGCCATATGGATGGATGAGGTAGAGGGGGAGAAATGATTGTTTTTGAGGTGCATTGTTTCCATGTGTCAACTTTTGATTTTTAGCATCTTTATAGCATTTATTCTGGAAGCTTTCTTTGTGGAGTATTCCCTTGAAAAGAGCGAAGTGGAAACTGCCATCGAGAAGAAAATCCAAGAACTTGGTGTGGGCATTCAGGAGTAAGTTAACCAAGGACAGAATAACATCTCCCTTCCGGTTCCATGTACATGGCCCAGTGAATGATGGCTGAGGGATGCTTGATTTGTATGGACTTGAGCAGCTGCCACCTGCAAAAACTGATGCTTCAGTTATAACCAGTGCTGTCAAGTATCCCGTTTTCCCCAGGATTCTCCCTTATTTTAAGCAGTTTCCCACTGCTCAGCCCTCAAAGCAAGTGGGAGCCGTTTCCCGTGCTTACAGGGGGGTGTATTCCTCCCCCTGCATCAGCCCCTATCCGTTGCCGCCAAGCCCCTCAGCCGGCAAATAGGGTTAGCTGTCTGGCGGAACCTGGCTGCCTTTGAGCAGCTGCTGCTTCCTGTCCTGTTTTGATGGGATCAGACAAGAAGACGATGGGGCTCCATTGCGCGGAGCACATGGCTGCCCTCCTCTTTGCTCCACTCCGAGCCCGAGGCCGCTTGGAGCTTACTTTGCTGCTCCGCCCACTTTTGCTTCTGGCTCCGCCCACCACTGACATGTGACTGTCCCCGGGATAGGTGAGACTGCTGATCCCTTATTTTCAAATCCGAAACTTGACAGCTATGGTTATAACTTCTGTGGCCATTTGGTTGAATGTATTTACAATGGATCCACTTTCCCATCAATGGTGGTCCAGATGTTGGACTACAACACCCATTGGCCTGGCTGGCAGAGGCTGACAGGAGTAGTAGTCACACAAAGTCTAGAAAGCACCCTTAGATGCCCCCCTGTTGAACTGCAATTTTTAATAACTTTTGCTTCTAACTGCTGTCATGGTTTGGTCATGTAAACTGATTCTTTACGGTTTTAAGAATTGGCACAACCTGTCAACTTATTATATATAGAGAGAGAATGAATGAATGAGTAGGGTAGAAGAGCTTAAAAATGCCAATATATTTCACATCTGGCACCCAATGTGCCCCTTTGGTTTTGTGCTTAGTTTGTTTCTACTACATTATGAAAAGTCTCAATACAATTTATTTTTAAAAAATGAAACAAGGAGGTGCAGGGCACCTGGCTGCTCTAGACCCCAGATCTACTTTAAACATTTACCTGAGAATAAGCCCCACTGAATTCATTAGGACTTTATTGTGTTTAGCCCTGCTGAGGATTCCTTGTCGTTTTTTTCAAGAAAATCACATTCCCAGTAAAAAGCTATGCACCTAAGAGGAAAAGCATGATCTGCAGCCCTGTAGGGAATGTACAGGTATTGTACTTAATAGTTTTTGGTGGTGGTTTTTTTTTTTTTTTTTAAGGGATGAACTACTAGAAGGTCAACTGATAGACAATATGGAAACCAGTGAAAATGACCTTGGAGGTGATGAGGCAGCAGCAACGAAGAAGAAACCGAAAGGACTGATGTTTAAAGTTGCTTCCAAAAGTGAGTGTGTTAATGTTTAGCATTGAACTTGAGTGTATTTTCCAAGACATGAGTGCGTTAACACATTGATAAAACTGAAGTCCCACAGACCCAAGGGTCAGACTAGACTGCTGAGATAAGTCAAAGTGGATTTGTCGTGTGCATTTGTACTGTGCTTTGAGCTTCTCTATCACTGGAAATTAACATTGTTCAGCTTTTTGTCCCCAGGATACAGGACTGTTGATGCTTTACTTCAACGCATGTTTGAAGCAGAGATACCTCCGGAAGAAGAAGGCCCTTCACTGGAGCAGATCTTAAACCTTTCACCGGATGACACTTACCTGAAGAACCCCACCTTCAACAGTGCTGTATAACTGGAAGCTGCTTTTCAGGTGGCTCACTAGCTGCCACCTTTAGAGCTACCACATGCAGATAAGAGGTCCTGATGCTCTGCTCTCTAATCCCTCCCTCCAATTAACAGAGCATCCCACAGTGCTATTTTTTTAAAGTGTATAAAATCATGAAAATTGCAGTATTTTTTATAAAGGGAAAAAAAGCACATTGAATGTGTCTAAAATACTTGACTCTCTCCAAAGATACTTAGCATGCTATCTAAATACATAGTACTAAAACCTGTATAAAATGTCCACTATTTACCTCTGTAACCTGTTTTGATACAGTAATGCTTTTCCTTGGGTGCATTATCAACCAATGTGGGGTAAACCAATAAAAAGTTATAAAGAGAAGACTGTTTCTATCTCTCCTCTTTTCCCTGCCTGTTATCCTGATGAATGTTTAAAGCAGGGAGAAAGGAAACAAATGGATTTTGTCTTGTGGCCTGGTTTAAACATGCTACATCTTTGTGCAAACTGATACCTAACAGGTAAGAGTGCTTAAAAGCGGCGATATCTGGGCCATGTTTGGCAAAGTTAATTATCGGAAGATATTAGCAGCCAAAATTCAAATGTCAGAGTTAACACCAGTTTGAAGGCTGGTTCATATGGGCGAGGCAGCTGCCTCTTAAGTCATGCAGAAGCAGAGCAGGCACAACCACTACCACCCTGCAGCTGGCAGTGTGTGACATAAGTCTTAAAGGCATGCTTTCCCCCTGGTTATGGGGGAAAGATTGCGCAGAAGCCATAAATGAGCCAGCAGTATGATGCAGCTGCTAAAAAAGCAAGTGCAATCATAGACTGTATTAATAGAAGCAGTGTTCACATCACATGAGAGGCAATACAGTGGTACCTTGGGTTACAGACGCTTCAGGTTACAGACTCTGCTAACCCAGAAATAGTACCTCTGGATAAGAACTTTGCTTCAGGATGAGACCAGAAATCGCGCTGCGAAGGCGCAGGAGGCCCCATTAGCTGTGGTACCCAGTGGTGGTACCCAGTGGTGTCAAGTATCACGGATTGGCTGGGATTCCCGTTTTTAAATGCGTTTCCCGCTGCTGCCCCGGATTACTCAAAAACCCAGATATTCCCGGGTTGTCAAAGGACTCCCTTCCTTCCCCGTCCGTTCTTTGCCTGCTGTCACAAAGAGAGACTAGCTGCAGACAGGCAGCAGCCAGAGGAGGGGGGAGGAGGAGGGGAAAGGAGGAGGAGAGACTGGGAATGAGTTGGAAGCAGACGCAGCCTCAGCACGCAGGTCTGCCCTGCCGGAGACAGACAGAGCGGGGAGGGGGCAAGATAAAAAGACCTCTCCTGCTCTGCATAAGGAAAGCGCCCCTTCCGGAGCCTCAGGGGCGAGATGTAGGGCTTGCAGGAAAGGTGAGTGTGGTGCTATCCTCTCTCCCTCCACCTCCTCTCCCCAAGGATTAAAAATAATGAATAAAACTTTTTGTGTGTGTACACAACAACACCACACACACACACACACACACACACACACACACAAAACCCTGGCCTTTCTTGCCGACTCACAGTCTGCACAGCTAAATTAAGGAAGATCTCACTTTCCTTTCCTCTTAATGCAAGTTTATTTCCTGACGAGGACAAAGGGGCATTTAAAAGGGCAAAGGAGAGGGGGTGTCTTTCAATATGTCCCCCTCCCTACTGGTTTTTCCCAACCACTGGCATGCTTAGATTTATTTATTTATTTAATGCATTGTTTTGGCGGGGGGAGGGAGCGTGGGAAGAGAGGATTCCAAGCTAGTAAATATAATAATAATAATAATAATAATAATAATAATAATAATAATAATCAACCAGAAAGCAAACTCTGCTGGAACAGCGGTGATGTGTGACAACAAAGGGAGGTGGGTTGGATATCCTGTTAAGTCTTCCCCCCTTTTTAAATCAGGTGAAGAAAATTGTCTGTTTTTCCACATACGCACGGCCAGAAAGTGTCAGGATAGGGACCCCCAAGCTGATGCCCCAAACCTCGGAATCAAACCTGTTGCATGTACCGAACAAAGACCTCAGTTCTCATGTACATGGAGTATTGAAGATAAAGAGGGAGAAGATGTTTTAAAATTGCTCCCTCTCTCTCTCTCTGTTTTGTTCACACTCAGAGAGAGAAAAATCACAGCACTTTGAAACTCCCGGTGGTGCTTTCCCTTCCAATTTCTTATTTATGGGACTTTTTGCCTGGCATGGCTAAGATTTATCCCTCCAGCCCCCCACAACCGAAATAATAATAATAATCAATTCTCTTATTCCCTTTTTAAAAGTGGAAATTCCCTTACCGCGAATAGGATTCCTCGTAAGAAAAGGGAAAAGCTGACAGCTATGGGCTGGTATTAGCCTTTTTTCTCCTTCCCAAGCTGGACAACGCAGTGTCCCACGTTTGCTTCTGGCTCCGCCCACCACTGCCATGTGACTGTCATAGGTGAGGCTGCTGATCCCTTATTTTCAAATCCGAAAGTTGACAGCTATGGTGGTACCTCAGGTTAAGAACAGTTTCAGGTTAAGAATGGACCTCCAGAATGAATTAAGTTCTTAACCCGAGGCACCACTGTAGTTCCACTATTCTATACAGCTCAGGTTGGATGGCCATAGATTCCTGTCTTGAAGGTTGGACTAAACGACCTTCAGGGTCCTTTTGAATTCCAGAATATGTTGCATGATGCAGGGGAACAGATGGTACCCTCTGTTCCAACACAGAGTACTTCATGCCAACTGCATTAACTAACTGAGCCATACTCATGCTCCTGCTGCTAATTTATTAAAGAACATTTTGTTGTTGATCTTAATGTTTTTAGCAACATGCTCCTGCTAAAGTTTCTGTATATATTTGGAAGAGGCTTCTATATTTTGAAGATGCCTTCTTGCCTCCAATAGCTTAGACTGTTTGTTAACCAAACCAGCATCCTCTTGGCCTTGCTGCTCCCTTCCTGATCTGTGGTATACACCCTAGCTGAGCTTCTAATATTGTGCTTTGCAACAACTCCCAACTTCCTTTTGAAAATTTCTCCCTTATTTGGGGGCAGTTTGTCTTTTGAAGACAAATGCAACCATGTTAAGATTTTCTTAGCTATCGGCCATTTACATATCTTGAATTTGATAGCACTGTGGTCACTGTTCCCAAGTGCGCAAACAACAGGTTCAGGGTCTCTGCTCAGTTCCCATGTGAGGGTAGTTGAAGTCACTCATTACTACCCTTCCTCTTTCAGATGCTTCCCTGATCCCCTTCCCCATCTCAAGAGTATATTTGGATGGTAAAATGTAAAGGTGAAGGAGCCCTGGACGATTCAGTCCAGTCAAAGGCGACTACAGGGTGTGGCGCTCATCTCGCTTTCAGGCTGAGGGAGCCGGCGTTTGTCCAGACAGCTTTCTGGGTCATGTGGCCAGCATGACTAAATCACTTCTGGCACAATGGGACACCGTGATGGAAACCAGAGCACACGGAAACACCATTTACCTTCCTGCCGCAGCGGTATCTACTTGCACTGGTATATGCTTTCAAATTGCTAGGTTGGCAGAAGCTGGGACAGAGCAACGGGAGCTCACCCCATCGCGGGGATTCAAACTGCTGACCTTCCGATCGGCAAGCACAAGAGGTTCAATGGTTTAGAGCACAGTGCCGCCCACGTTCCTTTATTTGGATGTAGGGGACAGGAAGAGGAAGTCTGTTCTTGTAAGATTGGATGTTACCATAGTAAACAGTTCAGAGCCTGAAAAACTCATTCTAAAACATGGCAGTTAAAATCTCTGCTCTACATAAAATAGACCCCTTCTATAAACACCCTCATCTTAGCTGTTACAGTGCTGGATCTTTCTCCCCAAGCCTTTATAATACATTCTTCTGCATCCAGTCATCATAGTACCCTGGGGTCCCATTCTCAATCCTATTAGGACCCTGGGGTCCTATTCTCTTAGCTACCTAGTTTCCAAGATGCTACACTTGTTTCCTAGGCACTGTTAAATTTATTATATTCATAGTTACAATAAGGTGGGGAGCATTTTCTATTAAGGCGTGTTTGTGGGCCTTGGAGTCCCAAGATTCACTTTCGTGAACGTTTGTTTTCCACGAGCAACACTGCAAGCCTTTTACGGAGCATTGTTACTTTACTGGCACAAGTGCTCAGAAATACGTCTCTCAGTCTTGCCTGCAGTGCTCCCAACGAAGGAATGTGGTTGCAGTCTTGTACATTCAGCAAGGTGAAGAAGAAATCAGTCCAGAGTTCTGCATTAGGGATCCTGGAAGATTAAGAACAAGGTTAAAGACTCTACAGGCATCATTAAAAATGCCCACTGCAAATCTGCTGCGTCCTAATATACAAGCTCAAACTTTCTCATGACACGAGACCAATGTTGGTCTCCCTTAACCAAGAAAAGTCTTATTAGTTACTGGGTAAGATTTCACCCATTTAACACACAGCCAGGATACTACCCAACACAAGTGCAAAAGAGTAAAAGTAAAATGCTTCTTTCAAACCTAATTTCAGTCGGGAGGGGAAACACCACTGTGCAGGCAAGTGTGCCAATAGGCAACCTCTGATTTAGGAAGCTGGAGAACATGTGTTTTATGCCAGCATACCTTTAAAGTCTAGGAGGCAAGGGTCTTTGACATCACTGGTTGTTGCTTAACTGCAGTCTTCTTTATTTAGATATTTATAGGCTGCCTTGCTGACTATACCCCCACACAGGGTAAAGTAACAACAACAAAATGTAAGACAACATAATAAACAGAGCAGCAGCCAAAAGCGGATCACTAAATATTTATATATTTATGGACCTGCAACAGAATGTTGCCATGTATCCCCGCTTCGAAACATGCTCTCCTCCTGGATATTCAATCCCTGAACTGCTTTTCTGCAATTCTTGGAGACCAACTCTACAGCAGTATGCCTTTAGCTAACCTTACTAAATAGTGCTCAATATATAAATGGTATTCAAATCACTGGTGTGCCTTGAAATCTTATTGAGGGTTCCTCAATTAAAGCATCAGTATAATGGCAAACAAGCAGCTTGTCCCCCACCGTTCCAGTGATATCAAAGACTCTTGCCTCATAAATGGCTGGTGAGCCTTAGGTGTTTACGAGGCAGTGTGCTTAGTTGCCGTGGGTCGATGATGATGTCCAAAAGAAGTCAATGCCCAACATGAACCAAGTACAATTCCTAGAACCCCCCCCCCCCCGACTGCACAGGAATATGTAGCAGGTGCAAAGACATGTTACGCATTACCCCAAAGGCAAACATTTTGGAAAAAGACTGTTCTTGACCAACCTCCTAAAGACAGCATCAGGTTTCCAGACTCCATCCTCATGTTTCACTTTCATGTATGTACCAAACAGCATGCAGTAGACTGTTGCAGCAATACCAAAGTAATCAGTCTAAAAAATAAGGACATGTTTGTAGAAAGCTACACAGGAAGGAAAAATAATATATTCCTCAAAAGTTTCTGGTGATCCTCAACTAGCCCGTGCTTCTGAACTGCTGTATGTAGTTTTCTTACAATTTGGTGTGGTGTCCCCCCCCCCCCCAGATCTCACCCTTCTGCCACTGAGCTTTGGGTGGCACAGAAATTTCCTCCCCCACCTCAATTTTATTTTCACAACAGTTCTGTGAGGTAGGGTTAGGCTGAGAGTTGGTGACTGGCCAAGGTCAACCAGTGAGATTCATGCCTAGACAGGAATTTGAACTCAGGTCTCTAGTGCTAATCCAGCATTCTAACCAGCACACTGATATTTTTTAGTACTTCCGCGTACCACCAGCCTTCCAAAAGCAGTGAGCCGCAAGTCCTGATTGAAATGAAGACCCAATGGCTACCAATAGACTTTTAATTTGTGCAGCATCTGTCACCAATGTTGCTGCTTTATACCTAGTCAAAAATTTTGGTCACTGAGTTTAGTGCTGTCTACACTGCTCTCCCAGGCTTTCAGACGGGAGATATTCCTTGCCTTGTGATGCCAGAGATTGAACCTGGAAGCAGATGTTCTACCCCTGAGATATATGTCCCAGACTGCATATACAAAGACAAAAACCATGCATTTGCCGCATACCTGGTAATTCCATGGCTTGTTTGTCACCATCTCAATACATTGAAATCCAGACGTTTTGCATTTTCCTGTGAATACAGTTCCTTCAGGGAACAGGCTCATGTCTATGCTTCGGCCAAAGTCAATCATAGTCAAGCCATGAGACACGCTATCCACATCGCAGGTGTCGTCGTCGAAAAACCTTTTGCGATTCAAAGAAATTGAACCATTATTTCCAATACAGCAAGGCAGGTTATTTTGATTTATTTTTTTTTAAAAAAGGTAAAACAACTCACAAGCGAAATACTTGCCTTTCACTGAAAATAAAGTTGTCGGGTTTAATGTCGCCATGAATTATCCCACAGCTGTGAAGCTCTTCGACCATGCGCAAAATGTGTATGGTGTAGTAGATAACAAGCCCTTGGGGCATCACCTTCTCCACCAGCTTTTTGTATATGTTTATGGTGTTCTGAAGTTGAGAGAGTTGGGGGTGGGGAAGAGAAGATGCTTAAGAATGAGCCTAGCTATGAGTGGACAAATTAAGGCATAAGGCTGTAATCCTACATATGCTGAACTAAGGAGCATGTTTCAATGAACATTTGTGTAAATATGCATACAACTAGGCTACAAGAGTACAATAGAAGCTGTACATGAACATGCTAGACCAGAGATAGGAAACCAAATATGACCCTCTGCACCTCTCTATCGGGCCCTTGGGACTCTTCCCTGGGACACACCCTTCACTGGCCCTGCTTTGTGCCCTTCCTTAAGTGTTTTTGCCTGGCTAGACTATGCCCTTGATCTCTGATAAGGATTCTTGCTTGCCTGGATGGAGGACAGAGTGGGGTACACAAGTGTGTGCAGAAGCTAGCCTACTGTACAATGGCGAGTTTCACATTTACTGCTCCGCCCACTTCTGCCTTTGACCCTGCCCACTACTGCCATGTGATCTCCAGAAGCTTTCCCAGAACAGTATATGTGACCCACAGGCTGGAAAAAGTCCCCTATCCCCAATTTGGACCAAAACCACGCACAGTAAAGCTAACATTCATTGATACCCAGACCGCACTCACTAGCAAAGTCCCGTAACTGTAAAGCTCGCCAACTAAAATGCTTCCATTGTGGAAAAAGTGAGCAGAATAGAACTGGATGAAAAGATGGCGCAAGCTCGGTTTAAGCCTTTCTGTTAGCTGAGCTACTATGTAGAATTCCCAGGGGCTTGCTGGATTCTGCACCTGCAAATAAATGCACAAACACTTTTAGGGTAATTATTATTACCGTATTGGCCTAAATAGAAGCCTCACTTTTTTTTTCCAAATTCCGACCATGAAAAGTTAAAGTGCAGCTTAAATTCGCGACCTTACAAAAATTGGCTTTTATGATATCACTGCTGAAACAGACGTACAGTAAAACGGAACAGGTGTGAGTGCGAAATTTTAAGGGAGCGGCTTATATTCGTGTATTGTCTTTCCCCCCCATGAATTTTAAAGGTGCGGCTTATATTCGGGCCAATACGGTATTATTGAATTTGTTAGTCGCTTTCTCTTGCCCAGGGCAAGTTCATTTTCTGCAGCGAATGGAGGAGACCCAAAGAAGGCTTGCTCCTCCCACTCATCTATAGATCTCCTCCTCCACTGAAGGAAAAGAGAACATTGGACAAACCACATTGAGTTCATTTTCAGCAGGGTAGGGGTAGAGGACATTCATGGGAGGGTGGGAGGAGCAACATGCAGGAAAAACCCACCACCACTGCAGGAGAAAGTGACTTCATGAATCCATGTTAGGTACTTGCCTGAATGGTGGGGGTTGGGGAAGGGATTGGAGAAGGGCAGGGTGGACACCATTATTACTAAAATAAAAATTATTGCAAATCGCACTACAGATAGGACCTTCTGCCAAAAGGTGCAATGGCCACAGGACAGAAGTGTCTCTTGTATCATGGATCAACCCATATGTGTGAAACATACAGAGCAAGTGGCAACCCAACACTCCCTTATCCCAGTATAGTTCCTAGTCTTAACCTTTAAACTCTTTATAAGCTTAAGTAAATGAAGACAGAATAATAATAGTAATAATAATAATAATAATAATAATAATAATAATAATATACTCCACCCATCTGGCTGGGTTTCCCCAGCCACTCTGGGCAGCTTCCAACAGAACATTAAAATGCAATAATCTATTAAACATTAAAAGCTTCCCTAAACAGGGCTGCCTTCAGATGTCTTCTAAAAGTCTGGTGGTTGTTTTTCTCTTTGACATCTGGTAGGAGGGTGTTCCACAGGGCGGGTGCCACTACTGAGAAGGCCCTCTGCCTGGTTCCCTGTAACTTGGCTTCTCACAGTGAGGGAACCGCCAGAAGGCCCTTGTCACTGGACTTCAGTGTCCGGGCAGGACTATGTGGGTGGAAACACTCCTTCAGGTATACTGGACCAAGGCCGTTTAGGGCTTTAAAGGTCAGCACCAACACTTTGAATTGTGCTCGGAAATGTACTGGGAGCCAATGTAGGTCTTTCAAGATCGGTGTTATGTGGTCTCGGTGGCCGCTCCCAGTCACCAGTCTAGCTGCCACATTCTGGATTAGCTGTAGTTTCCAGGTCACCTTCAAAGGTAGCCCCACATAGAGCGCATTGCAGTAGTCCAAGCGGGAGATAACCAGAGCATGCACCACTCTGGTGAGACAGTCTGCGGGCAGGTAGGGTCTCAGCCTGCGTACCAGATGGAGCTTGTAGACAACTGCCCTGGATACAGAATTAACCTGTGCCTCCATGGACAGCTGTGAGTCCAAAATGACTCCCAGGCTGCGCATCTGGTCCTTCAGGGGCACAGTTACCCCATTCAGGACCAGGGAGTCCTCCACACCTGCCTGCCTCCTGTCCCCCCAAAACAGTACTTCTGTCTTGTCAGGATTCAGCCTCAATCTGTTAGCCGCCATCCATCCTCCAACCGCCTCCAAACACTCACACATGACCTTCACCGCTTTCACTGTTTCTGTTTTAAAAGAGAGGTAGCGCATCCACATCTGACCTTCAAACAACAGCACTACGAGGTGGCATTTGTTTTTAGATAAGCCACTGAAGCCCAAAGCCCACTTACTTTCAGTATGACTTTCCGATTATTTTTCGTGTTGTCCATATCAAGGACAGAAGCTTGATAGACGCGTGCAAAAGCGCCTTCTCCCAGTAAGCAGTCAACATGAAAGGATGCGGTTGCTAAGCAAGTGGCAAGGAGAAAGAAGAGGAGGAAATGTAGAAAAGGAATTAGAATATAGCAAAAACGACCCATTTCAAACACAGTGGTACCTCCTCCAGGAATTCTATGGAACAAAGGTCCCAGAGACTGGTATGAAGGTGCATGAAACAGGTCAAGTAGGCCTGCGTGTGGACAGGGAACCATATGGAAACCTAGGTATGTACATTGTCTTGAGTCTCATTCTACTCATTCCTCTGACTTCAGAGATTGATGCAGGAACTGCCTACACATTTTCAAGCATGCATTGCAGCTGCTATAAGAGCTAGCTACTTCTTTTACTAAAAAAAAAAAATAAGCAACTCCATGAAAGCTTAATATTTCAGGATGATGAATTCCTGTACATCTGAAGACCCCTGATTTAGTATTATGCAAGGCAGACAGTGATGCACAATAGGGCTGGCTCTGCAAAAACATTTGCTTTGGAGTAAAAAAAAGCCCAAGACTTCATTGTTCTTGCAAAACACAAACTTTCTGTCTGGCATCCTCCAGTGAATGCAAACTGACTACTGCTTGCAGACCTCTATCCACATGACACAGTTTAAACTGACTTATGCGGGGGGGACACCAAATATAGTATGCAGGTCTTACCCAATCTGAGTTCAGCCTTCGGTTTGAGAACTGGAAGACTTGATTCCCATCCAAAAGTATTTGAGTAGGCACTGATTGGCTTGGGCAGCCCAAGCAAAAGCTGATGAATTAAGCTGTCGCTCCAAGGGTCTTCCACTACTTCACAAGAAAAAAAGATTCTGGTGAAGTCATTTAAATCAGGGAAATAACAAGATTTTCTCATTGACAGGCATCATCAACATTTGAAAAGACAAGCCTAAATGACAGAGACCAAAAGAAAAGGCATAGAGATTCAGCCAAAGTACTGGGATGAAACACTGAGCACTTGGGATACACATTTATTCCCTATAATTCAGAACATCACCATTTATTTGTTTGTTTGAACATTTTCTACCCTGTCTTTTCTCTCTTAAAAAACGGGCACAAGGCAACTAAGGAATCCAGTGAGCTGCAAGCTGGTGTAGTATACTGCTGAATCTTGCATTCTCTGGTGCAACTGGGAAAACTAACACAATCCCACCCAGGTTTGGACGTAACCGGTGTAAACCAAGCTTAACTGGCATTTTCTGGTTAGATGCAGAATGGCCAGCAACAATATAAAATTAAGTGCTTATAGTTAGGCAATTTTCCCTAGGAAGACCATTTTTTACAGCCCTGTATTCTTAGACATATTCTTCCTGGGACAGCAAATTTACCTTTACCCTGAGTCAGTTGACAGGCAGACAGTGGAATAGTGTGGAATGGCGTAGAGGCAAGTTGCGCAGCGCAAGCAAAATCTCCTGTGTTGCCTGGGGTAGGAGCCAAGGTGTTGTTGCAGAAATTAGCCCACACGGTGCAGTCATCCTTCAGGCTCTCCGTTGGTGGACTTACCTCCTAAAGACAGCAACACACAAGCTACATCCACCTTTCCATTCAAAGAAGAATTTCACATCCCAAAAGTTAGGGATATATAAAGGAAACCACCACCCCCCCCCATTTTATTTTGTTTGGCAATAGCAAAAGTTTTACAAGCATCATCTCCCCTTATGCAGGCTAGGCGCACATAAGGAGTTTGTGAGGCCATGTGCACATAAACAAATACATTCAGATGTAACACCAAACCAGTTTGAAATCGGGAGAGGAACAATCAACTCTTGCAACAATTGCATGCCCTCACAAAGTGAACATAGCTGGGTGGCCTGTTATATCACTCACCAGGGCTTTCATTTATTTTATTTAAAATTTATTTTATTTGCCCCAGCCACTCTGGGCAGCTTCCAACATAGTCTTAAAAACACACCTGTGCATCAAATATTAAAAACTTCCCAATGCAGGGCTGCCTTCAGATGTCTTCTAAAACTCAGATAGTTGTTTATCTTCTTGACATCTGACGGAAGGGTATTCCCACAGAGTGGCTCCATATAACTTCACTTCTCACAGTGGGGGAACCGCCAGAAGGCCCTCAGAGCTGGACGTCAGCATCTGAGCCAAGGCTGTTTAGGACTACAACTCCCATCAGCCCAGGCTACCATGGCCAACCATCAGGGATAATGAGAGTTGCAGTCCAACAGCATCTGCAGGGCTATCGGCTCACCATCGTTGGGTTGATCCTCTCCTAAGACAATACCTACTAAGACACATGAGTGCCACATCCAAACACTTTCTTTAAAATGTTTTGATTTTCCTCATATGCAAATTTAAGCAGTTATACATAAATCAACTAAAACTCTACGATCAATCGACAATGGTCATCTGACAACCCAAGTTCTTTCTTGATTAAGGTTTTTATTTAGTTTTTTTTCCTTTGTTTAAAAGAAACAACAAAAGACAAGAACAAAAAAGGTTGACACAGAGTGGGTGTGAGGGACAGGTTGAGAGGGGTCAGCACAGGTTGTGGCAGTCCACTTTGTATCCTACACAGATCTGAAGCTTAATTTACAAACACCCAGTAGTAAGGAGGAAGCATGCCCCAGGGGCATGCTTAATTCCCATGAGGCTCTATGTAGGGTGTGAGGACTACTGGGAGTATTCTCTCAAAACACTTGAAAGAATCCTGCATTCTCGAAATCCTTGATATATGTCTCTGTTATAAATGCCATTCACTTACTGCTGATTTGGCAGCACAGCTGACTGTGGGACGTTCTCCAAAGACTTTGGATCCTGTCAACTTTGGGGGATGCATTGGAACACTGAAAGAAAAAGTTCAATTTTGGAGCAAATCTTTAGTGCAAAGCAATTCACACAGAGAATGAATGGCGGTCCAAAATGGCCATTGTTCTCGATAAGCCAGGTTTGTAAGTCACACAACTTCATTTTGTTGCCTTTTTAGTAAATATGAATCTGACATCCCCATTGCAGGTGACAAGGATATATGCTTATGTGTGCAGCTCAGAGACTTGCGCATGCTCTCACTTCCTCGCGTTCATTTAAGCCCCATCTGAAATGCCAGAGTAATGTACCTAGCCATTTGGCCTCAACCCTTTAGTCATGCCAACCAGATGGGATTTCAAAGAGATTTACTATGGGAAGTATCAACAAGATGCGAAAGAGAAGGGTTAATTCCTTCTGGCTCCTTTTATTTTTACCTACCCTGCTCTTCCTTCAGGAAAACTCAGAACCATTTATAGATAACTGCCAGGCAACCTTCTATCTAGGTAATGATCAGTCTGATCCTTACGTAGCTTTAGCAGTGTGGCAGCATCACAACCCTTTGGACCACTCCGAGATGCAATGGTAGCATCCGTAACATTGAAAGAAACAGTGGTGAGTCTTTCTGCCTGAACTGAGAGAAGCCCAAAGATGGCTGCAAGAGACTACCTTGAGATAACATAGTGCCATGGGCTCCTATACACAGGTGTTGCAAACAGTTCAACTCACTCTGCATTCTCGTCTTCAAAGATTGTAAAGGCAGGCGGTGCCGCAGGAGCACTGGGCTTAATGCTGGAAGCTGGGGAGGGGGAGATAAACAGATTTTGGCTTTTCTTAGTAGGAAGGGAGAGAAAAGGACGGTAAGACAACCCTCTGCACATTGATCTCTCAACCACTGTGGATAACATTACGAACTGAACAGTCTATTACAGTTTTACCCTGCCCTTCCTCCATGGAGCTCAAGCAGGACACTCCCAGAGTAGCTTACAAAGAAGAAAGGCCAGCCCTGCCAACAGGCATCAATTTACCAAATCAGGTATCAACTCTGAAGTAAAGAAATTGAGGGGGAAATCCCATTCTTTTCAGCGAGCATCTTTTCATTCGAAGGAACAGGTGAGGAAAAAGTTGGTTTTGAGAAACAACTTCCCAAAGAATTGCTTTGCACATTAATCCACTTTTAAATAGCATTTCCTTATCTACTTTCACTGTAAAGCCAGTATGAGGCATGTTTATTCCCAGAGGTTTGAGTTACCTTCAGGAATTAAACAAATGCAGGTTTTGCCCTTCAGCCATGTAGAAATACTACCCAATTTGACTTTTATGGTGGTTGGTTCTTTTTTTACGTACCACATCAACTAAACTCACACTGCAGCTTGACTAATATAAAGACTCTCATGTATCTCTTTATATCTAATCTCTGCCTCACCAGGGACTCATGTATATTGAAAACAAATGAGAAGTGGGGAGGAGAGGGAGAGTGAGAGCGAGAGACGTTATCAGGTCTTTGTCCCAGCAGCCTCTGTATCATAGCTGTCAACTTTTTCCTTTTTTTTAAGGGAAACTCCCTTATACCAAATAGGATTCCTCGCAAGAAAAGGGAAAAAGTTGACAGCTATGCTCTGTATCCTGAGGTTGCTTTTTGTACAAGGAAAGGGCCATAGCTCAGTGGGAGAGCATCTGCTTTGCATGCAGAAAGTCCCAGGTTCAATCCATCTCTTGGTAAGGCTACAAAAGTCCCCTGCCAGAAAACCTGGAAGGCTGCTACCTGTCAGTGTCGACAATACCAAGCCAGTTGAATCTATGGTCCAATTTGAAAAAAGGCAGCTTCATAGGTACAAAGACTAATCCAATTAAGTGTGCCCAGCACCCGCTGGATTCCATTTCAAAACTCTACAGAGTTTGGGACGTCCAACATCATACCCCAATTTTTCTCTCCCCCTCTTTAAAACACAAAACCCCTGAGAACTCAAAAATGTATTCACTATTTTGGTTGCTCAAAAAAATTTCCCTATTGTGACTGGTCCCCCACCCACCCACAAAGGAACAGCAGTAGATACCACGCCTGGCCAACAAGGTACTCGTTTAGCTTTATAACACTCAGGATTAGATATATACCAATAAAAAAATTATGCAACATGTGCCGGTTCATCTCCCCAACACCTATAGACATCTGTACCGTTATTTCTACAGTAGGCCTCAAACTCATCTTCACCTTCTGAAAGTATAGTAGTATCTTTGAAGGAAGATGCTTGGAAGACATCCATGATAAATCCTAGCAATGGAAGAAGAAAAATTAAAAACAGATGCCAGGTTAAAAAGACGCCAACCCCCCGATACATTTAGTCAAGAATATAGCTCATCGTGAGCAGCAAGAGGATTGCTACCTGCTTTCTGCACCAAAGAAATTATCTTAGCTCAGTAATTAGGACCATCCCTTTGCATTCACACAGTTCCAGCTTCTACCCTACTAAAGAGGCTTGCACATGTTAACTAGGATCAAGACCCTGGGCAAACTGACCCAAAGATGTGCCTCCAGAGAAGTGTTGTAAGAATTTAAAGGTCTTAGATATATAATAAATGTTCATAAATGTACCAAGCAAACACATACATAAATATTATAAATCACATGTCTGAAGCAGCACAGGAAGACAGTCCTGAAACCCTTTTAACTCCCAAACTGTCCAGATGTTTCTCTGCAAGAAGGGAGGAAATGGAAAAAACCTTCCCATTGTCTCAGGAATTAAGTAACTACCATCTCAAAGTAGTAGTAGTAGTAGTAGTAGTAGTAGTAGTAGTAGTAGTAGTAATAATAATAATAATAATTTATTTATACCCCGCCCATCTGGCTGGGTTTCCCCAGCCATTCTGGGCGGCTTCCAACAGAATATTAAAATGCAATAGTCTCTATGGCCAGACTACCAGAAAAGGCAATCAGATAAGGCATTATCAGGTAACCTGACAGACAGGAAAAACAACAATATTCAAATTTCTGTTGTAGACCGCCTTTTCTGTGATGTAGGTATGATGTTTGTGGGGGTGGGGTGGTCTTGGGCTACACCCCTTCTGTGATGTACGTATGATGTACATAGCTGTCAACCTTTCCCCTTTTTGCGGGAAATTCCCTTATTATAGCATTGGGAAACGGCAGGGAGGGTTGACAGCTATGGATGTATGGAGGGGTGGTCTTGAGCTCCAGGGCAGGGAATTTCAAAATGTCTATATAAGGGCGGGCACACCTTTGTTCTGGGTCCTCCTCCTCTCTCCTGTGTGGGGGGGAGCACCCTGTTGCAACTGTTTAATGAAGAGCAGGCTTATTAGCTGCTTTGCTTCTCAATACTCTCTGGTTGGTCTCTATATGGGCTCTTGGGTACCCCATAAGGGAAAAGGAGCAGTTGTTGTTTTTTAATTATATCAGAAGATATAAACCTTGCTGGATGTTAGCTTTCTTCCTTTTCTCAGAACGAATGCAGAAATATATATTCAAAACTGAACTGCCATTGGTTGATTTC
Source organism: Lacerta agilis (assembly GCF_009819535.1). Lineage (NCBI taxonomy): Eukaryota > Metazoa > Chordata > Lepidosauria > Squamata > Lacertidae > Lacerta > Lacerta agilis. Next base: position 102,238,780 of record NC_046314.1, on the reverse strand, counting down.
TACTAATCTTCTGGAGAATCTTTTAATATTATGTATTAACTGACATTTAACACCTCCATTCTAGGGAAATGCAATAGGATGTAACTGCTGGAAATGTCAGTTTCCTAAAGCCAACCATATGCACAGCCTTGTTTTAAGTAGTGCTTTTTTTTCTTTAAACATGTTTATGGGTACTCTCATTTTGACTCAAGAAAATCACCATTTTATAGTTCAAATCGGGGAGAAAAAAATGCAGTAAATGGAGAAAAGTACAAAGATTCACAAAATGTCTAGGGGTATGCGTACCCCTGCGTACCCCCAGAAAAAGCATTGGTTTTAAGTATTACTTTGATAGCCATAGGTGACCAGGAAATCCATATAGGTGAATGAGCCGGCTGGCAGAAAAGGGATGTATAGCTCCATCCCTGTTTGACTAGCTCACTTGATTTCTGTGCTAACTGCAGAAGAATTAAAGTCTCCTCCTCAACAAGAACAAATGCACATAAACCCAGAAGGCTGGCAGAAATGGGGGAAACAGATCACTCCATCCCTCTGCCACTAGTCTGTTTTGTTGAAGACAGTATTTTTAACTAGTCAGGTCAGCGGCTAGCAGCCACAGAGAAGAGGACTTCTCCCCCACGGCCAACATGGAAACACAGGTTTTATACTCCTGTTTTGAAGGGACCATATACTTACCCAGGGCCTCTTTAGTGTGAACAGTAGGAGATGGAAGTATTTTAGATGGAGTCGCTTGTGTCATACTTGATGTGTTTGGAGTGGTACGGTGGTTGTCATTGAAAATGGAAGAATTTCTACCACCCGATGCTAAAATAGTAAGAAAACCAACATAAGAATTCAACAGTGGCAAACATGCATTGAAGTTAATGGACTTTATTACACATGTGCTCCTTTATTTCCACCAAAGAGGCACAATAGTTAACACTGGAACAAGTAGCAAGAAGACTTTGCTGTACTTTATAGAACTGCATTCCTCTTAAAAAGAAAAAAAGAAAGAAATATTAATGCTGTAACTTCCAGTGCCCAGCATTGTTTCAGAATGGGTAGTGTATATCTACAAAAAGGGTCCTATGGCTGATCCAGCGAGTTACAGACCCATTAGTCTCCTCCCTATTCCCAGCAAATTGTACGCCAAACACCTCCACACTAAACTAATTGACTGGATGGAAACTGAGGCAGTTCTGGCAGAGGAGCAAGCCGGTTTCAGACAGGGCAGAACAACAATAGACCACTGCTTCGTACTAGCACATCTCATAGATAAATATGTCAATAAAGCACGTGGGATTCTATACACAGCCTTTATTGACCTGAAGGCGGCCTTTGACTCGATTTCACGAGTCAAACTCTGGGCTAAATTAAACACTTCCAGCATTGATAAAAGATTACTATTCTTGATAAAAAGCCTATACAAAGACTCCCAAATATATGTAAGAACCTCAGTTAATGGGCAGCTGATTGGCCCTGTACCAACCAACAAAGGAGTCAAACAGGGCTGCATTTTAGCCCCGGCCTTATTCAATCTATACATAAACGACATGGTCAAATATTTAACATCCCCGGAGTTTCATGCCCCCAAACTGGCCGAAAAATCAATTTCAGCGCTCCTCTATGCGGATGACGCGGTTCTTCTGTCACGAACCAAAGTAGGCCTCAGAGGGCTTTTAAGAGAATTCTCAGCCTACTGCAGGAGAGATCAACTGGTGGTAAATCACCAAAAAACCAAAGTCATGGTCTTCGCTAGGAGACACAGACAATATAGATGGGAGATGGACAATCAACCAATAGAACAGGTCAAAAATTTTAAATATCTCGGAATAGTTTTCCAGTCAACAGGGTCCTGGGAGGCTCATCATAAATATGCCAGGGAAAAAGCTTCCCAAAGCGCCAAAATATTGTCTCGCTTTTACTTTACAAAGGGAGGCAGGCATATTCCAGCAGCTCTGGAGGTTTTTCAAGCAAAACCCTTGGCGCAGTTACTCTATGGGGCCCAAATCTGGACAGGAAACCATTGTAACATACTTGAAACGGTCCAGTCTAAATTCTTAAGACAGATTCTAGCCGTCCCACCATGTGCACCAAACGCGGCCCTACGATTGCAGACCGGCCTCCCCTCTGTCGAAACCCGGACCTGGTTAAGAACATTCAACTATTGGATTCGCTTAAATTTAAATCCATCCGGCCTATTGCCCCTAGTTACACGAGATGCACACAGAAGTCTGTGGTCCAAAGCAGTGCATCAAAAACCACTCACATGTGGCCTCCAAGCACAACACCTACTTAAAATGGGTCTTCCCAAGGCAAAAATCCTTATTGACCAGCGCCTGAAGGATATTGAACTGCAGAATAATCTGGCCTCTATCAAGAAATTTAGTGCTTGGTACGCTTATCTGCCCCCCTCCCACTTCAAATCTCGGGCACCATACTTGTCCAACCTAACCATCCCAAAATTTAGGCGGGCCTTTACACTGGCCAGACTAAATATGTTACCCTCAGCTGTTCTTGAAGGTAGATACCAAAAAATTCCAATCGAGATCCGGCTATGCCCCTGTGGATCCGGCTATGTAGAGACTGTGTCACACGTACTCTTGTCCTGCCCCCTATATAAAGACCTGAGGGATGAGACCATCACGCCACTCCTATCTGCCATCCCGGGCCGCTCTTGTGAAGCCAAATTGTTTTCACTTCTAGCCGACCAGAACAGCTCGATAACAGAGAAGGTTGCCAGATTTATCGAGAGAGCAATGAGATTGAGAGCTGCTATCTGAACGACAACAGTGTTGTCATCCGGATTCCCAGCATAGGATTTTATTATTATCATCATTATTATTAACATTTTACTATTTCTGCTAAGTTCCAAGGAGCTATTACTTGAGTTTTAATAGGTTATAAGGTTTTATTGGTAACCATATTTGCTGTATTTTTGTTGGTGTTTGTCTTTTAGATGCTATGGCCAGTCGGCTACGCAAATAAAGTTTGAATTTGAAAATATGTCAAAGGATAAAATGCTTTAATCCCAAAGTAAAGATAAAACAAATTGTATGAACTGAAGTTTTACAGTGGTGCCCCGCTAGACGAATGCCTCTCTAGATGAAAAACTCGCTAGACGAACGGCATTCATCTAGCGGAAGCCGCCCCGCAAGACGAAAAAGTCAATGGGGCTGCTTCTCAAGACGAAAAATTTTTGTTTGTTTTTTTCGTTTAGGGGAGCGCGGCTGTCATTGCCGCTTCGCTAGACGAAAAAACCGCCAGGCGAAAAAATTCGTAGAACGAATTATTTTCGTCTAGCGGGGCACCACTGTACTTGGAACCCAAATTGAGCTTGTAACTGGTATGGATGCAGCCATGGGGGCTACTTTATCTAGAGCTGGTACATACAGTATTTTCAAATTGTTAAGTAGTAAGAGATTTCATGCTTTCAACAATTCAGCTCTCTTAAAAAATACTTCTCTCCCCCCGCCCCCAATCCCGGACTTCCCCCCTTCTTCCACTCCTATCTTTACAGCCACCCTGTGAAGTAAAAGCACCCTGTGAAGTAAGTTAAGCTGAGATAGAAGCTGAGATACAACCATCGCATGGATGAGGCAGAATCAGGCACACTACAGATGCTGCCATGCCAGCCACACCCTCCAACATCTGTGTGATGAGAGCTTATGTGTACGCGTTTGTAGGTGCTTCGGAGCACCAGAGTCCCTGCCCAAGAGAGCCCTAGTTGCCTGCATACACTTAGGTGGCCCTTTCTCATGTTCTACTTAAGCTGCAGACCGGCCAGGGTATGTGATTGAGTGTATGCTGCCTGCATGAGATGCTGATGGGGGCATGGGGTGCAGTTGCCCTTCCTCTATGCAATAATTACATGCATGAAAATAGCTGAAGTGACTGGCCCGGTGTCAACCCATTGTGCTTCATGGCTACTGGAACCTGCAACCTTCTGTCCTTAGTCCTACACCATACTGGCTTTCCAGTGTTATGCAATGATTCATGAGCATGTTTGCTCCGCGGCCATGAAGCCCTTACGGTAGATGGAGCCAACTTTATCATGGAGCCTCAACACTGCTGAACCACAGACCACTCACTGCCTGTAAGATAAACATGGTTTGCACGTAGGAGACCTTTGGGTATAGCTCAACAGCTCACTATATTAGAGGGCTCACAGAGCATTACAAAGAGAGCATATTATTACCATCTCTCATTTCTGCCGAGTGTTGCGGTCTCTGATGAGATGTATCCAAGTGCCTGCACAGAAAAGCAAATGTGTTAAGTTCTCCAGTATCGGTTAAAGGCAACCTAATTCTTACAAGGTCAAAAACCGGTAGTGAAATATGAACAACACACAGCATTGATTTTATGGAGTGCTCAAAATGAGAGAGGGGTGAAAGGAAATGAATGGCTTTCTTTTAAAATTTATGACAGACCCATCTGTTGAAAAGGAGCAGGGTGGTTTTAGGTCTGCCCAAAAATGCCATAGCACAGGCACAGGCAAACTCGGCATTCCAGGTGTTTTGAGACTACAATTCCCACCATCCCTGACAACTGGTCCTGTTAGCTAAGGATGATGGGAGTTGTAGTCCCAAAACATCTGGAGTGCCGAGTTTGCCTATGCCTGCCATAGCATGTCTTCGCAAATAATCCCCCTCAAGGAACGCACTCCAAGTTCCCCTCACCTAGTCAAAAGAAAAACTGGGGGGGGGGGGGGGGGACAATGGAGACAGGCATTAAGAGGCCTAGTTTTCACTTACTGCTCTCCATGATGGCAAATGTTGGAGAGGATAGCACGTTTCTGGGGCGGCTGATCATCAGAGCTGACTTGAAATCTGTGCAGAGTATTCTCACAATCTTCAAGATCAAGTTTTGCTTTGGGTGCAGCCTTTCCGCTGGGTATGGTTGATGTAGAAACCAAGGCTGGTTGTTGCCGGAAACTCCCGACTGGTTGTGTAGCTGAAGCACCACCCACTGAAATCTCATCAAAAACTGATATTTGCTGCCGATTTCCTACCAGCTGCGAAGCTAAAGCACCTGATGCCAAACTCTGATGTTCTGTCCCCAAATTCAAAGACGTTTGTAGATATCCAGCTAGGGAAGGTACTGCCCACTCTGGCGGACCCTGAGCTGCACAGGTTTGTACGTATGGGTCACCCTTAAAAAGTGAAGGGAAAAAATATTTAGGCAAGGAGAATCTTACACAATGTTTTAATGCATTTCTGACCCTGTCCAGCAACCTATGGCATTTCAAGATAGAAGTGTTAGTATGAAAATTGTGCATATTTTTTAAAATAAAACTTAGAATGGATTTAAAGCTTTAAGGAATTTTTTTATCAGTTTAAATCTGCTTCCCATCATGCCCTGAAGACTTAGGGTGGAAATGTGTTTTAACACATGAAGGACATTTTGAAAGTTAGGCGATTCAAACAATACCATCTATTTGCAAGACCAATAGGTATTGTTGTCCATCAGCCCCAGTCAGCATGGGAAATAGACACGGATGTTGGGCGAGATTGGTTCCTCATTCCTATCCTATTGACTTGAAGCCAGATGTGGCCAACACAGTGCCTTCTAGATGTTGTACTATAACTCCCAACACCCCTGTCCACTGGCTGTGGCTAATGGGAGCTATAGTCCAACAATCATCTGCAGGGTACCATGTTAGCTTCCCCCACCAGCCCAAGTGAAATAAAACCCACTGTCTAGCCAAAGGTGACAGGGCTACAGCATACTATTTCCAACTCAAGCAGAGATTGTGGGAAGAACTTGGACAGCTGCTGCTCCCAATACTAGGCGAGACTGGCTAGTGGGCCAACTCAGTAAAGTAATACATTCACTAAATAACAAATATGCACAGCTCCTGAAAAACAACCTGACTTGGGTTTTGGAAAGCTTATATAGGCTTGGAGTTGGAGAGCAACTACTGAAAATACCTTTAGGTACTTGTTTTTGCAGTTTATCCCTTCAACCAATCAATGAAATGCTAGCCAAGCTCTTTCATTCATGAGCTTTAACAGTGTCTTGAGGATGCTGTTGCTTAGTCTTAACTGGCACAAAGAGATATAGGGGGCTATCTCACTAGAGCAGTTAATGAGGAGGGGTGCAGCTATGGGTCCTGGCGTGGAGTCTCTGCTGCTCCCCAAGGGTGAGAGAGGCGAGGAAGTCAGCACTTTCAAAGCATGTTTTTCAACCAAGTAACATTTTGATGTTAACAACGCAGAGAGTGAATATTTCAAAGAATGCCAATATAGTATACAGTATCACAAACATACATACCACTGTGGAGCTTTGAAGGGATTGCTGAGTAGATGGCTGTGCTGCAATTTTCTGGGATGATGATGATGATGTCTGGGAGAGCTGATCTAGCCTCTGCTGTAGTTTCTGTAGCTCAAGGAGGTCATTTTCCTTCTTCTTCAAAAATTCTCTCTCATCATCCTCTGAATGTCAAATGCCATATTGCAGAAAACAAAGCATCTACATTATTTTATTTTTTTTAGTTTGGAGGTAGGCAGCATCTCTCTCCCACTTCCTCTTTGGTTATTGTTAATAGCTATTATGAAAGGAAACTTAGCAACTCTGAAAAAACAGGAAAAGATAGAGGCCAAGACAGAAGCCAGGATGATAGACTAGGTGTGAAAAATACTTGGTTATTCTGAATATGTTAAGGTCTCCAAGGATATAGGATACATCTACACACAAAAACTGAATGAGTTACTTTGGATAAGTTGCCATATCTGAGAACTTTTAGGAAAATCTGTAAGGGACAGGCCTTGTAATGGTTAGCTTCCCATTGCCCCTGTGTTTTCGGCTATTACTAAGATCATCAATGTGAAAATTATGCCCCATTTATTTCAATGTGACACAAAGTGTAACTAGTTTAGCCTGGGTCCAGTCTAGTGTAGCTACATGTTTTGTCTAATTTTAAAATGTCTTGCAACTCTGTCTTCAGGCTCTGGAGCAAGATTAGCTGGAAGTCTTAACTTGTAATTACCCCATTTTTTGTTCCTTCTCAGCTGCTCAGCCTTTTTAAAATGCGCATTCGCTCTTACTTCTTCAAAACACAATTCAGAACCTTCACAGAAGAGAAGGTTCTTGTCGTACATGACCTTCTGCTCAAGGTTAGCATTGGATGGAGTCGGTTGGATTTCTGACCTGGATATGAAGTTGACATATCTAGGCTGTTTCCTGTGGAGGAAAAGAAGTGGCAAGTTTCTTTACAGCAACTATTGGCACCGTCTCTGCCCAAGGGCACCCAAAACAGCACGCAACACTCAGAACAAGAGGGACCATTTAAACACAAATAAGCAACATCCTATCCTATCATGAAGTCAACAAATGGTAATACGCCAGCCTCTAGACAACACCAATTCAAATGCCAAAAGAATCTTTTGAGAAGGGAGATGTTCATAGGGTGCTCTTGGGTTTGTCTCTCCCCTTGTTCAGTCTAGTCTACTAGAAATGTGCATTCACTTTGGAGGAAGCACAAATACCAAAGCAAGTCGCAGCATTGGCAGGGTGGACTTCCCCCCCCCTCCTCCCCAGCTATTTTTTGGGGGTGCTGCCTTTATTTTCCCAACTAGTTAGTTGCTCTATTCGTCAGCAACCTTCATGCTGTAGGAGCAAGCAGGGACTGCTCTGAAGACCCATAAGGAAGGGGCTCTGACAGCTGCTCCAGTGCAAACTTTCATTGAATGGAGATCTCCAATCATTTGAAAAACCAAAAGAGGCACCATCCTAAGCAAAGAGGCCACAAAGCAGGTTAAAAAATAAATTAGGGGTAGGGGGGGTTCCATGCACATCCCAATAACCATAGGATTGTTGTGATGATAAAGGGGGAGTACCTTGTAACCCGCTTCTTTACCAAATGTTAGGGTAAAAATGAGGTAAAATGTCAGTAAGAAATTAGGGCATGAATAAGGCATATCTCCTTTGGAAATGTATTACCGTCATACCTCGGGTTGCGTTTGCTTCGGGTTGCGTTTTCTCGGGTTGTGAATGCGGCCAACCTGGAAATGTTTACTTCCGGGTTTCGCCGTGCGCACATGTGCAGAAGCAATCTGCGCGGTTCACGCATGCGCAAATGCGCCGCTCGGGTTGCGGACTTTTTGGGGTGGTAATGGCACCCCGGAACGGATCGGTTCGGTAACCCGGGGTACCACTGTATAGAGTGAGTGCTACCAATGAAAAAAATCAGCTTTATTGTTTCTAACTAGGGAAAGCTTAGCAGGGAAAGCAGAGTTTCCCCCTGGACTCAAGAGACAGGGCAAAGATGCACATTCAAGTATGCATGAGCCAAGCCATTTAAGCATGAGCATTCAAGTTGCAAACGTAATTTACAGTTACTTACATTTTTTCTTGTCCACTACAGATGATGGGCTGTTGTTCAGAATTAGCTGGATTCTAGAAAATAGGAGAGGAAATTCAGTTTGAGGATTCTTTTAGCACAGGGCTGAAAAGACAAGGAACAGGGCAGCGGAAGAAGAATGATACAAATTTAATAAATAACAATAATAAACAGAGGCCTCATGTGACCTTCCCAGAGCCAAGTAAGCAAGGTGGAGGGTTTAAAAATTTTCTGTGGCAGGGCCCTGGGAAGGTCATGTGATATTTAATGGGGCCTTCAGGAAATATCACAAGATCTCAGACACCCTCTTCCAACTGTTTTCCCCAATTCTCCACTTATATTCCTGCCACCTGTTCAAAGCTGCAATCACGTAATGAGTTGTGGTTCTACTGTACCGGATTTTGATTAGCAGAGACTGGGCCTTCTTTAGGAGCCATCTGATTTGACATTTGAGGGTTAAGAGGCTGTAGAACACCAACTACAGTAGGAGGAAAAATACCATTAGAGAAACCAAGAATGGATGCTGATAATTAAAAAACAGTTCACATATAAAAGAAGGGATGGGGAACCTGTAGCCCTCCAGATGATCTCAATCTCCAATTCCTATCAGCCCCAGCCAGCACAGCTAATTATCAGGGATGGTGAGAGCTGTAGTCCAAGAACATCCAGAGGTCCATAGGTTCCCCATCCCTGATCTAAGATTACCTCCACAAGATGATGATGGGGAAATTACTGGCTTCTAGGACCTGGTCTGTTTCTCTACATTAAAAGTGTTCAGTGTAGAATGCACCAGAACAGCAATACCACTTCAAACAAGTAGAGATTTAGATTACAATCTTATCTCTTTCACTGACTACTTGGCTGAAGCCAGAAAACAGGCTAGAACAGAATGCATAAAATGAGCTTCTGTCATCGCTATCTACAAAAGTTCAACAATGCCATTGCACCATAGCAATGTAGAACAAAGCAATGGGGACGTCCAGGAGAATCACTCGAAACTGAGTAATTTGAGGCTATTTTCTATCCTCCAACAGCCCCCTGTGTCACACTCCACCCTGTCTAGGAGGGCCATCCAACTTTTTGGAAAGAATTTTCAGGGTTCCCAGATGGTCACAGGGGAGAGGAAGGAATGGATCCAAGCTATTGTATTTATGCAGAGCTCTTTTTCTCTTTCCTCCCCCCCCCCTTTCCACTGGGCACACTCTCACTTAACCAGTGCTTTTTCTCCAGTCTAAAACATGTGTCCTAGTCCAGTTCTGACCATTTTTTGTCTGCAAACATGATACCTCAGCAAGTGTGTGGAATGACTACAGCTCAGTGTTACAGCATCTGCTTTGCAGATAGGAGGTACTAGGTTCAATACCCAGCATCTCCAGTTAGTTATGGGATAGAACAGTCTGAAATCCTGGAGAGCTGCTAACAGTCAGTGCAGACAATACTGAACTGATTGGACCAGTGGCCTGACTCAGCATATGTGTGTACTGCAATCCTGCCTACTTCTTCACAGCAAACTCTCTTTGTTCACAGGACAAAAATCCAACTGTTTGTTTCAGGACAGCCACCCATCAGTTCCCCCCTATACAGAACCAGTAGATCATTAAGATTTTCAAGAGTCCTTGGAGACAATGCCACAATGTGCAGTGCCATCAGGCAGAGACACAAAGGTTTTACATTAGCATCATTTCAGTTCCCTCTTTGAACGGCGTGACCCTCAAGTTTATTTTCAGGAATTTTGACATTACTAAATTAAATTTTTAAAAAGCAAGCCATAAAATTATTACATTGAAAGTGTACAAAGTAAACCTACCGTGATTTGGAATTTGATTCTGAGGTAAGCAACTCTGCAAAAATCTAGGTTGAAGAGAAGAGACCGTAACTAGCATTAGCGATGGAAGGTTAAGAAGTCAAATACTTCTGTATCAAATAAGATTTAATTTAAAAGCTTGAGTCGAAGTTTAAAGATCACAGCAAAGACAGCTTAAAAGCAGGCCACACAACAGCTGTTTTTAAAGTTGGTCACAATGAAATTATTCCTCAATCGCATACATGCTCTCCAGTTATCACCAAGCAAAACACATACCTCACATGCCAATTAGAGTTTGAAAGCCTTTAACTCTTAAGCTTCATTTTCAGCCTCACCACTGTCAAGAGATGCAGCCTTTTTACAAAGAAGCACATATGGTCTTTGAATCGTTAATTCCAGGTTTTCCAGCTCACACTTAATCAGACAACACCCGAGGCTTGAAAAAATCTCAGCATATACCTACTTTCCTCCGCAACAGGGGTGGGGAACTTCAGACCCAGGGGGCCAAATGCAGCCTCACAAGTCCTCTCTATCTGGGCCTCAGAACTATCCTCACCCTTTCCCCCTAACTCATGGCCCTCCTTTGCACCTTGAGTTTTGCCTGATTGGAATGTGTACTCCAACTGTGATGCCCCTTGATTCTTGAATGGAGCATAGAGAGGGGTGTCTGAATGTGTGTCAAAACTAGTCTACTGAGCAGGTAAAATTTACATTTTTTGCTCTACCCACTTTTCCTCAGACCCGCACATCAAAAGCCATCCACAGGAGCTGTGATAGGTGTGACCTGGGAAGGGGGCCAGGGGCCAAACAAAAAGACCTGGAGGGGCACATTCTGCCCCAAACTACAGGTTCTTCGCTTGTACTCCACTGGTCTTTACAAAATCAGTTTGTCAATCACAGGCCAAATATAGACATACCTGTACTGTTGATGCAGCTTCTCAATTGGTTCTGCTCCATTGTGAATACCCTTTTGAATAACAGCGCTTGCATGAGATATATTTCCTTGCATGCCAAGCTTCTGAGCCCAAGCACAATACAGAAGAGATGACTTGTTACCAACCCCTTGGCTGCACAAATAGTCAAAAAAATTGCTTGGTTTATCGATGAAGTCGGCCTAGAGGAGATATAGACATATACACTTTAACGTTCATTTAAAGCAAGTGAAGTCAGCTCAGTAACAATAATTTTCCATTATAAAAGCAATGACAAGAAAACAACCAACACTACCAACAATATTTGCAAACTAGCTTTCTATGTGTGTGAAAAAATCTTTGAAGCCAAACTACTCATCTGGGTAGCAACTAGTTCAATTTTGAATTGAACGTAAGTGGCCGAAAGGCCAGCAATGCTTGCTCCACTCATTGACTCACGACCACAAGAACCAAGAAGAGAGTAAAGGGTTCTTCAATCTCTTCCTGTCCATACTACAACTCAGCTACTCACTCCCCTGTACAAGCCAAGGAATAGTCATCAGTAGTTGAAGTACACAGTGGGAGAACTCCAAGCCCTGTAGACAAAGCCATGTCTGTCACCTGGCCAAGTGGAAGAAGGTATCCAGTTCATTTCCTGATATGTCTGGTTAAAAAGATTTCTATAAGTAGGAGCGGAGAAAGGTCCCTGTCAGAAAGTCTGGAGAGCTGCTGCCAGCAAAAGAAAACAACTTTGCAACCATATCACTAATTTTTAAACGTCATGAATGGACAATAATGAGCTAGATGTACCAACAGAAAAAGTAAGTTGCCTTATACCAAGTCAGACCATTGGTCCATCTAGCTCAGTACTGGCTACCCTGACTGGCAGCGATTCTCCATAGGGCTTCATAGAATCATTGAATTGTAGACTTGAAAGGGATCCTGAGGGTCATCTAGTCCAACCCCCTGCAATGCAGGAATCTCAGTTAGAGCATACATTACAGAGAAGCCAGATGGGTGGGGTATAAATAAAAAATATTATTATTATTATTATTATTATTAAGGAATTCTTTCCAGTCTTAACTGGAGATGCCAGGGACTGAATCTGGGACTTCTTGCATACAAATCAGATGCTCTGCTACTGAGCTCCAAACCTTCCCTGATTATGTGACTTGGTAAAAAGCAGCTTCACAGGGAGTGTTGTACTATATATTCAGAGCAGGCGTGCAGCAGAATGTGTGGTACAAGAGCTATCTGCTCGGGCTTGGTTATAGTAAAGGGCCAAGTAAAACTTTGTTTGTGTCTTGATTCACACAGAAGAAAACACTTGTGACACATCACGGGAGATTGGCGAGGATGAGGGGGTCAGGGGGTCTCCAGGTTGCCATCCAAAGAGGGATTGTGAATGTTCAGCCCTAGAGACATTGCGGGACTCTAATTTCCATCAGCCCCAGCCAGCATTGACAATGGTCAGGGCAATAGGAGTTGGAGTCCAGCATCATCTGGAAGGTGACAGGATACCCACCCCTGCACTAAAAGATACCCCTACACTCTGACATTCCTTTTAATTGCTAACTAACCAGATGAACAGGACTTCCAGTGAACATCAATAAACATCAGATTAAATATTACACAATCCAAAGGTACAATAATTCAGATTCTTTTAATGCAAACATAATTATATCCCAACTTATAATTCTATAATTTAAGGCTACTTACATCAATCCAAAACAACTTAAAAACAATTTACTATTTACTGTTCAGCATGTGCAAAGTTTTAATAAATTGTGCATCTATTCTGTATACGTACAAACGTCACACAGCAGTTGATGAATCTTGCATCATGCTGGTACCTCTTGTCACTTAAAAATATTTTCACAAGCCGCTCCAGCAAGTACAGCAGGTACTTTTGTCTCCCTTCTGCTTCCGATATACCTTCAATCCACTGAAAATACCTAAAAAGAGGAACTGATTAATAGTAAGCCTTACAACAGAGTTTCCCTATCTTGGATCCCCAGATGTGGTCGAACTACAGCTCCCATCTGCACCAGCCAGCATGGCCAATTACCAGGGATAATGGAAAATGTAGTTGAAAAACAGCTGGACACCCAAGGATGGGAAAGGCTGCCTTACAATATAGTTAGAATCCCTACTAAATATGTGGATAGACACTATGAAGACATTTCACCAAAAGGAGCTGTTAACATGGATGCTGCCAACAAATTTCAACAGAAATCTTTAGTTTCAGATATACAGGCATCTCTCTGCTCTCCATATAGAGAAATATGGTTGTCATGATTTTAGGTCGGGTGTTATTATTTAGCTTTGAAGTTGGAGTAATTGGTCTTTTTTGTTAGTACTGTACTTAATAAATCTAGACAAGATAGAGGGCAGCCAAAGGAAAGACTAACCTATACCAAGGATCAAGTGGGTCATCACCGCAGTAGTTCTGTATGAGAGTTTCAAACATTCTGTGAAACAAACCAGACAGCATCATATCAGTATTTGCATTTAACACAATATGGCAGTTTAGCAGTATTTGAATGGGTCTGGCACTGTATCCCACAGTGCTTTAAAGATACTGTACAGGTGCCAGATCTCTTCCCCCTCCCCTTGCCACAAACTAGAGCTAAATTGGTGGCTCCGAACTGTCAAGGCCAGGGGGGCCACCAGCACCCACCAGCCTAAATTTAAGTTCTTTCAGCCTTCAAAAACCTGAAAGTGAAAACATGAGCAGCAGCCACATTAATTAATGTTTGGTGCTTAGGAGGCACAATATACCCAACCTTTTCAGTTGGCACTGAAGTTCTAGAATGTCATCTTTATGCTGTGAACCACCCTGAGATATTTGGATGAAAGGCAGTATACAAATATTATTAATAATAATCTGTAGCTAGGCCTGCATGGAACTGTCACTATGTGCCTCCTGGAACCTACTGGGGGATTTCTTTCTTTAATTGAAGGGGTGGGCTAAATCAATCACCTGTTGCTTGACAACTCTTACCATTAAAGCATTTTATCACACTTTGACCCTTGACATTTAGGATGGCAGCCATTACATACTGAGTTTTCCAAGTGGATAATTATTATTTTAAAAATTGCAGTAGCAGCACAAAGCTTGATGGTTCCTTCCTCCATTACTTTTCAACAGCTTTTTTTCTTAATTTGACCCCTCCCACATTTTTGCACAAAAGTGCAACAAATGATATATATTTACACACCCACACCCACACCATAAACCTTGGAATTGCTGGCACAATAATGCACTATACACTTTTGCTCTTACGGCATAGACAGACCTGCTAGAATTGAAATGGGTAGTCTAGCAATATATTGTTATTCTACAAGTGAATCTCCATTTGTGGAATGTTCTCCCCAGGGAGGTTTGGCTGGCACTTTCATTATACACCATTAGGTACCATGGGAAAAAATGTTCCTCTTCAACCAGGCCTTTGGCTGATTAACATCATATACCCCTTGTACTGTACGTATGTCAGTGGCAGGGGGAATTATTGATTTGTGGGGGCTTTCGTTCTTGTTTTTATTATGCATTTTGTGTTTTTATGTTGTGAACCGCCCTCAGAACCATGGATGAAAGGTGGTATAAATATTAAATACAAATTTATAAATAAGTAGAAAGAAAGAAAGCTGGATGTAACATGGTGTTATAGATTGGGGGGAGGGGCCTAAACCCTAGAAATTAATAAATGATAGGATTTTGATGATTTGGGATAGCTCAGTTGGTTAAGTGCTCATAATGCCACGGTTTGCAGGTTTGATCCCCGCATGGGACAGCTGCATATTCCTGCATTGCAGGGGATTGGACTAGATGACCTTTAGGGTAACCTTCCAACACTACTGACTCCGTGGCTCTAAATACAAACTGCAGAGGAATTCCTGGGCTAGCCCATGCAAAACACCTGGCCATTAAGACCCATTAGCAACGCAAGAGGACTGCCCTCCCCGCTGCCCTGAGGTGTGAACGGAGGAGACTAAGCAACTGTTGTTTTTGAGGTAACTGGAAAAGGTGTTCTGGGAGGAAGAAGCAGGAAGAGAGAGGCTGGGATGCATCTGACTCAGAGTGCGCACAGGCACGGCGGAGCCTCGCTGCCACGGCCTCTGTGCGAGTGCAGAGAGCATTTTACCCCTGCCCCTCACCGCCATAAAACCCGGGGAAGGGGAAGAGCCGCCACCCCACCCCCTCCCCAGCCGGCGACTACTCACTGCGCGCGCACGGAAAGCTCCGCGGCTGCCCCAGGCGCCCGCGAAGCCATGGAAGCTGCCGCGTCCACCATAACTGGGAGGAGACGGTATTTTAAAAAATTCAAACCGTCCCGCGCAGCCGCACAAGGCGTTCTGGCCGTTTCGGGATTGGCCGGAATGAGAGCCAATCAGAACGAAGGAAGGCAGAGAGTCCATCGATGGAGAGAGAGAGGCTTCCGGTTCACATCCGAAGCCCGCCGTATGTGGGGCAGAAAGATAATACGAGGAGGGGGCGGAACTTCGCGTTTTTGGTGTCTGGTCCCCACGACTTTTGCATCGGCTACCGGTACTTGCTCCGCGCGCTCAATGGGAACCGGAAGTGTAGATGCAGTTTTATTATTATTATTTTATTTTATATCATTAGTTTCATTTATTTATTTATTTATTTATTGTTGATATTTGCAACAACAACAACAAATTAAATTTGTATACCACCCTATTAAAGTTAAAGCTATGGTTTTCCCAGTAGTAATGTATGGAAGTGAGAGCTGGACCATAAAGAAGACTGATTGCCGAAGAATTGATGCTTTTGAATTCTGGTGCTGGAGGAGACTCTTGAGAGTCCCATGGACTGCAAAAAGATCAAATTTATCCATCCTTAAAGAAATCAGCCGTGAGTGCTCCCTGGAAGGACAGATCCTGAAGTTGAGGCTCCAGTATTTTGGCCACCTCATGAGAAGAGAAGACTCCCTGGAAAAGACCCTGATGTTGAGAAAGATGGAGGGCACAAGGAGAAGGGGACGACAGAGGATGAGATGGTTGGACAGTGTTCTCAAAGCGACTGGCATGAGTTTGTCCAAACTGCGGGAGGCAGTGAAGGATAGGCGTGCCTGGCGTGCTCTGGTCCATGGGGTCACGAAGTGTCGGACACGACTGAACAACAACAACAACAACCCTATTAATTGCTAAGGTAGCCTTATTTGCCTTCGTAGCAGGAAACAAAAGTTGGCCAAATAAGCCTGCAATCCTATCCCCACTTCCCTGGAATTCAACAGGCCTCACTTATTTATTTTATTTTATTTCCTTACTGTATCTCTATCCCACCTTTTCTTCTAAGCAGCTCAAAAGTGGCGTGGCATGGTTCTCTCCTTTCTCATTTAATCCCATGCAACAACCCTGTGAGGAAGGTTACTGTAAACTGACAAGGGGGCAGATTTGAACCTTGCTCTCCCAGGTCCTAGTCCAGCGCTCTAACCACTACACCACACTGGCTCTGAGCAGGCTTGGTGAGGATTGTGCTGCTAGTTATACTGGTACCCACGGCAAAAATTACCACGGACCACCTATCTATGAAAGTAAAGGTAAAGGTTTTTAATAAACTAAAAACCCCAACCATTTACAGGACGACCAAGATCAGCTGCCTCACACTGTTTAATGATCAGGCCTACCTTGGAAACTAGGGAAATAAGGCTGCAGTCCTTATGAAGGCAGCTGGAGAAGAAGACAGGCAAGTATTCTTTAAATGTTAGTGAGATAATTTGCAGCACTCAGTGTTTTCAATTGCAATCTGATCACATACTGGCAAATTCAGGTTGTACAATTGAAGCTGATTTGGACATCTGGGCAAACAAGATGAACACTTAGCCCACACTACATTCCTTAGTTTTTGTTGCTGATATTGCTGTTTGTTTTATTTTTTTGATAATTATATATCAATAGTCTCTCATTTTCTGACACAAGTTCTAATTTCCTTCATTTCCACAAGAGGGTGGCAAACAATAAGTTTTTCAAAAATGCCTCGTAGCAGGCCTCTATTCTTTTCTTAAGCTGCCTTAGACAAAGTTCATTCTGCGGGTGAAGTTGGACTTCAGTTACTGACGGCTCTTAATAACTAGGTGTGCCTTTTTCATTTTGTAAGCTTAAAGAAAAAGCTTTCTCCAATAGTATCACCTAGAAGGGTAGCCACACTAGTCTGTTGCAGCAAAAAGAAGTAATATTTAGAAACCTTGCAGCACATTCCTACTCATATCTACTCAGAAGTTTGCTCCAGTGAATTCATTGGGACTTGTACCTAGATAAGTGTTAAAAAGAGTAACAGAGTTTTTATGGCATGAAGAGTTCATGACTGGAGTCCACTTCATTAGACTTTTGGAATGTTGTCCTCATTTAAGGCTCTGCAACAAAATGTTGCAGTGTTGAGTACAAGCGTTCAGGTCTCCCAAAATTCCCTTCCACATAACTCTCTTATTTTCTGTCTTCACTCACGCTGTCAGCTAGCATTTTATGCCCATAGAGGATACTCAGTCCTCATTTTGCTGTGCCATCCCACACCCATACTTTTTCGGTCTTATTGGGCAGGTGTGTGTGGCCACTTTCGTTTCATAAAGATTGGTACCCGGAGTATTAAAATTGCCATTAGGATATACAATAGTAGGTGTCTGAACAGGGATAATGCTGCCTGAAAAGAGGATGGAGATGTATTTGTATATTTGTAGAAACGTCTGTCTTTTTGCATGGCTGGGATGTAATAATAATAATATTAATAATAATAATATTTATTATTTGTACCCCGCCCATCTGGCTGGATTTCCCCAGCCACTCTGGGCGGCTTCCAACAGAAATCAAATACAAAAATATCAAACATTAAAAACTTCCCTAAAAAGGGCTGCCTTCAGGTTTTTTCTGAATGTCAGGTAGTTGTTTATTTCCCTGACCTGTGATGGGAGGGCGTTCCACAGGGCGGGCGCCACATCCATTATTCTAACCTCCTTTGCATTCTGCACTACCCAGGGCAGCCTCTGGCTGAAAAAGATTCCACAACACTTATCTGCTCAGAAGTAAGTCTTACCAAGCTCAGTGGGATTTCCAGGTAAGTATGTATAGGATTGCTGCCTAAATCTTTCACAACAGAATTAACTGGTGATAGCATGATCACCATAGCATTTTTATTTAAAAAGGTGTGTGATGGTTGTGCTGTAAGAAACAGTAGAATTGGAGGACTTACTAAAAGAAACTGCTTTTGTTTTCCCAATTTACCTCATCGTAGCAGGAGAGGATTCCATTGCGTACCCATTTAATTGAAGGCTGATCATAAAACTATAGAGGCCAGAATCCACCTGTACATTATCGCATTGTAATACAAACTTTTTTTTTGTAAGATTAGCAGTTGTTAATACAGGTGCAAGTCAACATTCGGACAGTAACTACCCTACAGCCCAAGAGCTTAATGTATGAACAGAGCATGGTATAAATTGCAAACACTTTTTTATAAAAATGCTGACATCCCTTTCTTTTACATTGCACTGTTATATTACAATGACCCAATTCCTTATACTGAAATTTTATTTTTACCATGTTTAATTCAGTGGGTGCATTCAGTTCCTCACGATAGTATTACTGTATTTGCTGTTGCATATTATGATGCTATCCTAGTTCATACATTCAAAACTCGCCCTACATATAATGATTTTATTTCACTATCAGGACAAGGAGAAGGGGACGACAGAGGATGAGATGGTTGGACAGTGTTCTTGAAGCTACTAACATGAGTTTGGCCAAACTGCGAGAGACAGTGAAGGATAGGCGTGCCTGGCGTACTCTGGTCCATGGGGTCACGAAGAGTCGGACACGACTGAACGACTGAACAACAACAACAACAACAACAACATCAGTTAAAGCTGTTTAAAAAGTTGCACAGTTAATCAACATGCACAGCCAAAGCCTATGCATATTTGCTCAGAAGTAAGTTTCACTGAGTTCAATGGGGCTTGCTCCCAAGTAAGTGCATGGGATTACAGTCTCAAAATTCTCAAGTGGTTTGATAGCCGTAGTAACAAAACCTTGATAGAAATAAATGTTCAGTTCGTTAAATTTGTCTAGCACATTTTTGGTTGCTTTGTTTAAACTAGCCATTCAGGGCCATCTCCTACCATTTGGTAGACAGTAGCAGCTGATCTTGAGTATCATGTTAGTAAGTCCAATATTGTATTTATACTCCCAGAGAGAGGCTCTTGTGGGATTTTCTGTTTCAGGTGCCAAACTAGCTTGATTACAGTACCCCATGACTTGGAGTGAGGGACACATTTTGGTATTCTGCCTTAGGCAGAAAACTGTCTTGGATCAGCCCCGAAGCTAGTTCAGTGTGTATGTTCGTGTTGTTTAAAATGCCTTGTAAATCACCTTGAAGGCCTGTCTTGGTAGAGCTTTTTTATTTTTTAGAATAAATAAATATGTATCTTGCCTTATACTTTTATTTGGAATCACATTTGTGTTTTAAATGAAGTCCGTGTGATTTATGGGAACCACTAACTGCATCTGGTACTCTTCTCAACATTTTCTGGCAAATTAATCTCAGATTACTCTTTAGTGCAATCAGGTGTTGCCTATACAGCAAGGCGGGCTTCTTTTCATATGGAAGTTCTTCAGACTTGATACGAAACATCTGGGTGCCCAGTAGGCTGTGCCAAGATTGACAGTGGAGCTGATGATCTGCTAGAGAAAAACTGTTTTTCATAGCTGACAAAAACACACACACACATTTTCTGTTTTGCCAATGAAGAAAGAAAGAAAAAGAATATTTACTTTGTGCTTCACTCATCCAAGTCCTGGCCAGGCAGATGCTTATGAGAACTCCTTGCCTCCCTCCTTGTGAAGAAGCATCTCTTAATATTGTCAACACTTCAGAATGCTTTAAGCAGGTGTTGGGTGAACAGTTTGGCATATGGCCGTACAGTACCATGTTGTGTGCCTTGAGGAAATGGCTGGAGTGCTGCAAAAGAGGTTAACTTGGCATACATGGTTCCACCCACTTTCATCCTCGGAATAATAATAATAATAATAATAATAATAATAATAATAATAATAATAATAATAATTTTTAAGTTATACCTCGCCCATCTGGCCAGGCCTCCACAGCTGCTCTGGACAGCTCCCAACAGAATATTAAAAACACGATAAAACATCAAGCATTAAAAACTTCCCTAAACAGGGCTGCCTTCAGATGTTTTCTAAAAGTCAGATAGTTGTTTATTTCCTTGATTTCTGATGGGAGGGTGTTCCACAGGGTGGGTGCCACTACCAAGAAGGCCCTCTGCCTGGTTCCCTGTAACTTCGCTTCTCGCAGGGAAGGAACCGCCAGAAGACCCTTGACACTAGACCCAGTGCCGGATTTACATATAAGCTAAACAAGCTATATTTTAGGGCCCCACTCTCTTGGGGGCCCAAAAAAAAATTAAAGGAAAAAAACTGCATGTACATTTCCAAAATATAAGATAAAAATAAAATAAAACCTACATACAGTAACAGTGTTTTGTTTTGTGTGGGCTCCTGTCATTAAGTAATGGGCCCTGCCTGCTAGCCTGCTCCCCAAAATATCACAGGTTTGCTCATTTCTATATATAGGGTGCGTATATTCTGCTATTTATAATTCTTAGTAGTTTGCATCATACATTTACACCTATTATTATTTCATGTTATAGCAAGTTTCTCAAGACTAGACTATGAGTCTTTGTAAATTGTGTTTCTAAAGGAACTTTAGTTAGTGCCAAATGCCAATGTGTTTGCATTATTAAGTTTGTTACAAATAAAAAAAATCATTTTAAGTTAGTGCTTAATAAATTATTTCACTATTAATATACTTCTTAATTGTATTTCAGTTCAACCATTACTTTGATAAAATCATAATTTTGTTATGTGCAAATGGCTTTAGATACCTATTAGGTCTATAAATTAGGTAGGGTCTCAGCAGTCTGTGAGGTAGGCTAAGTTTGCAGGTGGACACTCTCCCAGCATGTTTCAGGGCTGAGCGGGTGGACTTGAACATAGGTCTCCCTACTCCAAATCTGCATTCTAACCACGACGCCATGCTGCCTCATGATTGTAGGCCTACTGACTGTGAGACCTTACCCATGGGATGGTCTACTCTGCACGTACATAACCCAATATACTCAATCAGGCATGGGGAACCACAGACCCAGGTATCTTCTGCCTAGCCTGCAGGACTGCCTAAGCAACATCCCTCAGTGACTCTGCTCCTCAGGTGCTTTGGCCGGGCGGGAAATGTGTCCTTGAAGTGTTTTAATGCCTCTTAGTTGGGGGGTGGAGGGAGGTTTGGGTTTGCAGAATCTTCTGGCTTTTGTGTGGCTGAAGCGTATAGCCCACTGTAGAAAGGCCCACTGCGCCACCTACTTTCCCCTCAGGCACCATTGGAATATGGTTCCTGGAAGGTCGTCTGCAAGGGAATAGCGAACTTGTTGTCTGAGTTAAGATCTGTATATAGTGGTACCTTGGTTCTCAAACACCTTTGTACTCAAAACACCTTGGTTCCCAAACGCCGAAGTAAGTAAGCTATCTGGTTTTCGAATGTTTTTTGGAAGCCAAACGTCCGATGCGGCTGTCTGCTATTTGTTTACATGGTGCCTGCACCAATCAGAAGCCACACCTTGGCTTTCGAACATTTCGGAAGTCAAACGGACTTCCGGAACGGGTTCAGTTTGGCGCTTTTGTTTTTGCTGTTTATTTTTGGTTTTGAGGCTTTTTCAGTTAATTTGCTTTTGTGACTTTGTGGAACCCAGTTCAGCTACTGATTGATTGATTGTGTGACTGTGGAAATGGATAAAAGTCCCCCATCCAAAGAATGACTGTCATCAGTGCAGGTAAGAAAAAAAGTTAATTTTAATTTTTACTATCTACAATACTGTCTTCTTTAGTCTATAGTACAGCACATTGATTATTGCTTTCATTTTATAGATCAATGGTCTCGTTAGATAGTAAAAATTATGTTAAAAACAACCCCTAAAACAGCAATTTAAAAGTCTGGAGCATTACTTTCTATGGGAAAGCATGCCTTGGTTTTGGAACACTTTGGTTTTAGAACGGACTTCCGGAACGGATTAAGTTTGAGAACCAAGGTAACACTGTATAGCCAAATGACATCACACACACACACACACACACACACACACACACGGAGGTATCTTTACTTTATTTTGTTTAAGTGCTAAGCTTGTAAGAGGCTTGAACTCTCCAAACCATCTAGGAGAACCCACAAAGCTATTTTATTCAAATACGAACACAGCCAATACTAAGGCATAACATGTATGGACAACATAAGAATTCTAACCTATGGTTGGGCTACAGTAAGATTTCCCCACTTCTGTCCTTCCCTTCATTACGTTCCTCATTCTTTTAGATTTTAAGTGTCTTGGAGTCAGGCACCTAACCCTTTTATGAAGCACGGAAGGCGCATTGTTACATGCCTATTGTGGCACTGCAATAATAGCAGCATCGGCCAACTATTTTAACTGCACAACAGTTAACTGAACATGCCAGAACATACCATTGTGGTGAAATGGCTTTGGGGATCGGCAAGCTTGTTGGAACCCCGAGAGTGAGAGAAGTACAAAATAGAATTAGAATGTTCTGGAAGAGGGTTCTGGGTCGTGTCTGGGATGCTGAGCATGAACACTCCAGACCGCAACATTTTGTTGCAGATTCTGTTTGTACCTTTCCATTGCTAAAACTTAGCAGGTCTGGCCCGGCACGCTGCCTGTACAGGATACTTGTCTGGGAACCACATGGAAGCAGCTGAGAGTGGGGGAGTCTGAGCTCAATAAATACATTCCTGGTGGCCGTCTCCCTTTGTCTGGGAGTGATCATGCAGAAAAGCTCTAAAATAAAGGGTAGGTGACCTCTGAAGTTTGCTTTATGTCTTACACTTTCCTGTGCGAACATTAATCTTTGTGCGGAAAAGGACATGTATTTTGCAATATGTGATGTGATGGGGGGGGGGTTAAAAGTGTATTTTTCATGGCAGCTATACAGATCAGGCAGACCGAGACGACTGGTGGGGAGAAGGGGTTTTAAAAACGTGGCTTTGTTATACCCCGAAGCTTTTTGGGGGGCCATTCTGAACTGATAGGATTGTAAATAAGTAAATATTTGAGGAAGTACTCAAGGTACTTAGAGATACGTGTTTTTAAAACCTTGCAATGAGATCCCTTTGCTCAATTGGTTAGTGATGCATTGGCTACATTGACTAGAGTGAAATTTCGCTTGAGTGCTAAGTCTTAAGGCGTTAATGACAGGCATTGCTCTTTCCAGGCTCTGGCATATAACACGTTGCTATTTAAGAACAGAGATGTGTGAGATGGCATTTTCCTTTTTTCATACAGGTGTCTTTCTGTTGTCACTGTTGAGTTTCCATCCATCCCCTCAGCTCGGTCTGAAAGATTGTGAACTGTTATCTGCATGACAAGATGATGGAGGCTTCCCCAAAACTGCTCTTTTTAGAGATAACACATCTCAGTGCTTCCACCTACACAGCAAAAAGAGATTTCCTGGAGTGTAGGTGTTGTCTCTCACTGGGCTCCAGTGCTTCTCTCTCTCTCTCTCTCTCTCATACAAAGTCTATTCTTTTATACTGTATCTTATGCGCACACAAACTTCATTACCAGACTTCAGTTTTGCAAGAGAAAATAAGTGCAAGGCTTCTTTTATCAGCTGACTGGTAGTGCTTTATCGTCTATACAAATAAAAACCAAAATAGCACAGGGGTCTTGCTGCCATTTAGAATCTTCTGGCTTACTAGAACTGAGTTACTGTTTCTATATATTTTTTTCTGTTCATAGATTTCTTTGGTTTGGTGCCTTTTGACTATTTTGATCTCTGGGTGTTTTCTGCTGTAGGTTTTGGTAACAGCAACCTGCTGTATGTCTGTTGTCGGGCCCTGAGAAGGGATGTTCTGTGGAAAGAAAAGGGGGGGGGGGAAATCAACAAAAATTATTGGGTGGGGCGGGTGGGCGAAACTTTGGTTTCTAAATAGATTTCTTGTTATGGCTTAGTTCACATTGTTCTGTTTCCTGGTCAGAAGAGCTCCGCTGTAGATTCTGTGGGTGTTTTTAGGGTGTAAGCGTGCACAGAAAGTGTGGGGAGAGCAAGGAATTGTACGTCAAACACCAAGAACCTAAATACAAGCAGGGCGACATACATAAAGTTTATTTGATTAAAAGAAGTTTTATGAAATAAAATATTTTTAATGCTTTATTGCAGTTTTACTGGTCCCTGCAGCCACAGCAGGTGCTGTGATTCCCCAGCAGTTTGACTTCACTCCATTGTCTCTTGTGACAGACAGATGCCAACAACAACAACAACAACAACAAAACCCAGCAGTAAGATGATAGAAATAAAAATTCCTAGGGAAATAAGATTCAGCAGCAGATGAAAGCAGGAAAGGAATTTAGGACACATCTGAGGATCCTGTGCCCCTCTATATCTTGCTAGGCTTCCATCAGCCCCAGCCAGCACAGCCAAATATTAAAGTTGATGGGATTTGTAGTCTAGCAGCATTTGGAAGACCACAGGTCCCCCCACCCCTGATTGAGACTGGGCAGGACAACCAATCAGTCCACTCAGTCACCACCCACCTGACCTTGCACGGCAGGGTCACCTGGAAAAAGTTTCAGATTGTGATCTTAACAGACAGGCAGATTTGTGTGACCACAAGCTGCCCTTTAGTACAGAAATGCATGTGGTGACTCTCTAATGCTCTTTTCCTTATCTTTCTGTGGTGCGCACATGGTGCTTTCTGCAGCCAACAGAGAATCATTAGGTCAGACTGAAAATGTGCAGGGCAGTAGCCATAGGGTAAGTTACAGCTCTCTGTGAAGTCCCGAGGGCTAGCAGGCTAAAATCTGAAGTGATGTGGAAATGACCTGTCCAAGCTCTGTAAACCAGCCAATATACCTTTATTCCTACCAGCTTAATGGAACTCCATATTTATTTATGTTTATTAAACGATCAGACTTTTCCAGTGGTGAGAGCTCCCAGGCACGCTGCCAACCCGCCTTATGATAACACGGCAGCGAGCGGCCAACAGTATTAAATACTTTCCTATACTGATAGCACGTTGTCGATTCATCCAGCGGTGGCATTAAATTATCGCAGACGTGAGCGTATGCTGACAGAAGCATGAAACAGTCATGCAAATGAACTCAGCCAGCCAGAGAATCAAAGCAACAGGAGGAGGAGGAGGAGGAGGAGAAGAGAAAAGAAGAAACCATCCACCCACTCCAAGCACGCTTGCCACCCTTCCTCAAATCGTAACTTTTGCAGTGCCACAAGCCAGTCCGGTGGAAACACTGCTGGTGTTGTTTTTAATTGTGACTGATGGACTTCAGTTCCTAGATTCCAAGGGCAAACTTCTAAGCTGTGTGTGTCAAAGCACAATAAATAATATAGAGGTTAATTCCTTTTGAAATACAATTCAAGTTGTATTTAATTCTGCAGAATAAATGCTGCAGATGTTCTATTTAAGTGCAGGCTTAGTTTCCTTTTAAAAATTAATAAAATATATGTATGATGATTTTTTTTCATATTAAAAAATGAAATGGAGGAAGAGAATATAGAGGGGACTGCACATGAGCCTCTGTAAGGAGATCACTCTAGAACTAAAGTTGCATGTTGCATCTGGTTGGCCACTATGAAAATGTGATTGTGAATTAGATGGGCCACTGGCCTGATCCAGCAGGCTCTGATTAGTATTATAGAATCATAGTATTGTAGAGTTGGAAAGGACCCCAAGCAATCCAGTTGTTGTTGTTGTTGTTGTTTAGTCATGTCCGACTGTTCGTGACCCCATGGACCAGAGCACGCCAGGCACTCCTGTCTTCCGCTGCCTCCCGCAGTTTGGTCAGACTCATGTTGGTAGCTTCGAGAACACTGTCCAACCATCTTGTCCCCTGTCGTCCCCTTCTCCTTGTGCCCTCAATCTTTCCCAACATCCAATCTCTGGTTAAAAACCTCCAATGAAGGAGAGTCCACCACCTTCCCCATTCCACTGTCGAACAGCTCTTACCACCGGAAAGTTATTCCTTATGTTTAATTGGAATCTCCGTTCTTGTAATTTGAATCCATAGGTTTGCTCCCTCTGGAGCAGCAGGAAGCAAGCGTGCTCCATCTTCCATGTGACAGCCCTTTAGATATTTGAAGATGGCTATCATATCACTTCTCAGCCTCCTCGTAAGGCTTGGTTTCCAGACTTTTGATCATCTTGGTTGTCTTCCTCTGCACATGTTCTTATGTTCTTTTTTCACTGAGAAGGCCTCTCCCTCTTAATCTCACAAGCGTGTAGTGGTTTGAATGCCATTTAGCTCAGAGCAGCCTCAGGGCTCTTTCTCAACCGGGGCTAAAAAGTACCACTGTATATACCGGTAGTGCCACAAAACAGTACATAGCATCACCGTGCACTCAAAGGCTTTGGTTATCTGAAGAAAATCCCTTAAAAAAAAAATCAAGGTTCACTAACACTTTTTGAAAGCATTGCAGGTGCTGCTTTGGCTTTATGTTGAAGACATCTGCATGTTTTACAAGATGGCATTTCTCAAAGACATATTTGGTCTACTGCTGCAGTGCCTTAAAGGTCAAACTGCAAAAACAGGATTCAGCCTAAGCTTGCATTTGGTGCATGTGGCTTAAACTGATTCTTATCTGCAGAGATAAGCTTGAGAGATTTTTTTTTGTTGGGTGATACAGCACAATGGGTTGGAGAGGCATGAGCCACTTGCTTTTCTGCATGCTGTTATCGCTCAGAATGAAATCTGTGTAACTTTCGAAACGTGTGTTTATGGTATGGTCCACTGTTGACAACAGCACGCTGGTGGTGGCCTTTAGGCAACCCGAAAGAGGCCATACAATTTGAATACCTGGGATAAAGCGAGCGAGAGAGAGAGATTTAAGTGCAGGCTTAGTTTCCGTTTAAAAATTAATAAAATATATGTATGATGATTTTTTTCATATTAAAAAATGAAATGGAGGAAGAGAATATAGAGGGGACCGCACATGAGCCTCTGTAAGGAGATCACTCTGGAACTAAAGTTGCATGTTGCATCTGGTTGGCCACTATGAGAATGTGATTGTGAATTAGATGGGCCACTGGCCTGATCCAGCAGGCTCTGATTAGTATTATAGAATCATAGTATTGTAGAGTTGGAAAGGACCCCAAGCAATCCAGTTGTTGTTGTTGTTGTTGTTGTTGTTTAGTAGTTTAGTCGTGAGAGTGAGAGAGAGATTGTCTTCTCTGAAAGATAAAATCTAGCATGCACAGCTCAAAGAAAGGGCAAGGAAGTTCAGTCAAGATACTTGAGCAGTTGTTGAAGAATTCCTGCAAAATATGACTTAAGACTGCAGCATGTAAAGTACTGAAACGGGGTTTATACAAACAACAGATGAAATGGGGAAACAATTATTGGGGTGTCCCAGTATTCACTGTCTCTGAAGGTATAGAAGAGCATAAGAAGAGTCTACTGGATCAGGCCAATGGCCCATCTAGTCCAGCATTCTGTTCTCACAGTGATAGGCACAAGAGCACTCTCCCCTCCTGTGGTTTGCCAAAACAGGTATTCAGAAGTACTGCTGCCTCCAGCTGTTGGAGGCACAGCACCGCCATCACGGGTAATAGCCGTTGGTAGCCCAATTAATTTGTCTAATCCTCTTTTAAAACCAGATAGGTTGGTGGCCGTCACTACCTCCTATGGGCTCGAGTTCCACAGTCTAACTATGCGCTGTGCGAAGAAGCACTTTCTTTTATCTTTTGGCTGTATATATGTGTGCCTGGGATGGGACGCGGGTGGCGCTGTGGGTTAAACCACAGAGCCTAGGGCTTGCTGATCAGAAGGTTGGCGGTTCGATTCCCCGCAACGGGGTGAGCTCCCGTTGTTCGGTCCCTGCTCCTGCCCACCTAGCAGTTCGAAAGCACGTCAAAGTGCAAATAGATAAATAGGTACCATTCCGGCGGGAAGGTAAACGGCGTTTCTGTGCGCTGCTCTGGATCACCAGAAGCGGCTTAGTCATGCTGGCCATATGACCCGGAAGCTGTACGCCAGCTCCCTCAGCCAGTAACGCGAGATGAGCGCCGCAACCACAGAGTCGGACACGACTGGACCTAATGGTCAGGGGTCCCTTTACCTTTT
This sequence comes from Lacerta agilis, assembly GCF_009819535.1. Lineage (NCBI taxonomy): Eukaryota > Metazoa > Chordata > Lepidosauria > Squamata > Lacertidae > Lacerta > Lacerta agilis. The sequence goes on along the minus strand of NC_046314.1, from coordinate 102,210,577 downwards.
ATGTGCACCTGTAGATCAGGAATGGAAAGCTTTTCCTATGAAAGGCTGTTGGGAAGAGTCGATCAGTGCCTATGACCAGTTTGGCAGAGGCAGAGCCCAAAGCGGAGTTTACAGCATTGCGTAGCTCCCCGCTCTATTCAATACCACTCCCCATTTCTCTCCCGCACATAAATGCACACTTTGAGGGCCACTCTCCGATTCCTCACCCAAAGTGCAGACAGATTGTTAAGTTGTGGGTGGACACAGCAGACGACACAGTGATTTCCAAGCAGCTCTTGTTTATTCTCAGGCTGGAGCAGAAGTGAGCTGAAGGGCTCAGCAGCCTGCTTATATAGAACTCAGCTACAAAGCAACAGTAACAACTTTCTGTAGTTACCCAATCCCTGAACGTCACTTTTCAATCCCTCGTTTGCATGTGCGGACCTGAGTGAAAACTGCAGCAGAATGAACTATATACACACAACCCTAGTGGCCTAGGGTGAGAACTTCAATACATAACACCGATAAATAGAGATGTACATGAAAAACTATAAGCTGTGTTCCCCCCCCCCCCAAGCCTGAGGCCACCATTTTAGAGAAAGATTTGTAAAGGTGAATAAGCCATCTCACATCTTCCTATGTGCAATCACCAGCACTGTGCAAGTAGCCCAGCATGCAATTCTGGAAAGTGCCAATCAGCTGTTATGGGAATGGACTCCCACCTTCCCTCCCCTGTTTCAAATCACCAACAGACACAAATCTCTGACCGCATCCAGCTGGTGCATTGGGTAGGGAAATTACATTCCAAGCAGCTATTCGCATGCACAATTCCCCTATTATCTAGCTGGCCTGATTCCATAGATGTGAGCCTTCACACATACACCTGGATTGTGGGGGTATCTTGCGGGAATCTGGTCAGCCTTTACTGATCTTCATACACAGGACCCCCTGAGCAGGTGCTGGAAAATTCCAGTGTTCCTAGGAGCAGGGTCTATAAATCATTTCCCTAATCCAGGGGTGGGGAGCCTCAGGCAAATGCAACCCCCCCCCCGACCTCTTTTATCAGACCCTCAAAACTCTTCCCCAAGTCACTGGCCCTATTTTGCAGCGTGTTTTTGCCCGATTGAAATGTGTCCTCAAATTCTGATAAGCTGTTTTGATTGGGTGGAGGATGAAGATGAGCGTGTGGAGGAGGAGGAACTAGCCTACTGTACGAAGATGAACTGTACATTCCTCGCTCCACACACCCTTGCTTCTGGCCCTGCCCACCACTGGCATGTGGCCCCCAGAAGATGGCACAAAACGCGGCCCTCAGATTGGAAAATTGTTCCCCACCCGTTCTGTAATGTAAGCAGTATATAAAATCCGAGCCCATACTCTCTATCAAGAGTTGAGGCTTGGATTTTAAAAAAATGAACAAATGTTAAAAAGTAAAAGAGGAAAGTGAGGGGGGGTAACTGTCCACGCCAGTTGCAGCGAAAGTAGTTTTCTGCTATTTAATTATGATGAATAATGGCTAGATAGGGAAATGGTTTCCTCTTAGATCACTTTCTCTTCTAGTCGTGATCACCTAATATTCCCATGGCAACTCCGGAGAAATATGGAAAGTAATATTAAGGAAAGCATTAAGTGTTAGTTTCTTTTAATATTATGTGGCAGCTGGAAGCAGAAAGTAGAAGTCACGTGACTAGCTTACTCTCTAAAGACCGGTGACACACTCTGAGGATCGTTGCTTTTGATGTTAAGAAAAACCCGAACAAATCCTAGAACAAGCAGAAAGAATCACCTGGTAGCACTTTTCACACTTTTGTAATGGAAGTTCTATGCGCAGCCCAAAGCCCTGCCAAGCGTGGGCGTTAGACTTCATGCACACAGCAAGGACAACGGGGAACTTCTGAAAAGGCCTGGGACCGCAGCATGGACAGTGTGAAATTGTCACCGTTTCCTTGAGCCGCAGTGAGAACTTGGAAGTTCTCTCTCAGTCCCTTCCTCCACTGTGCATTTAAAGCAGTATCATACCACTTTAAACAGTTACGGTTTCCCCCATGGAATCCTGGGTGCCACTGGAAGAAGAAGAAGAGTTTGGATTTGATATCCCGCTTTTCACTACCCGAAGGAGTCTCAAAGCGGCTCACATTCTCCTTTCCCTTCCTCCCCCACAACAAACACTCTGTGAGGTGAGTGGGGCTGAGAGACTTCAGAGAAGTGTGACTAGCCCAAGGTCACCCAGCAGCTGCATGTGGAGGAGCGGAGACACGAACCCGGTTCACCAGATTATGAGTCTACCGCTCTTAACCACAACACCACGCTGGCTCTCTGGAGCCAACTTCAGCACCCAAAATAATATACTTGTGGGGCTGAGCCCCCACGAAATCAGTGGGCAAAGTTGAAGCCCTTCATTGCAGGCAACCACAATCTTCAGCGTGAGATGGCACCTATGCTGGGTACTGTAGTTTGTGAAGTGTGATGAGAGTTGTATAGAAGTCCCATAGTTCCTGGAGAAAGAAGGCACTGCCTGTTAAATCACTCTGAGAACTGTAATTCTGTGATAGGAATAGCAAGTCTGCTAGCAACTCTCAGCACCCTTCAGCCATGACTGTTTGAAGTGACACAATACTGCTTTAAATGTGTAGTACAGATGGGGCCTTAGTCCCTGTGACATGGCTTCTGCCAAAGATGTCTGGGAGCTATCGTTTGTCAGCTGTGCCCCTCCAGGGTGCTCCCAATATACACGATTTTGGTTTCACGTGCGGAGGCACGGAACGTAACGCCCACGTAAATTGGGAGTTGCCTGTATTGCTTTTTCATATGCATTCTGCTTAACAATACGCATGTTTACACAGACATCAGACCCACTGTGTTCAGTGGGCCTTACGTCCCCAGGGGCTTGCAACCTTTTTGGGCCAGCACTGCTGGTACATTAGGAATTCTGAGAAAATGCCGTGGATGCAAGTCACAAAATGGCTGCTGTGGAAGCATGGCGTATTACAAAATGGCTACCTTGGTGGAGTGGCACAAAACAGCTGCCACATCCAAGAGACAGGACCCCAAAAGGGTGTTGACATGCTTCCCCTGATTGGTTGCCCCATATCCGTATGGGGAAAGGTGCCGATATCAACCACCACCATGGTCATGTACAGTGAGGTGTTCTTTTTCATGTGGGAAGGAAGTAACAGGAACCATGAATACAGTGGTCAAAATGGAAAGGTAAATGTACTTCTGTACTCATGTGCAAAAGTCATTCCCAGGTTGGGTCTGAATTTTAGAAAAGTTTTCTTTTAAGTTGAGCGGTTACTGGCTTTATGACACCTTTCTTCGCAAATGGAACAATAAGATGTTTTAGAATGTCAACACTACAGCTCTGAGAAGACAGAAAGAGCCACTTGGAGAATCCTCAACTTCTAAAGTTTCATTTGACATGATCACTTGGGCGAGCCCATGTCCAAAGGGAACAGTTCTAATTGGCCATTAGTCCTGTGCTTTGCTTTGAAATCTGATCATACATGTCAAGACACAGCCATTTACAGCTCCATAGCCGCTTTGAAGGCCAGCCTTGTGGCAGTTTCATCAGATGGGATTTAGAAAAATACAACACTGAGTTCTTTGACATGGTGTCTACCAGAAGCTTGGCGGAAACAGCTGTGGTCTAGCACAATTCCCAGAGTGCTCAGCTCATTCACCTCCCTCTCTGTAATTGACACTGTGAATCCTACGAAGTCTGCTAGCTGTGACACGCAATCCTCCGCCCCTCCAAAATGTCTTGGAGGGTCATGCTAATGTGACAACTAGCCAGAGAAAGACTGATAAGGTGTCATTGAACAGCCTCATGGTAACGGCAGATATGTCTGCCATCTCAAATGATGACTGGATTCTCACTTACATGGATTTTAATAGGAAGAAATACAAAGACAGGCTAGGAGATTCATGCTGACTCTTTGGAATTGTTAAAATTATTATTATTATTATTATTATTATTATTATTATTATTATTATTATTATTATTATTATTTATACGGCCACTCCCAGTCACCAGTCTAGCTGCCGCATTCTGGATTAGTTGTAGTTTCTGGGTCACCTTCAAATGTAGCTCCACATAGAGCACATTGCAGTAACCCAAGCAAGAGAGAACTAGAGCATGCACCACTCTTCCGAGACAGTATGCGGGTAGGTAGGGTCTCAGCCTGCGTACCAGATGGAGCTGGTAGACAGCCGCCCTGGACACAGAATTAACCTGTGCCTCCATGGACAGATGTGAGTCCAAAATGACTCCCAGGCTGCGCACCTGGTCCTTCAGGGGCACAGTTACGCCATTCAGGAGCAGGGAGTCCTTTACACCTGCCTGCCTCCTGTCCCCCAGGATCAGTACTTCTGTCTTGTCAGGATTCAACCTCAATCTGTTAGCCACCATCCATCCTCCAACCACCTCCAGACACTCACACAGGACCTTCACCACCTTCACTGGTTCTGATTTAAATGAGAGGTAGAGCTGGGTATCATCTGTATACTGATGAACACCCAGCCCAAACCCCCTGATGATCTCTCCCAGTGGCTGCATGTAGATGTTGAAAAGCATGGGGGAGAGGACAGAACCCTGAGGCACCCCACAATTGAGAGCCCAGGGGTCTGAACACTCATCTCCCACCACCACTTTCTGAACACGACCCAGGAGGAAGGAGCGGAACCACTGTATAACAGTGCCCCCAGCTCCCAACCCCTTGGTCCAGAAGGATGTTATGGTCGATGGTGTCAAAAGCCTCTGAGAGATCCAGCAGAACCAGGAAACAGCTCTCACCTTTGTCCCTAGCCCGGCGGAGATCATCCACCAGTGCGACCAAGGCAGTTTCAGTCCCATGATAGGGCCTGAATCCCGACTGGAAGGAATCCAAATGGTCCGCTTCTTCCAGGCGTGCCTGGAGTTGTTCAGCAACCACTTTCTCAATCACCTTGCCCAAGAATGGAAGATTTGAGACTGGGGTTTGAGCTGGGTTTATTAAAATCCTAATAAATTCACATCTAGAACCGATCACAATACTTAGCTTTGATCCTGCACTGCCTCCCACAACCTGTTGCCCTCCATATGCTGTTGGACTACAACTCCCATCACCCCAGACTATTGGCCATGTTGGTTAGGGCTGATGGGAATTGTAGTGAAAAATCTGGGGTGCAGAAGGTTGATCTAAAACTTCATATATATTATCTCAAGAATCCTGTAACATGCAAAGCTGCCTTCTGCAACCATTACGTCCATATCGCCAGCCTTGTTTACTGTGACTGGCGGTGGCTTGGTCTGTGGCATCTGTTGCGTTGAGCTACTTTGATTGCTTTTGTTTGATTTTCTCATTGCAAAGAGCTGCAAGCCTGTAAATGTTGATAATAAACCTGATTTGCAATGGGGGTTGAATACTTTCAGTTGCAACTGTATGTACCCAGAATAAACAACAGGAGTTGATCTAGACTCCATATCATAGTACAAGGCTCAATTATTTTGTTAAGAGTTAGCAACTGATGGCATGTACCTTAGGTCCAATTAAGACCCCAGAGGATTACCTCCCCTCCAAAGAGACAAACAAGGGCCTCTGTGGACTTTGCAGGGAAATCTTATTCATGTCTATGCCAAAGTAAGTCCTATGGATTTCAGTGGGACTTGTAGTTTACCCCTCATGGAGTGAAAATCCCCAGCACCCTTCTTCTCCTTTGGCGATCACTCGTAGCCAGGCAAGATTGTCTTCCATAAACACGGTTTAACAGATAGATAGGTGTTTATTCGGCATTTGCGCCCGTCATACAATACAGTCATACAATACAAAACAAGCAGTCAATCAAAAATCAGATAAAATCAAATAAAATGATAACCCAATACAGGCCACGGATATAATAACACAACTCACAGGGACCAATATTATCACTTCGATAAAACATATATAAAAAGAATTAAAGTTAAAATTTAGGCACCCAAAACTAAAACCAATGTCTAATTCTATTTTTGAAAAACATATCTAATTATCAGTAATCGGCTGACATCCCATTTTGTCTCTTGTGCGAGATGACGGCTGTTAGGAATCTAGCAACCTGTAGAGTTATATAAGGGTCCACATCTTGGAGAACCCAAGCAAGACGTAGGTCAACTGGCTTATCAGCAATGGACTGAATTATCGGATTTAATATATTGGCACGTATCGATCTGTACATAGGGCAATTGAACATTACATGCTGTAGAGATTCAGTTGATTTGTTTTCACAGGCACACATAGGAGAAACTTGGCCCTTAGTAAATCTATGACTCAGCACGTTCGATGGAAAAACATTAAACCTAGCTCTAATGAAGGCATAACGATGTGAAGCAACCGTGAGTGATGTTAAATAAGATGGGACTCTGTAGATAGGGGTAATGCCGATATTTAACGGCGAACAAACTCCCCCACCAGTTAAGAGATTTTGATATAGCTCCACATCATCCAGAGTTTGGTTTATACACCTTTTTGCTGCTGTAAGATCTAATTTGAGTAATTCAGAAGGTGAGATCTCATAGGTCAGCAATTTGGCATGGATTTTTCCAGCCCACAGATTTGTGAAATCATCCCGCCACATGCACTGAATAAGATAGTGGTTCGGGAGTTTATGCCAAAGGGTTAGCCAGTAAATCAAAGCTCGCCTCCACAAAACTGACTCCACTGAGGGGATCTTCATTTCTAGGCGAATGGCTGCATTACTTACGCATGATGGTAGTTTTAAGAGTCGACGTAAGAATTGGCTTTGAAGCGACTCTAAAGGTGCGAGATTTGCAAAAGCGGCCCATAAAGGGGCAGCGTAGGCCATTGTGGCCGTCACTTTAATGCTGTACACTTTCAAAGCCGCAGGGATGTATAACGCCCCCTCAGAAAAGAAAAAACGGAGGAGAGAGTGAGTGAGGGCTTTTGTCTTATTGTATAAGTATTCAACTTGTGATTTCCACCCCATATTATACTGAAAATAAATTCCTAAATACTTGAATTTATACACTTGTTCAATTTTCCTACCCTCCAGTTTCCACGAATAGATTTTCCGACTCCTTGAAAATATCAATACTTTGGACTTGGAGTGGTTAATAGACAAGTGGTTTGTATGGCAGTAGGTCACAAGAATCTTAAGTGCCCTCCTTAAACCCACCCTAGAGTAGGAGAGTAACACCGCATCATCTGCGTAGAGAAGTAGTGGGCAACGATAATCTGCTATGCGGGGAGCGTGAATGAATTTGTGTGAGTCGGCTAGAGGCTTCCTCATGTCACTGATGAATAAGTTAAAAAGAAATGGTGCTAAAATGCAACCCTGGCGTACTCCCCTATTTATTGGCACAAGGTTAGTTAGATCGCCAGCAGGTGTTAGTCTCACCCTGGCCACAGACCCATCATGAAGTTGGGAAATAAGCCACAAAAGTCTTCTGTCAATTCCCCAACGGGCAAGTTTATCCCATAGTATTTTTCTCGGGATACTGTCGAACGCCGCCTTCAGATCTATGAAGGCAGCGCATAGCTGGCCCCGTCGGGGTGTCGAATATTTCTGGGCTAAGTGATGTAGGACAATAGCCTGATCTGTTGTGGATCGGTTTAATCTAAAACCGGCTTGTTCGTGGCCAATCAAATTAGCCTCGTCAGACCACTTTGCCAACCTTACCAACAGAAAACGGGCGTATATTTTCCCGATGATCGATAACAGGCTAATGCTCCTGTAGTTCCCTGGGTCACCGGGGGGGCCTTTTTTATAGATAGGAATTATAATGGCCTCCTTCCATATTGCTGGTATCGAGCCAGTGGCATTAATTGCATCGAAAGCTTTAGCCAGTATCCCTGCCCACCATACAGAATGAAGCTTTATAGCCTCAGCTGGAATCAGATCCGGCCCAGGGGCCTTACCAATTTTCAGCTGTGCTATCAGTTCAAGAATTTCAGTGGGGTCGGTATTTGGCCAAACAGAAAGGGAACTAAAAGACGGACCCAAGTGAGTGGTTGAGGTCTCTGCCACGGAGAAGTACTTTCTCAGGAACTGTTCCCAAGTAGGGGCCGGAATAACCGCCAAGGGGTATTTCCTCGTTCTTCTATTTATTAAGGACCAAAATTTCTGGGAATTTTGAGATTTTGAGGCCGCTACTATCGTCTGCCAGCGATTTAATTGCCACTCCCGTTTGGCCATTTTCTGGGCCTGTTTGTATGCCGTTTTAGCCTGGGAGTAAGCTGGAGGTAAAGTAGAAGCACCAGAAAGTTTATAGTCCTTATATATAGTACGTAGATGGAGTCTGGCTTGTTTGCAGGAGGAGTTGAACCAAGGGGCGCCAAGTTTAAAATCCTTATTACCACTATACACAGATAAATTAAAAAAACAAGTTAAAACTCCTGTCAGGCAGGAGAAAAAATTCAAACACTTGATGGGGTCACATGTGGCTAGTCCTATGTCCGGCTGGACCTCAGGAAGTTCTTTTTGGATAAAATCCGCATATCTTTGGGCAAGGGCGGGAGACCATTTAGTCGCCCTTATTTTGGTAGTCGGCTCCTCGTTCACCCAGATTGGATGGAAACGCTCAGTCAGCTGCCAGTCAACACATAACTTAACTATCAGAGGTAGATGGTCACTGAATTGAGCATTATCAATTTTGAAGAGGGCAACCTTCAGAAATAGATCTCGAGAAACCAAAACATAATCTAGGACACTATTTGATTTTGGTCCCAGGTGGGTGAATTCTCCCGGTATATCAGGAGGACACCTGCCATTTAATATTATTAAATTTAGGCGAGTGGCCATCTGATAAAGTATCACTCCTGCTTCATTAGCCTTTACATCTTTAGAAATTCTGGGGGGGATATGGTCTAAATCATAGTTTTGAGAACCGGGGTCAACCCACCATTTGGACTTTATAAGAGCCTCCCGATTTGAGGCTATCCGGGCATTGAAATCGCCTCCTATAATAGATGGAACATTTGGAAACTTGAGATAACCAGATAGTAAAAAATCTTCTAGGGATTCCCATCTAGAAGTGAGTTCGGCAATTAAGCCTCCTGGAGGAAGATAGACATTTGTAATCAGTAAAGAAAACTTTCCCCCAGAGATCAGCCCAGTAAGGGCATAAGGTGGTAAGGCATGCACAAGGGAGAGTTTTGCCCGTAGTTTAAGAGATATGCCAATTATGAGACCTCCCTTAGGGCGGCCACCTTTCAATGAAGGGCTAGCAGGTAGAGATATAAGCTCAAAACCATTTATCACAAGTTCCTCCTCCACCCAGGTTTCTTGCAATAAAATAATGGGAAAAGAATTTATATATTTTTGGAATTCTGGATCTGATTTTTTACTTTTCCACCCCGCAATGTTCCAACTTAATATTGAAGGCTGAAAATTCCCAGCTCTTTCTAACTGTCATTTGGAAGGTTGGCTCAAATTTGATACAGGAAGGAACGGGGCAGCAAAGAAATCAGTTATTTTCCTCTGATGAAAACCCCCCCGAGACTGTGTAGGAGGATTGCCAATATTATCTAGCTGTTGATCCTGGCCACTTATTCTGTTAGGGGTGGATCCTCGGGCGTAAAAGGCCGCCTTTTCCAGAGAAGTTTGGTGGGCCGACTTGTGCAACCCAACTACCATGGCAGATGTTTGTCCTCTCTGGGGTCTGCTGCTAGTCTTCTGGACTACTTGATTTATATGACCTGTTGGATCTTCAATCAGTTCCATCTCTGGTCTTGCTATTAAGTCCGTGTTTCTCCGCAATGAAGAATAAGACTGGGAGAGTGGACTATTTGGGAGAGTTGGCAAAATTTTATCTTCTCTTGGTTGATCGGTGCTATATGAGAGTTCCAGGTCCGGCATCGAGGAATGGGTGGAAGGGGATTTGTCCAGCTGTAATATGTCATGAGCGCCTTCTTCAGATATGTTGTACACGGGCGGATCGTGTAGATCTATTAGAAGTAAGGAGGGTTGTTCTACTTGAAGGAAGGGGCCAGTGGTTACTTCTTGGAGTTGTACCTTATCCTCCATTGCCGACGTACATCTGGGATTAGTTATTTCAAGTTCCATATGATCTGGTTCCTCTGGGATATAATGTTCGCTCTTTAAAGACGGTCTGCTGCTGAGCTTCCTGATAAGCTGGAGTTTAAGTGAGTCCAGCCTGTCAATAATCTCTTTTTGTTCCGTCTCTGGTAAATCAGCAAAGGAGGCAATAAGTTCAATTTCTTCTGGTGGCGTCAGGCCAGTTTCCACAGAATCACTGTTCTTTATTTGAGGGGTGGAGGCCACATAGCTCTGCTCCTGTATCGGAACACCCGGTTCGTCATCCATTGGTGTTTCAGGATTGGATGGTTTTGAGATCTCTTTAGATATTTCCTTCAACAATAGAGGTTTAAGTGTAGAGTCTATAAAGACTCTCGTTGGTGTTATCCCATGACGTGATAGAAATATTTTCCTTCGTATTATGATGGAGGGAATTTTTGAAGATTGAAACGCAAGAAGCACTCTCTGGGATCTGCGATGGTGGGCAAGGGGGAGGACTGCACAGAGGTCTATTTGTGATACCTCAATGTTTAAGAGCGCCCTCAGGAGCTCCTTGGCTCCACCTAAAGTTCGCCATCTTGAGTCCCCATTTTGAATAGTTAGACCAACTTTCCTTGTTTGGAGAATCAAGGATTGATGGTCTACTTGGAGGTTAAGGTTGTATTTGAATTTGTCAGTATGTTTGTTATTTAAGGGTAAACACCTCGTCCACATTTTCTCCCCTTTCTCACCTGGTACCTTGACACAGGTTGACGACAGTGGAGTAGTAATTAGCTTTTGTTGTAAGCTTTGCAACTGGGAGGAAAGGCCCTCAATTCTGTTGAATATACAGTGCAGGGTATTGATTATTAGATGTAGCTGTTCAAATGTCATATGATTAGCCGTACCAAGGTCCGATTCCTCCTTCTGAGGAGGGCCGTCTCTGTTACTGTTGGTCACGATGCTTGTTATCTGAGACATAATTTGCTCTTCATCTTTAAGTGCTGGCACGGAGTCAATCAAAGGATTGAAGCGGTTCCGAGTTTCTACTGCATAAGCACATTCCAGCAAGTTTCTCCCTTCTTTAAAGTGGCATGAATCAGCCCTTGTTTGTTTAGATCTCGGGAGGGAAGGGGGCAGTGTCTCCTCGGGGTCTCTAGGACGTTTCCCGTATCCCATAATTCGGATTTACAAAAGAAAAAGAAATAGTCTGAGTAACATATAGCTTTGCACCTTAAGGCACTTGGTGACTCAGCGTTTCTCTTATGAGGTCAGCTTTCCACTGCCGAGGGATGTTTGGCCTTGTTTCAAAAACCCCAGGGCTATAAATCGTTGTCGCCCAACCTATGTTATCTATGTTACTTCTGGGGGCACTTGACTTGCTTCCAATAACTTTCTAAGGTTTTGGAATGGGCCCGACGAAGACGGAAACCCCCTATGTCCCCGCTGTGGCCTTGACGGCCAGGAGTTTGTCTTTTATCCCAAAAGCTTATCTTGGTCTCGTTATTTCTACTCACTCAGTTGCACTAGAAGTTTAACAATGAGTCCTTAAGTGACTGTGGAGGCCAGTTCTGGATCCACACGTCCTTCCACAGTGGGGACATTGGTTTCCGAGCAGGAGTTGATGACGGTGTGGATTTGCCAAGCGTGCCTTCCTCTTAGCACGTTTCTCCCTTGCGTCCTGAGTTCGAGTGTCTTCAAAGCCCATGACACCTTTGGTAAAGGCTGTTCTCCAAATGGAGTGCTCGCAGGCCAGTGTTTCCCAATCGTTAGTGTTTATACTTCATTTTTTAAAATTTGTCTTGAGACAGTCTTTAAACCTCTTTTGTTGACCACCAGCATTACGCTTTCCATTTTTAAGTTCCGAATAGAGTAGTTGCTTTGGAAGAGTAGTTGCTTAAACACACACACACACACACCAGACTAGGGGATTTATATAGAACAGGGATCGGCATGGCTTACCAGGCATGGGCCAGATCACTCCTGCGGAGATCCTCCGTGGGCCAGACCGGCGCAGCGTGACACCGAAAATCTTGTCTGCGCATGTCTGGGGCGCCGGAAATTGCTTCTGTGCATGACCAGATGCCAAAAATCACATCTGCGGAGAAGTGATTTTTGGCACCTGGGCATGCAATTTCCGGCGCCGCAGAAGAGAGCAGAGGCGTAGTGAGCCGCTTGGCTGCCGGGGGCAGCAAGCCAAGCGGCAACCCCCGGGGGCGGTGCCTCGCTCTGTAGTGTATGCGTCATGATGTCATGATGCATGCGCTATGGAGTGCAGCCCGGGCGGACTGCTGCGGACATGCGCAGTCTGCCCGGACTCCCAAGCCACTGCCTGGCACCCCTTCAGTGCGGCGGCTGCTCACGCGGAAGGGCTGCTTTGCTCCGGCTTGGGAGTCGCACTCGTGGGGTGTGTGTGGCCAGGTGGCGGCTTGGGAGTCAGTCCACCCGGACTCCCAAGCCGCCACCACCCTCCCCGCGAGTGCAACTCGCAAGCCGCTGCCCGGCAGCCATTCCACGCGAGCAGCCGCTGCACGGAAGGGACGGGAAAGGGGTGGAATAGGCTGAAATGGCAAAATTGACAATGAAATTAAGAGGAAGAGACGACAATTAATTTAAAGAAGATTGGAAGGACTTTATTGCATATATACAGAAGCAATGTACACAGGTTAATACATTAGCAGGATTCTAGAACTACTTGTAATGACATTATGAATGGACAATAAGTAATACAGTATCAATGGTTTTTTAATTACAATGGACATGCGGTATGACGATATAAAATGGAACTAGGGAAGGGATTAGGGGAAGTCAATTTTAATAGATATGGTTATGAATTTGTATTGTTGTTGTTTTATTTTTGTTATTTTTGGGAAATTAATAAAATATTATTTAAATAAAAATATCTTGGAGAGAGGCAGACTTCCTCCATGCAGAATGAAGGTGTAAATAGGTGAATAAGCCATATTTCTTAAAGCACAGCAGTGATGTGTGTCTTCTGTTCTCCAAAGGGGCACAGACCCTGTGTGTGTGTGTGCCAGGGACACCATGGGCTCTTGACAACACTTGGCAGGCACACGGCTTTTGTAACATTACATAGTTCAGTTGGTTAAGAGCGTAAGACTCTTAAGATTAGGGTTGTGGGTTCATGCCCCATATTAGGCAAAAGATTCCTGCATTGCATGGGGTTGGACTAGATGACCCTCACGGTCCCGTCTAACTCTACAATTCTATAATTCTAATATCATTCCCAGTGGATCATTTTGCCATGACACAGGGCTCTTGTTTGTAGATACACCACTGCTTGAAGCAAGGACAGTAGGTGTTTTGTTTCCTTAGCAGTCACTGCTTTGGGCAGTAAATAAATAACAACAAAACACAGAGAAACCACAAAGGTCAAGTACAAGCCACTATGCACTATCAAGCCATATTCATGTGAGCGGAAAATAACAGTGCAAAAAGAGCTGACCTTTGACATTCTTCACATTCGTCACCTTACAGTGGAGATTGTCGTGACACATCTATAAAAAGCTTGGCCTACATATGAAGGGAAATCCATATGGAAATACACACACACACACAGCCTCTTTTCAAAGTATTAAGCCTCATTCGCACCACCCCAAACTTCATATTTTGTCACCCATAGGGGCGGAGGAAGCCGCTTCGCCACCCGGGGCGGCAAACCTGGGGGCGGAATCACTCCATAGCGCGCATGCGCAACGTCGCTACGTTCAACGCGAGGGGCGTCGTGGGGGGGGGGGGCGCCCAGAGTGTCACCCCTCCAGCCTAGAACCTGGGGGCCCCGTCCCCTTCGCCCCCCCTTCCAACCCCACTGGTCACTCACCTGAAAATAACTCATTTATTTGACATGTTTTTGTTCTACCCATCTCCCTAAATTGGGTAAAAACTCTAAGCTGAATATTTCAGCCCAGGATTAATTTTGGGCCTGTAGTGCAGTGGTGGCTGGTGCCTATTTGAGACTTTTAGGGTGGAAGTTGGGAAGACCAACAGTAGGTGGAGCCAGAGCCAATGAAAGAGAGCGCCAAATATTTCTAGTTTTGTCTCCCTCCTCCCTCCACCCTGCTAAGTTTTATGAGGAGGAGGAAGCAGCTGATGAGAGCGCTACTCCCTTGGGTCCCCATATTTTGTGGGACTACAACTCCCATCATCCACAGCTCGCAGGACCAGTGGTCAGGGGTGATGGGAGTTGTAGTCCAACAACACCTGGGGACCCAAGGTTGAGAAAGGCTGCCCTAGACCAGGCTTCCTCAAACTCGGCCCTCCAGATGTTTTGAGACTACAATTCCCATCATCCCTGACCACTGGTCCTGCTAGCTAGGGATCATGGGAGTTGTAGGCCAAAAACATCTGGAGGGCCGAGTTTGAGGAAGCCTGCCCTAGACCGATTGTAAGCAGAAAAGCAGGCAGGTGGAGACTGGCTCAGGGCAGAATGAGGTCGGTGAGGCAGTGCCCCACTTGCCCTCCACTGCTAGTGTCTGTGAGCCAGAAAACCCTGTCGGGGCTGGGTCAAGACACAGCTAGGAAAATCCACCATGCGATGCTTCTACTCATTCAGATGGAAATATCCCAGGATCATCATTTCAAGGTCCACCTTGCCGTTGAACAAAGTTGTTGTTTTTGTCACATTGGGTAAAGTCCAGTTTCAGTCACGTGGCTTCTGAGATGCCATTTCAAAATAAACATTTGACTTCATATCTGAATTAATTTCCAATAGAGACAAGGACAGCATCAGAATGGATTTGTTCCAAGAGAATAGCTGACCTGAGTCACCATGGAAGAATGTGGATGGAGGGAAGGGAGGTATTTTGACAGAAGAGCACTGGTTCGACTCATTGCAAATAGATTGCAGATGTGAAGAGATGGCGGTGACCTTCTCTTGCCGCTTTCTGCTCCTAAAATTTAATCGGAGGGAAAGTCTGTAACCACCACAACCGCTAACACCACTTCAGACAAAGGTCTTGTTCTCACTGAGGTGTTAAGCATGTGACTAGATTGTGTCATGGCAGACTGCTGAAGGGGCTTACTTGGTCAAATGCTTATCTATACAAAAAGTTAATTCCACATGAAACACGAGATGTTAGGGAGAAGGGAGTCTGGCCTACCCTTCCTCCCTGATCTGCTGGGTTTCTAGGTGCAGACAGGGGCCTATTTGGCATGGAGGATGCAGAACAGGTTGTTAGTGCTTGTTTTGTTTATATTATTTATTTTTTAAAAAATCTGTTCCAATTCTTTCTCACAAAGAAATGCAAAGCAGCTAACAATCAGCAATAAAAACAGAATAAAACAAATGGAATCCCATCTCTGGAAGGGCTTTAAAATGTTAAATCCAGCACCTTGAATTGAGCTCCAAAACAAATCAGCAGTCAATGCAAATCATGTAGAACTGGTGTGATGGAACCGAATTACCCAGCTAGCTCCCATCAACATTGTGGTTTCAGTGCTTTGCACTCAGTGAAATTTCTGAACACATTTCATGGGCAACTCTCTTTAAATAGCTCAGGTTGTCTAAGTCATTTAGTCGAAATAAGGCTGAAATCCTATAACTACTTGTGAGGGTATCTGAAGAAGTGTGCATGCACACGAAAGCTCATACCAAGAACAAACTTAGTTGGTCTCTAAGGTGCTACTGGAAGGATTTTTTATTTTTTATTTTGTTTTTACTTGTGAGGGTGTAAGCCCCATTGAATTCAAAAGGACTTAATTCTGAGTAGAGATGAATAGGATTGCACTATAGGAGGACGGCCTCCATGATCACTGCAGATGGTGACAGCAGTCACGAAATTAAAAGACGTCTGCTTCTTGGGAGGAAAGCAATGACAAACCTAGACAGCATCTTAAAAAGCAGAGACATCACCTTGCCGACAAAGGTCTGTACCGGTATAGTTAAAGCTATGGTTTTCCCAGTAGTAATGTATGGAAGTGAGAGCTGGACCATAAAGAAGGCTGATCGCTGAAGAATTGATGCTTTTGAATTATGGTGCTGGAGGAGACTCTTGAGAGTCCCATGGACTGCAAAAAGATCAAACTTATCCACCCTTAAAGAAATCAGCCCTGAGTGCTCCCTGGAAGGGCAGATCCTGAAGTTGAGGCTCCAGTACTTTGGCCACCTCATGAGAAGAGAATACTCCCTGGAAAAGACCCTGATGTTGGGAAAGATGGAGGGCACAAGGAGAAGGGGACGACAGAGGATGAGATGGTTGGACAGTGTTCTCGAAGCTACTAACATGAGTTTGGCCAAACTGCGGGAGGCAGTGGAGGATAGGGGTGCCTGGCGTGCTCTGGTCCATGGGGTCACGAAGAGTCGGACACGACTGAACAACAACAACATAGGAGGACCTTCTTGATACACTCAAACCTTGGTTCCCGAATGCCTCCGTTATCATACATTTCGGCCCCCGAACGCCGAAAACCCCGTTTTTGAACGATTTTCGGAAGCCGAATGTGCTACATGGCGTCTGTTTTGAGTTTTCGGTTGTTGAACATTTCGACAACCAAGGTTTGACTGTATCTTGATTTCTTCTTTAGGCACCCAAAAGTGTAGCGAAGACAGGACAAGCAACAAAAGAATACACAAATTCATACAAGTTCAACATAAAGTCACTTCATTTATTGTTGGTTTTGTTATGATCATGATCAGCTAACAATATTTTTTTTTACTTTACTTTACTTTATGATCTTAGTCCATTTTTTGGCAGGATCATGTGTATCCTATGGTGCTGTATTACTACTACTACTACTACTACTACATTTATTTTATACCTTTCCAGTGCTTTTTTTCTTTAAAAAAATGTTTAGGGGTACTCTCATTTTCTTACTCATATTGAAATACTGCCCCTCAATGAGGCCAAACTTAGATTCACAAAATGTTTAGGGGTACGCGTACCCCTGCGTACCCCCCCCCCCCAGAAAAAAAGCACTGCACCCTTCAACCTAAGGTCCCAGAGAGGTTGATGACAATTTAAAATACAACATTAAAAAATAGTTTAAAACTCTTATATTACTTCTCAAGAACAGGGTAAACCCTCCGAAGTATACCTCTCAATGACAAGGGTAAAAAGCATAAAATGAAAACAGTATTGCAAATATGCCAGATGCACCTCTCTGAGAAGGGAGTTCTACTACAACAGGCACGTCCCAACAGGTAGATCGTGATCTACCAGTAGATCACTGGATGTCTGTGGTAGATCACTGGCTCCCCTAAAAAAAGCTCAACAACTTTGATCTGAACCCAAAAAAGGGGGTAGATCTTTAACTCTGTGAGTAGATCGCAGTCTCTCGGAAGTTGGCCACCCCTGTACTACAACTTAGGGGCTGCCACAGAGAATGCCCTCTCCTGAGCCACTGCCACCCATAGCTTCTGAGAGTGGTGTACAACCAAGAGGGCCCCTTCTGCTGATCTTAGCACCCAAGATCTGTAGTGAAAAAGACGGCCTTTCAGATATTGAGGCCTATTAGAGTACCTTGAATTGGACCTAGAAACGAACTGGCAATTCGGGGGGGGGGGGGAGAGAAACCAACTGGCAATCAATACAGCTGTTTTAAAACAGGGGAATATGAGCTTGAAATGGAACCTCAACCAGCAATCTGGCTGCTGCATTTTGGACCAGTTGAAGCTTCCAAGTAATCTTCAAGGGCACCTCATGTAGAGCGCATTTAAGTAATCCAGTCTACAGTACTGGGTATATTGTTGAGCACATCATGCAAACCCCAACCTTAATGTGTGAATTGGGATCCAAGTAGCAGGGACAATGATAACTCACAGGTTGAATATTGTAGGCTGTGCTTCTAAGTTTGAAAAACCAGGGACTAGCTCTAGTTTATATAACCTGTTATTCTCCTTTTGAGTTTCAATCCTCGTATGAGGAACAGCTACTATGTCAGCAGGTTAAGAAGTAGCCACTGTTTTTTGTTTTTTGATTTTTTACCCTTGACAAAGTTAAAATGCAATTTTTTCAAATTTCAGCTTGTAAAGGACAATCTGTTCTCCACTCACAAAACATTTACCCCGTAACATTTTGGCTCACATGAGCCACCCACACAGAAACCAAAACAAGCTGTTAGGGGAAAATAGTAACAGCATTTGACTATTGTCCCCATTAAAAAAAGAAAAGAAAAGAAAAAAGAAAAACCCACCCTTCTTTACACTGTACCATAACTTGTTTCAGTATGTGTGATATCTTGCAAGATTTGAGAAAGCAAAATGTGTTTAGGAAATGTTAGAAAGTGTCATTGTCATATGGAACCATTTGAAATCTATGTCAATCTTTTCTCACCTCGGGATATAAGACATGTGAAATAGTTTTGGAAGCATTGCTGGATATAAGGGTAATGGATCTGATCAGTCCCTGAGAGCCCCATGCAAGAGCAGGATATGACTATATGTTTGTATTGTAATATAAAGTTTGGCAAATGCAATTAAATGATGTAATTTTCATCATCTGTCTCACACCAGGGGCTCCAATCTTACATATGAAGTTGCCTTTACTGAATCATAGCATTGGTACACCCAGCTCTTTCCTGTCTGCACCGTGTCCCAGTGTGGACATCTTGCTAAACCATAGTTTAGTGTGACTACAATGAGCTACAGTGAACCTCAGGCTTGCACATCCCACACACAACTCCAGTACAGCCACAAGGAAGAGCTGGGTAGATTTTGTTTCCAGTTTAGCTTAACTGCAGCTTCTTGTGTTGTCCAAACCCAACAAACTCTGGTAAATGTTAACTGTGTTTTGTTTGAAACAACTCAACTTTAAATCATCTCTTATGAAGCTGGCATGTTTAAACAAAGCACCGTTAACATTAACCTCTGTTTAGGGCATGGGTTGGCAGACTAAGGTCTGTGGGCCGAATCAGGCCCAATTGCCTTAATGGATCCAGCCCGTGGATGGTCCGGGAATCGCCGTGTGGATCGCCAGCACGTGCGTTCTTTCCCTCTCCCTCACACGGTGGCAGCGGTGGTGGTGGCGCCTCCTCCCTCCCTCCTCGCAGCTTCTCCCCACCCTGCCTAGAGGAGGAAGGGGGCTGGGCTTTGTTGGTGCTGCCAGCAGCAGCAGTGCTCGAGCGGCCATTTTAAGCAGTCCTTCTCCAGAGCCCTTTGGGGGGCCACTCCTCCTCCTCCGCTGCTGCCGCCTGCCCCTGCCACTCGCAAGACACAGGTAAGCAGCCACCAGGGCTTGTAGTGTTCTTGCATCATTCCCCCCCCCCAAATATAGTTCAGTCCCCCACAAGGTCTGAGGGACAATGGACCGGCCCCCTGCCGAAAAAGTTTGCTGATCCCTGTTTTAGGGTTTGGATGACACAGTAATGATGTACAGTCTAAAAACAAACATATATATATGAAACATTAAAACAAGAATGCAACTGGAACCCAGGAAAACAGCAATATTAAAACACATAAAAACATATAAAACTAAATTTCAGAGGTTTCAACGACATAAAATGGAGTCCAGCATCATGGGTCAGGAAAACCCTGGGTAGAAAGCAAAGTCTTCAGAAGATTTCTGCAGCAAGTGATGGTTGCCACTTCACTTACGGCAGAGGGAAGTGCATTCCACACACAGTACAGTGGTAAAAATAGAAAATGCCTTCTTTGGGCTCACCTCCCTATGATGTTCTGCCTGGTGCGGTGCCACAAGTAGAATTTCCCCAGCTGATCTAAGTGATCTTAGAGGCCTATACAGGAATAAGTGGTCCTTCAGGTAAAGTGGTCCCAAGTTGTTCAAGGCTTCATATGTTAGACAGCAAGACCTTGAGCACAGCCCAGTAGCTGATGGGCAGCCAGTGAACTTCCCCCAGCACAGGTATAATGTGTGTGCTTCCAGGAGCTCCACTCCACAAACTGGGCACAGTATTCTGCACCAGCTACAGCTTCTGGAGCAATCACAAGGGAAGACACACACACACATGACAGTAGTCCAATCATTGTTGCAGGTACCTGAAATAGAGTAGAGTTTGGATTTGATATCCCGCTTTATCACTACCCGAAGGAGTCTCAAAGCGGCTCACATTCTCCTTTTCCCCTCCTCCTCCACAACAAACACTCTGTGAGGTGAGTGGGGCTGAGAGACTTCAGAGAGAAGTGTGACTAGCCCAAGGTCACCCAGCAGCTGCATGCGGAGGAGTGGAGACATGAACCCAGTTCCCCAGATTACGAGTCTACCGCTCTTAACCACTACACCACAGTGGCTCAAACCCAGTGTGTCCCCAGATGACTCCACACTGCGAGTCAAACCCAGAGGGTCCCCAGATGACTCCATCCACCACTCTTGGGTCATGCTGTGTGGAATGTGGTTTGTGTGAGCATCATGGTGGAGCAGTTGGGTAGTGTATGATGATAGTCAGGAGAAGCACATCAGGAGTTATTCACACTGACAGAATAATAACAAGTGGCTGGGGAAACACATGTTTGATTTCTTTGTGGAAAGGCCCTATGCATCTTTTGAAATTTGATGGGAAATTGGAATTAATTTTTGTAAACAAGCTAGGTGATGTTGCAAGCCTCCGTTCTTCTCGCAGCATCCCAGAGCAATAGGAAGCTGCCTTAATGTCAAACCACAAAAGCAACTGAGATAACCATATGACAAATATCCATAGTTGCAAAGTAAAATGTTGAAAAAAAAATAAAAAATCATCCACCCACAAAACAATCTGTATGTGGCGCTGAGGGGAAAAATGTAAATTACTGTGAAGGGCAAATATTTTATTTTAGATTTGCACTGTGTGTGTGTGTGTGTGTGTGTGTGTGTGTTTCTGCTTGGCAAACCTAGATAGAGATGCAGCTGCAAAAAGCCAATTGAAGCAAAGAATATAAGTGAACCAAACAACATAAAGCAGGCGGAGCCAACGTAGTGTGTTCCAGGTGTTGCTAGACTCAAACTCCCATAATCCTCTTCTTTTTGCATGGAGCTTGAGGAGTTGGAGCAGAAGTTCTCTTACTCTACTTCCCCACATCATGCATGATTTTATGTTGTTGTTGTTGTTCAGTCGTTCAGTCGTGTCCGACTCTTCGTGACCCCATGGACCAGAGCATGCCAGGCACTCCTGTCTTCCACTGCCTCCTGCAGTTTGGTCAGACTCATGTTGGTAGCTTCAAGAACACTGTCCAACCATCTAGTCCTCTGTTGTCCCCTTCTCCTTGTGCCCTGATTTTATATGTCTCTGAAATGTCTTCCTTTAGCTACATTTCCCATCCCCCCAAAACTAAGACTAAAATTCCGTAGCTCAGGGATGGGGAATCCTTTTTTTTATGAAGGGATGTTAACCCATGGGAGAAATCAATTGCAGGCTTTGTGAGTCTCTTTCTACCCAGCTTTAAGTCTCCAAGGTTGGAGTCTCCAAGATTGGAGACTTAAAGAGAGAAGGGGAAAGCTGAGCCCTTTGCAAGTCTCCCCCCCCCCAGTGCTATTTTTCTAGGAAGAGGAGTTTGGATTTGATATCCCGCTTTATCACTACCCGAAGGAGTCTCACAGCGGCTCACATTCTCCTTTCCCTTCCTCCCCCACAACAAACACTCTGTGAGGTGAGTGGGGCTGAGAGACTTCAAAGAAGTGTGACTAGCCCAAGGTCACCCTGCAGCTGCAAGTGGAGGAGCGGAAACGCGAACCCGGTTCACCACATTACAAGTCCACCGCTCTTAACCACTACACCACACTGGCTGCCAGAGCTCTCCATGAGCTTCTCCCTTGTTCTCTTAGAATGGCAATGGTGCCCACCTGAGAGGTGCTGGAGCTCCAGCTGAAAAAAGCCCCGCCCCCTCCACCATTAAGTCCCCAATCGCAGAGGCTTAAAAGGGAAGCACAAGGAGACTTGGAAAAGGTTTTGCGAGTCTCTGCATGCTCCCCCTTTAGGTCTCCAAGATTGGGAATTTGAAGGTGAAAGGTGGAAACTCACAGCCTCTGAGATCTGAGGCTTAAGAGGGAAGCATGGGGAGACCAAAAAGTACACCCCCCACACCCCGTTCAAAGCATTGTACTGAAATGCAGCATAAAAACAAATAGAACTGTATAAAACCAGATGGCCTGCTTGTTGAGCATTTGTCCTAATTTGTTTGCAGGGAGATTAGATTATGTCAACATTTTAATGAATATTCACTCGGAATTGATTTTGGGGAGGCTAAACAATGCTGCACCAAAACAAGTGTTACCCCACATGTACCGCTGCATGTTTCCAATCACTTTCCTTATCATAAGAAGTCTGATCATTTGGGGAAGTGGGTTTGTTGTGCAAGAGCTCCAAACCAGCTTTAAGCTGTGCAACTTGAATTTGCCGGTATATGACTGAATCCCAACTGAAAATCGTGACAGTCTGGAAGCACCCCCAAACAGGAATTGATGAATAATAGCATCCATTCTTATGAGTCAGGGGAAGCCTGGGTAAAAAAAAAAAAGTGTTTTCACAAGATGCCTGAAACAGCTGGTTTCTGCTTCACATGCAGCAAAGCAGGCATCCCCAAACTCGTCCTGTTAGCTAGGGATGATGGGAGTTGTAGTCCCAAAACAGCTGGAGAGCTGAGTTTGGGGATGCCTGCAGCAGAGGGAAGGGCATCCCAGAGTGCAGGGGGCAGCAGCAGAAAATGCTAATTTTTTGGATACCACCCAGCTGATCTACAATATCAGTTTTTGAGATGGTGTGGACCAGCACTGTATACGGTCTCCTCACAGATTCACCAAAGGCATTATCATGTTTCAACTCCCTCCTAGCTTATCAAACCTTGGTTGCAGCTCATGGTTAGAGTAGGGTTACCAGACGTCCCCGGTTCCCGGGGACAGTCCCCAGATTTGCAAAGCTGTCCTCGGACAAATTCCATCCCCGGAACGTCCCCAGATTTGCAAATCTGTCTCCGGGAAACGCAGCAGCGGCAGTCTCAGCAGCCCGAAGCCAGCCTGGTAGCACAGTTGGCTCTGGCTGGCTTCAGGAGCTGCTCACTGCTGCCACCACTGCCAAAGGGGAACCAGGGATGTCTGGTGGTACAAATCTCCTGCCCCCTTTCCCCTTTGTTTTGACAGATCAGAAGAGGCTTGGGAGTCTCAAATGAGGAGTGCAAGGTGCGCGGTTTCTCTGCCAGGCAAGGTGCAAAGCCCTTCTTTCGCACCCTGTGAAACATAAATGCACAGAGGTGTTTTTTTTAAAAAAAACTGTGCAACAGCCACCCGCCTGCGACTCCCGAGCCTCCCCCAATCAGTCAAAACAAAGGGGGAAGTGGAAGGGAGATCAGGGGAGGCTCGGGGGTCATGGGCGGGTGGCCGTTGCTCAGTTTTTAAAAAATCTCTGCGCATTTACCGGTATGTTTCACAGGGTGCGAAAGAAGGGCTTTGCACCTTTATACAATATGCATGTGTGCTTCGGCCCAGGGTCTTTTGTCTCACCATCCTCACTACTGACTCCCTGTTGCTACTCAGCTTCCAAAAAAAAAAAAAAAGTGTCCCTGGATTCATTGAAAAAAAATCTGGTAACCATAGGTTAGAGAGGATGTGACTTAACCGCAAACTCAGGTTCAGACAACCCGCTAAACCTTGGCTAAGTTCAGAGGAGCCCAGAAATAAAAATGGCACAAAGAGGCTAGCCAGTCCCATGCCAGGCCATGGAGAATTAATATGGAAGACCTTAGGGTTATAAGACCCATAAGCACTTTTTAATAAATTGAACAATTATTGCACAAGGACTGCTTGATCCCTTACATCACTGCCTGATCACTGAGGTCTTTGGAGGAGCCACAGTTATAGTAGTGGTCCCCATGGCTTAGGTGTGTGGCTTGTAGCCAGTAGGAGTGGTGCATTCAGCATTGTGGGCCGAATTTTATAGAATCCCCTTCTGTTTGAAGTCAGACAGGCCCTCTCCCTGTTGAGCTTCCGGCGTCTACTGAATTCTGGTGTTTTAACTCATTTTTATTTGCATTGTATTGAGTTCCTTGTGCACTGCTGAGAGAATATTGTTAAGTGGTGTATACACTGTTGGAATAAATAAATGTTGCATGATTTTTATGAGCTTTGGAACAACGCCTCTGTACAAATCAGGCGAGCAGCTTCGGAACCTTTCATTGGAAAGCACCTGGACACAGAGGCAGACAGTTAAGATGTGTCTTACTTACAATATATTTACGCTGTTCTTTTTAGCTGCTTTTTGACTCCTCTTACCAGCAGTAAAAAAGATGTCCAGCTCCGGAGCACCTCACTTTATTAATGAAGGCAGGCATGTTACTTAAATAAAATACTCCATCTGGGTTAGTAACACTTTTAATTGCTCTTGTGGGGGGAGGACTAGCAAGAAAGCACATTTATCATTGCTGAGTCCTCCTCTTCTGCAGGGATAATACTGTCATCACTGAGTAAGGATGGCGGACTGGTGGTTAATGAGCACAACTACCGTCTCTCGAGTTTGGGTATGACAGGAAAGTGGGTGTCAACAACTACTACCAGGGAATGCAGATAATTCTCAAGAGATCTCAGCTGGTTCTCTATTTAAACTCCTCTGACGGTGGTGTGATTTCTGAGCAGAGCTAATGCCTAGCCAGGTTTCCCGTCTCCCAGAGTGGGTATTCTGAGACCCAAACTACAGATTATACCAGAGGCACTTATAAGGTTAACACAACAGCTGCTGCTCTGCCTCAAAAAGGATCCTTGAAATGGACTGGTTTCAAGCAGAGAATCTGCTTGCAGGTGGGGCAGATAAGAGATGTTAGGGATGGAAGAGAAATTTAGTTTGGCTGGGATTTTAATGTGAACCTACCTACTTCACACATTCCAAAACAATGTGCAAGCTGAAATAGGTATCCTTCAAAATTCACACAGTGGTGCAGCTCATTAACCAAATACTGTGTACAAAAAAAGTCCGTATTTCGGGGGAGTGTGCATGAAATGCGTGTATTAGTGAAAATAATAAATAAAAGGCATTCTATTCACTTGCATAAATGCTTGGAAATTTTCATGAGGACTTAAAAAATAAATTGCAGACAGATGCAGAAATGTGGAGACTTTAAGACTGGAAGAATGAGAAAATAAGAGAAACACAAATTGACAAATATGTCCACCCCCAGGATGGGTTTGGGGAGAAAACAGGAGGTAGGTAAAGGATAAAGCCACCCTTCTGCTGATTCTCTGTTGCCAATCAACCCCTCTCAAGGGATCTTTGGAACAGAGCAGCACCCACTGGGTTAATGTTACATATGACTTCCATCTGATTTTACCCAGTGATTGTGAAATCAGTTGGAAGTGGAGAGCTTAATGGGGGAAAGTTGGGGGAGAGGGTTAAACACCCTCTCATATCCCATCACCTCTCCACTGCACATTTGCCCCTCCTGAGGTTGCTTTGAAGATGTAGCCATTTGGACAACATTACACATGTCTACACTGTAACATTTGGCCCTGAACAATTCATCTTAGTATAGGTTTAGGTTATAGCATTCTCCCACAGCTACGTCACCCCCAACAAACACCTGCTCAGACATCGTGATAGACAGTGTGCCCACCACTCCTTCCACCATCAAACTGCTGAGTGCCAGTGTGGTGTAGTGGTTAAGAGTGGTAGACTCGTAATCTGGTGAATCGGGTTCGCGTCCCCGCTCCTCCACATGCAGCTGCAGGGTGACCTTGGGCTAGTCACACTTCTTTGAAGTCTCTCAGCCCCACTCACCTCACAGAGTGTTTGTTGTGGGGGAGGAAGGGAAAGGAGATTGTTAGCCACTTTGAGACTCCTTCGGGTAGTGATAAAGCAGGATATCAAATCCAAACTCTTCTTCTTTTTCTTATCAAGGAGCCTCCCTAATGAGCAACCAAAGTCTCCCCTGCTCTAACTTAAGTCTAATCGATCTAAGTCTTTCTACTAGTATGTATCAGGGATTCTCGCCGCCTACTTAACGGAGGGCAACTCTTTTTGCAGTTCCTGTTGCCTGAAAAACTGGGAGCAAAAAATATTTGTCAATATATTGCAAATTACCACACAGGGCCCCTCCAAGCTGATGCTTCGTTGACAATAATGTTCTGGACACAATTAAAACTATGCAGATGGTGATTTGTTCTACTTCGTGTGTTCTGACATCCTTCCCAATCCTGTCTCGCTACTGATGATCAGAGGGGTTATATAGTGCAACAAAAGCGGAACAAAAATAAAGCGGAACTTTATTTTTATTCTGGTATAAAAACTTAAGGAATTTCAGCAGAAAGTTTGGGGATATGCACTGGCTGGAAATGAAGCAGTGTGACCACTGTGAAAATGGGAAAGTATATGACAAACCATAATGAATATGCAATAAAAAGGACATATGGAGGAACTCTTAGTCTGCAAGTAGATCCTGATCAGCTTTCTGACCACGCCTGGCGCCTGCTTTAGAACAACCCAACTTTATGGTGTATATCTGGTGTGTGTGAATGTATGAATATATCCCACCATTCACCAAAAGGTCCCAGGTCAGATTACAGGGTTACCACATATAAAACCATGATTATAACAGTAAAATGTGTGTGTGCGTGTGTGTGAGAGAGAGACAATTCCAAATAATACCTGCTATGCTGTCAGTATAAGTTCATAAGAGTAGGTTGAGTGCTGACCAGCAAAATTTAATTTTAGATTCACATCAATACCGCTTGAAAACAAGTTTATGCAAACAAATGTGTGTGCCGCTTTCTGATTTCTTGTTCCTTTTAATGTGGTACGGCATCTGGCACTTTTTCACAAATGTGAGATGAGTTGATGTCAAAGATGAGGCAGAAAATTCATACAGAAAGTAGTGACACATGTTTTGCCTTAAAATAGCACAATTAGCATGTTTGGTGCTAATAATAATTCTCCATGCCTCTACAGCACTATAAAAAGGCAAGGAGTTTCACATAATTCTCCTGTCATCCTTACATCCACCTTGTAAGGTTGGCATAATTACTCCCGGGTTGCAAAAGGAGATTGAGCAGTGCGAGGAGGTGACTTGCCTACTCACGGCTTCCTAAGCTGAAACCAAATCATCCCTTTATCAGTGTGGTACAAGAGAGTGCCTGTAGCTGGGGAGCCTGGCTGCTGAATCAGGCCAGTGGCCCTTGTAGTCCAGTGTTCTCACAGTGGCCTATGGGAAAGTCACAAACAGCACCTGAACTGCAGCAGCTCTGGTAAGCTTTGCCCACTCTTTCCTCCAAATGTCTCCCTCCTCATAGGAGCATAAAATATGAGGAAGCGGGTGGATTTGCGCTGCGAAAACCCAAGCAGACTGCACAGAGTTCCAGAAGCATCTTCTCAAAGTGATTCCCAGCAACACTGGATTCTGACAAGCTGGTGATTGTAGGCTGCTGACTGATCCAGCAGCACCTCAGCCCCATCTGCACTATACTTTTAAAGCAGTATCATACCACTTTAAACAGTTGCGACTTCCACCGAAGAATCCTGCGACGTGCAGTTTGCTGAAGGCACTGGGAATTACTCCCCGAGAATTGTTCACAATGCCCAGAGTGTTTTTAACAACCAATCCCTCTTCCCACTGGGAATTTTAGCTCTCATAGGTGGACAAGTATCTCCTAACAACTCCCAGTACCCTTAATAAAGGGATTCTTTGAAGGAAGATTTGACTGTATAAAGTTGTACGACAGTAAGAGCCAAACTAATTTTGCTTGTTTGCTTTTTACTCACTCCCCACCCTTCTTTGTCTAGCCTGATCTGAAGAATTTTGGAAAGCTCAAAAGTGTGCTTGGCATTTCGTGACATTTTGGTTGCTTCTAATATAGATACTGCCCAACTGTGGGTTTGGGAGTTCTTTTCCGTATGGAGACTGGTTTTGGTTTTGACAGATTAACATGTCTCCCACCCAGCCCAACAAGCTAACCTAGCAATTGTTCCCCACAAAATGTCACTACTTATTTCTGTTGGCGCTGCACAGAGTTATGTCCACAGTCTAAGATCAAAGAATTTTATATCACTTTCATTAGTGCCACATTTGACTTTCCTGGCTGTGGGGTTTCCCCCCCTCCTCTTTTCTATTCGTTGATGGTTGAGTTGAGGTAAATGACTGTTTCTGTATGAGACCCCCTGACGAAACATCATGTTAAAATGAGGCCAGTTATCTTGCCAAATGTTTGCATTGCTTTGCATCAAGCATGACTCCCTCCTGTGCCAGAAATAATCTTACATGGCATTAATCAGATTTGCCGAGCAATTGAAGCAATAATTCCTCTCTCAGCACAGATTTAACTGGATTTTAAAACTCCTGCCATGCAGGAAACATTGCCTGGTTAAGCCGATGCATCCTGTTGGGGGGGAGATGCACACTAAATAAAAGTTCTAAATTATGAACAACAAAAGAAGCAAACATTTTTTTTCTAAATTGCCTCTTGCAGAAAGCTGGGAGACTGTGGGCCCCTCCACAATGGTGTGTGTTTTGTGGGTATATGCTGCAATAAGAGTGCCTAAGTGATGGTTCAATACTAGACTGTCCATACATTATTCTGGTTTATTGTTCTGCAATGCTTCTCCAGTGTTATTGTGTTACGGCCTACCGGGTTGCTGTTGTTTTATCCTGTTTTTGTTGCACTACAACACCCACCAAGTGTGGTGGGGAACCCCATACTGCAGAGCATAAGGAGGGTTTTTAAAAGCCCCCTTCTGCAACCCCTCCCCCAAGCTAGGAAACTTCCAGAGCTGCCAATCAGTTTCCATCAGGGTCATGGCAGAATGAATGGGTTAAACCCCATCCCTACACACTGTAGTCTCAGACCTGATTAAGGCTGTGCCTCCTGACAGCTAAACATGTTAAAAATAAGGAGTAGGGAAAGTTTTCGAGTGTGGATGGGGGGGGGTCACAATACCTTAGTGGAAAGTTATTGCCGGGTGCATTCCAAAAGTGAGCAGGGCCAGGCAGTTACACAATACTTTACAACACACACCTCTTAACACACAACACACACTTGATGCACTGTCACAGACACACAAAGACTATGACCTACCTCTACACCCCCCCCAAAAAAACAGGTTCCCCCCAAGCTTCAGCTGATCCACATAGATCAGCTAAGGAGAGAGTTGCTTTCATCCCCTTTGCCAACATACCACAGTGATCTGCGGGATCATCTGAGGAGTAGGGAGGTCTCAGTTTTCATCCCTATCCTGTAAAACGCCCAATGGAGTGCTGCAATTGGAAGGAAACCAGTCTACAGGGCTGTTGCTTTATCACCATTAAAAGAAAGAAAACGGAAGAGGCTGTTAAGTTAGCTGAAAGGGCACCGTGGGCCAGATCTGTTCTGCAGCCATATATCTCCACCCAACATTAAGCACAAATACACATTTAAGCTCACAGCTGTTCACAGATCCCAGCAGCTCCTGACACAAAGCTAGCTACGAGCAGGTAGCGTGGGTTTTTTTGAGGGGAGGGGAGAGAACTCTATTTCGATCG
Source organism: Lacerta agilis (assembly GCF_009819535.1). NCBI lineage: Eukaryota > Metazoa > Chordata > Lepidosauria > Squamata > Lacertidae > Lacerta > Lacerta agilis. The sequence continues at coordinate 102,181,236 of NC_046314.1, read as the reverse complement.
AGGTTTCTAAAACCATGCGTAGTGTGAAGACGGTGGATAGAGAGAAATTTGCAGTAAAAGCCTCCCATGAAAGAGGAGAAACCTTGTCCAATAACTAGGAAGGAAAGTGAGGAAGCAACTCAGAACCAAGTAAGTAAAACTAAACTATGTTGTTGTTGTTCAGTCGTTCAGTCGTGTCCGACTCTTCGTGACCCCATGGACCAGAGCACGCCAGGCACGCCTATCCTTCACTGCCTCCCGCAGTTTGGCCAAACTCATGTTAGTAGCTTCGAGAACACTGTCCAACCATCTCATCCTCTGTCGTCCCCTTCTCCTTGTGCCCTCCATCTTTCCCAACATCAGGGTCTTTTCCAGGGAGTCTTCTCTTCTCATGAGGTGGCCACTGGCCAAAGTACTGGAGCCTCAACTTCAGGATCTGTCTTCTAGTGAGCACTCAGGGCTAAACTAAACTATAGACAACGAGAATTGAGGAATGCCTTATACAGGAACAGTATGTCCAGCTAGAGCAGGAAGCCCTCTTATACTCCTTCCGGTCAAGAGGGGTCCACTAGGTGGGTGAAGTCAGTCCCAGGTCTGAGGATATTTCACCAAGTACCACCTGCAGTTTTGTGACTCACCACACGAGGCAGCTGTTTACATATCTCAGACAAGTTACTAGATAGGATTTTTTTCTTTTCTTTTTTTAGTTTAGGGAGGGAGACAGCCAAATGGAAAAGTGATAAAGGTTTCTAAAACTGTGCACAGTGTGTGGAGAAAGTGGATAGAAACACTTCTCCCTCTCTCGAAATATTAGAAATTGGAATTACCTGTGAGATTGACTGACAGTAGCTTCTTTGGTGGCAAAATACTCCTCGTTTTGAATATTCATTGCATAGGATTCTTTGCCACTAGGTGTGGTTATGGTCAATAGCTTAGATGGCTCTTACAGAAGATTAGAGCAAAACCTTGCTCACAGGGAGGTCAACAGCCGTCTCCTGCTATTGTTCCCCTGCAAAAACACTCAGAAGCAAATGGCTGAACTAGAATTTATTAAAATTTATTTTACTAGAATTTATTCTCTGCCATCCCAGCTCTCTAAATTAGCACAGCAAAGCCAGGAAGATTGTGATCACTACTAATACCTCTGCTGTGGTGGATCATCACCGTTCTTATCTTTTATACACTTGAGCGTTGGTTAAAAAGGCCACAGCCTATCTCTCTCTCCATTGCATGGCCTTCTGACCCTACTGTTTACATTTTTTATCCTTCAATGTGCGCATGAGCGCTAGACGATAACACATCATGAGTCTGACAAAGCCAACAGAAGATTATGCCACAATACATGGTTAGTCATAAAGGTGCTGCCTACAAGATTCTTTGCTGCGACGACAACAACCTTGCAGCCTTGCATGCCACTATGAGGTGTTGGTGTACAAGCCTACAGGTACTCGTAGGACTGCCTTGCTGTGGTCCTCTTCATTCCGGGCTGGGGGGCCTCAGAGTATTTTGATGGGTGTCTGGATTGGCTAAAGTGCCAGAGTAGGACCCGGGAGACCAGGGTTCGTGTCTCCACTCAGCCATGAAGCTCACTGGGTGGTCTTGGGCTTTTACCTCACAGAGTTGTTGAAGGCTCCGTTGTCTCCTCCTCCAGATTCACTCCACCCAGGTCTCAGTAATGCACACCAGGTTGGCTCCCTCATCCAGTATCCAATTATGGATCCGTAAGCCAGACTGTTGAATACAGAGGCAGAACAACGGAATCACAGGAAGGTTGAGGGATAATAAGTAGACATCTGACCCCTGCCCTTCCTTTGTAACTGCCTGCTCACCCACACACCATATTTCACCAGTCTTGTAACTGCCTGAATTAAAGCTCCTTCCACCCACCACCACCCTCCTCCTGATCTTAATTTCCCAAAAGCACATGCCAACAACAGAATCCAACAATAGGGTAGCACACCCACCCATCATGCAAGGGTGCCTTCTAGGACAGCATCCAGTTCCTACATAGGTTGCCCTCCCTTAATGTAATCTCTCAACAGAAGACAGATGAGCATAAATTGGAAACAAAACACCCTCTTGACAAGATCTCCCTCTCACCAAGGAGGGTCCATCAAATTCACACACACCACACTCTCATGGCGCTCACATAAATGCAAATTCAAACAAAGAGAAGAGGGTAGTGTCCTCACTACAGATCCCAAGGATCCCCCCTTCCTGTGGATCCTGCAGCACTGCCAGTCCTTATTAAGTAGCTATAAAGGTAAAGGGACACCTGACCATTAGGTCCAGTCGTGGACGACTCTGGTTGCGGCGCTCATCTCGCTTTACTGGCCGAAGGAGCCGGCGTACAGCTTCCAGGTCATGTGGCCAGCATGATTAAGCCGCTTCTGGCAAATCAGAGCAGCGCACGGAAACGCCATTTACCTTCCCGCCGGAGCGGTACCTATTTATCTACTTGCACATCGTGCTTTCAAACTGCTAGGTTGGCAGGAGCAGGGACTGAGCAACGGGAGCTCACCCCGTCGTGGGGGTTCGAACCACCAACCTTCTGATTGGCAAGCCGTAGGCTCTGTGGTTTAACCCACAGCGCCACCTGCGTCCCTTTATTAAGTAGCTAGATGGCAGCAAATGAGCCACAGGCACTGCTGCTGCCTATCTACCGGTACCTCCTTGCAGATTCTGCCAAGAACCAGGGATGCAAAGGTTGTAGGGCAGCCAGTGGGCAAGTCTTTCCCAACCTCCATGCTCTTTATATGTTGTTATCAGTTGTGTTTTGATGTGTTTCCAGCTGCCTTGAGAAGGATAGCCCTGAAAAGTGGCTACAAATACTGGAATTAAATATATATATATATATATATATATATATATATATATATATATATATATATATATATATATATTTAAACCCACAATCTCAAGGGGTAGACTGCTGCTGTTATGTACTCTATATAGAGCAACCACTGCTTGACTGTTTTTTTGATCCAGTTCCAAGCAGATTAGCTGCAATGCAATTTTCTTCCAACTTTCATATTCGTCTAGATCGACTACAATATCCAATAGGGTTTTGCATTCTGAGTTAGTGGCGCTCCTTTATCCAGTTTTTCATTCTGCAAATGATTTATGCAAGCTTAACTTTACACACTGTGAAGAACCCTATTGGTTTCAGAGGAGCTTACTCACAGCATGAGACATTAGCCGAACGCATAAATCATTGCAGAAGAAGTGCTCTTTGAGGCCTATTTTCATTAGTATATATATTATTGAACAGCAAATGCAAGGAATCGAAACTTGGAATTAGCAGCTAGTAAAACTTCCTTTCAAAGATCCAACTGCTTTGGTTAGGCATTACATGGCACTACCTTGTGTTTTTGTGTCACACTGTTAACATTCCTAGCACTGATGTGGTGCTATAATTTAGTGCTTTTAATTGGGCAAACATTACCAGTCCAGACCATATTTCAGAAATATAGCATTAACAAAAATGTTCAACATCTGTGTTTTTATAGGAATGTTTACCTACCTTAGAGTCAGTGGTGGGAGACCAGAAAAGGGATAATAAGTCAGGATTTTTGTCAAGTTTCATGCGCCGGTCAACATTTGCACAGTAGTCCGCAGTGAGGTGTTGAAAAGCAAGTTGTTAACCGGTGATAAGAATTCCACATTTGTTGTTATGTTAAACAATGGTCACCTTTCTTTACAGTTAGTTTTATCACCATAGCCATATATTTGAATTTCAGCAAAAGTGGGGGTGGGGGAATTGTGTACCCCAAATGCTGTACCAACCAATTTATAATGAGATTAACATCTTGGTCCTTTAAATGCTTTTGCAGCAGTTGTGCAAATACTGGCTTATGCCTCTCCAGCTTACAGATGCATCTTGTTTTTAATGGGCCTGGCTACTCGTTTGCTTCTTCCCAGCCTCAGGTTCCGATGTAGCCTGGCATTTGATGGTGAACAAATATGAGAGGACATAAGGTTGTCAAGTTTCCTTTTTGACTTGGTGCTTCTGTGTCTTTTAACAGCCTGACACCCAGAAATCAAGAAGGTGTATCTTTTCCAGACATAGGTAGGAAACCATGGAGAAACCTGGTCTGAACAAAGACATTGGATTCTTATCTCATTATACATGACAAAGCTATCTTTAGCCATCTCACCCCTTGCCTTTCCCTGTAAGACCCTGTAAAAAATTGCAGTCGAACAGTCGTCAACAGGTTTTCCACACCTATCAGCTGATCACCCATTCCCACCACCCTTCTGAGTAATACCCCTCCCCACTACCTCACTATATTTAAGGGTCTGGTGACTTCCGTTTCAGTGTATCTGAAGAAGTGTGCATGCACACAAAAGCTCACACCAAGAACAAACTTAGTTGGTCTCTAAGGTGCTACTGGAAGGAATTTTTTATTTTATTTTGTTTTTTCCAGACATGCATATTTATATATTGTTATAATAACATAACATAACATATTATATATTATATAAATTATATTATATTGCTACTTTGCATAATCATAGAATCATATCATAGAATTGTAGAGTTGGAAGGGACCACAAAGGCATTCTCTGTGGCAGTCCCTAATTTGTTGAATTCCCTCCCCACAGAGATATGTCTGGCACCTTCATTGTTCAGCTGTTACATATTGTCCATTGTAAAAAAAAAAAATCCTTCCAGTAGCACATTAGAGACCAACTAAGTTTCTTATACCAAGAACAAACTTAGTTCGTATCTAAGGTGCTACTGGAAGGAATTATTATTATTATTATTATTATTATACTATGGCAGACCAACACGGCTTCCTACCTGTAACTGGAACTATGGAAGGCACCACATTGAGTCGCATGAAATGGAAGTCCATCAATCTCACCAAGAAACTTGCAATACCAAGAACAAACTTAGTTGGTCTCTAAGGTGCTACTGGAAGGAATTGTTTTTAATTTTATTTTTTGTTTCGACTATGGCAGACCAACACTGCTACTTACCTGTATATTGTCCATTGTTATGCTGAAGATGCAAATCTTTACCCCATGCTTTGATGCTTGCTTGCTCTATCTATCATCTATCTATCTATAGAGCACATTCTCTGGGAAATTCTGGGGACGGTCATGTAACAACAATTTACCATCTTTTCTCTTTGCCTTGCAACTTTAGACATTATTGATTATTACTTAAATAATATATACTCATGTAAAGGCTGCCTGACAATACAAGAAGACTAGCCCCTGCCTCAAGGAACTTACAATCTAAATTTCAATACAGGTGAAAGAAACAACAGAGGAAGAGGAAAAATTATTCTAAAAAACTTTCAACGGCCACTGTTGATTTAACCATCTCTCTCAAACAACAACCGTTGTCATATTTTGGGGTTTATTAATGTTGTATGTGTCCTACCATTTTTTCTAGAAAGTTCCCCCCCCCCCGTTTACTTTAATTTATATGTCACTTTGGGCACGCCAATAAAGAAAAAGTGAGTCCTAAATCATAGAAATAAATGAAATAACTTTTCTGTACATTTCCCAGAAACCAATGCAGCTTATCTTTACAATGGCAGGAACAAATGAAATAAACCCAGTCTTTTCCTTAGTCTTATGTTAATTGGTTTCTCTCCTATTGTTGCACCAGTGACAATGCTGAACTTTATCTGTAGGATCTGTCTCCAGAAGAAGAAGAAGAAAAAGAAGAAGAAAATTGCTGACGGGTCTGTTTACTTGAATACAGGGATGGATGCAGTCCCAGGAGGCACCAAAATAATGCTGCAAATGGAGCAGAGCTTGTGTAGCTGATACCTTGGAGGCTTGTTGTAATAAATGCCCAGCTCTCTTGGGAATCAGGGAAGACAAAGCAGCATGCAGTATAGGCATCTGTGTGTGAATTTTCTCAGTGTACCTAGAGCCCATTGCAGTCATGTGAGCTTTGTTTTCTGGTCCTTTTCTCTTTTCAGTTGTCAATATTAGCACCAGAAGTGACTTCTGACTTCATGGGAACCAGGAGGGGGAGAGGGGTGAGTCATTGCTCTTTTAAGCCACATAAGCGCTCTCTCATGGCATGGCTTTTAAAAGCAACACAAAGAATTGGATCTATATGGGTTCATCCCAGCCAGATGCTGAATTCCTTATGGGAGAAGCTGACCGTGCTCCATTCCCACACAAATCAATGAATGAGCCTCACCATGGGATGCAAAATCCAAGCTCTCCCCTGCCCAACACAAATAACCACTTACTTGGCCACCGTGCACATGACAAAAACAACCATGCAAAAAATAATTATGATGATGTTAGACTTTGGTGCTTTCTGAAATTTCCAAATGACAAAACAGTCCTTGCAAAAACCCAGCGCGGAAAACATAGCACAGAGGAGGCAATTATTGCAACGTGCATTTCTTAAAATAAATGTGATCTGTAGAAAGGTGTCAGCAAAAGTACGTGCATTTTTTTGGAAAGAGAGAAAGGCACTTGTAAAAGTGCAAGGTCCTGCAGCTTTAGAAGCATGGGCATCCTGCCAGGAAAAAAACAATCCCCAAAGTGCCAGTGGAGAGCCAGTGTGGTGCAGTGGTTAGAGAGCTGGGAAACCAGGGTTCAAATTTCCACTTGACTACAATGCTCACCGGGTGACCTTGGGCCACTCACTGTCTCTTGGCCTAACCCACCTCATGGGGTTGTTGTTGTTGGGGGGGGTTAACATGAAGAAAAGAACCATGTACCCCACCTTGAGACCCTTGGAGGAGAGGTGGGAAATGAAGCACTTGAAAAAGTAACTGATGCGCAGTGCAATCCTATGTGTACTTACTCAAAAGTTGTAAGTGCCATTGCATGGGATCAACTAATCCCACTAGCAAAAGACTTCACAAGGACTTAACTGTGATTCCTGTATTGCGGGGGTTGGACTAGATGACCATTGGGGTCTCTTCCAGCTCCACAATTCTATGATTCTATGACTTTTACAAGCACCACATGGCTTTCTCCCCTCCCCGGCATTCCCCTTGTGCCCCTGAAAAACTGGCTCTGGGGGTTCAAGAGAATCCCCAGCACACAAGGGTGTGGGTGTGTGCGTGTGTGTGTGTGTGTTTCACCTGGCAAGCTGAAAAGCTTCTGCTGCTTGAACGATTGCCACTATGTTCAATTCTTCCCATTGTAGCCAATGGTGTGGCTTCCTGGCAAGCTTGTTTAGGATTTTAGCCTTAATGTGAATATAAGCTGTCAACTGCAAGAACAGGAGTGGCAGACATTCTCTCCACCACCACCCCACTCAGTTCAAAATACTGAAGCTGCACATCAGTGGAAACTCACTTCAACACTCTGTAGCTGAGTGTCCTCCAGCACACCTGAGTGCAGCAGATTAGTTCAGGGAGTTCAAGGCAAGTCATGCAGCACACCCAGCTCCAACACCTCACTGTTGCTCATCCATATCTTCTGCCGGAGGGCAGCTGCCTCACTCTGCCAGTCATGGGGAAAGCCCTATTTCATCAGATGCACTTGATGTTCCCCTGTTCTCCTGAAAAGCAACACAGGTTATCTCAATACACAAGTGAAAAAAGCCAGCAAGAATAGAATGTGGTCCTCAAATCAGCTTCATATATTAACACGGCGGCTTAAGAACTCAAAAGGAAGACATCATTAATAATATTGGTAGGCTTCTTGCTGCCCCAATCCCCAAACAGCGGGAAACCCCAGGAGTGACACAACTGGGATTCGTTTCCTTTGGATAGGGTGGCCATTTACACAGTGCCACAAAAGAGAACAATGATTTGCTTCAAATTTGCTAGTGTATAGGTATAGATGCAGTTTTAGAAGCAATTGCTATAATTTCAATAGAGATACATCTCAACATAGTGGGGGAAACTGAACAAGCGACCTGTGTGCCTACTCAGTCTGCTGTGCAGGTTATGTCCAGGCCCCTGTTATTTTATTGTGGTTCTTCATCTTAAGGCAATACTTGAATTTCAAGTGGATGACACCTTCAGATAGAGCAGTATTTCCTAAACTTGGCCCTCCAGATGTTTTTGGCCTACAACTCCCATCATCCCTAGCTAGCAGAACCAGTGGTCAGGGATGATGGGAACTGTAGTCCCAAAACAGTGGGAGACCCACGTTTGGGCAACATTGAGATAGGGAATAGCCTTCTGGAAACCCTTAAAGAAATAAATAATAAACATGCATAGGATTGTCCTGAAAAGCACTGAATGCGGGGCATAGGTTTTTCCTGTGCCACATTACACTTTTTTGCAGGGTCAAAGGGGGCTTTGTTTCTGGTTGAGTGCAATAGTGCTGGCTAGTGGCATCCTAGAAAGCAGAATGAAGGCAGTTATGACAGGCTTTTGGAGAAACTTAAGCAAGCAATCCAGTGTGACTCAGGATTGTTGGGAACAAATGCTTACTAATGAGTCTGTAGCAACTCCCAGTCGGGGATTTTACAGAGGAAGAATGTTTGAAGGGGATTTCAGCTTTCTCATCTTTCTCCGCCGACCCTGCCACAGGCTTCGATCACAGGCTTCGATCATTTAGACTCATAGAGACTCCCACCCCCCACCCCTTTCACCTTAATTCCTGCAATACTGAAAACATTTATCCAACTTGTTCCTCAAATCCTAACGACCTGAAACTGAAAGAAATGGCAAAATCTGTGTGAACAGGAGATCAGATTGAAAGACCATTTTCTCACAATAGCTAGGGGTATAGGTGCTTATGGGAAATAATCATTCAAGTTCTGAACATCATGCCATTTTGTTTTCCATAAATCTCATCCTAGCCCACATGCCTGTACCTCTGGTTTCAGATTGAGTCCCCCTTCCACAGCTACTGCTCAGCTGTAGTAGCAAAGAGTTGCAGTGTACAATTCCACATGCCTGAAAAGTGGTGGCCAGGTCTATTCCTGTTGTAGTTTGTGCATTAACTTTGACACAGGTTGTGTTCGAAAAGCAAACAGCATTATTTACTGTCATACGGTCTCATTCTGAAGAAGGGCGTGCATTATTTATGTAAAGGGACCCCTGACCATTAGGTCCAGTCGTGTCCGACTCTGTGGTTGCAGCGCTCATCTCGCGTTACTGGCCGAGGGAGCCGGCGTACAGCTTCTGGGTCATGTGGCCAGCATGACTAAGACACTTCTGGTGAACCAGAGCAGCGCATGGAAATGCCGTTTACCTTCCCGCCAGAACGGTACCTATTTATCTACTTGCACTTTGATGTGCTTTCGAACTGCTAGGTGGGCAGGAGCTGGCAATGAGCAATAGGAGCTCACCCCGTCATGGGGATTCGAACCGCTGACCTTCTGATCAGCAAGCCCTAGGCTCTGTGGTTTAACCCATGGCGCCACTACAGATAAGTAGGTGCTTGTAAAGTAAAAAAGCAACAACAATGTACTAACAAGTATATAACTTGGATAGAAAATGTACTGTTCCCCATCTCTAGTGGAATACCTTCCTCACTTTCCCCCACTCTACAAGGACCTTATTTGGTGAAGTGATGTGTGGCATGATAACTCAGGATTTCTCCTTCACTCTGTTTTCTAGACATTATGTAGGCCTTCTTTCTAAGGTGGACAGTAGCTCCCTAGGAAAGGGCATAATGGGCTCTACCCAAGTGAACATAAGAAGCAAAGATTCTGGATCAGACCAAAAGTCTATTTAGTTCCGCATTCTGTTATTACAGTGGCCAACAACCGTCATAGCCTTCAATTTCTGTTCCCCAATGACTGGTATTACTAGAGGCATACTAGTGATATTCGCATTCACAAAAGTTAAGGAGTATGGTTGGTATCCGTCTGCCTTGGGAGGCAAAGGAGGAGTGCACCTTTGCAGGTGAGGTCAAACCATTAAGAGTTACAGCACCTGCTGTGGCTGTAGAGACCGATACAGGAAAGACATGTTTTGTTGTAGCTAGAGCAGATGAAGGCACTTGGTTGTGCTGATTTCTCTGAAAATGTGTTCTAAATCCTATTTTATATCCTAAGGTAAGCATAGCTCTATTGAAACGAGTTTAAGTACAAATCTAGCCTCAGCCTTCAACCAGCTAAACCTCTAAACTATAGGCCATTCAAATTAGATACAAATTACTATTATGTTATTATAAATTATTGCTGGGTGTTTTTTTAATGTTGTTATTCATATTATTATTAGGTAGCAGCATCACTTGTGGAAACTGCATCCAGAATGTATTGTTAGTGCAGTATTTAGTGTGTACAAGATCTATTATACTCAAGATGATACTCTATCTTGGTTTTAAACATTTTCTACTTAAATATTTTGTTAAAGATTAACAGATTTATTCAGAAGTCAGTTGTAAACATTATATGGTGTTTTTTTTTGAAAAGTTGTCCATTTACTAATAAAGGAATCTCTGTGTCTTATCCTTTCATGAACCAGTTGTTTGCTTCTGGTTGCGGCATGATACATGTTCAGATTATGGAACAGATTGTAGATAGGTGAAGGGAGATCATCAAGGTGGGTGGTAGGTGACTAGAGGTAGGTGACTACCATGTAGCATAGTGAGAAGAACAAACAGTAAGATTATAGAGAGCATAGTCATCGGAGTTGACCAACAGTGGTATTGATTTCAAGAGGAGAGGACTTTCCCCCCCAGTGAGTGTGAAGCAAGGGATGGAATTAACAGAAATGTGTCTGGTTAGAATCATACGGGTATCAGTGGCATATGTGGGTGGATCTCAGGGGACCATCTGTCTGAGCCGTGTTCTAGAAGTCATCAGTTTAATCAGGACCGCAAAAGCTGATTCTGAAGCCAAAAAACATATTCAGAAATATCACATGGTATGGTCTTCACATGACTATTGTGAATAAGCAACCACACTTGACTGACCCCACTACTTGGGGGGGGGGGGAGAGAAATCACTGCCTATAGAAAATCAGGTCAGTCTGAAGAGTTGATGGTATATAGTTAATGATGGACTGGGTATGATACCAAAAGTGGGTTAAAGTGGCTATGTTTATTTGATGACCTGTTTTTTTAGAGGGATGCCGTGTTTGCTCCCCCCCTTTCACTCTGTCTTCTATGATTTTAGTTATATGCAGGTGTTTTACCCAATGGGTTGCTTTTCTTTTTTTGATGGGGTGGTGGTTCCAAGTATCACCAGTTTTTCTTCTGTGAAAATTGGATTTCCAAAATGGATGGGGATCTCTGCCTTTATCTAACACATAGCGGAGGATTCTGCCCCATCCCTAGTGTTGAAAGGAGAGCAAACGGGGCCTGTTTGCTCAGCTTTTGTAAAAAAATGGAAGGGGTGGACCATATTGCCACTTGCCTCAGGCAGAAAAAATGTCAGGCCAGCCGTGGTCCAACAAAATTTGGAGGACCACAAGCCAATCCCGGCACTTGTCAGCTCTCTTAAAAACCATTGTCTTGAGTCTGAGCATCTTCCAGATGTTTTTGCCAAACCTCCTTCTTGCTTCTGGCTTCTGAACATCTCACACCCCCTTCTGTTTCAAATTAAGCAGTCCAGAATAACTACCACCCACTCTGGTTTCATACTCAGCTTGCCTTTGCATCTGAACCTTCCTCCCCTAAAACAGATTATGTGCGCTTCGGGAGGAGAGAGTTAAGAATACAAACAAACAAATATAAATATAAATAAAAGCACCTGACGGCAGGCGGAACGGCGTTTCTGTTTGCTTTAGAAAGAGAAACTTCACCCCTGTTAAAGCATCGTAACGAGTCGCGCTATACAGTACAGTACTACGGTCTCATCAAGCTCTTGGCTGGAGGAGGCGAAAGGGCCTCGGAGAAACTCTTGCTTGGTTTCGAAACCAGCGAATTGCTTCTCGTTCGTGTCTGAGGGAAAGAAAGAAAGAAAGAAAAAGCCGTCGCCACCCTGCATGGAGCTGGCGCGCGGGGTTGTTGTGCAAGAGTTTCCCGCTAACTTCCACCAACTTCCTCCCGAGCCTGGCAGTGGACGAAGTTGTTGTCATCGACGCAACGCCGGCTTATTATCAGTTCTGCATGCCGGCTCTCTTAAATACATATTTCTATATCTATATATCTCCAGCCTCCCTCAAGCGCGCGGGCGGCTCCGCCCTCAGGTGATTGGCGCCAGAAGAAGCCTCCCGCGCAGGAACGAGAGCGGGAGGCCGACCTGGCAACCCCAAGGCGCCTTTTTCCTCCCTTCAGGCGCGCGCGGCGTGGGCGGGCAGCAGCCGCAGGCAAGTGGCGGGGAGTCCCGGCGGCGGCGAAGGGCCGGCTTCGGGTCTTCTCCTTAGCCGCCGTCTTGGGAGAATGCCGGAGGAGGAGGAGGACCGCCCGGCAGCCTTACCCCGTCCCGTCCCTCTCCCGCATTTCTACTCGGCCGCGCGGTCTCACGCCGGGCCAGACCGGCAGGCCGTTTAGAAATAAGGCCGGGCGTGAGGAAAACGCACCTCGAGTAATCGGTGCCGTTTAAAAACGGGCAGAGGCCGGTGGCGCCGAGGCGAGCGGCGGCGGGGGGGGGGGCGGTGTTGGTGGCGGCGGGAGATGTAAAAATTAAAACAATAATAATAATAATAATAATAATAATAATAATAATAATAAAGTAGGCCCTATTTAAAAGTGTGGCAAGCTGTAAAGGGGGTTCTTTACAGGAGAGCCAGTGTGGTGTAGTGGTTAAGAGCGGTAGACTTGTAATCTGGGGAACCGGGTTCTTGGGCTAGTCACACTTCTCTGAAGTCTCTCAGCCCCACTCACCTCACAGAGTGTTTGTTGTGGGGGAGGAAGGGAAAGGAGAATGTGAGCCGCTTTGAGACTCCTTCGGGTAGTGATAAAGCGGGATATCAAATCCAAACTCTTCTTCTTTATGGAGAAAGGGGGCGGGGAGGAAGAAAGGTGAAGAAAAGGTGAGAGAAAGCGTTCCTGAAGTAAGGATGGGTCGTGGTTTATTTATTCAAAGGCATTTGCACTTCTTTAAGCCGGCCTTGGGGTGGAAATGGTGGTGGTGGGTGTGAGCAAAGTACTTCATTTATTACTGTATTTTTAATATTGTATTTGGATTTTTCAGCCCCAGGTATCAAAAGGCTTGGGGCCTTTCCTGCCTGCCTCTTGTAAATCTGTCTATCTATCTATCTATGGGACGCAGGTGGTGCTAAACCACAGAGCCTAGGGCTTGCTGATAAGAAGGTCGGCGGTTCGAATCCCCGCGACCGGGTGAGCTCCAATAAAGCGAGATGAGCGCCGCAACCCCAGAGTTGGGCGCGACTGGACCTAATGGTCAGGGGTCCCTTAACCTTTTTATCTATCTATCTATCATCTTAACACCCTGAAAATTGTCTCCTACCAGGTAGCCTAGATGTAAAGTTGGGCTGTTATGACAAGGAAGGTGAGTACTGTATATTGATTAAATGGGACAGTATGTGACTGGGGAAGAAGGATTTAAGAGGGTTGTGACATACTGAATGGAGAGTGACTGAAGTGAAAGGGCCAGGCAGTTAAAGAAAGACAAGAAACTTTATATTTGGTCCTAATGGGTGAGGGTGAGGGAAGGGGACCCTACTGGTGACACGTGTGCAAGTTTGGAACAGGCTCTATGGTGGTGGCTAGCTGGATTTAGGACCATGGTGGTGTGCAAGGATGTGGAAAGTTCAGTCCTTCCAGGGCAAGTTATGAGGGCACATGTCCAGTTTAGTTTCTTGATGGAAAGAGTGAAGGATATAAATGTACTAAATAAGAACCCTGGACTCCCTTCTCTACATTTATTAGAGCATCAGCTTCCTTCTTTCAACTTTGGTATTAATTATATTGACTTGATGTATATTACCCACTTCCTGCCCAGCATCAACACTGCACACACTATCTTTTCTCCCACTTTTCTGCTCTTGCACAACAGTCTCTTGTGCTACTTAATCTCTAGTCCCAGTCCTCTCAGGTGCTTACAACCTGACTATTTTTAAAAATAATCTGAGTTTTAAAAACCCCCAATCTAAATGAACCTTGGCTTTTTTTTTAAGGCCTGCGTTATAATCGGTTGAGGGCACCAGAACTTAATAGTATCGTATAGCAGATCAGCACTGTGATTGTTTGGACAGGCAGCTAGCTAAGGATAGGTAGGCCAGTAAAAAAGAAAGAAAAAAGGCCTGTTACCAATAAGGCATGCAAAACTTGGTTGCATTGTCACTGCTGCTGGTGCTTCCAGTTTGTGAAACAACCTTAGGGTGTCATTTTTATATTCAACATTTCTATCCCTGCCTACTCATCTTCCTAGAACCTTAAAGCAACACCATCTTGTGAGGCAGGTTAGCCTGAGCATTAGTGACTCACCTGAGACAAGTCAAGGTTTATAACTTAGAGGAGTCAGATCAGGATTTCTCAAGCTGAAAACTGAACAATGCTGCACTACATTCCTTTTTTACACATTTTTTGCAAGGTTCTTTCTGGTTGATTGAGCTATGGGTAGGGGGTTACTTTGTGGAGGAATGAGAATGTAAATAATAGAACTCACATTTGAGTCTTTGGAAGCATTTGGTGGAGTACAAGGGCCGAAGGAGGCATGATGACTGCTTGGAGACAGTGTTTTGTGAGAATTGTGTGGTGAGGACAGGACATTGTGGGAGCAGATCTGCAGTGCTGTGTGCACCTCATAGTGTGTGCATGGAGAATGAGTTGACTAACATATTGAGGGACTTCACATGTACAAGAGAAGGCATTTTGGAGGGAGAAATAAGGCATGTGCTACACTTGTGTGGAACTTAAATGGGTTGGGCAGGGGCAAAAGTAGGCTTTATTTCACCTGGGTCAAAGACCCAGTTTGGCACCCTACATGCTTTTGCATACACACTACACAGGCTGGGAGCCTCAATGCGCCCCTCTGAAGGCTTCACTCAGGCAAAAAAATGACTCTCCCCCCCCCTATGGCTGAGTTGGGAGAGGAAATTGACAATTTATGGAGGCTAGGTGAACCTGAGGATGAGGATGCTAGCTGTAGAGGGAATGAAAAGGAACATTCTGTAGGGTCTTCTGTGGGTTTGATAGGTATGCCATTTCAACTGGAAGTTTTTGGGTGGGGAAGAGACTGGTTGACTGCTGTGGTTGCAAGAGGGCCTGTTTGCAGAAATGAGTGGATTGCTGACTGAATGGGGACAAGGTGTGTGTGTGTATGAGAGAGAGAGAGAGAGTGTGTGTGTAGGGTGATATATAAATTTAATAAAAAAATAACAATAACAATATATAATACACCAATCTATTAAGTGTGAGGATCTGGTAAAGGTGCCAGCTGTAAGGATGAATGGGGTGTGGGTGAGACAGTGTGTAATTTGTTGTGGGGGATTTAAAGAAAAAATAGGAAAAAGGCTGGTGAAATGCCATAGCATGCCGTGAAGGAGGAGAGGAGCCTGCCCTTGGATTGGTAACAGATTCTTTTTCAAACCAGTGATCTGAGGGTGAGAGAACTGGGCGTGGGGATACTCCGGTTAAGGGAGTAAATAGCCTGTGGGTGTGGGTTTGTAGGGATGCTAAGCAGAAGCAGGGCGGAGTCCAGTCTTCTGGGTGAAGCTCGGACGAGGTGGGGGCATTCTCTCGATGCATCCGTGGCTTTGCATCCGACGAAGCTTAGCTTTCTTCCTCGAAAAACTGGTGCCGCGGTAAATGCGTTGCCAGGTTTTCTCGGGTGTGTGCGCGCGTGTTCCTTCCACATTCTTTGTAGGGTTCTCCCCACCCCACCCCCCGCCGTTTAAAAACAAAAGTGGAATGTGGGTCGTCGTGCCAGGGCGTAAGAGTGGCTGCTGCTCCTGCAGCAGAACTACGTCTCAATCGTCACCACCACCAGTGCCGCAGCGGCAGCGGCTCCAGGAAGCTCCTGAGGACATGCGAGAAGGGAGGGAGGCGACGAGTGGGAGTGAGGAAGGCGGGCCGCGGCGCAGAGCAGGGTTGTGCGCGCGCGCCCTCGCCTCTCCCTCCCTCCCTTTCTCTGGCTGAGTTTGTAAACACAACCCTCGCGCTGAGGTGGGCGGAGCGCGGCCGCCCTGCCGCTCCGGATTGGCCTCGAATTCTCAGCGAATGTTTTTACAGTGGCGACTGGGCGGGCGCCTAGCCCTGTGTTTGGAGAAGCGGTCAGAGCGCGGCAGTGCCCTCCTGGCTGGCTGTGTTTTGTGCGTGCGGTGAGAGCAGCGGCAGCAGCAGCAGCAGCTGCAGCGGCGGAGAGCTTGTTCTCCCGGCGCGCGCGCGGCGTGTGTATATGTTTGTGCGCGTCGCCCTTCGCCTCTGCCTTCGCGGAGGAGGCGCGGGGTCAGCCTAGGGGAAGTTTTGGGTTTGCCTCGGGATGACTCAGACGCCATAAAGCGTAAGTAGCGGCCGGGGGATGGGTGCGTTTGCGAGTGTGTGTGTGTGTGTGTGTGTGGGTTGGGCTTGTGGGCCGGGGTCTCTCGGTGTGCGTGCCTGTGTCTCCACCCCTTTCTTCTTATCCCCTCCCCCTTTGTGTGTGTGCGCGTCTCTGGGTCTGTTATTCTCCTGCCTTGAGCTCGCTCTCCCTTTGTTGGGTTTCATAGTGGGAAGGGATTTGTTCTCCACGTTCCCGGTCGGTCTGCCGACCGGTGTCATTTCCCAACGAGCACTCTTCAGATCGAGGAGAGGCGACTTGAGCTTGCAGTTGAATTTATTTTCAAGTCCCAGCGCGGGTGTTGCCCCCACCTCCCCCTCTCCTGCTCCCCTCCCCCCAAAGCTCCTTCCCAGGCATTTGCCTTTGCATGGCTATTTTTCCCACTACTCCCCACCTTTTTGTTCCGTGCTTGTGATGGTTTTTCCAACTTTTTGTATGCGCGTCTTTAAATTGACATTTTTCTTCAACCTGTTGTTGGTTGCGTCTCAATCGGGCAACGATGGAGCGCTTAGTCAAGTCACGCTAGACATTTTGGAAAGAAAGTAAATAAAGGTGAGTTGGAGCGGGTGGTGGTGTCTCCTCTTGTCTCCCTGCCGGAGTGACCGACTGTGGTTCGTTTCTTGCTGTTCCCCTTTGCCATCGACCGAAACAAAATGTAAATAAGAGTCGCCGTGGCGTCTCGAAAGGTTCCGAAGTGAAACGTTTCCTTGCGTCTTTTTCTTAGCCCTATAGCAGAGAGAAGGATTTGGTGGCGGCGAACCAGCCGTAGAAAGGATGAGGGGAGGGGAGGAGTGAACGGAGGAGCACTTTGCAGTGTACAAACTCTATTGTTGTGACGCACTTTTACAACTGATTGCTCTTGCCAAACCTTCCAGACTTGCTGTGATCAGCATATTCAGTAGAACAATGGAGAGAGAGCCTGGCCGACTTCCCCGTCCTGCACAATCACGGCATCGACTGCTCACTTAACATTTCAACACTGTATCTGATCCTCCTGTCTAATGACTTGGAGAGGATTGGTGATCCAAGTTAATATTCGTTTTTCTTTCTTTTCTTAGCCAGTTGAACCATCTCCCCCCTCCCCCACAATCAAACTTGGAATGCTTGCTCAGCTGGCTAACAAGTTTTGTCTTCAAACTTTTGTTGTACTATACTTGTTTTTCTTTTCATCAGGAGAAACTTTTTTAATGAATGATGTTGGACTGGATAATACAGGTTGACATATTCAACAGTGCTCACTTTTATTTTTAATTCTGGCATGCTAGTTAATTTGTACATGAAAAGGGGATGGAAAACACACAGTGGTTTGTATTTGTATTGTATTTCTTAACGACTGCACTGCAACTCCACCACTATTACCTAGTCTTGGGTGAACATTATGTGTAATTTCAGTTGCCTTTCTCTTTTTCTCGTCTTATTTTCCAGGGGGAGAACACAAATAAAAGGCCCAATGGCAAAACAATCTTCTGATTTAACTTCTGAGTGCGGTAGAGAGGGTGGACAATTGCAGCCTGCTGAAAGGCCAGCTCAGCATCTTCGGCCTGGGGCCCCTACCTCCTTACAAACTGTGTACCAAGGTAATCATTCGGGCGAGCGGGACACTTCATCACCCAGTAGTCCTCCAGGACCACTGGCACCACCCTCCAGCCCTAGTCCGTTTGCTACCAGATCCCCGTTGTTCATTTTTGTAAGAAGATCCCCACTGCTGTCCAGATCCTCCAGTGGGTATTTCTCTTTTGACACCGACAGGAGTCCTGCACCTATGAGTTGCGACAAGGCCACACAGACTCCGAGTCCCCCGTGTCAAGCCTTCAGTCATTATCTAAGCGCAATGGGTAAGCTAGACCATGGTAAGAAACACTTCCACTTGTGTTCTGAATTCAGCCTGCCTGTGAAACTTTCATTTCTTTGTGTGTGTTTGGCCTTATATGAACTCTGAAAGGGGGTCAGTTAGTGCACTGTAGTGGTTGAGAGACTGAACTGTGAGCCATGAGGTCCACCAGTTCAGGTCTTTCCTCTGTCGTGAACTTGCTAGGTGGCCTTTTGCAAATTACATAAGCACACAAGAATAGCCATGCTGGGTCAGACCAGTCGCCTATCTGGCATGCTGTTACCCACAGTGGCCAACCAAATGCCTGTTGAAGCCCAGAATCGGGACAGAGGAAATAGCAGTCTCTCCACTTGTGCTCTCCAGTAGCTGGGGCTGAGAGGCATACTATCTGTGGTATAGGGGTAATATAACTGTGTGGTTTGACAAATTTAGTGGGTAAAGTGCTAAATAAATGCTAGGGATTACACACACCCTGTATATGCTATAGGAATAGTATGCCAAGAAGTCAAAAAGAAACTGCTTTTCTGGGATATTTCCCAGTAAATCAGGAACTTACTGTATATTAAGCGGCACTATGATTCTTCCACCCTTTTATTTGGAGTACTGTAATTTCAGTGAGGCTACTCTGGAAGAAGTAAGGGTCAAGCTGTACATGACACTAAATGTGCCACTTGTAACATGAATGTTTTTACAGTACTAAACAACTATGGAGTAGGGCTGATCAGGATTGGCACTGTGGTGTGCTGGAAGGGGGTTGAACAGTTTCCTCTGGTGTGTTGCCCCTGCTCCCTTAGTATTGATCCTAGAAGTGAAACTTTCATTGATGCTAATGGAAACTTTTTTACTGGAGCAAATAGTAGTGGGGTGGGGAGATTTTCACTGCACTGCAGTAGTGGTGGAAATGCTCCCTCCAGCACATTCTCATCAGCCCCCGCCCCCCATCGTTCCTCCTAGTCACTGTTTTAAAAACATGCAGAAAACAGAAAATGATGTGCTTAGTGTCCTATATAACTTGGTCCTAAGTTGAAGATTGTCATCAAAACATCTAACCTGCTGCCTATGCTTTTTTCAGCCATTGCTTAGAAGCGCAGGAAGGTAGCCTCTGCATGTCAGTCATCACCCTCCACAAGGCACCTAGACATTTTCCAGTAATACACAAGCAGTGGCACTCTTGACTGGAAGTTACACCAGTTTCCATCCATGGTGGCCATCTGCCATCTTAATTTACCCAAAACACAATACCTCTGCCTATAGATCAATTGAATCTTTTGGTGTCCCATGTGGATTACAGATCTGTGAAATTACAATGCCATAGACCTATGTGCCAGGGCATTGCATTTTGCATGTCTTAAAATGATGGACAGTCACCATGGATGGGAGCCAAGTTTGGCTCCTGTTCAAAGGCAGCACTACTACTCACTGCTGAAAAGCATCTGGCAGAGGTCCATGAATGGTGATGCAAATGGCTTGGATCAGTTGGGCCACTGGGACCCGTTCTGGCCAATTGCTGGTGCCAGGCATGCAGTGACTGGAATCGGCTTCTCACTGCATACCTGGTTTTCAGGCGTTCAAAAGGTTAGATTACCTGTAAATTGCAAGATTTGGAATAAGTGAATGCTGAAAGTGCAGGTGATTGGTATTGGCAGCCCCATGTGTATCCCAAGTCTAAAATTAAGAGACTGCAGTGTTCACTATGAAACAAAGTTGAACCCTCACACGGATGATGGGCTGCTTCAGATGTAATGTTTAGACATAGTTTGGTGTTACTTGAACAAGCCTAGGTGAGTTTCAAGCCTGTGTGGTCCCCTCCTCCCTCTGACACAACTGTGAATAGGAGTTTGGAAGCTTTCATTTCCATTTGAAATGAACCGCAGGCTGGCTTGCCATGTCACCTAAACCTGAAAAACTGGTTAATATTAACTATGGTTTGCTGGGACAAGCCAAATTCAAACCATCCATTTCAGATACTGTAGTATGAACGTCTTGCATTGACAGGGAGTTGGGCTAGGTTACCTTTGATGCCCCTTTCAATTATGGTTGAAATTAACATCAGTTTAGGGTTCAGATGTAATGCTAACTGGTTAACCTACAATGGAAGTAAAAAACTGCTGTCCTTGCAGGAGTTATCCTAACGGTTTTGTGTTAAATATGCAAATTCTCCCAGTGGGATGTACAGATCACTTAAAGCAAAGATGGGTGAGGGGCCTGTGGTCCTTCAATTGGAGTCCACCTCCCTTCAGCATGACCAAATGGTCTGGGATGATGGGATTTGGAGTGCAGCAGCATCTGGCAGGCCGCCAGTTACCCATGTCTGTCTTGACTTAGATGAGGGAAGGGGGGCTGCAGAAGCTGTTAAGTCCATCCTGTGCAATATGCTTCAGCATGGTGGGTTTCTTCTTCTTTTGAGTGCTGAGGTAGCTTGGGAGGGGGGAGAAATGAATGCTCCTTTTTAATGATACTTTTTGTGGTCTAATTTTGTGTTGTACATCATTGAACCAATGATTATCAAAAGCTCGAAGCACAGACATGCTCTTAACTTAGTATACTGCCAAGTGCGTATATACCTTTTAAAATGGTTTAGCTCAATATTGCAGGCATGTTTATCTTCCCATTTTTACCATGGAAACTGAAGGCACTTCCTGAAAATTCCACCAATCAGAATCTAGAAGGGAGAAAAATCCCTTGTTTGCTATAGCCTCTTACTGCTCTGATATTTTAAAACGTATTGGAGCTTATTTTTCCGGCTTAGCTGGAAATGTAGAACATTCAACACACTTGGAGAAATACCTATGCAGCTATTGATTAGGTGATAAGGCGATGACATTAATAAAGGTGGTGGATTCTCCTTCACTGGAGGTTTTTAAGCAGAGGTTGCATGGAGGTTTTAGTTGAGATACTTGCATTGTAGGGGGTTGCACTGTGTGACCCTTGTCCAATTCTACGATAAAGCAGAATTTGTGTGGAATCTGCTTGTAACTTGTTTTATAAAATTGCTGCTGAACTGTACAGAATAGTTGTTACCATTTCTGCACAACATAAGATGCTTTGTTGCCTTTTAACAGTTGTATGATGGGTAGAAATTCAACTGAGGAACAATGCTTCTTTCCCTAGTTTGGAGATCAAGTGGTGGGGGAGAGCTGACTTGTTTAATCTCCATCCGTAGCGGTTTAAATACAGAGAAGCTGCAGGGGTGGATGGGGAGAGGTGGCAAGCCTAGGAAAGAATGAAGTTAAAATGTGAAAAGGGACTTTGTACACTGTTGGAAGGCAAGCATGTAAATAAACAACGCTTCTAGCAGTATATCACTGGTGTTTATTTTAAGGAATTTATATACTGTTTTTCATCCAAACTTCACAAAACATTTTTACATAAAAGCATGAAAGCAAAAAGCATCAACTAAAACTATACAATAGAACAGCAAAGTGATGCTATATGGAGAACTTTTTTGAAAGCTACCGTAGATCTTGCCTCCCTTCAGGGCAGTGTGGTTCCTGAGTAGCCCAGCAGTGGCAATTTGAGGAGAGGGAGCCCACCTTGCTTGGAACATTGGGAGGATAGATGGCTTCATTGTTTAAGTAAACAGTTTTACCAGAAATGGGTGCTACTCTGGACTTTTTATTTATTTAGATTTTATTTCTATATATATATATTGAGGAACCGGGGAATGGAACTGCAAGTGATGAAAATGTCAAAACATTTTTATTATATAGATAGATAGATAAAAATAGATAGATAGATAAAAATAGATAGATATATGGATTACCTGCTTAACCTCTCCTCCTAAATGGCAACCCAGCCCAAAAGTCTGAACATTTTTGTGGCAGATGGACAGGAGGATTTAACAGCCTCCTGAGGGAAAAGAATTCCAGAGTCCTGGAGCAACTACCCAGAGATGCCACCTGGTATTCCTGGTGACTTGGCTGATATTTGATCACTACACAGATGTGTTCAGCTTATATATCAGTGGTATTGTAGTACAATCCTGCACAGACCTAAGGAGCCAGTGGAATGTATACTTCGGATAGTATAAATGGGATTGCTGCTTGAATCTTGTCCTGAGCAAAATAGTTTATAGTTCCTGCATTCCTTTTTGCAAGCAATAGATTGCTGCTGCTGCTGCTGCTATTGTGCTGATGCATAAGCACAGTCCTTCATTGGTAAGTGAAGACTACCAAGGGAGATTAAGTTCTTCTTGGGTGCCGCTTCTGCCTCCTTCACATGTACTTAGAATAGACTAGGAGGCGTGAATATGCTGAGTCACCTATGCACATCAAAAGGCTATGATCCCAACTGCCTGTGGTGATTGTGTTTGGAGTTGCTACATCTGCCTTGCTTCTGCAACTTCTATAAGGTCTATCCATCTGGAACCTTATATCATGCTGCAAGTCATACATTTGTCTCCCCGCCCCCTTACCTTCCTTTTTCCTTCTTGCTGTGGGCATGAATGTGAACTGCTAGCTCAACCATTTGTATGTGTTTGTGAAGGTGTGGCAGAGTCACATGTCAGTTTCTTAGCAATATGTGATCTGTAGCTAAGATGTGCAAACTGGCCACGACTTGATGGCTTCAGGTATCCAAATTTTGTTTTATGAAGTGGGAAAGTAGGTGGCCTTGAAAGTGTAGTTTGACAGACCTCCATTTCAGATGGAGGTAGTGCACATTTTGATTATTCTCAGATTTTTCCTGTCTGCAGCTAGATACCTTTTTGTAAGTAGTGCTGCTTTGACAATAAGGGTTGCTCCTGATTGTTGTTTGCCATGTATGCATGACAGATCATGTAGAATGAAACATTCAGAATTCACTAGGCAAGCTAGCAGCACACCTGCTGCAGAAAGAAATCTGGGTTCTGAAGCTTAATCCTATGGCCTTTTATGATGACCATATGCACAGCAGAGATTTCACTTTGTATATGGCTTCTTCTCTTCACTACTAGCTTGTGAAGGTTTTTCTTTTTGTAGCTTCAGGCAAAGTTTACATCTCAGTTTACAGTGATGAAGGGGAGGGGAAATTTCTGTGTTGTGCAGTTTATGTAACCACTTCCCTTTCTTCATATTCCAGGTGAAAGTTGATTTTAAGTTTGACTTGTTTTCAGTAGAAGTCAATTTGTTTATATGTCAATTTTAAAAAGTATAATATTTGTGAAAAGGAGACAAAACTGCATGTTAAACAGTCTGTTTGAACAGTAAACTCAGATATAGGCCATTGCAGTACAAAATATGTACACAGTGGTTGCAAATGCGCAAAGCATTTTTATGGATCTTATTTTTTACGGTATTTGTTACATTGCCCTGAAATAAAAAAGGATGAGGGGTAGAATAAAAAAATGTGTTAAAACAAATAGTAAAATGTCCTCTAAGGCCCTTTTAGCATTATTACTTTATTTATTTATTTTGAGATTATTGCAAGTTTCATAAGCTCACTAGAAGAGAATGCTTGGTTTGGACAAAATATGCAATCTTCAGAGATCTTCAGATTGCTGTGAGATGTTTATCCTAAATTATACCCCCATACTGCATTTCCTTTGTGTTTGAGAAAGGGAAAAATCTTTTTCTTTAATTCTTTTAGAAATTCATGAAATGGACACCATTCCAATCTCATCTTCCTAGAAGTTGACTTAAAACTAAGTCAACTAAAGATTCTTTCGAGCACAGCTTAGTACAGATTGAGAGCTGCTGTTCTGTGAGCAGAAGGGCTCATTTCATTTCTGAAATTCATTCTATTCCAGCAGGCTCCCCAAAGGATGAAGTGGTGATGGCAGGTGATTTTCAACTATATCCACTTACCCTCAGTGGCCTCCCACACTGGTCTGGATGGTACCCCAGACGGCTACAATTTTTGAGGGGGGGAGCACTGCAAGAGGAAGGAGAAATTGTTGAGAGTCATCTCTCCTGTTCTGCCTGTAGAAGCGTCCAATTAGTGGAGTTCTGCTCTTGGCAACTCTGGATTCAACCCATTATATAGTTGAAGTTCTCTGGAACCATAGCAGCTAAGGCCTTGATTGTATAGATCAGGCACCCCCAAACTCGGCCCTCCAGATGTTTTGGGACTACAACTCCCATCATCCCTAGCTAACAGGACCAGTAATCAGGGACGATAGGAATTGTAGTACCAAAACATCTGGAGGGCCGAGTTTGGGGATGCCTGGTGTAGATACTGCATTTTAGGGTATAAGTTCGGTGTCATAACTGAGTGGATTCTGAGATTAATACCTTTTAGGGAGGGCAGAAGTATGAATGACTTGTGCATCCTCTTTTTGGAGTTCTGGTGTAACATTTGAAGAAGAAAGGTGCACATCTGGTGCCCACATCTAACCAGGGGAAGAGATGTTTGTGTGTTTGTTTTCTTTTCGGATAACCTACTTCAGGATCCTGATATCTGAATTACATTTGGGTGGTATCTTCAGAAATGTGATTTATTTAGATTAGAGTCCACGAGAAGGTAACTCAAGCCCAACATAACAACTTTCACTATAATACTGCTCTTATTGTAAATTCTATTTTACTTGTCCTTTATGTGATGAGCCTTTTGTTTAGACAGTACCACCACATCAGATTGCCAATGTGCATGCTTCTTCATACTGGAAATTTGCAGTATATGGAATATGGAAATCATGGGGAAGGTTATAGACTTGGTTTCATTGTTCTCGGTGCCTGTTTTTTTCTCTGGAGCAATTTCTTCTTTGTGTGGAGGCATAGTTATGTGAGCTACTCTCTACCTTCAACCTTAAGTCAAACAGGCTAGACACAGCTGTATCACTTTAGTGAGAAGCAAGGTCTAAATGACTGCAGCAGCATGGACAGTCCTTTAGGTAGTGTTTTTTTATTATAACAAACAAATAAAATGTTACATCCTGCTTTTGTCCTGGTTTGGGATTCAGGGTGGCTTACAAATAAAAATACAGAACACAGCTAAAATAGAAGAGTGATAAACAAGATAAAATCATTTAAAAGTATTTAATCACTAATAAAATTCAAACAATATAAAAACGAATCTTATAAAAAATAAGAATAACAACAACAATATGAACATCACAGCACCAGACCTTTCTTTAAAAACAGTCATTTCCTAAAGGTCTGTTGGAATAAAAAGGTCTTCATGTGCCGGTGGAAAGACAACAAGGAGGGATCCAGTCTTAACATCTTTAGGAAGGGATTTCCAAAGTCTGGGATCAGCCACCAAGAAGGCCCTTCAAAAAAATCTAATGATGGCATTCATATTGTATAAGCAAGCTGTTTGATTTCTTTTTGTCTGCATCATGTATATGCAGGTGTTCTTATATATAATTTTTTTATTGGGTGTTTATTTTAAAAATTAATTTAAATAAATAGTGGGTGAATTGACAGTGTCGTAATTTGCTTGCATGAGTTACTCATTCTGTTACTCCTTTGAAATCTTGGGTGGTAGTCAAGTAATTTTACTCTAGAGTAGGCCCATTACTAAATTAGGCTCATTAATTTCAGCCTGAGTAAAACATAGTTGAATACCACCCCTATTTTCTTCAAATTTAAACTTGTAGCATGATATTGTCCAAAGGTGCTTTAGTCTTCCCCCCCCCCTTTACAGTATATTTTTAAATTTTTCTTAAAGGTAAAGGCCTTTAAGAGGCTAAGGAAGTGTTCCTGCTCCTGTTGTGTGGTTTCAAGATGGGGCTGGAAATAACCCTTGCCATGGGGGCAGCAATTCGATTGCAGCCAGCTTTAGTCATGCTCTGAGTAGACCCTTTGAACTTAATAGTCATTACTAAGTTTGATGCACTATTTTCAGTGGGTCTACACTGAGCATGACTAACTTTGGAAAAAACCCAACCATAATTAATATCTTTTGTACTGGAAACAACACTGCATGAGCATTGTAGCTTTTACCATTAAGTTTATTTTAAAGGTTAAAGCTTCCTTGGGTTACCTTGCATTATTGTAAGCTTACTAGGACACCCACCCCATCCATCCCACACATGCAGACTATGCAGGTGCAGAAAATAATATAACTCATAATCTTGGTTGGAATTACTTCAATATTTTATATGTTGGATCAAAGTCAGGTCTTGCTATATAGGACGTTTGAACATAGTAGATTTGACATATGAACTGACTAATTTTGAGTTTCGGCAGCATCTCTAATAAATGTGTATTTTTCACTGTTCCAATAAAGGAGCTTCAGCTGATTTTAATGGAATGCAGCTTTCATCAAATAGAGTTGTAGCAGTGTTTTCCTTTCCCACTCCTGGGATGCTGCTGCTACATTTCCTGGAGTTCACTAGAGGTCCTTCTGACTCCAGTCCAACATGTGCTGGCAGCTGGAAACAGCCAACGTTTTGCTTGCTCCGCAGGCAGCTAAATGACCTCTCAGCCAACTCTCCTGCTATTTCTTGCTCATTCTGCGCTATTCTGTGGAGAAAATCAGGGAGGAGATGGCGTGAGGCGGAAAGTGGGTTACTCCCTGCAAGTGGTTTGCTCAGCTTGCCTTAATATTCATCCATATTTAGCCTGCAAAGAAAAAAAATGCAACTAGTTTTTCTTACCTATTTTAAGACTTCCATATTCTAAAGAAAATTGAATGGTTTCTTAGTTGTGAATTTGGGGTGGGATTGATATGCTTAGTGATGATGTGTTATTTGAAATATATGTCTCTGTATAGCTCTGGAAACAAATAATAATAGGTTGTGTCTGGGACTTGGTCTGTAATTGAATGCAATGAAACTAGAAATCTTGCTGCAATTCTGGGTGGATACAATAGGCTACGGCTTAGAATAATGAAGCAAACATCTCTTAGTTGAACTAGCTTAGTTGCTAGTGATATCTAACATTCTAAGTTCTTGCCTTGATGTGAGAATTTGCTTGTGTTAAGTTGTGTGGGCGAATCATATGGGGACCCTTACCTCAATCTATAAAAAAGATGTGGGCATTTATGAAGGCTTGAATAGATTTTAACAAATCAGTGACGACTGGCATTTAAACAAGTTTTCAATTTGACACATAGACTAAGAAAAGAACCCTAAAGAAATGGGAGAAGAGAAAATAGTTCCCCCCCCCCCAACAATATTGGTGGTGATTTTGAGCCACCTTACACTATCATTATTGTGCTTTAAGGTTGGTTTCAAGCAGTGTTTGCAGAGAAAAAGTACTTTAGAACTTAACAAGAAGTGTGAGTTGTTAGTTCCCGCAGCTGTTCGTGGCTGCTTCCAGAAGCCTTGGGATGTTGTTAAAAGTGTGACTCTACTGTAGAGCTGGACACCATTTATGAAGAGAAGTAATAGGAAGAGAAGTAAGTAATTTAAGGTAGCTGGATATATGCTGCAAGTCTTTTTGACATTTTTTTAAAAAATGCGGGCAGGGCTAACTTGGATTCATTATGTATCTGCAAAGATTGAGGAAAACTTTCTGAATTTTTTCTGAATAAATGTATATTCACATCTTTGATACATCTGTGCTGGAATAGGGCAGTAAACATATGTTTGTTGATAAAAATACATATTTGACAGAATTCTGTTTACATTGTATAGTACAGCTTTGTATGGTATATGAGGTTTTTGGGTATAGACTAGTTTCATATTGATACTGTGCTGTCAACCTCAACTGTACAGAAACTATGAGTCAGGCATGGTACAAAGATTTGTATATTTAGTTTCTGTGTTGCTAAAGGCACTCTAGTCTTTTACGGATGTTCTCAGCAATTTCATGATTTAAACACTTTTTGATTAAGTGAAAGTTGAGATTCTCTGTTTCCAAACAGGGACTTTAAACCAAATATTGCAGCTATTGTGATGCAGTATTATACAAACACTAAGAATATGAGGAATATTTACTTTTCCTATTTTGCCAGTAGCTATTTGAGATAAATCTAGAACACTGATGGAAATTATTCAGTTGGTAAAGGAAGTAAGCAATTTATTCTAGAAGCATAAAGAGCTCAGCTGCGTTACTTAAGATTTATGGCATGTTTTATGTGCTGTCTTTAATGTGACTACATGAATTGTCATATTCACATGAACAACGTCAAAGTGTTCCTGACGTCTTTTATTTCTCTTCCAAGAAGCCAACACGCCACTGCCTAGTTTACTTTTTTCTGTGTTTTAATGTGAATACCAAGTGTGTATATATTTTAACACCCCCCCCCAAAAAAAAACACCTTTGGGTCTACACTCTGAGCTGCATAGAACTTCTCTTGTTTAATACAAAGAGCACAAATGAGCTGTCTACCACTTCCCTATTGGAGACTCTCATGTTATGTCAGTAGTGCCTGATGGGTGTAGAACATCTGCACTTCCTTTTAGATGTTCAATTTTATTCAGGAATGAACTCATATTGGGAGCGCAAGGTCCTGTAAGCCTGTTTAGATGCATACTGCTCTTCCTATTTAGTATCAGTCTGTAGTACTGTGCACTACTGCCAAATGTATGAACTTGGAAATCCTAACCTAGCTAGCTATTATGATTGGAAGAAGAAGAAGAAGAAGAGTTTGGATTTGATATCCTGCTTTTCACTACCCGAAGGAGTCTCAAAGCGGCTAACATTCTCCTTTCCCTTCCTCCCCCACAACAAACACTCTGTGAGGTGAGTGGGGCTGAGAGACTTCAAAGAAGTGTGACTAGCCCAAGGTCACCCAGCAGCTGCATGTGGAGGAGCAGGGACTCGAATCCGGTTCCCCAGATTACGAGTCTGCCGCTCTTAACCACTACACCACACTGGTGGTGTCCCTTTTGAACCTCTTGCAACCTTGTTGTAAACCATTTTGATGATGTGTGCAGCTGCTGTGTGAGAGTAACATCATTGCATCACTAGTGTAATGGCTCTGATGATGCCCTGTATTGTGCATTTTATGCTGGCACAGTTTCAGAATTGAACAGTTACACCTGAGTCGTTCTGCTGCCAAGCAATGAGTGCTTGTAAAATGCTGTCGTATGAGTATCTTTGCCAGCAGAGGAACATTATGTGGTAACAAAGGAGAAAGCCTCCTCTGTGGTGGCACCCTGAATACCCTCCCCATAGATTGCAACTGGTGCTGGACAATATAATCCTTTTAGCACCAGGTGAAAACCTTTTTTATTATTTACTCAGACATTTTAAATGTTGGTTATGCTATTAATTAGCTCTAAGGGTTTTTTTAACTGCTTCACGGGCTTTTTCATCGATTGATTTGTTATTACTGTATTTTATCTGGTTATGATGAGTTTAGTCATGCATTTTGCACAATGCCCTGGTATCTGTAAGGATGAAGGTTTAAAAGTATTGAAATAAGTGTGGTTGGTGTTTGAGAAAAATCAAATAGTTATTTCAAGTCTAACTGGTATTATGATTTGTTATTACTCTGTGTGTGTGTGTGTGTGCGCGCGTGCATGTGTGTGTGTATGTATGTGTATGCACTAGTAGTAGTAGTAGTTATATTTATTTATATTGCACCTTTTTAGACAGGAACACAAGGTAGCTTACAGAAAAAATAGATATAGTTGAGTACAATGCAAATAAAATGTTCGCAATTCATATACTCGTGAACAAAAAAAGACCTAAGAGATTTGCAAATGGTGAAGTAGTGGTGGTGGTGGTGGTGACGGACCACAAATGGGAAGGTGATACAAGATATAAAACCCTTTAGAAATTAACTTAAATTTGATGGCCAATATTTGACACTCAGTGCCGGACTGGGTAGATTTTCCTGAGCCAATCCCATTGAAATTAATGGGCGATAATCAGTGTTAGTCACTACTCAAAGTACTGTATGCCTGTTAAACTAAATGTACTTGCACATCTTAAGCCTATTGATTTCAAAGGGTCTGCTCTGAATATGACTTGGTTATCACCCACTGAGAGCTGTGATTGGGTATCTGGGAAGCTGGTATGTTTGACTGTTTAAGTCTCTCCAGTGGAGATTGTCTAAAGCAGAACTGAGGCTCTCAAGATCTTGCATGGTGTGTCTTAAGAGACAAGTGATACAGAGTATGCATGTTGGGCGTCCTTGCTCTGCAGCAGTGACTGTATATATTACATATAAAACTTTTGTATAGTAATACTGAGGGAACATAACCTGCATTGTTTGAATATGGTTTCAGCCATGTGTGTTTCAAGTGGATCATATTAAATATGAATGTTGATATTGTATCTCCACTTTGTATTAGCTAAATGACTTGATGCTACTGATCGTAGATCTTGCAGTACCACAGAAAGTTATTTATGAAACCCTCAGATTGATTTCACTATTAACCACATGAAACATTATATTAATTTCTTTACTTCCAGAACCTGTCATTTGAAGTCAATATAGGTTTTTGATATGCATGCAGTCCCTTAGGTCCCATGACACACTTAGATTTCTTAGGCTAGTTGGTTGGACAGTTCTGCTTTTGTGTGCTTATGTGAAACTAACATCTTGTCAAGTTATGTAGAAAGTCTAAGCAGGTGGCTTTTCAGGAGAAAAGAACATTCTTCCTGGAGGACCTTGTTATGTCGAGACTTCTGTGTAATATGCAAAATGGGACTTGCCAGTTGTGAGTGTTTGGTTTAGAAGTAATTTTCTGCCTTTATTTCTGATACAGAACTTAGCTAAGAAGAACAAACTGTTCTTGCCAAAGTCTTAAAAGCATTGTTATTTTTCTAATAATTTTTGACAATTGGGTAGTTTTGCAAAGGAAGTTGTTGGACTCAGTCTCATCAGCCCCAGTCAGTATGGCCAATCATTAGGCCATGTTGTAGTTCCCAGTGACATTTGAAAGGTCGCAGTCTCCCCGTTCCTGTCCTACACCAATGACTTCAAAATAGGCACACAGAATAAAATGCTAAAAGGTGTGGAACTAAGCATGGCAAATAAAATGCCAAGTGTGCACAATTTCCAACACAGAAATTACTATTGCATGGGAAACTTGTTTTCTGTGTGAGAAACTACTATGGAAATGTTGCAGCACATTTTCCAGTGCAAAATGGCAGTGGTGCCTTCATCTGATCAGTATGAATTTACCCACATACCTCTTGGCTACTCATAAAAAGATTGTGGAGTGTGGTGGGGAGAATTTGTCTGAAATTGTCCATTATTTGTCAGGGTGCTGAGGCACCTACCTCTGTATATTTCCCGTTGGCAGAGTGAGATTATTTTTGGCCAAGTTGCTACAAGATTTGGTTCTGCTTGGTCTTGTGGCAGGAAATGCTAATGGGTAGTTAGATGTCCCTTTTCACCACATTTGTGGCTTTGTTTAGTGCCTGTCAGCTTTGCCAGTTGAATTTTCTGCCTTGGGCATCAAAGTGTTTTAGCTGGCACCGGGTGGCAATGTGGGGTGTGTGTAAGTTACATATGACATGGGGTATCAGAATTTGCTTGAGTGGCATTTGTAGTTTGAGATTTTCCTGGGATTTTTCTTTGTACTACTATGGAGTTAAATGGATCTGGTCCATTTGGAGTAGGAATTCGAGCTTTTGTTGTGAAGGGTATGTGTTCTTTTTAAACTTTCCTTGCTGTGAGTGTGACTTTAGTGCTAGATTGTTATTTTTATGGCTTGTATCCTAAGTAGTGCTAAGTCTCTCATTATGTTAGTGTGCTGATTTACACTTTTGCAGTGAACTTCTCCCCCAATCCTTTGGAGTAGATTTGGGGAGTCAGGGGAGGGAGAGAGTTCCATTGCACAAGCCTAAATCCTTGGATTCACCCATGTCTTCTCCATTATAAGCCTTTGAGAGCTGCACTGATTTCCACAGGAACTGTGTGACTAGTTTGTAGTCCCTCTACATTTGCACATTTGGAGAGTTACCTGCTCAGGTATGCTTTGTGATGATCAAATCAGAGCGAAATAGCTTGTGGGGTGTGGGAACAAATATTTATTATTATAACATGTCATCTGTGGAGAACTCTCTTAAGATTTGCTATGGCAATATCAGTGTTGTTGGTTGGCTCCCTACACTTGTCTTTTAAAACGTCTAGAAGATTAGGAGCAGAGTAAGCCCAGTATTGCAAGGACTTTACTGAATGAAATTCAGCAGCTAAGCAAGTGAGTAAAATTGGGCCTGATGCAAAGTCTGTTTTGAAAACCGATCGGTTATTTCACTACTATAATGTGAAAACAATACATCTGTAAGCCAAGCAAATGTTAGTCTGGCTCTGAAGTAATTTTTCCATACAGATTGAAGCCAGGCACATTTGCTTAACGTTTTCACTGCTCTGCTAGCTTTTGATTGTTTTGAGATTGGAAGCTATGAGTATTCCCTTATGATCCCTTTATGATTTTAATGCCAAGTTTGTGGAATACTTTGTGTAAAAAGTGCTGTCATGCTTGCTTACATTCTCATTTCATGTTGAGGGGGGGGGGAGTCAGGCTAGGTTCATAGAACTGAAAAGCACTCAAAAGGTAATCCCACCAGAACCCCTGCAGTGGTAGTACTGTGTTGATTGAAATAATCTTGGATAGATGTTCATACAGTCATCTCAAATGCTGGTATTTATGTGCCGAAAGCTGTTCATTTTGCTCTCCAAATTATATGGCATTTCTTGCTGTACATGGTTAGCATTAATATCTGCTGCTTTTAATTAATAATGCTTCCTTGTGTAATATGTGCTTTAGAATACACTCTCCATTTGCTTGACTAAGGATCACTCTTTGTAATGTCACTGCTAAGGGATACTACTTAGAGCCAAATTACATTACATACCCAAGTTCCCTTCATAAACAAAAGAGTGCTGAGAGTAGCGTACAGGATTTGGATGGTGCTCTAATGTGTGGGGAAGAGAGTAACAGGGCAAACAGCAGTTTGGGTTGTGTGTGATTTTTAAGTTGGGAAATTGAACTGACTTGGGGCTTATGGTTAACCCATGCTCCCTACACCATAACTGCTATCCAAATCTCTCACATAAATGTCTGTGCCCACCCATACATGGGAAGCTGCATTTTGAAGGAAAGAAACTGTGTAGTTTGGCCCTAAGGGTCCACCTATAGTCCAAACAGATCCTAAAGCAGCTTTTTTTTAAAAAAGCTAACAATTTTTTTCTCCCACCTTATGCACAAGTAAAAAACAAAAGATACCTTGTTCAGTTGGAAAACTGAAGATTTCCTCATTGTGCGCTATGACACTTCAGTGCAGTTAATCATGGGTTCTGTAGTGCACATTGCATTCTCCTTGCTGAAAAAGGATTCAAATATTTCCATTTAATATTTGGTTATAGAGAGGCATGTGTTCATAGTTTAAATATACAGCTGTAGTCCAACCTGAAAAGTGGCTGTTGGACATAAAGGCCACCTTGGATGTCAAAAACATAATTACATATAAATCCCTCAAGTGTGTCTGATTTAAAGTGCAAAAGGGGCATGTAGACATGGGACATGGAATTCCTCCCCTCAAGCACAACTTGTCTCTCTGCATTTTGTCCCCGGATGTCATTTTTCTCTCACTCTGTCTCCAGTGTGGGAAATTGGTCTGGCTGGGAGAAAAATGGCTAAGGCGGAGAGGCTGTGTGAAAGCAAGTGGCAGTCATGTGGAGAGTTCTGTTACTCTCAACCTTGGGCACATAAAATCAGAGAGTCCCCTCCCTATCTTCTACATAAGTCTGGCAGACCCATGCTGGCATGTATAGACTGGTCCGCGATATGCTATGCAGTGAAGCATTTTCTGTGGGTGTCTGGTAATCTTTCTGTCAGCTTTTCTAGTACTGTATACCGAACACAAGCTGAATGACCCTGTTGTTCCCTCTAAATGAATTACTCCTTGATACTGAAGGGCCAGTGAAGGTATTGGGCAGTGATTCCATTTTGCTTCATGCTTAATGACAAAAACATGAGTCAGTTACTACACTTAATATTTGAGGCGAGTATTGACTGTTCTTGTTCATGTGCAAAAATTGAGCCAGGGGAGGGGGGGGGAATGAGGTAATACTTAATAGCACCAGTGACCAAGCGGTGCCCACCAGAAATTGCTGTATTTCAACTCCCATCATCCCTCGCTATTGGCCATGATGGTTGGGAGTTGAAGTCTAAGAACATCTTGACCGTGTTAGTTGATGTCTTGAAACTTCCCTTGCCATTGTAAATAGGAAAGGCATGCAATGTACTGCAATCACACTTTATACATTCCCATTTTGAATTGTCTTGTTAATTAGATCAGTCTTTTCCTTCTAAAGAGCAAGGTTATGCACACATAAGAAATCCTTGCTTTGGTTTGAACTAGGTTGTCCCTTCTACTGCTCTGTTTACTGCTTTTTGGATGTTTCTGGTACCTGTCCTATGAAAGATAGCATACCATCGATGTGCATGATGTACAAGAAGACCAGTTCCTAATACCTTATAAACCTATTTGACAGAGTTGAACATTGTATCAGAGCCCTCCAAGAGGCAGAAGCAAATCTTGCTCTTGCATTTGAGAGTTGTACTCCTGTTACCTTTTATGAGGGGCACAGAAGGGGCCCACCCAGTGGGGTGGAGCCACAACACAGGTGTGCTGATGTGCTTACTAGGAATGAGAAGGGGCAGGGAGATCAGTGCATTGTGGGTGCTTTTGGGCAGGGGTTCCATGGTACAGGATGACATGGGAATACTTGGAACTGCTTGTGGTAAATTCAGCTTTTGCTTCATGGTTTCTGTTGGGGGACATAATCCTTCAGTATTGAAATTCTGATCAGATTCTGATTCTCTGATCATTTGTAAATCTATGTGTTGCTACACGCTTTCACTGGATGTTTTTGAGGGTTTGCTGTTCTATGCAGGTCATTTAAGTCTTAGAGAACATCAGTTACTATTTTTCTCTGGGTGGGGAGGTAGCATATGAAAGCCCATTGGCAGTCGTGGATTTAGTAAGCAAGGAATTGAAGCTTCTGATGCCATGGTAACTTCAATGTAAAATATAATCCCATGCTTCTTCGTGACTAGCTCAGTGAAAAGTTTTCAGGGTCTCTTTAGAGCTGTCATTTTCATTCTTGTAATTCAGTCAGAAAACTAATGTAGAACCTTTGGATGCATGCATGTGAGAAAGTGGGAGAGGGATGGGGGAAAGTATCTTTTGGGAATTTTTAAAAGCATTTGTTTTTATGTTGCTTTGATCCAGCTTCCAGGTGGCAGTCACGGTCAATCCCTGAAGATATACGGCCAGAAATATGGATTGCACGGGAATTACAGCGCATTGGAGATGAATTTAATGCTTCCTACAGTCCAAGAAGGGTAACTTAATTTTTTAATCTCTTTGCTGCAGCCCTGTATGCCCAAACAGGAGTATTCTTAGTTTTGGCTGGTGAAAGCACACACAACAAAGGCATTGGTTCCTTGTCCATAAAGGTGTCAAACTTCACCAGGTGTGCCGAATTTGCAGAAAGATGCAGCCTGCTTCACCCACTCATCTACTTATAAACTGTTTGGGTTTTTTCTTCCTATAGCACATCAACTTTTTATATTAATTCAGGTCAAATATATCCCACATTCAAGGAGCTCGAGGTGAGTTCATGGGCCCCCTTGTGTGTGTTTGCAGAAGAGTGTTGATGGTGGCAAAATGCCTGTTTGGTGGGTGCTGGCAGTGTTTCTGGGGACACTGTGGGTGCGTCATTCTCCTGCAGCCTTTGTATTTTCTGTTTGTGGGTTTTCCTGCACTGAGCTGAGCATTCACTGGGTTGTGCAGTCATTCTGCTGGGGTAGCAGCACCATCTCTTCTTCTCTCCCCAGTCCCCAGTGTAATGTAACGTATAAGATGGCCCTGCCCAGGCCCTATTACTCAACTTGATGTACTTGCATGTTTACGTATTGTGACTAGGAGTAAAAAAATTGCACCATAATGTAGAAATTCCTTATCAGTGGCATTCAGAGGGATGTTTACTGAAAGCCAGAACTGTGTGTGCACATACTGGTGTTCTTTCCAGTTTTCATTCAGTACCAATTGAAAGAATCTCATAAAGCTGCTTTTTAAGAAGTCCCCTAACTTTAAAAAAGCAAACTATGGTTGGTTTTACTGAAAAGCAGTTGGTCGAGCTTGCAAATTTTATCAGAGCAACTGGGATGGGGTAGGGTGGAGAGATTTCTTTGTGGGGCTTTATGTCAGTCAAAATTGCCCTTTGCTGCTTTTCTCCCCTATTAAAGTATGGCAATTGTTTCTGTGTTTCACATAGATACTTTAGTTTGACCCGGAGGGCTTTTTCAGGAGTGTGGCTCAACAGCAAAACATAACAAGGGTGGGGAATGTATTGCCATTTTCCTCTGTTGTAATGTTTGGGGGTATTCTGGTATATCTTATAAGTGTCTGTGCAGGGAGGAGGGAATGAAACTATTCAGTCAGCTCAGTGACAGGTAAACTTGGATAATCAATAGCTTTGATATCAGAAACTCTGTAAGTTCAGTGGTAAAGGCTGTGTGTCTTAGTATAACAGCCTCCCCCTAACCTTGTGCCCTCTACTATTACAGGCATAGGCAAACTTGGCCCTCCAGATGTTTTTGGCCTACAACTCCCATGATCCCTAGGTAACAGGACCAGTGGTCAGGGATGGTGGGAATTGTAGCCCCAAAACATCTGGAGGGCAAAGTTTGCCAATGCCTGTTCTATTAGCTCCAGCTGAGGGGAGTTGTAGTTCAAAACATCTGGAGAGCACCAGGTGGAAGAAGGCTACAGTAGAAAAACAAAACAGTCAGCTTGCATTGATAAAATGTTTGCAGTAGCGCTGTATTGAATACAACTCTACACTTTAAAATGACGAATTCAAAGTTGGGGAAGGGTATATATTTACTGTCTGAAGGAATAGTAGGTAGAGCTTAAGAACTGATTTATTTCTTTTCTTCCCAATACTTCTGTTCATATGGTGGTTGAACTTTTGTGGTCTATGCTATGGTGCACTTTTATAATTTTGTGAGCAGTGTGCCAGAGGAAGTCTTCACTTTAAATAAAGGATGCATGTCTGTTGCTAGCCCTGCTCCAGTAACTCTACCAGCAGCTTATTACTGGAAAATTAAGCAGGTAAAGTGTTTTCCTGGTATGGAGAGGAGATGGTGGGAAAAGCTTGAACTGCCAAGTCTCAATGTGCTTGGCAAGGCCAAGTGGAAAAGTTGGCAACGCTTTGGTAGTTTTTGGTAAAGGTATGCTTGGTTTTTAGTCAAAACCTGGAGGAGACACCACATGTGTTTGATCCACGTGCACCAATGCCTTGCATCTAGTTACCTGTTGGCTGCTAGTGCTTTTGGTGAGTGGTAGTGTCTCCAAATGTGTAGATTCCCTGCTACTGTAGTGCAGCTGCCTAATGATCACAATTCTGTGGAATTTATTTTGTTTAATATGGGGTTGCTATACATTCAGAATTTCCCGGACATATCTGGAATACTGCAGCTGCAAGCAGTGTCTGGGCGGAAATTGGTGAAATGTCCAGACGTATGGCAGCCCACGGCAGCAGTGACATTTTTGCTGATTTTCCTGAGAAAAATGGCAACCCTATTTAATACATTTATTTACTGCACTTCATTTGGTGGTTCACAGAATTTGGGCTACAAGACAGCATTCTGCTTGCTTTTAACTATTGAGAGCCAGATACTTCATAACTGTTCCCTGTACTTTGTTACTGAAAGCAGAAGGATGACACTGTAACTTAGCAGACAGGGAAGGACTTAACACAGTACTTCTCTTCTGGGCATGTACAGACATGTCTATCCCTGCAGTAGTCTGATTCTTCTTACTTCATCAGTAGTGAAAAGATTGCAGTTAGTTTTATTTCAGCAAAAGGAACCAGTTGTTCAATAACGTATAAAACTTAGGGATCTATTTTTCCTCTCCTTTTTCTGTATGTAATGAACTGCTAATTCCTGAGTGTGCAGTGCAGTGACCTCCTTTCCATTACTATTGCACTTCTTGTGTCTTGTTCTGTCTGTCTCATGAATGGTGCAGTTCTTTTGCCTTTAGGCAGTGTTGGCAGACCTAATAACCTGACTTGGAAGTGCACGTGTTATTACCACAAACTGATCTGTGGCATCAGTAGTGACACATCTCTCTCTTTCTTACTCTCCCTCAGGGGATATGGAAGATTCACAGCCTAGCATTCAGTTAAAGATTCCTATGCTTGCCAGCTGAAGTGAATGCATGGGGTGGGTGGGTGGGGGGCATGTTCTGGATCAATAACTGGTTAAAGATCAGGAAACAGAATAGGAATAAATGGACAGTTGTCACGGTGGAGGGCTGTAAGAAGAGGGTTCCTCCGGGGATCTGTGTTGGAGCCTGTGCTTTTTGACTAGTTGATATATTATCTGGAGTTAGGGGTGGGAAGTCGTCTTTATGACACTGCATTATTCAGGAATTGCAAGGAGCTCTATAAGGAACTCGCAAAACTAGGGGAATGGGCATAAAAATGGCAAATGCTTTTCAATGTAAGCAAGTGATGTACAGTGGAGCAAAAAATAAGAATTCCTAAAGTCTCAAATATGCTCAGGGAATCTGAACTGGCAGTGACTGACGGGGACCCTTGTGGTCATGGCAAAGATTTTGATTCAGCATGCAGCAGCTGTGAAAATGTGAATTTCATGTTAAAGATCGTTCAGAAACGGGTTGAAAGTAAAACTACCAATATCATGTCATTATGCAAATCTGTGGTACAGCCACACTTTGAAATGCTGTGTACAATTCTGGTGGCCATACCTCAAAAAGGATAATGCATAGCTGGAAAAGGTTCAGGAACAGCAACCAAAACGATTAGGGGGTGAAGCTATGAGGAAGATGACAATGTCTGGGGCTTTTTAGGTAAATGTAAAGGGACCCCTGACAGTTAAGTCCAGTCGTGAACGACTCTGGGGTTGTGGAGCTCATCTCTTACAGGCCGAGGGAGCTGGTGTTTGTCTGCAGACAGTTTTTCCGGGTCATGTGGCCAGCATGACTAAGCCGCTTCTGGCAAAGCCAGAGCAGCGCATGGAAATGCCATTCACCTTCCTGCCGGAGCGGTACTTATTTATCTACTTGCACTTTGACGTGCTTTCAAACTGCTAGGTTGGCTGGAGCTGGGACCGAACAATGGGAGCTCACCCCGTTGCGGGGCCTTGAACCGCCGACCTTCTGATCGGCACGTCCAAGCGGCACAGTGGTTTTAAACCACAGTGCCACCCGCGTCCCTGGGGCTTTTTAGTATTAAAAAAAAGCGAGTGCGGTTCTCATAATAGTCAAACCTGGAGTTAACCAATGAAACTGAATGTTAGGAGAATGAGCGCAGACACAAAAGGATGTTGTTCTTCACACAGCGCATGATTAAACTATGGAATTCAATGCCACAAGATTATATAGCCACCAGTATGGATGGTTTTAAAAGGGCCTTGGACAAATTCATGGAGGACAAGGCTTTCAATGGCTACTAGCCATTATGACTAGTTCCAATATCTGAGGCAGTATTCTTCTGAAATCCCAGTTGCTGGGGAACACCTGCATCTGGGCTTCTCATGGGCATCTGGTTGCCCAGGTGAAAAAGATGCTGAACAAGAATGGGCCTTTGGTTTGATTTAGCAAGGCTCTTTCTTGCAAGGAAATATGGATGAAGTGAGATACCTAATCCTCCTCCCAAAAAAACTACCGGGGCTTGGTTGTGGGATGGGGAAGCTGCCAGGGGACAAGGAAAGAAGGGTTAACCTGCCAGCTGCCAGTTTTCCCCTCCAGATGCCCCTGTGTTATTTGCATCACTGGTTAAACCAATTTGAGTGATTTTCCAGGCTGCAATTTTCAGCTTAAGAAATATTTCCTCAATAGTGTTTTGCTTCCCGTTAGCTATTTGTTTTGGCTAAACTTCTCCAGCTGTTTAGTATGTTTTATATTTAGCTCCTTCCCGTTTTTCACGCCTTTATTTTGGACTATGTAGCTTTTTTGTTCAGCTGGCAAAGCTTCACACACCTGATTTGTCACACATCAAAATAACGTGCAGAAGGGGTGTTCCGTAATGAACTGTTGTTGTGATGAGTCATTTGGTTTACATATGAATTGGGTTTTAGACAGCTTTTTGCTTTCCTCATTCATATCTGGAAACTTGAGTAGAATATGCTGCTAAATGTTACTACTGATAACAATAGTAAACTCACAGGAGACTTCAGAAAGAACGAGTGGCTGTCAAGGTCTGTTTTTGTTTCCTATGCACCTGCTTCCCTGGATTGAACTTGCAGATTGTTTTGATTTGGGTATTTCTTCATTCCACTGTTGTGCCAGTCCAGACACTTGTATGCAGAGCTGATTAAGGCCCAGAAGTTAACTCATGGGAGGCTGCTTACTTGAGAGAATTGCAGCTAATCCAGTAGGGTTCTGAGTGCATGCTTCAGCTCTCTGAGAGCATCTTTAAAGTTCCTCAGTGACCATGGCAAATTCAGCATAGTCTGTATGAGCTGAGACTAGCAGCACATGGGGACATGGCAGGAGTTAACCTAATTGTAAAGTCTGAAAACATATAGTCTTGCAGTAACCTTGCACCAGCATTTTGGAAAAGTACAAATGATTGGGGTTTATTGGAGACTACTTTGTTGCTTAGCAGTTCTCTTGATTTTTTTTTTGTAGTAGCCATCTTACTCAACTCTCTTATTCCTTTCCTAGCTGCCTATGTATGCTCACTGCGACATGTTGGCTCTTCTTTCTTGCCACTTGCTGCTATTTCAGTCTATTGCACTATTAATTTAAAGCAAATTAAATATATTGAAAGACTGAAGCCTTCCTTGAATCTGGACCCAGGACTTGGGACATGTCTTGACCTGAATTTTCTTATGCAGGTAAGACTTGAAGGGAGTAAAATTCCTCTCCCAGGCCATGATGTATTTGACTGAGGTCATCTGTAGGCTTAAAATTGCACTTGCTTTCGCCTCTACCTCACAGTGTTATAGAGGGCCTCTGAGCAGCCACCTCCTGGGTCACACAAGCATGCCCATGTACAGGGAAGATCTGAGGTTAGATTTTCTTTATGCAGTTTCTCTTCTAATTTGATCTGCCTGCATGGCTACAGACTTCTTGCTTGAGCAAGGCAAGTTAAGTGTTCCTCTTTTCTGTAGGGCCAATAATGAGTTGCTCATCACAGGGCCTGAGGGATCCATTCTAAGAGAGAAAGTAACTCCATGGCCTTATCTTCGGAACTGCTTTCTTACCCATCAGCGACTATTTTTCATTCATTTCACTTTTGTATACAGCTGTGTGGAACCTCTTCCTAATACTGAGCTAGAATTGGGTCAGCGAAAACCATCTTCGATGGTTAAACAACTTACAAGTTTTCCTTAAGTTCGGGTTTGTGACAGTTTCCCCTCCCTCCCTCCCTCCCTCCCTCCCTCTTTTACCTGCCTGGAACCTGAAGGATAGCTTCACTCTTCTCTCCCTCCCAGAGCTCCAGCTTTTCTGCTTAGTTCACTTCATTAATAATTCTGTTCTCAGTTTGTACCAAATTTAAATGACTGCCTCATTTTCTACTGCCAAAGTGAAGCTCAATTTTCTAGCCTTCTCTGTAGCAGAATGTATAACTGCTGCTGACCCTGCAGTTGTATGCATTTTTACTTGGAAATAAATTGCATTGTCTTCAATGGGACTTATTCCATCAGCCAGAATTGCAAACACCCACTGATTTTGACTTTACAAGGATGTGTTGTTGTTTTGTTGGTTTTTTGCACTTGAGTGACTGTATTTCTGGTGTCAAGCTCAAGACAGACTGGAAATACGGCCCATCTGTGTCCTTCTGTCTGCTTCTCCTTAGACTTCCAGCTTGTAGGGTTGGTCACTGAGATAGTGTTGGAATCATTGGGGCTGGCTTTTCACTTCTTTCAGGTAGCTATGAGTCTTTTATTTATGCCATTTATAACACCCTCCTGTGTTTTATGGAATTCAAGAAGACACACTTGGAGTTCTCAGGCAGGATTTCACCACATCTAGGCAGTCCAGCTTAGCTTTTGCAAGGTTGCTGAATTACATGCTTCAACCCATTCAAAATCTCTTGTGAGCTGAAGGAAAGAAGGCTAAAGGAGTGCAGAAAATGTATTAATCCAAAATAATAATTCAGGATCTCTTGTGCCAGTCTTCTGAATCTTTGACCTTTGTGAATCTATTAGTTTTCTGTCTTCTGTGTGTAGCTACATTTTGCACCAGCCATTCCCCTAAAGAAGCAGTGAGTTGGGATTTTGACTTGGTTCAGATGCTTATACAGGTGGTGACAGTATTCACATGGCGAAGAAGCTAGAATGTCCTCTCTTCTTTGCCATGCATATACAATAAACGTGTGCCACAGGCACTCCATATGAATGTCATGAATGTCTGATTTGCATGAATCTTCCCTGTTGTTTTTGGGAGGGGGCAGATATCTCATGTATTAGGTGTCTCTGCAAAGCATTATGTCATGATACATGCCATCAGGCACAGGAGGGTATACTCACTCTTGCATCTTGTAGGGACTTTCGGCACCCCTGTATCAGAAAAGGTGTTGGGGTATTATTTTGCTTTTTTATTAACAGGTTTTCTGTGTACCTTTTTAAAATAGTATTTGTATCAGCTTTTGGTGGCTTCACTGTCTTGTGGCTTCCTACATGCTGAACTTCACGGGTAATCATAACCTTTTCATTCTTTCTGCTGCCTTGGATTACTCCACTTAGAGTTGCTTGGAAAGGGTTGCCATCTCTTTCCCGCAAGCACACACACAGCAACTTAAAATAATGCCTTTATGGTTTTGAAAATAAACTTATGAAAGGCTAATTATGGAACAATCCCATACATTTGAGATAAAAATCACAGGCTGTTGTTAGAGTGCCTCTACAGGAATTGCAGACACGAAACTGATTTCCTCCCATCTTGTTATGTAGAAGTGGAGGGGAAGTGCCTTGGTCTTATCGCAGTCCCATTATGTCAGGTGAATCGGGGCAAGGGCTTGGTCAGGCAAACTCGGCAGCAGCTGCCGCTGTCTTGCTCAGCCTTTGGAAATGTTAGCAGCATTCTTTATGCAGCTAAATTTTTGCTTAGCTTGAAAACCCAAAGAAGTGTCTTGTGGCATAACAGTCAGCCTTAGGTGAGTTGTAGCTCCTTCTGGCTTTTTCCCAAGTGCTCTTCTTTCGTGCTTTT
The DNA here is from genome assembly GCF_009819535.1 of Lacerta agilis. Lineage (NCBI taxonomy): Eukaryota > Metazoa > Chordata > Lepidosauria > Squamata > Lacertidae > Lacerta > Lacerta agilis. Next base: position 102,138,176 of record NC_046314.1, on the reverse strand, counting down.
TCCCAGCTGAAACATGGTGCTAGTGTCTGGATTTAACATATACAGAGTGGGTCTCACAGCACTTTAAAGTTTTAACAGTGGTGTCTAATGAAGTGGGTTCTAGTCCACAAAAACTAAAGCCACAACAAATCTGCTAATCTTTTAAGGCGCTGCAAGATTCTTCTTGTGCGCGTATGTCAATATAGCTAACCCTCTAAACTGGTCTTCTAAGGCTCCTTTCTACATATGTCTGTATGGTTTCAACCATGTGCACCATACATTTGCCACATGTGCCCATGACATTATTTTATTGTATATGTAAAACTTTGAGCCACCTTGCACATTACACTTCTATCTTGAAACAATTTTTTTATATAAAAGGAATAGAAAGTAAAATTACTAGCATGATACACCATCTGGTTAGCTTCCTTGTTTCCTTCAGCCTGTGGCCCTTGCCTAAAGTTGAGTGCAGTCAACATGTTACTATGTGACCCGCCATACTTAACATTGGCTGCATCTTTTCTAATATATCTGCTTGCATATTTTTATACTCCAAACTGAACCAACTAGTGTTTACACAGGTGGAGTCACTTGAGAATAATTTAGAGGTTCACTAGTTCATTAGCTCTGGCACATATTGCCTATAGCTTTATTTAGGCTCTTGGCACAAACGAAGCCAAATCACTGGTTTCTCAGATAAATTATAGCTACCAGATTTCATCCTTCGGGAATCTCTTAACATTTTCGAGAGTCAACAATTTGGACAATGACACAATTATACTCTGAGAATACCATCCTGTTTTTGGCTTCCCCTTTTCTCCTTCTGTGTGTGCTACCAGATCTCATAAATTATATACCATTTTGTTTCTTGTAACAAACCTCACATAAAACTTAGCGACAGTGAATTAAGCAGTGTAGAACAAGATTAAATATAGCGACAGTTGCTCTAGTCCCAGCGCTGAGGGTGCTTAAGCATTCCACAAACAGATTTATTTACTTCTAGTAGAAAACTGACAGCCAGGTGGGCAAGTGTGGCTAGTTGCTGGGTGGGAGTGGGGATTTCTGTAGCAGGGTAGGTGTGAGCTTCTCATGAGTGTTCCTCTCAGCAGGGCAGGGGCTGCATTGGGACAGAGGGTGGAATGCAAAATAGTCACGGTAAAAAGGAATAAACACAGATCTGTACAAGTGTTTTTCTTTGCTAGGCGCTATCTCCTTGAAAGCTGGGGCAAGGAGCCTATGGCCCTCCAAATATTGAAGGGTGTTGGGAGTCCCAACAAGAACTGGAGGACCACGGGTTTCCCATTCCTGCTTTAAGGCATGTTGTGTGGCGCTGTCTTTGTGAGTGTATACTCAACTCAGGATACATGGACAGCAGCTATCAGTGCCTGTAAATGGTAGTGGAAAATCTAAACTGCAAGAGCAGGAGGCAAACCCCAGACACCCTGCTATCTAATGATGATTTTTTTCATGCTTTGCTGAGTGTCCCCCAAGTAGATCCATTTCTCATTAACAGGATGCATTTCTCTTACACCTGGCATGATTACGAAAGTCATTTGATCTCAAATGCATTTACATGGAAGGATGTTCCACTGGAATCAGTGGAATGCAAAAAGGCATTTTGATGCTGTTGTTTACACTTCTACCTTTTGTTGCAGCCAGAGGTGCTACTATCAGATGTTTATAAGTGGACACAGTGTTGCTCTGTTATGTATGTGGCATAGATACTGTTTTGGTGGACAGCACCCTCCAATTTCTGCTTTGTAGCATGAGCAGACTTAGGGGTGTTGCCCCTAAGGCAGAGGGAGGAGAGGGAGGTACAGCCCTTCAACTTTGTTCCCTCCTTGAAGTCAGCTGCAGCTCAATGCCAATTCCTATTTAGATAATGTGTACATGTGAAATTCACACTTGTTAACATTGAAACAAGCAGTGTTTTATTATTAATACTGCTATTAGTAGCATTATATATAGACTACCCCCCCCCAATGGTCAGAACACTTTGTATACATTGTCCTGGTAATCCTTGTGACAACTCTGTGTGAGAGGCCAGTGTAATATTGAGGGGGTGGGGGTGAGGATGGCAGGTCGTCTGAGGCCACCTGCCTCCACTGAATTCATGGCTGGGCTGAAATGTGATCCTGGGGTTTGTAGCTCAGGCTGTTCGAGAGCTTACGTACTGTAGTGACTGGTTCACACAACGTGTTTATGCTGAACTGGGTGCTAACACAGGGTGCTGAAATTTAAAAGTGTAAGGAGAACTGCCAAGGGGGAAAGGACACAGAGAAGGAGAGAGCAAGCATGTTTCCATGCTCACAGCTGAGAAAAGACAGTAAGTTCTGCTCATGTATTTGCATTTGCATTTAAATAATTGCTTGTATCCCACTTCAGATAGTTTCCTGGAGCAGCAAACAGTAAAAGAAAAAGAAAAAAACAACTCAATTAAGGCAGAATATCAGAATAAAAGTAAATACAGCGAAGCACAGTGTGTGTCAAAACATAAAACAAGTGAATGCCAAATTCATGTCAAGACAGCATAAATCTTAATAATCTTAATAAATCCATAGCAATTAATACAAGAACAGGATTCCTCATCTTGGCCTTAATATCCCCATCTAATCAGCAGAGGCTAATTTTCACAAAAATAACATTGTTAGGTCAATAAATATTTTCAATAAAAAACTTTTATGTCATGTAGGCTACTTGTGATCACATGCACATATGCTGTTATCTCCCTTTCAAACAACATGATAGTTCTTTTGATTACAATGCACAAGTTGAAGTGTGGCCAAGTAGGTGATGCTAAACACCCAAAACTCAAATAAAAGCTAACTGGTTGTTTTCTTATCTCACTGTGTACAGAACATCAATCTTAGCCACTTGAGCACCTGTCAGAACGGCTTGCAGTGCCAACATATAACAGTGCTATCATGTCATGCTTTGCCCTGGCGTAGCTTTTGCAGTTTCCTATCATAACTGTGGTAGCATAGCAATTCCTGTGCTTGGCCTATAAATTCGGTAATTATTACTGCCAGACAGGAAAGCTTCGTGAATTAAAAGAACCTCTCATTTCCTCTTGCAGGGTTTCTTGGATTACCAAGCAGTAAACCACCAGATCATAATTTTGCGCCTGTTGCATTACATCGTCCGCCTCATATGGAGAATGCAGTGACTAATGCGCCAAGAGGCATCTTGGGATTGTTTACTCGTTTCCAGCGACAGCAACCTTGAACACAGTGTCTTTGGTCTCTGGGTGCAGGTAACAGGCCTTTCTTGACCTCAGATATATCCAGCAAATGAAAAGGAGCAGAAGGACTCTGTATCGGGCGGTATGGACCTCTTCGTGTGTTTTTTGAGGAAAGCAAGTTTTTAAAATGGATATTTGGATATGGACCACCTTTTTAAGAAACAGGATTTCATCTGAAAGTAGAGCTAACTTTGTTTTGTTGAAAGTTCTTTTAAAAAGAAAAGAAAGAACCTTGCTATATTGCAGCTTTCAAGAAAATCATTGAATCCTGTTCTCATTTGGAAACTTGTGGGTTGCTATTATATCTTGCAACAGAATTGTCTGAGCCAGCTACTTTGTAAAGCTGTCTTAGTTTTTATATTACATACTTCCTGTTCAAAATCTTTCCAAGCAGCAAGAAGACAGACTGGTAATTTCTGTGCTACCTAAAAGCCACCTATCCTTGTACATTATTCACAGAAGTGTGGGGGGGGGATACACCCATCTGCTGTTTAAGCACCATTTTTAATCTTCTGTTGGGTGAACCAGTTGCATCTTGCAGCCCAGAAGGAGAACTCTTGAATTTGCTTTGGAAGTTGAAATTAAACTGTGAAAGTTTTAATGTTCCAAATAATGTCACCAGGTTGCCTTTTACAATTTTCTTCCTTTATAATTTGTATAGATAAGTGTGTATTCTATGACATATACTGAAGGTGGGGGGGGAGGGGGGGAATGTAGCAATAAGTCATTGTATGTGGGTGAAAGCAGTTCCTATGCCTGTGCAATATTGCCCAAAGTTGCTAGCAACAGGGTCCTACTGCATAATTTCAGGCACTGTTTTGATCCTCACTTTGGTATATTTCTCTTTGTTTTTTTAAATCCAGTCCTTGTGTTTTGTTTATTTTCTTAAGCACTCTGGATTTTGTTAATTGCTGCCTTTGTTTTTAAAGAATATGAGAGATGACCGAGCAACCATAATGTGGAATGTATAAGGACTACTGACTCGCTGCCTGGGTTTGAGGTCAACAGCAGCACAGTATTCAGAGGGTGAAAACTCCAACAAAAGATAGAGCAGAAACAAAATTTCTTCCAGAAAAAAAATACCTTTTAACAAGTGGCACCTATTCCACCTCCCTTTCCTAAGGTGCCAATAGGTGATTGGCTGCATTTATCTAATATGAGTTAGCTACTTTGTTTTGTGATGTTCCTTAATCAGGGCTACTTGTAATGTGATAAGAAAGAAACAAAAAGCTGAATCAAGGGCAACCTGTTGCAAACAGCTGAATTGTGCAACATATTAAATTGTGCAGGTTGTTTCTGTAAGCCATAAAGAGGAGTGGTAAGGATTGATAATTCCCAAACTGTAGGGTGGGGCACAGTGGTATGCAATAGCAAAGGACTGAAATGTGTCTGGAAAACTAAGTCACTATGTTGGACTGGGGAGAGACCTGTGCATCTTTAATTCCCTCCTTTGTCCCTTTCTCTGTCAATTTATGGGAAGAGGGAGTCTTCTGTGGGAAGGACTTGCTAGATTCCTTGACTCTGGTATGCTATGGGCTGCCAGATACAGGAGAATCCCAGAAAGTATAGGAAGCTGCTTTATACCACTGAGCCATCTAGCTCAGTATTGTCATTCTGACTGACAAGTGTGTAAGGAGTCTTTCTCATCTTTACCTGTAGATACTGGGGATTGAACCTGGGATCTCCTGCACACAGTCCCTCCCTACCTGACTCCTGACAGGCAGAAAAAGGGGAAATGTAGAGTGGCAGTAAGACCCTCTTAACTGCACCATTCTGTAGTTGTAAGGAGGATGCCTGCCGGTTATTGTGGGAGCAGAATGAGAAAATAGGTGTATGGTAAAGTCCCTTAATCTTAATCCTAGAAAACACTGTGTCCCATGTAACAAAGGTTTGGGCAGAGCCCTGAAGACTCCCTGTGGTTAATTGCATTCAGATATTCCATCAGATTTTGGGAGGAGTCTTTCAGACTCAGATTTGTAGTCAAAAAGATTAATAAATTGCTTTTAAAAAGAGCTGAAATTCTCAGGATACTAAATTCCGTACACTATACCAAATTGGTAAAGAACCACAGTATGCACACAATCCCAAACTTAAATAAAAATGTGCCATTAAAAAAAAATCAAGTAAAATTCCACTAAACCAGATGGCAGACAGTATTGACACGGATCCCGACTTCCTTTTTTTTTAAAGAAACATTTTGCTTCTGTAATATCCTTCATCACGCTTCCAGATTTATTAAAAATATACTAACAGGCAATCCCTATATCTCAGAAGTAAGTTCCACTGAGTTCAATGGGGCTTATTCCTACGTGCATAGATTAAAGGATTGCAACCTGAATTGCTTCAATTTGGGGACATTGTTCATTTCATTTTCCTCCTATAAAATCAAAGCGGTTTAACCTGTGCTGTACCACGTTATGGTAAACTGGTTCATATGTGGATTTGGACTGAGTTTTTGCTTTGCTTTGGGAGGCAACTGCAAATTGAGCTTCCTGGAACTGCATAGTTGCTTAAAGGTTCTGGTTGCAAGTGCCCCTTATTCCACATAATTTTATTTGGCCATTGATCAGTTACATAAAATGGTGCAGATACTTTGTATAATACAATAGGTAAACTGATTCCTGTTTGTAACTTGCTTCCAAATGCTACGTCACCAATTTCTGGTTTCACCAGCACCACTGAAAATGTTGTTTTTAAAAAACTGCAGTCTTTTTTGGGCTATATCAAATCCATCCTAAGTGCTATTATGTGCTGGAGAGTTTTGTCAACTTCAGCTCCTATGCCAGTGCCTGCAGACGCATCCCCTGTCCTGAATGTATCTGCAGTAGATTATAGTATAAATCCAGATGATTGAAATAAGCTTTGAGGTCCCAAGCTAGAGAGAGGTGCAAGCGACAATAAGCTGCTCGCACACATCACCTGGTGCATGTCTGATGGTTAGTAAGATTGATACTGACAGTGCCAAACATCTCTTTGAAAACGAGAGAGGAGGAAAGGTTGTGCTAAGATTCTGTCCAAACTGACAGCCATAATTTGACTGTTGCCAGTTCAGTTGGAAACATCCCTAAGTCTTGCATCCAGGGACAGAGTCCAAAGCACTTCAACCTCTTGTGCTTTTGCTATTCCAGATCCAGCCAGGGAATCATGTGCAGAAGAAGTCTTGTCTCCTTATCTGTATAGCCCTTATTTGGTCGGGCTGTTAATCTGTAAACTCCAATGGCGATAATGTGCTAACAAGGGCAAAGCCATGGTAGCTTTGTAGCAGTGTTAGTTTCTTAATTTTACTAGCTTTGGTCAACAATGTTGTGAGTTTTTCCCCCAATTTGTTTAACATCAAGCAGAAATTGCAACATCACTAATAGTAATTTTGCCTGTATAATTAATTGCATGGTACCCACATAAAGCTGGTTGATTGAAAAAGGCAAAGAAGCGGGTGTTAGTCTTAGACCATTCAAACTGATACTGTGTGATAGAGATTTTTTGTGGTATCCCAAAAACCAGGGAAATCAAGGAGTTCATTTCCAGATTTAGCAATGTTGATAACACAGCTTTTAAACCAGCAGTTTGCCAGTAATCTTTCTGCACACAATGGGAAACCTGTGTTTTTCACTGGGAATAATTCGAAAAGCTCCCTCTTGAGATCAAACTGACTCATATTAGTTGTTATCACTGACCCATCGTGATTCCTTCTAAAAACTTTTCTGCCACCAGAATTAGTTCTCAAGAACTCACCAAAGTGTTTTCTGTTTAGTGCTTCTGCATTTGGAGCACTCTAGTTTTAATGCCTTTCTAACACAAAATCCTCCCTGCAGTCATGATTTCAGTGGTTGGGATCCAAGGAGCTCCAGGCATGCGCCTGAAGTGGGAAGACTCTTTCTGTTCTTCATTGACATGGTTACAGAGAACACTCTAGGAAACCCTAACCTATTAAAGAGTGGTTTTTTGTGGAGGGAGGGGGCTTAGGGGATAAGGAGCTGCTTTGGGAAGGGGGGTCCTGAAAGTTGCAGTGCACTCCCTTCAGACCCCTATAACCTTCCCTCCCCTTCTTTCTTATAAGGCTCGGCTGGCCCAGTGCCTTGAGATGTGTACACATTCATATGTGTTAACTGCTAGCATGGGAGTGCAATTAGCTCGCTGCCATGGCTTCAGGCAAACTTAATTGTAAGCCTAAGAAATGTGGGTTTTTTTAATAAAAAAAATTCTATGAATTATAACATAAAACAGTAAATGGCAAGATATTGGCACTGTGTGGCCCAAACCCAAGCTCTCTTGTTTTTCCAAGAAATCTCTGCCGGACATTATATCTTAAAATGCTAAATCAAGCAAGGCCCGTTTTAGTTTGTCACAGTTCAGTGCAGGTTTTGTGCCTTGACATCCCCACAGTGTCCACATTAGACTTGTGGGTTAAAAAAAAACTTTTTCTAGAAATCCCAATTATATATCTATAACTATATATAATCCTGCCAAAACATTTTATGAAGAATTTTCATTGGTTGCGGAGAAACCATATTCAAATTTTTTCTTAGTGTCTCCATGCTTTCCCCCCCTTTTGAATGATTGTAAATATTTGAGTATTTATTAGATTAGTGCAGTCCTCATCTGAGCCAAATGTCACCTCTGTGCAATGTTCCCTCTCTTCTTACTATGTCATGTAAGATTTTTTTGTACAGCAGCTGAAGTAAAACAGATTGATTTCTCTAAACCTTTTTTTGTAGAATTGACTGTTAAATACTGTAGATTCCCCCTTTCTTTGTAATTAATGCACTCTACTGTTCCATAATGCTGTAACTTGTAGAAATGTTGTATATTTATTTTCTGCTTATTTAAGTTCTTGTAAAGTCTTCCCCCCCCCTTTGAATTGTACTTAGTGTATATGGAAATAGTGATTGATCAGTTTAGAGCACTGTCTACTAGTTTGGGATAGTTGATGCTATTTTAGATGTTGTTTAAACCCCTTGATTTTCTGTACCGTGTCTCTTGCCCATCTTTCTCTGTCTTGTTAAAATAATTGAAATATGAAGTGAAGGCAGGGATCAGTTTGATTGGGAAGGGCTTTTACATGTTCAAGGGCCACATCCAGCACTGCATTTGTGGCTTTTAAAAGAAGTTAGTTCCAAATAACTTTCTGAGGACCGAAGGCAGATTACATACTGGTTTTGATAAAGCAACATGTAGTGCTCTGAACTGGTCAGTCTTTTAAAAATGTCCAGAGAGCTTACTCGGGACACCTGCTCACAGCATCCCCTCTCAAAAGTAGATTTTTGTTGCAAATTCATTAGGTGCCAGTTCACAATCTTGGTGCTTCCTGTTTCTTCCTACAATTGTGCTTACATTTAAGGGCCGTTAAGAACTTGTCCCTTAGCCTCAGTTTACGTAGCACAGGATATGACTTGTTACCTCATAAATAAGAAGTACCTGCAGTTTGTTCAAGAACTACTAAATTTTTAGTGGAAGAGAGACATTTTGCACCCTGGTTTAAAGACCACTAGTTACTGTATGACAGCACCATAACATCAGGTACAAACATCAATGTAGCACTGATCTTGTACTGATTAATCACTAACATGTTTCTTAGAACCCAGCATTTTTATGTAGCATTTTTATTGCAGTTTCCCTGGCTTACTTGTGTTTTGCACTGATGAAATTTTGACAGGGTAATTGCCACTTTACTTGTGCAATACTGCTGTAAATAACCGCAGATCTTTTTTTAAGATACAATCTTTTATGTTCTTAATGAATTTTATATGAATAAAACTTTCAACTATTCATTGTGTACCTTTTTTATTTCACTTTATTTCCTAAGTTTGCTTGTTCTTACACGGTTATAAATAAACAAAGGCGATGAATTGGGTTTGGACATGATATTATCTGTGCATACTTTTTTTAATGCATACACTTCCCTTAATATTCATAATCAAAAGAATCCTTGTAATGGATTGTTCAAGTAATGGAGTTGTCTGATGCAACACTTAATTACAGAAACGAGGTATAGAACTAAGCAAAAGGAAAACCATTCAAAGGGTTGCTGAGAGACTGTTGGATATGGTAAAAATGCTGATCTGTTCCCACAGGGGGGAGACCAGCTGACAGTGTGGTACTTCTTGCTACAGTTGTGGAAAGCTTCAGGGGTCTAGATGTGCTAATGGTGGTCTTCTAGCAGAGGTGGTAGTGGATTGGAGGAGTGTCACAGGATAGCCTTAGATCTGCAGAATTCAGTGTCCATTCTGCTGCCATTCCCACAGTTCAGGCCTAAAAGGACATGAGCCCCTGGAGCCGCCATGGCTAAAAGGAAGAAAAAGCTGCCTCTCTGTGCAGCCTTCCCTGCTGCAGCAAACAAGCAAGGTTTTGGATGTTGCAGCAAAATTACCTGCCCTGCCAATAGGATTGCTCTGTAAAATGGGATATGGTCAAGGATTAAAAGATGAATAGGGTGGCGAGATTTTTCTACCTTTTATAAATGTAGAGAAACTGCAGCCCGTATGCCAACTAGATTCCCCAGGCCTCCCTGTTTGGCCAATCAGACCACTCCCCCCCCCCCAATGCATCCACCTCCTGTCAGGTATGGCACATGAGGAGTGATAGCTGCAGAAAGCAGGATTCAACTCCCTATGCACAAGCTGTTCCCAGGGGAGTTCACTGACTGCACTTGGGTACACCAGCTAGTTCTCAATTCATGCTTTGGGCAGTATTCCCCCCCCCCCCATTGATCCCAGTGAGTCATCTTAGACGAGTGGGATGACCTGCCTGTCAATCACCTGGTGGCATTATACTGCCAGCTGATTGACAGGTGAGTGGTCCTGTCTACCTGTCAAAGCTGACCGACCAAACGGGGGGTTTAAATATCTAGCCCACCAGGCCCCAAAGGTTCCCTACCCTGTTTTATAATATGATTGCTGCCTTGTTTGATTAGCAGTGGGTTCAGGACAAAACCTAAGGAAATATTATTCCATGCAGTGCATAATTAAGAAGTAACTCACTAACACAAGATGAATGATTCATATTCCAAAAGTAGACCGCATTGTGCTAATATACCACATTTCTATAAATGGATTAGTAGCAACTTATTACCTCCTCTGCATAAGAACCGAAGGCCTAGTGGTTGCAGAATAATCCAGCTCAGTGAGTCCAAAGATGAGGAAATTAGCTGCCAGGTGGATGTCTTTCAGAATGCTGCTGCAGCCTGTAAGAGACATGGAATAGGTTTGCTACACAATGACCACCGCCAGGTCTACAGAGTCCAAAATCCTCTCATTTTCCTCCCTGCTGTGCCTAAACTGAGCAAACTGATGGTGCTGTGAAGGCTGGGTACACGGAACTGGACTGTTGCATGTGACTTAAAATGAATGCTTCTGACTTGCATAGACAATTAGTGATGCCAAGCAAGCGAGCTCAATTGGCTTCAACTTCTGACTGTTTACATGTTTGAGGGCTTAATTAGCAAAGCACAAATGAGTATAGAGCAGCCTCTGGATAATGAGAGGCCCTCAAGTAACATCAGTTTCATCTGGAAATTAGTGTTGCTGTAAACACAAGGTTTTCTATCGCTCTCCGTACCCAGAGGTGAGTGGAATTGTCCCTATAAGCTACATAGAGAGACACAACCTGAAACAACGACCCAAGAGTTGTTGGCTGTGGTCACCAGCCATGACTCAACCACCTTAGCCTCAGGTAGAAACAACTTTTCAGCTTGGGCTCAAATTTTGCTTCTGGTGGTAACAAATACTGAACCTGAAAGAGTGCTTCTTTCTGCCTTATTAATACAGCCTAGCTTGCCCTTCACCCAATGCTAGCTACACCATACAAAGTAACACAAGAGTTCTCGTCCTGTGACTTGTAATGTGGTGGGACACATATTAACTTGACCCTTCTCCTGCCTGTTGAATTTTTCCCCACTGCCTCTCCCTGCTGGCCCATTTGCTCCTGATGTTCCTCTTGGGCAGCTCTGAGGGCTTATCCACACGTAACCTTTTGCTCCATGATTTCTAGGCGCAGGTCCACAATTTCTCAGTCCGTGTCCAAGTGCATCCTTTTGCCTTACCACTTTCTCCAGGAAAATCCAAACTTTATCACTGAATCACAGCATACAGCAATTTGGGGTTTCTGCTCCAATTCAGCAGTAAACTGGGTTTTCACAGTTAATGTAGAGGGGTTTTAAAAAAGGAAGAAAAAAGCCCTCAGACACAGATCTGGAAAGCCCGGAACTCTACCTAGAGATATGGAGCAGAGGTGGATGAACCCTGAGTTTGGGAATAAACTGGTAGAGTGGGAGGAATTATGCTGTATGTATGCAGCAATATGCCTCTGCATGCCAAGTGCTGGGATTTGCAAGTGGAAGGTTTGTTGTTGCCCTTGGGTCTCATTTGTGGGCTTCCCATAGGCATCTGGCTGGCCACTGTGAGAACAGGATGTTGGACTTAGATGGGCCTTTGGCCCATCCTATATTCCTGTTATATTGGAGAATGGGTGGGAGGTTGGACAGTTGAGCACAACTCCAGCCCTGCACAAACCCCCTCATTGCCATCAATTGTGAAGCAAGCAAAACATAGCCCTGCTCATAAAAGTGTGAAGACATGCCCCAGCCTTCTGTATCCGTGCAAGGTCCCTCAGGGTGTGCTCTTACTCAAACTTAGTATAGCAAGTGAGTCGTGTGTGTGGCTTTTAGTCTAGGAAGCACCATTCCATTCCTAGACAGAGTGTGAGCTGCTTCCAGAGGACCCTGCTTAGTCACAAAGGACTCAGCGACCTGTTTGCAGTTCACACGCTCAGTCCCACCATAGCCACACCCTGTTGGGCAGAATCTCTTACTCTGGATGCAAGCTCATTATTTCCCAGCACTAAACATAGCACACACAGTCTTCATGGGGCAGGGGCATCTATGTGTGGCTTCTGCTCTCTTTATTCATGTGTTTCTGCACTGAAGTTTTAGATGTTTTGGGACTACAACTCCCATCATCCCTAGCTAACAGGACCAGTGGTCAGGGATGATGGGAATTGTAGTCCCAAAACAGCTGGAGGGCCGAGTTTGGGGATGCTTGTTTTAGACTGCCTTTCCAAGAATAGATCAGAGGGCGGTTCACAAAACTTACTGTGCAGCAGAAGCAGACGCAGAACTCACCCAAGTGATTATGAGTGATACTATATATATATATATATATATATATATATATATATATATATATATATATATATATATATACACACACACACACACACACACACACACACACACATATACACTGTATCTGTAAACGTTATGCAAATAGTTCCGTTATTTACCGCTTTGTTTTTGTCGCTTCCCTTCCATTTAAATGCACTGAAAACAATTAACCCAAATTAATTACATAATCCATCATGTAAGTGGTAGATAACAAGTTGAATAATGTGGGCAGGAGCCGAACTGTAGCAGAATAGAAACAACACTGATTGCAGCAAACCCAGTAGCGGAATAGAAACAACAACGAAACCAGGACAAGACAGAGGTTGCTGCCTCCTTCCTTCTCCAGCCAGGGTTGGTGTGTACAGCTGAATTCATTCTCTCAAGTACTTGGGTCCCTGGTCCTTCAGGACTTTATTACATGGAAGTGCTTTCTTGACCAGGGCAGGGGGGCGGAGGGGGGGGAGACTTAGCATGTCAAGCAGTCCTGAGCCAGATCTTTATCTTCATTTATCTACTTAATCAGGAGCAAAGCGACTCCTTTCGCCTGCAGATAGGAAATTAAACAGGCACCGCTGCCTTGATCTGAAACTAACAGGGTGACCTCAACAGAGGCCCATTAAGCATTTCTTTTTAACAAGTTCTTTTTATCTATTCTTAACCAGTTTTGGTTTCTTCCTATCTAGTCCAAGGATAATGAGAGCTAAAAAATAAATGAATTTGACCACAGATCTAAGCCACCAGCCTGCAAAATACTCTCTTGCTTTTATTATGAAGCACAACACATGCGGAATTACAGCTTCCCATACGATGGCCAGTGATAAACATTAAAATATCAGAGCCTATGTGAGTTTTTTATTTAAAAATGTGACTCTTCAGTCTTTTTTCCAGTTTACAATTGCTTTTCTCGATTCTTGAATTTCTCGGTCCCTAAGTGATGGGTCTAAGTTAGGCATAGTCAAGAAAGTTTCTTTGGTTTTTTTTTTTTTGGGGGGGGGGGTTACGCTGAATTTGTACCCCCCCCAAAAAAAAAGCACTCCACAAGCCAGAGGGGAACCCACCTCATTGACACACTGCTCATCAGTTTGTGAAAGGAGAATTCCTGCCTGCAGACAGGCAGGAAAAAAGACTCACCCTTCCAAGCAGCTGCATTTTGGTGGGGAAAACAGAGGGAGATAGGGTTTCAGTCAGCCTGACTGCACTTTGCTGAATCAGCAGGCTGTCTGGGCTCTGGCAGTGTTCCCTCATCAAGGAGCCTGCAGCAGCCTCCCTTACTCCATTATCACCAGCCAGGCAGCCACGATTCCAAGACCTTGTGTGAAAGGTAGCATGGCCTTGGGAGAGGGAGGGAGGGAGGCAGAGGAGGACCCACTGGTTTGTTTACTAGCAGAGGGGCTCTGTGAGGCATGAATGCCCCCTGACCTGCGACAGAGCAGGAAAAAAAGACATCACATTATAGGTTGTTTTAAGTGCAAAAGAGCTGTGTTGTTGTTTTTTAAATCAAAAGCATTTGCCCCGATTTGCTTGCACAAAGCTTAAACAGAGGTTAAATTATAGCCGGTCTCTATGGAGGGCACAAGGAGAAGGGGACGACAGAGGATGAGATGGTTGGACAGTGTTCTCGAAGCTACTAACATGAGTTTGGCCAAACTGCGAGAGGCAGTGAAGGATAGGCGTGCCTGGCGTGCTCTGGTCCATGGGGTCACGAAGAGTCGGACACGACTGAACGACTGAACAACAACAAAAATTGATCATTCATTCTTATATGTTTCTGCAGAGGCTGTATATCATCAAGCATTCATCCCAATCTGCTTCTGGGGCGTTTCCAGGTCTTCCCCCTTAATCAGCTGTTCATTCTACACTTTTCAACGTGGTTTTCCTGTCACTTTCCAAATTGCAGAGTTTCTTTTTCAAAGTCAATTAGTCGCGCCAGGGCAACAGACACAGCACTTTAATGGCACAAGCCAAACATTTCCTAGGATGTTCTTGAATGCCTCCTGCAGAAAATTGATGGTCTGGAGGCACCTCATGTCAGTCTCTTGACAGGACCAACATGCGTGGACCAACCACGGGGTGGGTGTGGTAATATTCCTGGCTCCCATTTCATTGCTCTCATTCTCTGGAATGGGGCCAAAACCTGGTTTCAGGTTTTGTTTGTTTGTCTGTTTTAAAAAAAACCAAACGTCAATTCTAAATCAACAAGGCATATGGGCCTCAGCAGATTGCTACTCATAACATCAAAAGTGGATCAAGGCGTATAGTTTGGGTCTTGCAAACTGTCCCCATCCCCAGGTGACTTTGTGAGAGAAGCAAGGCTAGCAAGGAAGTCCTGATCTGCTCCAGGAGAGGTTCAGGAAACGCAGAGGACCTTAAAAACATCTGTGGTGCACAGATGCTGCCATAACCAGGAACACACCTCTCAGATCGTCTTCCTATTACCACTGCTATTTTTGAACTATTTATTGGAAGTGAATGAGGTACAGGCTGTAGAGAGGTCTCTAGACTAAGGTTACCAGACGTCCCCATTTCCTGGGGACAGTCCCCGGATTTACAAATCAGTCCTCATACAAAGCTGAAATTGAAAATGTCCCCCGATTCATTGAAAAAAATATGGTAACCTTACTCTGGACCCCAATCTCAAGATGAGGAGCAAGCTTGGGCCTTTTAGGTCTTGCTAATCCACTGCACCCACAACCCCTCAATCAGTTTTTGGACACTGCCTATATCAATGTATTTACCTTGGATGCACAAAGGAAGAGGTCTGCTCCTTGCTACTCTAAGAAGGCATTGGGACGTGAGGATTATTGTGTTAGTTCTCCTGGTTATAATGCTAGTGCTTCCCCCCTGGTTTCTAATGTTTCTTATGCACTGCATGACCTGCTGGATTATGGAATTGTGGCTTTTTGGTCGATATACGACTGTTCCCCTATGATTCACCCACGAAAACGGCAGGAAAGACCTGCCGGAATATTATCCCAAAATTGTGTCACAAAATGCATTAAAATAGCAGAAAAGTTACAGCACAAAATGCCCACGATTTTCCAAGTTAATAAGATTGCAGGCAGATTTTTCTTTCCAGGAAGCAATTAACACAGAAATGAGAGCTAAATTTCAACTACAGTCCCCTAGATTTCCAGAAGTTTAGGCTATGCAAAGAATCACAGAAAATGTGGGGATTATCAGGTAATGAGACATCAGGACGGCGGAATAAAGAGCTGTCTGAATTCAACATGGGTAGCAAAAGACTACATCCTGATTCCTTCCTTCCTTCCTTCCTTCCTTCCTTCCTTCCTTCCTTCCTTCCTTCCTTCCTTCCTTCCTTCCTTCCTTCCTTCCTTCCTTCTCTCTCTCCCTCCCTCTCTCTCCCCCTTCCTTCTTCTTTATTTCTTTCAATTTTCATGGAGCAGACAACAGGAATCGTACCAAGGGTGAGTTAGCTTGCCCTCGCCGCCACCCCCATCTTTCAAAAGATTCGCCCCATGCTTGAGTTATGGAGGAAGGCTCTGGTCTAGGCTGTGCATCATAAAGTGCCATCATTTCTTACAGAGTAAAGGTAAAGGTAAAGGGACCCCTGACCATTAGGTCCAATTGCGAACGACTCTGGGGTTGTGGCGCTCATCTCACTTTATTAGCCGAGGGAGCCGGCGTACAGCTTCCGGGTCATGTGGCCAGCATGATTAAGCCGCTTCTGGCGAACCAGAGCAGTGCTCGTAAACGCCGTTTACCTTCCCGCCAGAGCGGTACCTATTTATCTACTTGCACTTTGAAGTGCTTTCGAACTGCTAGGTTGGCAGGAGCTGGGACTGAGCAACAGGAGCTCACCCTGTCACAGGGATTCAAACCGCCGACCTTCTTATCAGCAAGCCCTAGGCTCAGTGGTTTAGACCACAGCGCCACCCGCATCCCTATTCTTACAGAGTATCGTGTACCTAATCATGAAACACTTCAGCAGAGGTGCAGTATAATATGCGACCCTCGCTTAGGCCCAACTATTTTTTTAAAAGCTTTTGACAGTTGTTATAACAGCATTTGTATTCCATTAAGCCCTGTCAGGAGCGATTTCATGACCCAACACTGCAGCAGGTAGTGGCAACCCTGGGAGGAACAGCTGTGGAGCAGGGTGAAGAAGCCTCTCTGTGAACAGAGCCCTCACAGGTGCTCAGGAAATGGCAGCAGCGACTCATGTTTACACAGACGAGAAATCCTCCTTGCTCCAGATGCAACAGCACAGATAAGGGTGTCCTCTCTGAAACCCCAGTTTACCATTATGACCTATGGAAGTGGAGAACAAATCGGGTGATAAGCTGAAGTGGGGCTGAAGGGATTCTTCATACACTAGGATTTGGGGGGCGGAGCGGGCAGGGCGGGTTAGGAGTACACATAACACTTCTTAAATTGAGTTATTGCTGAAAATAAGTGTTGCGATTTTTTTTTAAAAAAAAAACCCAGTAAATTTTCACTTTAAAGAGTACACCTAAAAGTATAATGGGTTACTTAAGGGGGGCGGGAATTCACTTGGGAACATGAATCGTACAGACATACTCAAAGCATTGAGTGACGGTGACTCACTTGAAACTTAACCCAGGCAAAAATGGAGCTGGCCTGGTTAGCAGTCATGAGACAGGGGAAGCCATGGAATTGCCTGATTTGAACGTCTCCCCCTCATGCTTTGTAACTTGGGAGTGTTCCCAGATCTGGGCCTCTTTCTAGATTCTCAGAGGGAGGCATGTGTCCTGGTAAGCCAGCTGGATCTCTTCCTGAAAATAAAGGCTCTTTTCATGGCTGTGCATGCCCCCTTAGCTGATGCCCTCATGACCCGTAAAATATGTGTAGCTGCCCTTCTGGGTGACTTGGGTGACCGTGTTGGCCATTACAGAGGACTGTCCTCGGTTTGAAGGAATCATCTATTTGAGGACTGTCCAGTTCAAGTCCAGTTTAAGGATAAAGAGCCATGAAGATCAAGAACCATAAGAAGGGAGAACAAGGGACTTGAAGCTGCCCATCAACTGAGCTGTTCAGTACACAGGCCACCTGGTCATGATATTCCACACAATGCTGAAATGCATTGCATCCCTATTTAAATTGCAGAAATTGCTTGTTTAAATTTGCACCTATACCAATGAAAGAGCAAATGCAAAATGCCTGCACATCTATGCCCTCTTTTTCGCTGATGTAACCACCTTAATGAAAGTTCAGTTTGTCTTGCATGCAGACGGTCCCAGGCGTGGTCCCAGACATCTGAAATCTGCCTGAAACCCTGGAGAGCTGCTGCCATTCAGTGTCGGCAATACCGAGCTTGTTGAACCAAAGGTCTGACTTGGTTTAAGGCAGCTTCCTATGTTCCTAGCAAGCGTTAGCTGCTGAGTGCACATGCCTCTACTATTACAAGACCTCCACCAGTTACTAATTTGTTTCTGGGAGAAATTCAAGGCATATGTCATTTTCTTCAAAGCCTTTTATAGACTTGGTCTGAGGAGGTACCCAAGGGAGCGCTTGCTCACATACGAACCTCTCTCCAAGTATTTGAGGTCCAGTCTATTGCAGATGCCAACTCCATCAGAAATCCGGCTGTCTGTAATGACTAATGGTGCATTTTCTATTGTGGTCCTGAGTCTATGGAACCTGCTGCTATCAGAGAGTCACCAAATTCTGGAGCATGGCCCCTGCAGATGTATTGCTTTTATTTAGGCAAGCGTTGGATCTTGAGCCTTATGGGACTTTACTTGTGATTTATTTTTTCCCCTGCCAGTAGAGAAAAACTGCTGAATCAGTTGTATGATTTTATTAGTCTTTAAAAAAAAGTTCTTCTCCTCATTTAAAACTCTTCTCAACTGAAATGAAAAGCAGATAATTGTTTTTCAGATAAATACAAGCGAGTGGATAGAAATGGGACTGTGGCAATGGAACTGATTTCACATCCACCCCCAACCTCACAAGATCCTGAGCAGAGAGAGCATATGGAATAATTGTTGTCAACTACTGCAAGCCACCACAATGTTAGTCTCCTCTCCCACACAGGAACAAGGAAGGAGTCAAGTGAAGCTGTTTGATTTCCAGTACTGCGTGAATTACAGAAGCTCCTGCAATGCTCCTGGGGCGAGGCCCCTGACTCAGCCTTTCCTGCTCAGCTCAGGGATCAAGTCAAAGCATAGCCCAGGGGCCAGGAGAACACTGGATCGTCTGTAGCTCTGTGGTGGCTGACAGGAGCAACATGAAAAGGACACACAGTCTCCAACAGCTGTCAAAGGAAAATACTCTTGCTTTACAGAGAACTCACCACTCCACAGCTTGTGCAGAGAACAAACAGTATGTGCAAGGAGTCTGGGGACTGGCATGCTCCACTGATGGATGCTGGAAAGTTTCACTTCAAATATGCATTTCAAACCCCTCCTCAAAACCCACCTTTTCCAAGTAGCCTTTGGCTCATCTCTTTAATTCTCATTCCCAACTGTAAGCAAACTTCTAAGGACGTGAAACAAAATGTGTTCATGTTCTTAGGAACATAGGAAGCTGCCATGTTCCGAGTTGGACTACTGGTTGAACTACTATCAGTGTTTCTCAAACTTGGGTCCCCAGCTGTTTTTGTACCACAACTCCCATAATCCCTAGCTAGCAGGACAAGTGGTCGTGGATGATGGGAGTTGTAGTCCCACAGCAGTTGGGGGCCCAAGTTTGAGAAACATTGATAGCTCTACTATACTGACGGTGAGCAGCTCTTCAGGGTTTCTGGCAGGTAATATCCCAGTCCTACCTGAAGATGCCAGAGATCGAACCTGGGACCTTCTGTCTGCAAAACAGATGTTCCACCACTGAGATTTTTTAAATGAAAATGTTGCATAGAAATTGTATCCACTTTTGCACACGCTCCCCTATGAAAAGCATTTTTGTTATGCCTTTTATATGCTTTTCTATTCACCTGCCTATAAAATATGACATTTTGTATGCATTTCTCTGGAAATCTTTGAACTGAAACAGCATCGCAAAATTTGGAAAAGGGCACAGTCAGATTGTTAACAGCATTCTGGTTGACACGTAGGTCCAGAGATTGCAAATTAGGCTAGTTCACTTCAAAATGCATGCTGAACAAAATTCTCTCCCATCTCGATTATTCGGCTAAACGCTGAGCTATCTCGAGAAGATGTGCAGGAGTGGGGTGGTGGAGGAGGAAACACAGTGTTTACTAGTCACTGGTGTCCTGTCTAGCTCTATAATGTGCAACATGTGGGGGAGGCCTCCCTTGAGAGTTGTGGGCAGTTGCTGTGAGCAGCTGGATGGAGGCGCCAGGTTCCATCTCCAAGCTGGCTGAAAAGAGCTAACGTAAAAAGAAAAACAAACCTGCCTTTAAGAGTCCACGCAAATCCTTCCCCCTTCCTCCTTCAAGTTATTAAGGATATTTCCAGCAATTACCGGTAAGAAGCCAAAGTTATCATGATCATTATTAGCATTTGTCTGTCGCCTCATAACACAAGCTCTCACGGCAACATACAACCCGAGTACTGAGGAGACACGCTGCAATTTTACACATGGTTATTAGAGAGTGAGCCCCATTTAACTCAGTGGGAATGAACATTCATGGCACTGTGCTAAATCATTTCTTCTTCCACTGCTCTTTAATTTCCAAAGGTGCATTTTAATGCAAAATGTGCCAGGGTGGATCTGATATTTTCTGTTTGGCCGGAATGGTAGACTCCATGGCTATATATGCTAACACCTACTGTATGTTAAATTACAGGGATGAATCTGTAACTTTTAGAATGGGCCAGTTTGCTGTTTTGTGGGAGGAAATGGAGCCAACTGTATCAGCCCTGCTCTTTTTTTATCCCCCTTTCTTTTCATGCTTATCAATCATTACTGAATGTAAAGTGTAATTTAATATGTTTTATTTTCTGTTCTGAAGGCTCACTGCTTTATAGTAAATAAACTACCAGCAGTTCTGGTTTATGTGCAGCTGGAGCAGAAGCAGGAAGAAAAACCCTGAAGCAGACAGTACAGGGGAGAGAGAGAGAGAGAGAGAGAGAGAGAAACCTGTTTTAGAAGTCTGCACCCCTCCATGGACATAGGCCCCTGCGATGACTCACTCCCTCATGTCTAAATGAGTCTTGCTCCAGGCAATCTCTGACACTTCATCAAGGAAGGTCATTAGGGGGAGAGGTAGCCTTAACTTAAGTTGCACTTGTTTTTCTTCTTATGAAAGGGCTGAACAAAGAGAATTAGCATTTATTCTGTGTTTGTTAACAGTGGGAGAAACTAAGATCCACATTTAAAAACACCAAATTAATAAACCCCCACATTCAAGAGCTGTGGCAAATCTAAAGCCTACTAGACTGAGTACCATAGGATGGTTGTGGTCTCCATGTAGCTTCTCCATGCTGGACCAGAGACATGCATGTGGCACAGAATAGATGCCCAAGGTGCTTATTTTTTTGTTTAGAATTTAAGGCAGGTCTGGCACACCCACGAAGCAAGGTGAGAGGACTTTCTCAGGCGGCAGGGTGTTGATCTTTTCCCACTCACCCTTGTTCCTGATGTAGATACCATTGGGGTCTGCCTCAGGTGCCAAATGTTTTGGGCCCGCCCTGCCTGGAGGACTTAACCTCACTTTCCCCTCACCCCCTAATAGGTTATCAACACTGTGAAGCTGAGACAGTTGGGTGTCTGCAAATTATTGTGTGCAGCACTTCTGTACTTGGCGGCGGCGGGGGGGGGGGGGCTTTTCCACTCTGCCGGGAAACATAGAAACCATTGAGTGTTGATGCACCAAGCAGGGGTCCTGGAAGATATGAATCAGGGTCTTGTGGCTAACACCCACAAGCCCCAGGCTGACATGAGAAAGTCCACCCTCTCCTGCAAGAGGAGGTAAGGCATCTCTGATAACCTGCATTTAATATATTTCCTGGTGAGAGTTAAATTATTTTCAACTTCTCACGGTCTACTGGTTTTCTATCTGGAACCTGAATTTTGTTCTCCGGTCTTTTTATTAATGCTACTTTTGAATCTTTAGATCAAATTCCCATGAAGTCCATTCAAATTCTCTGCTTGTAGCCCTAATCTCAGCCAGGCATGTCTCGGAGCTGAATGTGCTTTCCATGTCTAAGAATCTCAGTGAGTTTCATAAGGGCAAGGTTAGACTTCATTCCCAAACTGGATCCAGTCTTTCATGAATTGCAAGACTCTCCGTGGCTTCTTTTTTCCCCAGAGCCTAAACACCTCCAGGAACAGATTGGGTGCACACGCAAAATCATGACGGCCCTTGAGTATGATATTCACAGTACCAATCCATTTCAGCATGTAAACTATATTTTTGTCTCCTCCTGCTAGTGTTTTCTAGAGAAGGACGCTCCTAACTCTCAACCCTGGTGAAGTGGCTCACTGCAGCCATTACTAACATTGTGAGGTGTTGGGAGTGCCTGGGAAAAGGGCTGTGCCTCAGTGGTAGCAGAGCCTATGCTTTGAATTCAAAGGTTCAAAACTTACAGAATCATAGAATTGTAGAGTTGGAAAGGACCACAAGGGTCATCTAGTCCAACCCCCTGCAACGCATGGCTTTTCCTTGGCGTTTCCCTGTAGTGCTGGGAGAGACCCCTGCCTGAAACCCTGGACAGCAACTGTCAATCAACGTAGACAAGCTTGGTTGACCAATGGTCTGACTACGAGGTAGTTTCTCATAGTGGTGTAGTGGTTAAGAGCGGTAGACTCGTAATCTGGGGAACTGGGTTCGCGTCTCCGCTCCTCCACATGCAGCTGCTGGGTGACCTTGGGCTAGTCACACTTCTCTGAAGTCTCTCAGCCCCACTCACCTCACAGAGTGTTTATTGTGGGGGAGGAAGGGAAAGGAGAATGTTAGCCGCTTTGAGACTCCTTCAGGTAGTGATAAAGCGGGATATCAAATCCAAACTCCTCCTCATCCTCCTCTTCTTCTATTCCTATTTTCTTCCCGCACTCTGTGAGGAGCCGCCAAGTATCCATACTTTCATCAGGCATTGTCAGGTAGGGTCCCAGGTGTTTTGGGATGCTGTCTTTGGCAGGAAGGGGCTGCAACCCATATAATAATCCATGATATAGTTTATGTTCCTTGGGACACCTGCCTCCTTTGGAATGTTCCAGTCATTTCAGGATTTCCTCCTGCTCTTGATGTTTTGTTCTTACCTGAAAGCCTCTGTTTGAGTCAGGAATGGGAGTACATCCTGACACACCCTTCCATATTCACAGATCTTAGATTTTCACCTCAGGGCTGGTTTTCTTTGGTGTTAGTTGAGCCTTGTAGATCCACTTTAACATAAGCTTTTCCTCCTGTTCTTCTGTTTGGCTTGGCCCGCTACCGATGAGTTAGTCATTTCTCCTTCTTGCTCTGCTTGTTTGTGAAATGACCTTGGGTGCTTTTGAGTTTTCTACTCAGATTCTTCTTCTTCCTTGTCATGACTGGCAGAAGGAAGAAGACTCTCCCTTGGGAGGAAGTGGTCATCCTGCTGCTGCCTTCTTTTCCCAACAATGGGATTTCCCAGTCATTTTAGGATGGGTGGGAGCTCACATTGCTGTGAGTATGACTTCATTGGGCCTGCTTTTTTCCCCCTGGTGTGTTCACAAGACTTCCCCACCTCCACTCAGACGATACCTGGCACTCTCTCTGATATCTGAGGGAAGAATTATGAGAAGTTTTTCAGAGGATGTACCGGTATCTGGACAGCTGGACTCTGAGCAGCATTTCAAGAAAGGATGCTCCCACCAATCTTGCAGGTCAGATGCTACAGGTTTGGGTCTAGTAAAGACCCATACAACTCTGATAATGGGGGAAGTAGGAGTAGAAATTGTTCCTGTGCATAGTTGAAAGTATCGTGCACAACATTTGATGGAAGAAAGAAAGACAGAAAGAAAGAAAGAAGTCTCTTGAGCCAATCTTAAAATCAAGAGATTCTGTCAGTGTGGTTTTTTTGCTTAGCTGCACAATCCTATCTATGTCTATTCAGAAGTAAGACCTACTGTGTTCAATGGAACCTGCTCTGTAGTACATGTGTATAGGATTCCTTTTTTTTTTTTTTTTTGGAAGATCACCCAAACTTGCTGAGCTTTTTTTTGGAGATTGCCTGAGCCCGGCACCTGGGAGGGACAGTGACTCCAGTGCCCTACAACCCCAGTGATGCCTGGCGCGGCCCCTGCCTCTGTCTTTTTACACTACTGACACCTTTTGAACACCACTGACAAAACATCCAACAGAGACACAGACATAGAGAACAGACCTCACAACAGACCCATTTGCCATATCTAAACATGCAACACTATTAAAGTACCTAATAATGTTAGCCACAGTGTAAAAGGATCGTTATGCTCATCTTTTTAATTTTTAATTTATTTACGGTAATTTGTATACCACCCTTCATCTTGCCTTTATGCATTCTACACAGGACAAACAGTTCACTCTCCATGCAAGACAATAATGGACACAAATCTGACATCAGAAACCACCGGGAGAACCGTTCACACTCCGAGGACGCACTGCTCCTGAGCTGAAAATGGTCATTCTCAAACAAAGGAACTTCAAAAGTAGACTCCAATGAGAAACAGCTTCAATACAACTTATTTAAAAAATTCAATTCTGCCACCTCTGGCTTGAATCAGGATAAGGGATTCCTATCCCACTGCAGATGTTAATTAACTTAGCACCGCTGGAGTGTCTTGTCATCAACTGCAGCTGTTATGCTTGGTTACTGTGCTAACTTTGCATACTTAAGCTGAAAATTAATTGTCAGATTGTATTTTTTTGTGTTTCAATGATAGCTTAGGCTGTATTAAATTTGTTAGGTTTGAAGGTACCACAAGACACTCCGTTGTTGTCCCCCCCCCTCTGAACACATCGTCTCCCTCACACCCCACAAAATCACCAGCACAAATGCGTACTTGTGAGCTTTCTGCTGCAGGTTCCTCTTATCCTCTTGACCTTTTCTCCTGCATGTAGTCATGGAAGTTTGTGCTCATAAAAAAAAAAGTTACTAAATTGAGGGCACGGCAGTGGGGAGGAGGAACAACATTTCTGTAGTTAGCTTTTAGTTGGATCAAGAAAGAAGGAATCACCACTTGAATGCAGTAGTGCATATGTGCCTCAGCACAACTCTGAGCAGCAAATTATGTACGTTAGTCTACAAAACATTAAGTTTAATAGGGACTATATTATAGTTCAGCACCATGTAATAGGGTGACTTTTGCTTCTCAGGAAGTATTACACATTTTTCAACTAGAGGAAACTTCGCCTATCTCTGACCTCAGTGTCTAATCTTAGGATACCTTTGATCATTACCTCATGAAAGTAAAACCTGTTTTGCACATGAGGCCATTGTGCAATCAGTCCGTACACCTCATAACACCAGCGTGTCCAACTTTTGCTGGCATAGGAGCCAACTCCTAGGGGCCATAGGGCTTCGGACCCCACAATAAAATATTTGAGGGGGCCAGGGCCCCCGAAGTTGATGGGCATTGCCATCCAAATGGTGTGTGTGCACTTCATCATGTGATCAATTATGTAGGGCGGGGCTTACCTGGGCCCCCACAATATTTTATTTAAGTTGGCATCCCTGTTTGTTGGTGCGATGCCTCTGTCACTATTTCTTTCTTTCTTTCTTTCTTTTTTTAAATATAAAATCTTTATTTTATTTCCAAATAGTTTACAAAATTTTACAAATTTTACAAATACACATTGCATACAATAAAAGAAACAATTTACATTACAAACAATAAAAGAAAAGAAAGAAAGAAGAAATTACAGAAAAAGAAAAAAGTAAGAGACCAAAGAAAGAGATAACAAAAAAGGTAAATTATTGTTAAAGTTACAATAATCAACTTCCATCGCTGCATTTCACTACCTACACTATCTGAACATTTTTGCCATTCTTCCCTTCAACATCAAAATTACCATAAATCCAATTAATTGCTATTCTAGACATAACCAAAACCTTTTTCTTAATCCTTGTTTACTCAAATATTCATTAAAACAATTCCATTGGTCTTTAATTACCTTTTTTGGCTTTTGTTTTATTATATTGGTCAGCTTTGCCGATTCCAGATATTCCGCTAACTTACTCAGCCACTCTTTCTTGGTTGGGATGTAGTTATCCTTCCAATGCTGGGCTATTAATGTTCTCGCCGCGGTTGTCGCGTACAGGAAAAAATCCACTTTCTCTTTGGGTATATCCCCATTAACTATTCCTAGTAAGTATGATTCTGCTTTCTTACTATGTGCTGTTTTTATTATTTTTTTAATTTCTTCATGGATCACATTCCAATATTTTTTAATTTTGGGACACGTCCACCACATATGGAACAGTGTCCCTGTCATATTTTTACATCTCCAGCATTTGTCGTTCTCTGATTTGTTTATTTTTGCAATCCTGTCCGGTGACAGCAATCCTGTCCAGTGACACCTCTGTCACTATTTCTATGATGTCAAGTGCATGTCTTTTTCTGCTATGAAGATATTCAATTTTGCTTCTCCACCAGCCGGATGTCACCCCACCCCACCCCACCCCCACCACAGATACCATTTTTGTAATTTGGCATTGTAAATTTCACAATTAATACTATATCTCTCTAATATTACATGTTAGAATGGCGTAGTTCTAATCTATTCTGCCGTTTTTGTTATGTAAGAGTTTGCTGAGCCAGTGGGAATGGCAAGCTGCAGGTTCAAATCCCGCCCCCCCCCCCCTTAGCTACAAAGCTGACCTTACGTCAATCGCTCTCTCTTAGCCTAACCTACCTCAACAGGGTTGTTGTGAGGATAAACTGGAGAAGGGGAATAAGAACAACCTTGAGTGACTTGGAGGAAAAATGCAATAATAATAATGGAAAGCGGAGGAAAATGAAACAATGTGCAGGCAACAGAGAAATAAAGAAGGAAACAAGAAATCTCTTTCGGGGGCCCCCCCCAAAAAGTTATGTGCCTCTCCCCACTGCCCGCTCTGCTGAGACAGGCTCCTGTATTGATGACTCACTCCCTCATGTCTGAATGAGTCTTGCTGCAGGCAATCCCAGGCACTTCATCAAGGAAGGTCATTAGGGGAGAGGTAGCCTTATGCTGCACATGCTTTTGTTCTCATTAAAGGGCTAAATTTAAACAAGAGGTTTAAAATTTATTCTGTGTTTGTTAACAGAAGGAGCAAGCCTGGCTAAGGTCCACATTTAAAACTACCAAGTTAATAAACCAACTCTTACCAGTTCTAAATTATGGACGTCTTACTGTTGGCCTGCAGCACTCCAACAGAATGAGCAGTGCTATTTTTCTAGGAAAAGAGGTTCCGAAACTCACCATGAACGGTGCTGGAAGTGAGTTCCGGTGAGTTCGGGCCAAAAAGAAGCCCTGCCCATGTGGCTATCTGTTGCTGGATGAGGCAGGTCGTACCCACTCTGTGCATTTAAGGCACTCTTATACCACAGTGATGGCTTCCCCCAAAGAACCTTGGGAACTGTAGTTTTTTTTTTTTTAAAGAAGTGCTCAGGGTTCTTAGGAGACTCCTCACAGGGCTACTATTCTCAGCACCCTTAACAAACTGCACTTCCCAAGCATCTTTGGGGGAAGTACAAGATGGTGTGGATGAGACCCAGGATCAAAGATATGGCCAATGGTCCCAGTTTTAACAATGTGAGGGGAGTTCTGAGGCCAAGGAGCTACAACTACACTATTAACAGTCTTTCAAAACAAAATAAAAAATTCTTTCCAGTAGCACCTTAGAGACCAACTAAGTTTGTTCTTGGTATGAGCTTTCGTGTGCATGCACACTTCTGTTTCAGTGTATCTGAAGAAGTGTGCATGCACACGAAAGCTCATACCAAGAACAAGCTTAGTTGGTCTCTAAGGTGCTACTGGAAAGAATTTTTTATTTTGTTTTGACTATGGCAGACCAACACGGCTACCCACCTGTAGCAGTCTTTCAGTTCTACATGATCAATTCTAAGTGGGCAAGAATCTCCAAATCAGTAGATCATGATTAGGCAAACTAAGGCCCGGGAGCCGGAGCCAGCCCAATTGCCTTCTCAATCCGGCCTGCAGACGGTCCGGGAATCAGCGTGTTTTTACATGAGTAGAATGTGTCCTTTTATTTAAAATGCATCTCTGGGTTATTTGTGGGGCATAGGAATTCATTCATATATTTTTTTCAAAATATAGTCCGGCCCCCCACAAGGTCTGAGGGAAAGTGGACCGGCCCCCTGCAGTAGATTGTATCCAACTAACTTATACTCAGAGGAGACTCAATGAATTTAATGGAACAAAGTTTAGTCATGTGCATTAACTTCAGTGGGTCTGCTGTAGACAGGCCCCTTGAGGGCAGAGCTTTTGTATTTTTTTGTATTTTTTTTTTTTTTTTTACGTTTCCACAGTGCCAGGATGCAAATAAATCTATAACAACATCTGACAGCTTGGCAAGTCTGTCAGTCTGTTCTGCCCTCCTTCTACCATGTTGCTGATATGGGCGGGAAATGTATCATCAACTTGGTGAGGGAGAGAGGAAGGAAACAGACTGCATTGGTGGAACGAGCAATCTTTCTCCTCAGAGTAGAAGAGATTCCCCCTGATTCCCACTCACCCCTGGAACTGCTGAGGGAAAAATTGTTTTCCCCCTGCCTTGGGAGGGGGTGTTACTTTTGTGTCAATGATCTCCATTACATCAATCCCTACTCACATTTCGGATCAGTTTGCAGTAGTAGCAACCAAAAAACAACAACAACCCCACCTCATGCAGTCTCAAGGAGCAAAGACTGCCATATTTAAATGGCATAGAAAGATTGAGGTCAATAATGAATTTGATCCATCAGATCAACAGCCCCCACAACTGCTTCACACCTATTTATTTGGAAGACATTCCACTTAGTAAACCTGCATTGTTTATCACTTCTGCTTCTGCTTAACATTACATTTTAATTAAAAAGATATGACTAAACAGGTCAGGAATATGTTTGCCTTTCCATCAGCAAGGCTGAAGTCGTGGGCCCACTTAAAAAAAAAACCTATCTGCACGTAAACAAATAGGAGCAAAACAAGACAAAGTTTCATTTTCACCTCAAAAACAAAAGAAAACCACTCCCGTTTTCTGCTTGGTAACTCCCAAGAGTGCTCATATAAACAGCTGTGAGTTAAACAGCAGCTCGTATATGACCTATGTCACATTTCTGTCTGCCCCATTGTGTCTACGTCCGAGTGCCTCAGACCTCATTGTGTTTGATTTCCCCCTCAACAGTTTCACTTCTTTTCTGGAAAATCACTGGAGAAGTGTGAAAATAAACCGATATGTAAAAATAGATCCCCAATTCAACATTATTGTATGAGACAGGGAAGAAAATCTTTCTGCAGTTATTAGAATAGGATATTAAAAATATACACAGTCCCTTTGCTTTTTATGGTGACTTTCTTAACCATTGTTTTTATAAGGCTCTGCGGGACCCACTGTGACTAAGATTAGGTTATCGGAGATGGTTCACGTAGATTTAATTATGCCCCCTTTCCCTTCATAATTTGACACAATAAAAAACGGAGCTATGCCGAAGCCTCTGATCACTCTTATTTAGGGTGTTTGGAGTGCTTCAGATACGTTATATCAGAATTTTTTACAACCTTATAAGGTAGGCTGGTATTATCATCCCTGTGTTGCAGATGGAATGGGCAGAGGCTCAGAGAAAGTGGATTGCCTCAGGCCATGCAGAGACTTCACGTTTATAAAATAAGATTTCTTACCCATGCTTTACTATGAGGTCCCATGGTGGGTGGCAACAACAATATAATCATACAATTATAAAGATAAATTCATGCCTCAGGCGAAATTCAAGCCAGGGACTTCTTGGTTCACGGCCCTTAACTCCTCACCGCTAAGTGCATTCATAAGGTTACTTAGGACCATATGAGAGGAAAATGCCCCCCTCAAAACAAGTGAAACAAAATCACTTCACAAAGGTGTGAATTGTGTCTTTTCAGGGACAGTATGGTTTTGGATGTAAACACACCCATTTTAATTGCATGCCCCCTTTCCATTGTTAAAATCTCGCTGAAGGCGTCTTACAACATGGGGGGGGGGTGGAAACTCACACACAATTACAAATGTAACAAAAATAGTCATAAACAATAAATAAAACACCTCAAAAAGTACACAACCAAATCGAACAACTTCTGCATTAAATCGGAGCAAGATCTAAAAATAAACATACAACAGTTAATATCAGTAGCAGGAACAACCCTCCCTAAACAACTCCCCAACCCCTGCCTTGTTAGTTCAGCAGGCTCAGCTTTTGTAGCTGGAGTCAGTCAGGGCTCTGTCTTCCCAGGCCAGGTGAGTGGAGGCCTGCAAGACAGGCAGCAAGTCCCCATAGCTAAGATGGAATGTGTGTGCCAGATTTCTGAACATCTTTTACGACGTGTGTTGCTTTCTTAAACGCTGTACATGCAGAGCACATCAAGGGGGATCTTGCTGAGCCTTTTCCTTGATTTGCTAGGCAAAACTAAGGTGTGAAGCAGGGCCATCTTAAGCCTATCTGGCACCGTGGAGCAGGGATCCCTCCGGCGCCTCCGGGGAAAGGTGGCCGTTCCGCGTGGATCCCTTCCACGGGGACCCCTCGGACTCCTTCCTGGCCACCCCGTGCCCTTCTCTAGTCCTGCACAGCAGCAGGCTGGAGAAGCACTCAGAGGAGGGGTGGGGTGCACACACCAGCTGAAGAGGGACAGACAGAGGGAGGGAGGGCTGATCACTGTGCGCCCAGCTCACCACCGCCGATCGCCTCTTCCTGCCTTCTCCCTGGTGGCTGGCAGGCTGCCGCCCCTACCGAGCCACCGACATGGCCCCCGGACCTCTTCCCTGGCGCCCTCCAGAACGTGGCACCTTGGTTCCCCGCGCCACTAACCTCTATGGCTAAGATGCCCCTGGTGTGAAGTCAGCAGGGCTGTTTGTTTAAACCTGGGTCTGCATTGCTCCGGTTGTCTAGAAAGTGGGGCTGGGCTGCTGTAGTTTATGAAGTCGAAAGGGACATGTGGGTGGGGATGCTAAATCCTCTCCCCCACCCACAGTTTACCTCCACACAGTATTCTCCTCAGCCGAGCTCTGAAACCAAAGTGAGGCAGAGAGAGAAAAATGCTCAGGGGAAGAGGAAGGTTCAGTTCTCTTCAATCGTGTGTCCCTTTTACTCTGGAAACTGGGCACCAACCCTTCTGCTTTATATTGGGGAATACTTTGGTTTAAACAAAGGAGTCTGCTGACACCAATACGTCCAGTTTGGCCCTCAGAACCATGGCTGTGGTCTCACACTCCCACAGGGTTCAGGCAGATATTTTTGAAGAAATCTGTGGGAGTTCCATACCCCTCTCGAAAGGACTGAAGCACAATCACCTCACAAAGGCCGGGATTGTTTTTTGTTTTGTTTTTTTAACGCTGGCTGCAACCAACTGCCCAGGAATGAAACAGTCTACCCGCGCCAGAGCCAAAATTGGAGGCCAATAGAGATTGCCCCAGCTGGGTTCTTTAAAAAGGAGTTTCCCAGTTGCGGAAAAAAGAGAGAAAGAAATCAGACAAAACATTAAACCAAGATTCAAATCACATTAAAAGAAACTAATAATTAAAAAAAAGCTCCTCAAGATGATTTCGGTAACGTTATGTTCCTCTTATCACGGTGCAATGCCCAGAAAGCTGGAGCATTGAATTCATTTGCATCTAATTAGAGAGCAAAATTTGGGGACAGCTGTCTTGTGGCAAAGTCTCTCTTGGTAGCCTAAAGATAAGAATAACTCTTGATCATACAGAGAATGGTGTTTCTCCTAATCGCTGCCTTCCAACGGTCAGGGCTGAATGCTTTAGGCAAGGCATTTTCTGGCTCTGTTTCTCCTATGACTATTCACTGCTGGTGAACATGAGCAGAGTTATTTACGGTGAGATAGGACAGCCATATGTTCTACTTCATAGAGGACAGTCCTCTAGTTGACTTGTGCAAGTCTGATTTAGAATTCAATAATCCTAATACTCCTACATGAGCACATGCAAATCTCTCGATATAAATTAGCATATACAATTTTTGTGCAAATATCTCTTTTTTGGAGATGCGTTTCCTATTTTGGGGTGGTGGACAAATGATGTTTCTATGTCTTTCCCATCTTCCTCAGCTCCTGATTTGCATGGTATCTGGGTCTCTACCACTCTTAGCCCTGATCCTCATACCTCAGCTCCTTCTTTGCGTCTTACTTCAAATGTCAAACGTGCCGAATTCTCCAAATATCACCATCAGAATCAATACGGCCAGTGAATTTTAAATTAACAGTTTGTACAACTTGAGAGTAAATTTGGGTGCAGATGAGAGGGATTTAATCACATTTTCTTATCGACTAGGGCTGCCATATTTCAAAAAGTAAAAAAGTTTTTAGGGAGACCCCAACATTGTTGAGATCCCCCCCCCGAGCTTATTAAAAACATTTTTGGCACAACTTAACCCCCATTGTCAATTTTCCAGGACATTTGCCCTATTTTCAGAGGCAAATTCCGGGACATGTCCTGGAAAAACAGGTCATAAGGCCTACCTAAGCTTTAAGTACGTTGGAACCTGGAGTTGTCTATATGACTGTCATAGTCCCAGGATGAGATAACTCATGTCTACATGATATGCCAGGCTAAAGGACAGGTAAAGGGTTTAGGCTCTGCCAATCAAGGTCTAGGAGAGTTTGCTAAAAATCTGCCTCCTCCTTTCAGGATAAAGTCCTGGGGTTCTCCTTGCCATTGTTCTGAATAAGTGCATTCCATTCAGATCCTTCACTATAAGGGTCAGCAGGAGAGTTTCCTCACCATTGGCTCCAGGAGACAGCAGATCAATGGGAGAGAGCTGTGGGGTGCTGAAATGTAGGCTTGGGGAAGCTGGGCAAAAAAGCTGAGACCTTACTCGTGAGAGTCTGTGGACATGGAGGTCTCTCAGGAAGGTGGTAAAGAATGAGGGGCATTGAGCTGGGGCTCTTAGGCAAAGAGTGATAGGCAGATGAGTCTACTGGAGCAGGAACCTTGGTTCCTTCCAAGGAGCCTAGGGCACCATACATAGAATCATAGAACTGTAGAGTTGGAAGGGACCACCAGGGTCATCTAGTCCAACCCCCTGCAGGAGTTATTTTTGCCCAACAGAAATATTTTTGCCCAGCATGGGACTTGAACCCATGACCTGAAGAGTCTCATGTTCTACTGACTAAGCTATCAAGAATGGCTCTGCCACTACCACAGCACATATGTGGTACCCTCCAGATGTTGCTGGACTACAATTCCCATAATTCCCAAGCCCTGTTGGCTGGGGTTGATGGGAGTTGTGGTCCAACAGCATCTAGAGGGCACTATGTTGGCTACCACAGCTGTAGAAAGACCATATCCAGCAGCTGCTCCAGGCAGCTGGAGGTTTCTATGCACATAGGGTAGTTCACAAGCTCCTGTGTTGTTGTTGTTGTTGTTGTTGTTTTATTAAAGAATTTCCTGATTTACCAAAAGCGCATGCATTATCTCTTTCTTTAGGTGTTGTTTTCTGTAGATCAGTTACATTTGTTGTGAGACATGGGTGTTATATGCAGTATAGGGACAAGCTCCTGTGTGAGCCATTAATAAATTGGGCCTGTAGGTTTTGATCTCACTTCTTTCACTCATCCTGAAGAGCTGTGGTGCTGCATAGGAGGATCCCCATGTTACGTTTATCCATACATATTTATTCTTGTAAAGTGGAGCTCAGCTAAAACAGAAAAGCTAGCAGCAGAAAAGGAGTCACATAACTGAAAACCACACAGATACCATTCAAATAATATGTTAGGTCTGAATATTTCACATCCACTGAAATTTTCTGCAATAATTCAGTGGCAACTGCCAAATGAGCTGCATAAACTTGGAGAACTCTTGGTAGACATAGGAAGATTTTTTTTCCACCCATGCATTCTCTGAGTAAAAGCAACAGGCACAGGGGGTTGTTTAATGTTAAAATAATTATCCTTAACGCACAAAGGGACTAGAAAGCAGGGCAGGAAAGGAAGCCAGTTCATCATTTTGATCTTCTCCTCTCTGCTTTTCTTATGCCTCTCACGCGAGTCATTTTTCTATTTCAGTCATCTGTGTTCCTCATTTCCATCTTGGCAGGTTAAGCCTTTCTACTCTGTGTCTCCCATTCCATTGTCTATGCAGCGATCAGAACCGGCCCTGGTGTTTTACGGCCAGATATATTTCATGGTAAGCACCAACAAACATGAAAAATGGGGTCGCTTTGAGATGTGTATTTCTTACCCACCCACACTCGTCTGCCTTCTGTTACACCACAGATCAGAGATGGCAACAGGCAGCTGATAATATCAATTTGTGGTTTGGAGCACAGTTCTATTGAGATTGCTAATATATGAACATTAACGTGGTACAAGCAAATTAAATGACTGCTGTAACTAGCAATTCAGTTAAGTGGGGTGTATAATTTTTAGATGGCATAATAAGGTGGCTAGAAGAATTGCAATCCTATACAACAGAGCAATTATGTTATGCAAGTGAGAGCTGGACCATAAAGAAGGCTGATCGCCGAAGAATTGATGATTTTGAATTATGGTGCTGGAGGAGACTCTTGAGAGTCCCATGGACTGCAAGAAGATCAAACCTATCCATTCTTAAGGAAATCAGGCCTGAGTGCTCACTGGAAGGACAGATCCTGAAGCTGAGGCTCCAATACTCTGGCCACCTCATGAGAAGAGAAGACTCCCTGGAAAAGACCCTGATGTTGGGAAAGATGGAGGGCACAAGGAGAAGGGGACGACAGAGGACGAGATGGTTGGACAGTGTTCTTGAAGCTACCAACCTGAGTTTGACCAAACTGCGGGAGGCAGTGGAAGACAGGAGTGCCTGGCGTGCTCTGGTCCATGGGGTCACGAAGAGTCGGACACAACTAAATGACTAAACAACAACAACAAAAGTATAATTTAAAAAAACTCTCGCATCAAAGGCACGCAGATCATGCCCTTTCCATAAAATAAACTTATTTGCTGACTGGGATTTCCAAATAATTTAGGGCTTTTTGATACGAGCTGGAGGAGAAGAGAAGGAAGAAAGAAGGATTATAGGGATTGCAAGTGACGGCTGACAGAGCAGGTCAAAAAAAGCCATGTCAAGGCTGCTTCGCACACTGTGAAGTTTACATAAAAAAAGCATTTCAGCTATGTAGAAAGCACAGAACATCTCCCTTGTTAAGCTGTGATACGCAAAACAAGGGCAATCGTTGCATGTGGATTGCGTCCAACTTGCTGCGACAAAATTTAATTGATGGAGCTGAGAGATAAAAGAACACATGTTTATTTTTGGAGACCAATTAAAAATGAAAAGAAAGAATCTATCTATCTATCTATCTATCTATCTATCTATCTATCTATCTATCTATCTATCTATGATGGCCTTTCTACCCACGGGCATTCATGAGCCATCCATCCCCTCTGGAAACAATGGAGTCTTTTCCATGGCTCCCTCTTCCTCTTGTCCCTGAGCGTGGGGCACACGGTAGCTATGCTCACCACCAAAACTTAACTCCAGGTGTTCCTTCTTTCTTAAGTCCACGGGGCCAAGTGCAGGATGGAATGTGCCCAGCGAATGACAGCCCTTGCATTTGTTTCTTACATTTGTCAATTATCTGCCTTACCATTGTTCACACTGAATCACTTACAATTAAACAGTTACAGGTAGGTAGCCGTGTTGGTCTGCCATAGTCAAAACAAAATAAAAAATAATAAAAATTCCTTCCACAATTAAACAGTTGGCACAACAGGACTTGTATCCTATTGTTTCCCTTTCCACGTGCCCTTAAATCTGCTCCAAAGGGTTGGGGAACCCTCTGGAGCAGAGTCAGAGATGTTGTGTGGGTGGGGGCTACAGGAGAGAGGGGAAACTGCCAAAAATAGCTTCCCTCCACATTTCACTGGCAGAAGCCTTACCAGCAGCTAAGCAACACAATCAGCTGCCACCCTATAAAACACAGCAATATCGAAAGCAACACGATGGCCAGAACCAATTACAGTGTAGAAAACTTTATGGAATAATGCAGAACATCAAAACTATCAAACTGAAGTCTCTGAAAGTCCTTGAATAAGTCATGGTGCCAGACTTTACCTGGCGGAGATCAAGCTTGTAAAGCTTTGTATAATTGGCAAATATCCAATTCTGATGTCCAACTCTGAACTCTGCTGAACAGTGTTTCTGGATAGCAACTACTGTTTCGTTCAGTTCTTCATCAGCCAATTAGTTCAACAAACACTCGTAAGTAGAAAGATGTGTAATTTCTTCATTAACCAATCTTTTTTTCTGAATTGATTTAATATACATGAGAATGAAAATACTCTAGAACAGTGCTCATGCGATTATGTAGTCACTGTTGGTGACAGGAGATGTTAAAACGATGATATATAAATACATATCACAAAATAAAACAGTTAACACACACAACCATAAAACAGAACACGACAGTAAGACTTTATAATCCAGGTAAGCCTGCACAAAAGGTGTGTTATGGCTTGAGGAATTGCAAAAAAAGAGAGAAAAGGAATTGCATACAATTCTAGTAAGGTCACATTCACACCATACTTTTAAAGCTTTCTTGTACTACTTTAATAGTCATATCTTCCCCTCCTCCCATAAAAAAATCCCAGGAACTGTAGTTTGTTAAGGGTGCTGGGAATTATAGCTCTGTGAGGAGTCTCCTAAGAACACTCGGCACTCTTAACAAATAACAGTTCCCAGAATTCTTTGGTAGGGGAAGCCATGGCTTCAGAAGTGGTTTCAGAGTGCTTCAAATGACTCCTGGAACTTTTCGAAAACCAAGGCGCAGCTTCCGATTGGCTGCAGGAACATCCTGCAGCCAATCAGAAGCCACGGAAGTCATGCCAGATGTTTGGCTTCTGAAAATTGTTTGAAAACCGAAACACTCAATTCCGCTTTTTGATCGTCTGGGAGCCGAAAGGTACAAGTTCCAAGGCATTTGGCAACCAAGGTACGACTGCACTCTACATATATGCAGGTAATGGTAATAATAACAATAATAATAATAATAATTTATTTATACCCTGCCCATCTGGCTGAGTTTCCCCAGCCACTCTGGGCGGCTCCCAATTGAGTGTTAAAAACAATACAGCGTTAAATATTAAAAACTTCCCTAAACAGGGCTGCCTTCTGTCTTTTAAAAATAGAAGAGCTGCTTATTTCCTTGACAGGTGCCACTACTGAGAAGGCCCTCTGTCTGGTTCCCTGTAACCTCACTTCTCGCAATGAGGGAACCGCCAGAAGACCCTGGGCACTGGATCTCATATAGTCTCTCTTCACAAAGGAATGCGTTTGAGTTGCAAAAGCTGTGCTGGCTTCTGACCTCAGTGTAAAGACTTGTTTGATTATCCAACAATAGCAAACAACAGATGCTGTGCTGGGAGGCTTTGCTTTCCCCCTCCTTTTCTCAGACTCTCTCTCTCTCCAATGCCAATGTATTTAGTTTTTACAAAACACAGGTTGTGTAAATTCCTGCCCTGCGGTTCTCAAGTTAAGGATACAAAGAATATTTGATTTGTGGATGTACCGCAAATAAGCAGAAATAGTGAGGCATGGTGGTTTCTCTCTTTCTCTCTCTTTACAGATATGTGGATCTCTAGGGACCAAACTACACACAGGGTACAAGTTCCAGGAGCACAAAGGGATAAGAGGGCAAGGGCAGCATGGGTGGGGAAGCAGACTTCAGCCTAGAGTCTATTAGGACACAGGTCTCCTGGGTAAGTCCCACTGACATACATGGGTGCTATTCAATAGTGCTGCTCCTTGCACAGGAGTGGCTGGGGAAACCCAGCCCAATGGACTGGGTATAAATAATAAAATTATTATTATTACTACTATTAACTCAGGAAGCTGTCTTATAATGAGTCAGCCCATTGGGCCATCTAGCTCAGTATTGCCCACACTGACTGCCAGTGGCTCTCTGAGGTTTCAGAAAACCTCCAGTGAAGGAGAGTCCACCACCTCCCAAGGGAGACCGTTCCACTGTTGATCAGCTATTACCGCCAGAAAGCTCTTCCTGATGTTTTGTCGGAATCTCCTTCCTTGTAACTTGTAGCCATTGGTTCCGAGTTCTACCCTCCAGAGCAGGAGCAAGCAAGCTCGCTCCATCTTCCATGTGGCAGCCCTTCCGATATTTGAAGGTGGCTATTGTATCTCGTCTCAGTCTCCTCTTCCCCAGGCCTAACATACCCAGCTCCTGCAACTGTTCCCTTGAACATCTGTCAATGTATAGAAAACCCAGCAATAACCAGCTAAGTGTCTGAACACAAATACAAGACAGAACACACAGGCATCTGTTCTAGCCAGGCTCGTGGTATACATGGGTCATCACCTTGTCGCGGTGAGTAGGCTTGCATGTTCCTATGACCCTTGTGAGCGAAGCCATTGGTAGTCTTGTACTCCCATCAGCGTCACCCAAGACGGCAAGGTCAAAGCTAGACAAAGAATGATCCAAGAAGTCCTCAATGACAGAACAGGCAGAAGATAACAAGCAGTATGTTACAATGGCTGTGAAGGTGGATGAAGGCTGCAGCAGATAAGAATCTACCGGCTGTCGTAATACTCATGCCATCAGAATAGAGCCTTCCTGCGAAGACTGTGTGTTGGTGTCAGCGGCTGAACTGAGGAGGAATGGTGGGGACCGTCCACCCTTCTCCTGAACCTTCCTGAGAACAGGAGGACATTATAGATTTAGAGCAGTGGTTTGCAGAAGGGCATAGTTCAGAGGCTGCAGAAGGCAGAAGCTGGGGAATATTGGAAGAGGAACAGCAGGAAGAAGAACCGGAGGATAGACAGCTGACAGACCCATTGCCTTTGGAAAGCATTCCTGAGCCCCCCTCTCCCAGAACTAGGCGGGCATTGAGGGTAGTAGAACAGGAAGCTCATGGGCAGAAAGCTCAGATCAGCCAGCGCAGGAATGATGTAGAACAGGGGAGATGAAGGAGGTGGGACTTTACTTGGAGCAACACCATATTTTAGGGAAGACTGCATTCCTTCGTCACTCTCTGTGAATTACTGAATAAATTGTTTGGTAAGAACTTTTATCATTTCTCTGATTCTTGGCTGCCACCATGGGAGGGATCTGATCCCCCAAAGCCTGGCAGCTAGTCGGCATACACTGATCTCCACATAAAACAAATTCAAGCACAGGCGTCTTTCAAAAACCCATCTCAAAACCATGTTCATGGAAGACAATATTGCTCAGCTACAAGTGACAGAAGAAGAAGAAGAAGAAGAAGAAGAAGAAGAGATACATGGGCAAAAAGAGTACAGCCTTCACAGCCTGGCCCTTATGCGCATTCATCAATGGCTGAATCATGCAAAAGCTCCTGGATCAGGGCTAAATGCCACAGCAGCTTTAAGACAGCAGTTGCTCTTGTTCCAAATACTTCACACATTGCATTTGTCAGCAGGGGTGCTACAGAACCATCTGTATACCGCCTGAGAAATAGAAGCTCATAATGTTGCTTGTTTTAGAAAAATAATAATAAATCCCCAATTTTAACACCCCCCCCACCCCAATAATACGTCTGTCCCTGTTTACCAATAACTCAATTGTTCTGCCTGCCTGTCCGCCCTCAATTATCTCTATTGGCCCAAAGTTAAAGCAGCATGAGAGAAAAAGATTTTAAAAAAAAAACTTTATTGCAGACAATGTTTGGATAACAACATCAGTGACTTCATCCTCCCTGAATATACTGCCTTTTGATAAAAGTGTTTGGAAGAGGTCAGGTCAGTCGCCCTACTGGTCTAGCCAGTTTGGTCTCTTTTAAGTGCAGCTCCTATATAAATGCTGAATGCTAAAACTCATGAATAGCCATCATTCAGAGGGGATGTAGATGTACTCTCTCGCAGTTCCCTTTCGTAGACCTGCAGCAGCACACTGTCTAGACAGGAGTCTGTCTCTGTTTACACTCAGCACCTGTGTTTTCCAAAACAGACCTTCATGCTCACTCGCCTTCGGTCCCCCCCCCCCCGTAAAATGCCACCTTATCTCTCTGCGCCATCTTCCATACGGTCTATAAAATAAAGACGCTGAAGAGATGGAGCAGGGATTAAGAGCTCCCTGCTGGACAGCCCTGTCGTCAAAGCACACAAGCCCCATTAACTTCAACGGAGCTTGGACTGGTGTGGCGCTTTGAGACTGCTGGCCGCCTTTGTGTGCAAATTCGTCATGGGTGGACTGGCCATTAACTGGATGTAACCAGAGCCCTCAAGGCTGCAGTGGGTCTGCCACCTGGTGCTTTTACCGGGCCAGAAAGTGGCCTTTGTTATCAGGGAGAAAATGTCACACTGGGACCTTATGATTGATTGGATTTCTTTGCTGGCTCGCAGTTATGTCAAAAGGGCATGAAAGGAAAATCTCAAGTGTATGATTTGCGATCAGAAGACAGTCCCAAGATTTAAAACACCCATGTCATTTGTACAAGTGGGTGAAATTCTACAGGCTCGTGAAAAAAAGAGAGGCCGCAGAATAGCTGCTTTGGGCAACATCTACCCAAGAAGGGTGCTTTGCCTGCCCCTGTTCCCTTGCAATGCTTTCAAGACTATAACTTCTGTCCAACACAAACACCCCGCAACTATTCAAATTAAACCAAAACGGTAGATGAGGTTACAAATGCACACAGCAGTTGTGCATTTTATCTTGTATTTTTTATGTTGTGAACTGCCCTGAGATCCATGGATGAAGGGCAGCATGCAAATTATATACAATTTGGAGGCAAATAAATGTATTTAAACAGATTTCACATATGTGTGTGTGTGTGATCTGTTTAAACAAAATAGAAAATTCTTTCCAGTAGCACCTTAGAGACCAACTGAGTTTGTTCTTGGTATGAGCTTTCGTGTGCATGCACACTTCTTCAGATGCATGCACACGAAAGCTCATACCAAGAACAAACTCAGTTGGTCTCTAAGGTGCTACTGCAAAGAATTTTCTATTTTGTTTTGACTATGGCAGACCAACACGGCTACCCACCTGTAACTGATCTGTTTAAACACATTTATTTGCCTCCCTTTTTAAATCGTTTCAAGGAAGCTTGCAGAAATTAAAAACGACAAGCACATGCAAGACAGCTAGCTGATAAACATGCAATTAAAGGTTTATGTGCTCGCTTCGGCAGCACATATACTAAAACACTTAAGGTAACAAAAAATGCTTTAAAATGTCTGAGTAGTTGTTGTTTTTTAATGAAGATTTTTGCTTGGCACCTAAAGGATAGCAAAATTGTTGCCAAGGCATACGTCCCTGGAGAGGGCATTCCATAGGGAGAGCTTCCACTGCTGTACAATGGCCTTGGGAAGAGCCGTCATGTCATTATGTGTATACATAGAATAGCAAGTACATTAACAAAAAAATTTTTTTTAGTGTAGATTAGAAGTATATATTAATGCACATTAACATGCAAACAGGAGAGAATGAACTTTTATTTTTAAGGTAATGCTTAGCAAGCTTATCATAGCAGGCTTTCAGGAGTTCTTGCATTTCTCCTACTGGGCCCAACTGAAGGAGATCCTGCACCACCCTTCAACCCATACAGCCACCTCCCAACACACAATGTTTTCTTAAAACACTCATGCATGTTGCAATATGGCAGAGGGAGAGGCATTTTAATCTTTCCATCTCTGACAGTTTCCCACCCCCCAACGTCCCTCCAGCTGCTTTTTGGCCCATAGTGGAAAACACACGAATCCTACCCACCCCACCCACCTCTCCCCCGGTGTTAAAAATGGCTTGAAGGAGGCAGAGGCGTACCAAGGCTCCCTTGTGCCCTTGGCAAGGAGCTGTATTGGCACCTCCAAAGCTGGGAGAGATCATGGACCACACAAAAAAAGGTGCTTTTGGTTGCCTTTCGCAATCCGCCAGTGACTTCCTCCTCCCTTCCTCCTCTGTGCAGATAGGCGGGCTCCTAGGCACTCTGAGCCAGAGTGGAGACCCATGATTTTTGTACCTCCATGGGCCTGCACACTTGGCTGTGGTCAGCCTCTCGGACTCCTAGGTATGCCCCTGAGATGCAGCCTGGACAACAGCAGCTTTAGGGAAGAATGATTGTGTGTGTGTGTCTGTGCGTGTGTGTGTGGAAAGGATCAGATGATCAAAGATCAACACCATGCGCAACCTGAGCCGAAGCAGAGTGCACCTAGGAACTGCCTCGGTTTAAAGCCTCTGAGCCACTCTCAACTTGGTCTCAGTTGTTCATCAGCAATGCAATTATAATTACTGTACTCTGTTCCACTTGACAGAGAGGTAAGGAGCACCGAGATAATGCATGCAATGTGCAAGTTTATTTTAGCTGATTAGAATCCTGTTGCGGGCAACGAATCAAAGTTTGATTCAGGTTGTTTGGCTATGGAAATTG
The DNA here is from genome assembly GCF_009819535.1 of Lacerta agilis. Taxonomy (NCBI): domain Eukaryota; kingdom Metazoa; phylum Chordata; class Lepidosauria; order Squamata; family Lacertidae; genus Lacerta; species Lacerta agilis. Next base: position 102,096,413 of record NC_046314.1, on the reverse strand, counting down.
TTGCCGTCGCTTCGTTTTTAATTGTACGTATTACAGCTTTTGGGTTTTCATCTGTTTCAAGCTTCTTGGATGGAAAGGTAGATGCAATGGATAAATAAACGCATGAGGAATTATTAAAACCACACAGCTAAAAGCTGACAGGGAAAAAAAAACCACTCATCCCAAAGTAGTCTACTCTTAAGACCTCCCCATCTCCTTTAGATCAATGAATCCATTGGTCTTTAACTGGTGGGTGAGGAGCTGCTTTAATTAAGAAGGGCTCCATTTCCTTCAGAGGACCACGTGACAGCGGTGGGTGGGGCCAAAAGCAAAAGTGGGAGGAGCAATAAATGTCCATTTTATCTCTGCACAGCAAGCTAGTTTCTGTAGATGCTCACACACCCTTCTCTATCTATCCAGACAAGCAAGAGGCATTATCAGAGTTCAAGGACATACATATTTTTAGGACCCACCCTACAATTTGATTGTAGTTTGTTTCTAACGTTGGGTTTTAGATTCTTGTGACGTGCCCTGGGACCTTATAGTGAAGGACAGGCAATAAATCAAAACTGAAACATTAAATATTCTTTCGGCCGTTCCCCCCCCCCAACTGTTTTATTATTACATTTTTTTTAAATACTAAAACCAATGAATTCACATCACTGTAATGGGGAGAACTGCGTATTTTACATGGATCCCCGAGGGCTTCTTTTTCAGATTTAGCCCTGTACTTCAAATGGATGCCTCTGTGTCTCAGTTTAATTAATCACGGAACGCGTTCCAAGCCACTCGCTGTAGTGATTTGTGGCCCATGGGTGGGTTGTGGCTCAATTTAAGATGCATCAGATTTACACAACATTTGCTTTGAGAGAGACAGAGCCACACACACACAGAGAGAGAGCGAGAGACAGCCACGAAAGGCAAGAGAAAAGAGAAGAAAGGCAGGATAAGAGAGCCAGCGTAGCCAATGGTCAGGGATGATGGGATTTGTAGTTGAAAGCATATGGGAGCAGGTAGGAGACCCCCTCCTGAGTGAGAGACCCTTCCCCCTATTCTAAATTACTGCTACAAGGGCTAGAGCATGGGTGGGCAAACTAAGGCCTGGGGGCTGAATCCGGCCCAATCACCTTCTAAATCCGGCCCACAAACGGCCCAGGAATCAGCGTGTTTTTACATGAGTAGAATGTGTCCTTTTATTTAAAATGCATCTCTGGGTTATTTGTGGGGCATAGGAATTCGTTCATTCCCCCGCCCAAAAAAGAAATTGTTTGGCCCCCCACAAGCTGAAAAGGTTGCTGACCCCTGGGCTAGAGTTTAGGTAGACACCTCTGGAAGGACCCTGCAGCTTAGGAAGTAAGTGGCAACAGTCCCAAAACAAGGGGGTGCTATATTTGTCACACCCACTCACACACCCCAGCTAGATTGTTCCTTTTGTTATAGCTGGAGAGCATCCACAAGTGAGTACTGAATCACTTTTCAACTCTGCATTCAGCATCGCTACAGGCAGAAGCAGGAGGAAATTAATGCTAATCACATATTCAAATAATACAGCATGGCAACAGCACAGAACTCGTTCTAAAATTATACAGTAGTCAATCAGTACTCGGTTAAGAGCTTCAGCCGGGGGAAAAAAAACCCAATATGTAAACTCTCTCCCCAAGGTTTCCATCACTTTGACAAAGGAAGGAGGCCTTACACACACACACACATACACATGGATTTAATTATTCACGGGAGTTCATATAAATCACTGTGTGGTTATAATGCCTGTCCGTAGTAATTTAATCAACAGACATGCTTGCATTCATTGTTCAAACTGAATTTGATTACTAATAACAACGGAAGCCTGTTAAGTGACACCAACCTCTCCGGGGCTTACAGATCTCCATCTCCCTTTATCCAATAGTCAGGGTTGCAGGAGGGAGAGGATTGGCACATGGGGACAAGGAAGGCAGCATCCTTTTGGGAAGAGGGCTGGTTGCCATTTGCTGATCTCTAATTCAGGACCAGAGTGCCAGCAGGGCTAACTCCAGGGTTGACCCAGGTCACACCCCTCAATGGCCCATCCTCTAAGGCAGGCAGGGCCAAACTTGGCCCTCTAGCTGTTTTGGGACTACAACTCCCACCATCCCTAGCTAACAGGACCAGTGGTCAGGGATGATGGGAAATGTAGTCCCAAAACAGTTGGAGGGCCGAGTTTGGCCACCACTGCTCTAAGGGCTTTGTCTGGCTGCTGCAGCATATCCCTGAATTGTGATGGAGAGTGGTCTGAAAAAGGTGCCTGAAAAAGGTCCCACTCCTGCATTACACCAATCTTATACAAACTCCTCTGTTTCTGAACTCAGTTCAAGGTGCTGATGTTAACCTTTAAAGCCCTAATCTGCTTATCTAAAGTACAGTGGTGCCTCGCAAGACGAAATTAATTCATTCCGCGAGTCGTTTCATATTGCGAAAAATTTGTCTTGCGAAGCACGACCATAGGAATGCATAGGAATTTAATTCCCATAGGAATGCATTGAAATTTTCGTCTTGCGAAGCACGACCATAGAAAAATTCGTCTTGCGAGTCACCTAAAAATCGCAAAACCCTTTCGTCTAGCGAGTTTTTCGTTGTGCGAGGCATTCGTCTTGCGAGGTAGCACTGTACTGACTTCACCCATATGGCCCTGCCCATTTATTAGGATGGGCTGCAAAGGTCCTGCTCGAGTGCCCACAAATACAGACAATTAAGTTGGCGAGCACAAGGAACAGGGCCTTGCTAGTTGTGGCCCCTTTCTAAGGAACTGCACAAACTTCCAAGGCATACCTTGAAGACGCATTTGTTCCACCCTGCCTGTTTTGTACAGCCACTGATTTCTGAGACTTGTGTGGCGCCGCGTAATGGTCAGTTTTGGACGAGGACCTGGCAGAGCAAGGTTCGAATCCCCATTCAGCCATGAAGCTCATTAGGTGACCTCGGGCCAGTCCGCATCTCTTAGCCTAACCCACCTCACAGGGTTGTTGTGAGGAAGAAATGGGGAGGGAGAAACCCATGGACACCACCTTGAGATCCTTGGAAGATGAAGGTGGTATATAAATGTAATAAATAAATTCTACAACCAAATGCATTCCAATGAATTCTCCTTTAGTTGTTTGCTGCCTTATGAGGGCTAAGCCCCAACAGCTGGCATATAAACATTATAAATAAATGCAACTGATAATTCATACCATATGCTCAGGAAATTTTAGATATCTTCACTCTCCTCAGATTGAGTTGGCGGGGGGAGCATTTCCCACATGCTATATGCAGCACAAACTGGATTTGAGCAGTGCTGAGTGGCCTGCCCTTGTGTCAGTCATAAACTCACCCTGCCACAGAGATTGCAAAGCCCCCCCCCCCCCAAAAGGAACACAGCTGAGTTTCCAGCTACACTGAAAGAAGCACCATTTGCACAACCAACTCTGCTGTTCTGGGATAAGGAACAACCCTAACTATTTGTCATTTGATGCTGCCATTGGATTCCAACAAGGAAGTTTAAAAAGGACGCCGGACTCAGCATTCATATCTTAATTGTTTTTGACATAAAGAACTACTTTAGCCAATGAAACTCACTGAAGGCTTATGTGAAAAGCTGGGAGTCAAGTTATTCAACTGGTTCCAAAACAAGGCTTTGCTGACCAAATCTAGGGCAATAATAGATATCTTATGACAATACAAAGAGCTTTTTATGTTTTATTCCATGCTATGCAGTTATGTTCTAGAACGGAGGCTTTATTAAAATTATGTATCCCCTGTTGAACAACAGAATTTATCTCGAAACACACTGGGAGCTGTCAATTACTGGTAACTCCTTTTTTTTTTTACACTGATTATTTCCTTTTGATCATGACTAATCAGGCTATCTTCTTACCACGCTAGTCAAAACATGTAGCCATTTATTAGTTACATTGTGCATTTAAGTTTAAAATCGATGGGGCATATATTTGTTTTGTGTGTGTTAAGCCTCCAGGTATAGGCAGTTTGCAAGTTTCTTAACTGAAACTGAGTATCTCTGATTAATGTTACAGCCCTCCAAAGAGCAATTCAATGCTAGCAGTAAAAGACTTCGCTTTCAGCTTGGTTTGATGCTATTGACCCCAACAACGAAGTACTAAAATCAGGTATGTCTACTTTATAGCCATCCTGGGCAGGGCTGAGAAGGACTCTCTGTGGCAACAAGATCCTGCAGCATCCTTCTAAGTCGCCATGGTATATTATCGGGATGGATTTAATTTATGTCCCTAAATCCAATCCGATCAGCACACTTTGTAATTTTTTTTGTTTTTGTTTTTTTAAAGGCAGCTTTGCCAGAACCTATTGCAAAATGCAAAGTTGTCTGTGGAAACGATTTGCAAATGCATTTTGTAGAGTGCCATAAATCCAAACGTTTGCAACATGCCGCTTTTAAAAGGCACATGGTGGTTTAATGGCGGACTAAGCTAAGGAAGCTGGAAATAGATAATTCTTTCGAATTTGTTCACGGGAGAGAGGGCCATATCGTGCAGACTGTATGGGGAAACTATGCTTGTAGCAGAGACTTCTTAAACAAACAATGGGAGTTAGGAAAACATACAATGGGAAGGTTGTGAGAAATGAGGAGTTTTCCTTGTAACTCCAAAGGAACACATTGCCAGATGGGAGCCCTCCTTCAGGTTGCCTGGGGAAGAATATGCCAAATTACTGACCCCTCCGCTGTAATTCTAGTTTATAAGGCTATCTACACATTAGAGATTTTGCAATTGATCCATCCATTTAGACTGAGCGCAGAGAAAAATGCAGGTACCTGAACAAAGAAAATGGCACCTTCTGCCTTTAACAGCTCTGTGGCTGGCACAAATTAAACAGGGGAAGCCTTTTCGAGCATGGAAATATGATCATGGCGAAAACTTCAGCTGCTGACATTCACAGAACAGTAGAGCTGGCAGGGATCCCAAGGGTCATCTAGTCCAACCCCCTGCAATGCGAGAATCTCCACTAACGCATGCATGACAGGTGGCCATCCAACCTCCGCTTAAAAACCTCCAAGGAAGGAGATCCCACCACCTCCGGAGGGAGTCAGTTGGGCCACTATACTTTTGCCGATGCAGCCTAGAAGAGCATTCGTTCTTTTTAGCTGCTGCATCAAACTGTTGGCTCATGGTAAGCTTGTGGTCCACCAAGACTCCTAGATCCTTTTCACATGTACTGCTAGTAAGCTAGGTATCCCCCATCTTATATTTGTGCTTCTGGTTCTTCCTGTCTACGTGCAGAAGCTTTACATTATTTCCCTACTGAAATTCATGTTTGTTAGTTTTGGCCCAGTCTTGAATCCCGATTCTATCTTTTGTGGCACTGGCTACGTCCCAGTGCAGCATCATCTGCAAATTTGATGAGCGCCCCCTCAGACATCTCATTGATTGTGTGTGACCCCTTTTGGACCCTATACTTCACCACAGGAGCTTGTAATATTCCTGAATGCTGAGTTTTGCTTTTTGGTGGAGAATATGAACATGTTTTGTAAAAGGAACTGGATCCTTTTTGGACAGGATGAACTGGAACTAGAACTTGTTCCTTTAAACTTTCCAAGCATCTGATGGCATATATGATGTCTTATGTAGAACAGGTGGGTGTGGCTTGGCCAAAATGGCCTGGTGGGCCTAATTCCCTTATAACACACCCAAGTTGGCGAATAGCCCACTGAGTAATAAATCCTTGCTTTCATCTTTCCCTTCTGAAATAAGCAAAAATCTGCCCTTATTCCCTTATGGGGTACACAAGAGCCCTTGTAAAGTCCTTTGCAGCTTCTCCATCGGTAGGAGTAAAAAACAGAGGCCAACCAGAGAATAATTAGAAGCAAAGCAGCTAGTAAGCTTGAACTTTATTGTTCTGTTGCAACAGGGTTGACCTCCCCAAACACAGGAGAGCAGGGGAGGGACCCAGAACAAAGGAGCCCATGCTCTTATAAAGACATTTCAAAAATCCCTTCTTGGAGTCCCTCCCACCCCCAGAAGCATCATCCAAACATCACAGAAGGGGTGCAACCCAAGACCACCACCACCCAGATACGTTACATCATGAAAAAGGCGGCCTCCAACAGATTTAAACAGAAATCTGAGAAGTTAGTTTTTCCCCTTCCTGCCAGGCTACCTGTTAATGCCTTATCTGATTGCCTTTTCAAAATAAAAAAATCTTTCCAGTAGCACCTTAGAGACCAACTAAGTTTGTTCTTGGTATGAGCTTTCGTGTGCATGCACACTTCTTCAGATACACTGAAACAGAAGATACACTGATTGCCTTTTGTTAGCAGCCTGGTCATTCCTTTGAGATGGTGATTACTTAATTTCTGAGACAATGGGAAGGTTCCCTCACCCCCTTCCTCCTTGCAGAGAAATATTCGGTAAACATTTGGTCAGTTTTGAGTGGAAAATGGTATGAGGCCTGTTTTTCCTGTGCTGCCTCACACATATGTATACGTGTCTGCTTGGTACATTAATAACAATTATTATATATATATAAGACCTTAATATATATATATAAGACCTTTCTAAGGCCCCAAATGGGCCTTAGAAAGCCTTGCTAACAACAAGGCCAGTGGAAGTGATGATATTCCAGCTGAACTATTTAAAACTTTAAAAGAGGATGCTGTTAAGGTGCTGCACTCAATATGCCAGCAAGTTTGGAAAACTCAGCAGTGGCCAGAGGATTGGAGAAGATCAGTCTACATCCCAATCCCAAAGAAGGGCAGTGCCAAAGAATGCTCCAACTACCGCACAATTGCACTCATTTCACACGCTAGCAAGGTTATGCTTAAAATTCTACAAGGCAGGCTTAAGCAGTATGTGGACCGAGAACTCCCAGAAGTGCAAGCTGGATTTCGAAGGGGCAGAGGAACCAGAGACCAAATTGCAAACATGCGCTGGATTATGGAGAAAGCCAGAGAGTTCCAGAAAAACATCTACTTCTGCTTCATTGATTATGCAAAAGCATTTGACTGTGTCGACCACAGCAAACTATGGCAAGTTCTTAAAGAAATGGGAGTGCCGGATCACCTCATTTGCCTCCTGAGAAATCTCTATGTGGGACAAGAAGCTACAGTTAGAACTGGATATGGAACAACTGATTGGTTCAAAATTGGGAAAGGAGTACGACAAGGCTGTATATTGTCTCCCTGCTTATTTAACTTATATGCAGAATACATCATGCGAAAGGCTGGACTGGATGAATCCCCAACTGGAATTAAGATTGCCGGAAAAAATATCAACAACCTCAGATATGCTGATGATACTACCTTGATGGCAGAAAGTGAGGAAGAATTGAAGAACCTTTTAATGAGGGTGAAAGAAGAGAGCGCAAAATATGGTCTGAAGCTCAACATCAAAAAAACTAAGATCATGGCCACTGGTCCCATCACCTCCTGGCAAATAGAAGGGGAAGAAATGGAGGCAGTGAGAGATTTCACTTTCTTGGGTTCCATGATCACTGCAGATGGTGACAGCAGTCACGAAATTAGAAGACGCCTGCTTCTTGGGAGAAAAGCAATGACAAACCTAGACAGCATCTTAAAAAGCAAAGACATCACCTTGCCGACAAAAGTCCGTATAGTTAAAGCTATGGTTTTCCCAGTAGTAATGTACGGAAGTGAGAGCTGGACCATCAAGAAGGCTGATCGCCGTAGAATTGATGCTTTTGAATTATGGTGCTGGAGGAGACTCTTGAGAGTCCCGTGGACTGCAAGAAGATCAAACCTATCCATTCTCAAAGAAATCAGCCCTGAGTACTCACTAGAAGGACAGATCCTGAAGTTGAGGCTCCAGTACTTTGGCCACCTCATGAGAAGAGAAGAATCCCTAGAAAAGACCCTGATGTTGGGAAAGATGGAGGGCACAAGGAGAAGGGGACGACAGAGGATGAGATGGTTGGACAGTGTTCTTGAAGCTACTAACATGAGTTTGGCCAAACTGCGAGAGACAGTGAAGGATAGGCGTGCCTGGCGTACTCTGGTCCATGGGGTCACGAAGAGTCGGACACGACTGAACGACTGAACAACAACAACAACAAGACCTTAATATTCTTACAACACTTCCAAGGCAGAACAAAATTCTAGTTGCAATTAATGGATAAAAATAAACGTTTCATCATGAGCAATCACTGTTCTGCTGATTATTTTTCAAAACACAAACCCATATTAGTACAAGCAAAGCCAGAAAATATTCATATCCACCAACATTTAGTAGCTACTTTCTAATTACGTCTACAGAATGCTGATGCATTCTGGATTTGTATCTGACACTTGACCTATTTGGGCTGGCAGAATAATATCTAATTTAAACATAAAAAGAGTTAGGAGTCTGGTTAGGTTTGAATTCCTGCAAAAAATGTTATTAATTGAACAGAATACACACCCTAGCCACACATCCATTACTGTAAGGCCACCTGCAGACTATTTTGCAGGAGAGATTCAAGGGCATACCAGAAATTTAGGTCCGTGCAGTTAAAGTGGATTGAAGCGTTTTGTTGCCCTAGAGCAATAAATAAATAAATCCATTTTTAAAAAAATCAATAGATTTTTTTGTGCTAGAAAAGTGACAGGGAAATGTTCTAAAAAGTGTGGTATAAGCAAATGATTAACAGGAAAATGTACACAAGTAAAGCAGGACCAATGTTCATTGACATAACATAACTTCCCTGCTGAATCGGAATAAATGCTCAATAATCACTGGACATGGTCTAACCTCTGCGTAAGCTTTGTACAAGCAAATTAGCCTCAATCAGGCCATCAGGAGGAGACCAAAGCTGCACTGTCAGTTTACATAATAATATCCAACATTCATACAGCACATTTCAAGTGTTCAGAAGACTTCTCACAAGCCAACTCTGTAAGATGAACCAACAACACTATAAACCCCGTGTCACAGAAAAGAGAATGAGGTCAAGAAAGGAGTGGCACCGGCTTCACAAAGGCCACCTCATTCAAGAAGAGGTGATGAGTGAGCTGAGAACTTCCCACACACTTTTAGCCCTCTTCTAGAGTTTAGTAAAAACCAGCTACAGGTACATGATTTTGTAAGAGCAGCTTACGGTATTTACTAATTCAGCAAAGCAACAAAGCATGATGACAGTTAGGGAACAAACCTCTGTAAATATTGCAGAGAGTGAAGAAGATACACAAAATAAATACAGTTTGTATGCAGGTGCACGACTGAACTAGGAGCATGCAGATGGGCAATGCACATATACATTTATTCCAAAAAGACCACCACAACCACTGCTCAAAATACAAAGGAATCAGCCACCCAGAAAACCAACTGATCCTTTTCCTTATCTTGTTGGGATAGCTCCTATAGGCACTGTTTTTTAAGAAGATGAATGAGAGGGGCAATCATTTGGCAAAAAATTGTGGGTATCATAAATGAGGTCTTGTGGGTTTTGTTAAGGTTCTCTAATGCCACCCACCTGATATAGCCTTGTTTAAGTTACCAGCGTCTGCTGTGAATATTATAGATGTTGCTAGGAATGGATTAGGCACCTGAAAGTGAAGCACATGGAGCCTTTTATTTAGAACACATATAACTGGCTTGTTTGTATTCTAAGAGCTTCTTTCCAGTCCACAGATAGACCCAGGACTTCATCCCCAGCCCCTTTCCCCCATCGTCTGAGTTTCAACTCAGCCCTCCCATTTCCTGTTTCAGGATGCACACACCACTTCCTGTGAGGCTTTTCCCTCTGCCAGACTGACCTTTAATTTCTCTCACAGAAGTCGTACTATCTGTATGCGTTATATAACTAACACTTCTCCTCATCAGTTAGAATTTTTGTGAACGTTGCACAATGTCATAGTGGATTAGCCAATAGTTACAGGAGCAGAGCATGCAGACAGACAGCAAACTACTGTCAGCTAGGATGGCATAGTATTTAGATGGTCGAGGTGCTATTTCAAAAGTTGGGATTAAGATCAATTTGGAAAACAATTCCCCCTCCCCCCAAAATATGTCCCCCCAGTGTTTTAAAAATGCTTTCCCAAAGCAAACATTATACAGTCATACCTCAGAAGTTGAACAGAATCCGTTCTGGACGTCTGTTCGACTTCCGAAACATTTGGAAACCAAAGCATGGCTTCTGATTGGCTGCTGGAAACTCCTGCAGCCAATCGGACGCCACAGAAGCCCCGTCGGACGTTCGGGTTCCAAAGAACGTTTGCAAACTGAAACATTCACTTCCAGGTTTGCGGCATTCGGGAGCCAAAACGTCCAAGTACCAAGGCGTTTGGGATCCAAGGTACGACTGTGTTGGGGAGCAAGGTCCCTATTCCAGAAGATGCACACACATGCATGGGCACAAGCAATTTTTAAACCACGCCTAGTGCCTGTTGGGCAAGAAATGTGAAAGAGACACCGACAGGAATTGTACTTCCTACAGGCTAGGTTCAGGCCAGGTGAGATTGACAAAAGCCGCTGACCAATGCACAAAATCCCCTTGAGGCTGTGTACATAACAGGCCTGGAAGTGACCTGGGTGGAAGGCTCTCACTGAATCCAGCTGCTGACACACTCCTTGCGGTGTACATAAACAGCCTCCGGGGATTTTGCTGAACTTCACCGGTGCATGCATCCTCCCAGCTATATCCTCGTCTCAGCTACTGGAAGCTCCAGCCAACAGGCGGAAGGTCTAGATCTGGACCAGAAACATGCCCAGGATTGGGAACCCGGGTCTGCTTTCACTTCAGAACAGAAGTGACCAGTATGAGCACGCCTTTTTAAAAAGTGTGAATAATGCCATGTGTAGTTTGGCCCTTGGTACGGCTGCATGCAACTACATCCTCATGCAGGCAGGGTTTTGTTTTTTTCTGCAGTGAAGAAAGCTCGACAGCCTTCTGCCTTTTGCTCCTGTAATCTCTCTCTCTCTCTCTCACACACACACACACACACACATGGATTCAGCACAAGTAGGGATACAGCTAAGTATGGATAGACTCATAGAATCATAGAGTTTATTTACTGAATTTATATACCGACCTATACCCGGAGGTCTCAGGGCGGTTCAATCTTTTTGCCCGATGTGGGGCTCGAACCCACGATCCTGAGTCTCGTACTGAGCTATCACAGTCGGTAGTACATGAGACTCTTAATCTCAGGGCTGTGGGTTCGAGCTCCATGTTGGGCAAAAGATTCCTGCACTGCAGGGGGTTGACCCTCAGGGTCCCTTCCAACTTCCTTCCAATTCTATGATACTGTTCAGTGGTTGAGCATCTGACCTGCATGCAGGAGCTCCCAGGTTCAATCCCTGTTGTCTCCCTGGGAAAATCTCCTGCCCAAAACCATGGAAAGCTCCTGCCCATCAATATTGACAGTAATGAGCTGGGTGGGTGAATGTTCTAACTCTGTATAAGGCAGTTTCCAAAGCTCCTGTGATCCACTGCCTTCCCCTTCCCTCATGCCGGAGACAGGCTGTCTGCTTTGTTTTTCTGTTTGCTTTGTTTCTCAAGTACTTTGCATCTTTTTTTAAAAAAAAAATCTGTACAAATATTTCTTCTGCGATCCTTCTTTTTTTTTAGGTGCCCCCCAGCATAATTAAAAAGAAAAGTCTTACGGAGGAGAGGTGGCTTTGTGACTGACACAAGGGCCAGCCAATCAGCGCTGTGCCAATCAGCCTCCAGAGCAGGGGTCAGCAACCTTTTTCAGCCGTGGGCTGGTCCACCATCCCTCAGACCATGTGTTGGACCGGACTATATATATATATATTTTTTTGGGGGGGGGAATGAACGAATTCCTATGCCCCACATATAACCCAGAAATGCATTTTAACTAAAAACACACATTTTACTCATGTAAAAACACCAGGCAGGCCCCACAAATAGCCCAGAGGTGCATTTTTAATAAAAGGACAGATTCTACTCAGGTAAAAACACACTGATTCCTAGACTGTCTGTGGGCCGGATTTAGAAGGCGATTGGGCCGCATCCGGCCCATGGGCCTTAGGTTGCCTACTCCTGCTTCAGAGTAAAACCAAATGAACTCTGGTTTCCCCACAGCGCTCAATATGGAGGAGCAGGCAGTATACTGTCTGATCAAAACACGGTGGGATCACCACAAAAAATTATGGCTGCTCAGATTGGTTGGGAGAGTGGGCAGACCTGGGGATATCTCTCAGAAGCCAGGAGGGGTATGAGCGGGATTCATAAATTTATTTATTCATATACTTGTTTAAAACTTTATCCTCTTCCCGCCCTCCATGTGGAGGCTTTCAAAGTGGCTTACAAAATTCAACCATGGTCAGAAGGTGCTAACAATATACTGCTATTTTCAGATGGTATTCAAACACATTCCGTATTGATAAATTCAGACTGCACAATTAAAGTTTACCTGCCACTCCTGTGCAATAAACCCGCTCCTCTTGCACACTCACCCTTAAATTTCACCTTTTTTTGCAGCGAGGAAAATGTCAAAAAAGGCACTGACTGGGAAGTGTGGGATAACACTTGCTTGATGCAGCGTTCGATGCCCTCACCATAAACAAATGATGATTAATTTTTTGCCCTGCTCTTCAGCCTAAAAAAAAAGGATCCCAGAGCAGCTTACAAAGCACACACACACACACACACACACACACACACACACACACACACGTCCCTGCCCTCAGGCTCACAATCTAAAGAGACAGGGCAATCTAAAAAGGCAATTTGAAAAGAAATGAATGCTCACTAAGCAGATGCCTGGAAGCAAAGCAGAATTAAAATAACAGTAATCCACTCCGTTAAAATCATAACATGTAACACAAGAATTATCTAGTTGTCATGGGCAAGCATTCAGTCTGCTACATATCTCTTTGCCCCGCCCATGCCTAGCAAAAGCCAAATAAAATTTGTAAAATTTCCTTCAATTTGCATAATATATACAGGTGACAGAACCCTTCTTTCCCTTGCTTAGATTTCAGAGTTACCATAGCACAGAATGACAATACCAGGGGTCCCCAAACTAAGGCCCGGGGGCAGGATGCAGCCCAATCGCCTTCTAAATCTGGCCTGCAGATGGTCCAGGAATCAGTGTGTTTTCACATGAGTAGAATGTGTCCTTTTATTAAAAATGCATCTCTGGGTTATTTGTGGGGCCTGACTGGTGTTTTTACATGAGTAGAATGTATGCTTTTATTTAAAATGCATCTCTGGGTTATTTGTGGGGCATAGGAATTCGTTCATCCCCCCCCCCAAAAAAATATAGTCCAGCCCCCACAAGGTCTGAGGGACAGTGGACCGGCCCCCTGCTGAAAAAGTTTGCTGATCCCTCCTTATACAGACTCCTGGCCCTGCACGCTAGCTTGACTTGTGAGTGGGCTACAGAAATCCCATTCAAAACCAACACTTCGACCTTTTTTCATTTTCAAATCTGATAAAATACGACTTGTCAGACGCAGGATTGGCTTGTGAAGAGATAATTGCTATAGTAACTGCTGCATCACATTACTTACACATATGGATTCTTCTGAAGACTAGGCTTTCGGCTGAGAACTTCTGCTTTGTTGTATACCTTTAATGATAAAGGGCATTGAAGTGAGTGAATCTTGCCTTTTGAATAAGGAAAGAAAAATAAAATAAAAAGGGAAATCGCTAGCTATGGAGACATGCCACCTTAAAGGATTTGGCAACCATTTCCCCTCCAGCTCACTTAAGAGGGAAAGAAACAAGGTTGTAAAATATAAAGGATAGCTAAGATTTATTTGCTTTCCTATCCCCCCCTTCTCTTTTGTTCTGTTCCAACAAGCCCGCAGAATTGTGACCGCAGTTTTTTGTGGGGGTGGCTCATGGTTGAATGTCTTACTTGCAGAGCATCATTAAACCACACTCTGCAAAGGACCCAAAGTGGGGAGAGTCACTGTTGCTTTCATTTCATGCTTGCAGGCCGTTGGTTGACCCTTGGCCCTGATCCAGCGGCCAGCCTTGTCTTACGCTCTTGGGAAGGGAGAGGGGCCTCACTCTCTCCTGCAACAGACCTGAAGCTTCTAATATGTATATATATGGAACTAAACTGACAATGTTGTTGTTCAGTCGTTCAGTTGTGTCCGACTCTTCGTGACCCCATGGACCAGAGCACGCCAGGCACGCCTATCCTTCACTGCCTCTCGCAGTTTGGCCAAACTCATGTTAGTAGCTTCGAGAACACTGTCCAACCATCTCATCCTCTGTTGTCCCCTTCTCCTTGTGCCCTCCATCTTTCCCAACATCAGGGTCTTTTCTAGGGAGTCTTCTCTTCTCATGAGGTGGCCAAAGTACTGGAGCCTCAACTTCAGGATCTGTCCTTCTAGTGGGCACTCAGGGCTGATTTCTTTGAGAATGGATAGGTTTGATCTTCTTGCAGTCCATGGGACTCTCAAGAGTCTTCTCCAGCACCATAATTCAAAAGCATCAATTCTTCGGCGATCAGCCTTCTTTATGGTCCAGCTCTCACTTCCGTACATTACTACTGGGAAAACCATAGCTTTAACTGACAATATCAGCATACAAAAAGCATTCATAGATATTTCCTCAGAGGCGAAGCCTATATATGCTTTAAAACATCAAAGTGCTGATACAAAGTGCAATATAATGTTCCATATAAAGTTAAAGATGGAGTATAATGTTCAAAGTGCTAATATGTATATGGCTGTGAAGACATGGTGCTTCTGAGCCAAACTGGACACTGACCTTGGCAAATACCATGATCCCCAACCTACGTTTGCTGAGATAATGTGGCAATAGAGGATTGGGAGCACCAGACACACGGTATTCAACTAAATTTTACTCAGATTGGGTGCACTGAAGTTATCAGGCCGACCTTAGGGTCTCAGAGGTTTCCCGCTTGTCCCATGCTTTTATGCACGCCTTTGAGTGGTTTTGCCTTTGCCCTGCTGCTTCCTCCTGGAAAAACCTGTTTTTTTTAAGTGCTAAATCGGAGCAGTGGTCAATCTGGAGAAAACCTGATTGCCGTTTGATTCAGTGGCAAACAGCGGGTTTTCCTGGGAGGCAAGAGGTGGGGCAAGCAAGCGGAAGTGTGACTAAGCCCTCTGTCACGTTCATTCATTTACATGGGTTTACTCTGAGTAAAAAGGCGCGAACTGCCAACCAACATATATTTCCTAGAATACAATCTGTGTTTGCCTTACTTTAAAGGCAGCCTTTATTATGTGTAGTTATTAATTGAATCATTTAACTGTAAAATAATATTGGGTGTGCTGTCTGTGCTTAGATATTTTAAATTATACTAAGCTCTGTTTAAATACGTGAGAGTTTTAAAAGAACTAACACCTGAAACGGGATCTTTTCACTAAATCTTAATTATATTGCTAAATTCAGCAGAGGCTTGTTCTTAAAGAATCTACAGGGAATCCAGGAAAATTAGAGACCTGTCCCAGATGAACTTGTGCAAAGCATGATTAAACATTTAGAGGCAATGTACACAAAACAAATCACCTGTAGAGAGTTCAGGCAACAGGTGGAGGCTACATGTTTGAATGCTTCCACAAAAATAAAAAAATACTGTTAGGAGAAATAGCACAATAGAGGTAAAGCTAGGCCAGAGCCCTGTCTGCTTTATGATCTTGTTTTCCATTAACAGGGAGTTTTTGTTGTGAGGGAATAACAGATTCTTTGCAATCCCCAAGGTGTAGTTTAAAATAGTAAAATCCCAATAATGTTGATCCACGTGAATTATGTTAATGTGTAGATTGGGCTTCAAAAGAAGAAAAAGCCTTGCCAAATAAAAATCAGCATGGCTTGTAGAAAGGTAAGTTTTACCTCCATCAGCTGTATCTCCCCCCATCTTCCTCCTCCGCAGGGCCATCTACCACCAACTGTGGGAAGGATCCTAGGAGAGTGAGGGAGCAGGTGAAGAAAGAATCTGGGGCTGCTGCAGATGGGCCATTCCCTTTCCCCACATGGCCAACAGCTGCCCTGTGGGACAGATGCCAGGAAGGTGAGATAGGCAGGTGAAGATGATAGAATCATAGAAGTGTAGAGTTGGAAGGTACCCTGAGGGTCATCTGGTCCAACCACCTGCAATGCCAGAATCTCCACTAACGCATGCATGACAGATGGCCATTCAACCTCTGCTTAATAACCTCCAAGGAAGGAGAGCCCACCACCTTCTGAGGGAGTCTGTTCCACTGTTGGAACAGCTCTTATTGTCAGAAAGCCCTTCCTGATGTTTGGGTGGAACCTCCTTTCTTGTAACTTGAACAGATGACATCAAGTGCCTCTGTCGTTTCCAAATGGGCTGTTGCATCCACTCACGGGGCCATCCCACCAAGCCGTGGGAAGGACCCCGACAACTTTTCAATGTTGGCCATGTTTATTGTGTTTTCTAAGAATCTGCATGAAGTTAGGCAGACAAGACGGAAAAACAGGGCAGCTTAAAAACGTTTCCGTCACCCTTCTTTGCCTGATCATTTAAGCAAAGCTCTAATCAGCATGGTGATGATAAGAATTAAAATCTTACTTTCGATTTAGGAAATTCTGTTGGGGTGATTTTTTAATATCACAGGCTAAGCACAGAAGTAGAAGCTGAAGCTGCTGTGAGCTTCCTCCAGACTATTGCCTGCAAGTGTCGATGCTATCAGATGCAGAACAACAAGTGAAATAGTTATTTTAAAATTGGGTAGACTTCCAGTACTCCCCCCCAAAAAAAAAATATTACCTGCAGATGTGGGCAATACGCACAGATGGCACCTGCAATGCATGTGCATTTGAGCTTCTGAATCTTATGGGCCGTATTTTAAAAGCAGGCTTTATCATACATAAAAAATAAAATAAAAAATCTTCCAGTAGCACCTTAGAGACCATAGAATCATAGAATCATAGAGTTGGAAGAGACCACAAGGGCCATCCAGTCCAACCCCCTGCCAAGCAGGAAACACCATCAAAGCATTCCTGACAGATGGCTGTCAAGCCTCCGCTTAAAGACCTCCAAAGAAGGAGACTCCACCACACTCCTTGGCAGCAAATTCCACTGTCAAACAGCTCTTACTGTCAGGAAGTTCTTCCTAATGTTTAGGTGGAATCTTCTTTCTTGTAGTTTGAATCCATTGCCCCGTGTCCGCTTCTCTGGAGCAGCAGAAAACAACCTTTCTCCCTCCTCTATATGACATCCTTTTATATATTTGAACATGGCTATCATATCACCCCTTCACCTTCTCTTCTCTAGGCTAAACATACCCAGCTCCCTAAGCCGTTCCTCATAAGGCATCGTTTCCAGGCCTTTGACCATTTTGGTTGCCCTCCTCTGGACACGTTCCAGCTTGTCAGTATCCTTCTTGAACTGTGGTGCCCAGAACTGCACACAGTATTCCAGGTGAGGTCTGACCATGCACACGAAAGCTCATACCAAGAACAAACTTAGTTGGTCTCTAAGGTGCTACTGGAAGAAATTTTATTTTTATTTTTTATTTTGTTTTGACTATGGCAGACCGACACGGCTACCTACCTGTAACTTATCATACATAGTTGATGTAAACATAATATAGAATTGTTTATGCTGCATATCTTTCTATACTGGAAATGATAGTAGAGAGCTCTTTTTAAAACTGAAAATGCTTTCTAACATTTAACTCTGGGATATAAGCACACATGCCGAGCCCTTGCAATGCGTATGTGCGAGTGACAACGCCCTCCTCCTTACACAAGGGTAATTTAGATTGTAGTCAGCTATCCTTCAAGAATCCAGCCCGCTCTCTCCTTCCTTGCGCCAAGTCTTCCTGCACGCTCTTTCTGAAGCCGAGCTAATTATCTTTCCTGGATGAGCCTTATCTAATTCAGAGCTGATGTCATTATGAAAACAACCATTTAATAACTCCAGCCACATCAAGTAAACGAACAGCGGGAGGCTGCAGCGAGTCCAGTCAAGGAGAGGAGGCAACCTGCTGCGCCGTCTGCTCTAATGAACGCAATTAGTCTGCAATGGCAGAGAAGGAACTGCCAGGGCTTCTGCTGAAGATAAAAAAAGCACACTCTCTTCTCCAAAGGCTGTAATCTTGCACACAGCTAGGTAAACAAACTGCTTATGCAGCCCTGCAAATCCGCACAAGATTAAGCTCTTATACACAGATGAGTCAGGTCCCTTTCACCAGGCTTTCATTCACTGTGCTGGGTTTTAATGTGGCCCCTCTAAAGTACTGATCCATCTAAGATTTGTTTGTAGGGCTGGTTTGTGCAACCACTGAAGCGAGTGCGGAATGGGCCAAGCGAGCGAATCGCGGCTGCTTACCTTGCAAAGCTTTTCACACATCGCCCTTAAATATTACAAGGGAGTTTGACAAAATTAAAGCCACGATGAAGACACGGCAATTAATAAAGCAGTCAGATAAACGAGCAACATTACAAAGGGGTCGGATATGTGTTAAAATCCCAACAGGTGTTAAAGAGGGAATGCAAAGCTTGCCTTGGCAGTTACATTGATTACAACCCATTGCCTCCAGCTGTGGAGCTTGCAAGATCTTTGAAACTGCGGACTGGAAATCCCTGCACAGCACTGTTTTGAGTGATCAAAGCAGCTCATACGCATTCCTGCATTGCAGGTGGCTGGGCTAGATGACCCTTGGGGTCCCTTCCCACTCTACAATTCTATGATTCTGTGATTACCATCACCCCCCAGTTTCTGTGCTGATTCCATCATCAACCAATCTCGCCCTTCCTTAGACTCCCACCGCTGCAAGCAACAGGGATTACCGGTCATCCTTAGTCATCAGGGGAACCAGCCGTCATCAAATCCTAGGTCAAGATGCAGGGGTCAGCAAACTTTTTCAGCAGGGGGCCGGTCCACTGTCCCTCAGACCTTGTGGAGGCCGGACTATTTTTTGGGTGTGTGTGTGAATGAACGAATTCCTATGCCCCACAAGTAACCTAGAGATGCATTTTAAATAAAAGGACACATTCTACTCATTTAAAAACACCAGGCAGGCCCCACAAATAAACCAGAGATGCATTTTAAATAAAAGGACACATTTTACTCATGTAAAAACATGCTGATTCCCAGACTGTCCACCCGGACCGGATTTAGAAGGCGACTGGGCCGGATCTGGCCCCCGGGCCTTACGTTTGCCTACCCATGGTCAAGAGGTTAGATTAAGGTAGGAGTTTCACTACACTGGCTCCCTTCCAGTTCAATTCACACAATCCACTTCCCCTATGACTAAGTGGTCATGTGCACACACACATACCCTTTCAGACAAACACACACACACACACACACACACAATCATTTAGGGAAATATTATGATGAAATTGCTGATAGCCATTTTTCCAGCTACTGTGGTGGCCATGATAGCAGGAACAGCTGCTTGCTGAAACTACGTAGGGTCTGGGTTCACGTGTTAACTTTTCCACCCACAACTGCAAGCATAGGAAAGAATAAGGAGGAGCAGTTGTCTTACAGGGAAAACAGGCCGTGTAAAATAGCCTGTGTTTCTGTGATTCCTCAGAATAGCTGGTGCCAGCTGCACCAAATTGGTTTAAGAAGAGTTTGGATTTGATATCCCGCTTTATCACTACCCGAAGGAGTCTCAAAGCGGCTAATATTCTCCTTTCCTTTCATCCCCCACAACAAACACTCTGTGGGGTGAGTGGGGCTAAAAGATTTCAAAGAAGTTTGACTAGCCCAAGGTGACCCAGCAGCTGCATGTGGAGGAGCAGGGAATCGAACCCAGTTCACCAGATTACGAGACTACTTGGCATGAAAAGTTGGACCACCCAGATCTACAGGGATGGCAAGGAAAGGAAAGGAAAGGAGACGAGACGACAGCCTCCTTCTGTAGAGATGCCGCCTTACAAGCCAGAAAACTCCTACATTTCTGCATTTGATTTGGGAATGCAGTCAGTCAGTTTTCAGATGACAGAGAGCAGCAACTAGTTACTACTGCAGAGAAAGCTTTTCACTTTTTTTGCAGCTCTCTGTTACCAGCAGCTTTTTCTGATCTCGCTTCTCTGGGGAGAGCAACCTAGTAGAAGAAAACGAGCTACAAAACAACGCTGGGAGGAATGAAAAAAATAATAATGCCTTGCAACTTTCAAAAATAATACTCGCTGCCTTGAAAGCCCTGTACAATTAATAAGCAAGCAACAGCAGGAGCTAGAGCAATTGGCTGAGGCTCAGTATAAACCCTTAGATAGCAACGAGTGCATTATATTATCTGAAATAAGGACTCATCAGCGGCATGACTATGAAATTCACGACAGGGAAAAAGATAAGTTGGTTCCCGGAGGAGCTCGTGGAAACGCTTTAAAGCGGGGCAATTTGAATACAAAATCAACCAAAGAGCACAAACATTCGATGTGCTTGTTTAGAAGTCAAGAACTCAGTCGCTGATCTGTTTTGCTGTTGAAAGCAGAACATGCACAGCTGCCAACACCACACCCAGCTCCCTGGCAGGGCTACCTCCCCTGTTTCTTACAATTTGGCAGTCGGCAAGTTGAGCAAAGGACTGGCAATACCCTATTTTGCAAAATGTAACCATTCTCCCTTTTCACCCTGTTCCCACACTCTCCCTACTCTTTAAAAAAAAAGCTAATGCTATTCTAGGCTGCACCAGCAGAAGCATAGTGTCCTGATCAAGGGTAGTAATAGTCCCACACTTTTTGTGCTTGGGTCAGGCCACACCGGAAATATTGTGTCCTGTTCTGGGTGCCACAATTTAAGAAGCATCTAGGGGTCTTACGGACGCGGGTGGCGCTGTGGGTTAAACCACAGCGCTAGGGCTTGCCGATCAGAAGGTTGGCGGTTTTGAATCCCTGCAACAGGGTGAGCTCCTGTTGCTCGGTCCCTGCTCCTGCCAACCTACCAGTTCGAAAGCACGTCAAAGTGCAAGTAGATAAATAGGTACCGCTCTGGCGGGAAGGTAAATGGCGTTTCAGTGCACTGCTCTGGTTCGCCAGAAGCGGCTTAGTCATGCTGGACACATGACCTGGAAGCTGTACACCGGCTCCCTCGGCCAATAAAGTGAGATGAGCGCCGCAACCCCAGAGTCAGGGGCCCCTTTACCTTTACCTAGGGGTCTTTGTGGGCTGCAAGCTTAACATGAGGCAGCAGTGTCATGCAGCAGCAAAAAAGGCTAAAGCTATTTTAGGCTGCATCAACCAAAGTATAGTGTCCAGATCAAGGGAAGTAATAGTACCACTCTATTCTGCCTTGGGCTGACCACATTTGGAATGGTTGAAGGAACTGGATATGTTTAGCCTGGGAATGAGGAGACTGAGAGGAGATACGATAGCTATCTTCTGTGTTTCCTTCCGGGAAACATATTCCAGTGGTGGGTGGGGTCAGAGGGAAAGCTTTCCTTCATATAGCAGGCTACATCTTCTTTAACCACACCAAAATCAGAGGATTTGTGTATACACACACACACACACACACACACACACACACACACACCCCTCCATCCAGGCAGGAAGGAGCTACTACTGTCATACCTTGGATTTCAAATGCCTTGGCTCTCGAACAAATTGGCTTCCGAACCATCAAAACAGACTGAGAAAAGCACTTGAGGAGAGGGCTGGCACGGGGCATGGCCTAGGGAGAGTACTGAGGGCCAGATAAACAAACATTGAGGGCCACATTCAGCATCTGTAGGCCAGGGGTTCTCCACTCATGTGATAGCTCCTGGTGCTGTAGCTGAGGTGGTCTCTGCCCCCCTCAAGGCCACATAAGGGTTTATGCAGCTAGATACATTTTGTGCATCAAAAACATCTGTGTAAGAAGCGCCTAGAGTGAGAAAAGTTGTGTGTGTGTGTGCAGTCAGACCTATGGGATTTAATAAGGAGGTAGGTAGTTTCTCTAAAAAGGAATAGATGAGAAAATCTAGAAAATATTATCCAAATAGCATATTATGAGACTAATTACTTGACTAGTCAAAGGCACTTATTGACCCATATTGAACTCCACTTAAAACTGTGTACGCAAGTAGACTCACTACGTAACAGTGCAAAACAAACAGAAGATTGCAGGGATGAGCTTCCTCTTACATTTTGCTGACCATGTTAATATTTCATTTGTTTCAAGGCAAGTGGTGGGGGGGCCTCATCTTCATAGTTATGCTTTGTGGGAGAAGAAAGTTTCATGATTCCTTCCTAGGAATAATGGGGGGAGGGGGAAAGAAACATCCCTTTAACCTCCCATTCTTTTCAAGGCACCTCCGTTTTTATTGTTCCCTCGCTGTCTTTGTCATTTCCCCAAATTTCTTTCCTTCTTTCTCTGTTATCTTCATTTGTGCCTCTGTCTTTCTCTAATAATTCTTATTTTTTTCTTCACCCTTTTATGTCCCCCCCCCCCTTTTCAGTTTCAAAAAGTTTGGCGTTGGGGCAGTTTTAACTTGTAATATTTTTACGTAAACCGCCTTCTGAGGTTCACCTTAGGTGCCTTGGCAGAAAGGCGGTAAATAAATGCAAAAATTAAATAAATATAATAGAAAGCAATACATAAATACAAATAAATAAATAAATATGTAACAAATAAATTGATGCATTTAAAATTCTAAAGAAGTCTGTTCAAAGGAAAGGACTGTAGAACAGATTACAAACCAAGCACTTGATTGACATGTTCAAAAACTTTCCTAACACCCAACATCTTTCTCTGAGAATATGTCTGTGGGCCCCTCCAGACTTTTGTTGGGGCGGAGGAGCTGCGGGCGCATTTAGCAACATATAATGTACGCAACAATAATGCATTAGTGGTAGATTTATACAGCACTGTCCTCACATTTTTTTCTGCTTTATCCGTTTTCCACCAATGCTTCCCCAACGCGGCTGCATTTATTGCTGCCCCAGGGGCATTCTTGCACTATAGTGCAACAAAAGCAAGTCAATATTCACTTACAGGTAGGCAGCCGTGTTGGTCTGCCATAGTCAAAATAAAAAATAAAATAAAATAATCCTTCCAGTAGCACCTTAGAGACCAACTAAGTTTGTTGTTGGTATGAGCTTTCGTGTGCATGCACACTTCTTCAGATACCTGCATGCACACAAAAGCTCATACCAAGAACAAACTTACGTAGTTGGTCTCTATGGTGCTACTGGAAGGAATTATTATTATTATTATTATTATTATTATTATTATTATTATTATTCAATATTCACTTAAACACCTGGAACATTTGTGATATAAAGAGGATCTCAGCACTGATTGCAAACGAAACTTTTGCACATGCAAACAATATTGAAAGGTGGATCGTGTATAACTGCCTGGATAAAATCATGACCACAAATCATCATGAATGCACAATAAAATGGGCTTCTATAAGGGCCCTTTGCTATAGCACCTCTTGCTGTTTCTTAGGCTGTTGCACTCTTCTTACCTTTAATATATAGCCTCTGTTCAGCCAGGGCTGCTATTCCAGCACAGGTGTAATGAATTACTTGCAGCTATAACATCTATTAACAAGTTGGGCTTCTACACAAGCTGTGATTTCTGGGGTGCATTTCAACAATCCAAACGTAAAGTAAGCTATCAACGGATCAGTACGATCCCCACTTTCCTACAAAGAGGCACAGCTGATCTGCCACCTGAGGCTGGATTTCATGGACACCACAGAAATGAACTGTACACCTTGCATTGGGGCAGGGGGAACAAGCCCAAAGATCCTTTGGATCATCTCTTACTTTCCATGACCAATAATTATTTCCCTCTGGTCTCATGGGCCCAGGCGGCAATCCAGGCCACAGTTAATTGTGTTTAAGCCCCGTTGGTTTCAAAAGGATTTAAGCAAACAGCACTGTGGACTGGGTCGCAGCCCAGATTTTCAAAGCTTTCAAAGATACTGTATTTAAAAACCGCTCTTTTGGCATCCAGACTAGTTGCAGATTTTTCAACATCACAACAGCTCCCAATATAGCTGTGCGTGACAGTGCTTTCGTAAGAAAACTCTTCACCCAACATTTGTATGGTTCTACCTAAACCGTTGTGTAAGATGACCTCTCCTCATTGCAGAGGGGAGGAGTTGCGAGTAGGAGCCGTTTCCCGAGCTTGCAGGGTGTGTGTGTTCAGCCCCCTGCCTTAGCCCCTCCTTCCTGCTGCGTCATGCCCCATAGCCAGCCAATAGGGCTGACTGGGGGGCGGTGTCTGGCTGTGTTTAAGCAGCCGCGGCAGCGCCATATTCCTGATTCTGCTTCCTGCTCACATCAGATCTCCTGCCCTCCCTCCCTCTAGGTCTTACTATGCTTCTGACCTTGCTAAGGACTTTGGTTGGTCGCCCAAGGGGCCTGGTAGGAGTTTTTTACCCATTTGGCAAATTGGCACCGGCCTCTTGGTTTTTTCGCCTACCTCATAGCAATTCGTCACAACTTTACAGTAATGGCGGTTAAGCATTGGAATATTCAATAGGTGATGTAATATGTGCTGTGTGTTGGAGGTCAGGTTGTGGCCATCACCTACCTCCTAGGGGTATCCCTTTAAAGGGATCCGGCGGTCGTGGATCCTATCCGATGCCCTGCTAGTTGCTAGGGCCTTGGCACGACACCCGGTGACGTCAGGGGAAGCTTCCAGTTGTATTCGCATCAACAAGCTCCTCCCACTGGTTGTTAACCCTAAAGTGAGTCTAGTGTTGCAGTCTTGTCCAATGCGTTAGCCAACACCACTCACATGCTGCAACCAATAAAGTTGTGGCCTTATTTTGCCCATTAACCTAAAATCATGTGTCTGTGTTGTCTTATTTACTCCACGCGGGTGGCGGGTCATCGACTCGCAACAGTACTGTAATGGAGTGGGGTCTCTTGTTCAGAAATAAATAAAAAGTTTAATAAAATAGGAATGGTTGCCAAACTCTACTACTTCAAGCAGAAAATTATCCATTGTGGGGCTGACCTCCTTCCTAGTTTTCTACAAATCTATTGGCCTGCGGTATCTTCACTCCTGTCCCAGGTCCAGCTACTTCTTTCATTTCATAAATCTTTGTGAAATTCATCTCAAGTGGCCTGTTTTATTGTGCATTCATCCTGATTTGTTCGCACAAAGTTTGTGAAGAGGCTAGATGGTGCTGGGTGCTTATTGCGTCTTCCTTCTGATTTGCTTGCTGGGCCATTGTACACCACTACATCAAGCAATTGTTCCATACTTTCCAATGCATTTGTGGAAGAAGTGAGTGCCTTGTGCGCCAGCTCAACTTTAATTGTGCATCCTGAATGAATCCCACTGGGAAACAGCATTGGTCTGGAAGCATCTGGGAAAACCGAGGCCACCTGGCGAGGCTTGCTTCGGATATCAACACGCTTGTTCATCCGATGAAGTCCATCTAATTCTTCATCTTTCCAATCCACCCATTGAAAACATTTCATAGGCAATCAGGTACCCACAAATCCTTTTCACTGGGACAAAAGTTGTGGCAGCTAATGAAGAGCTGCCCTTCCCTTCTTAAAACACGTGGGAAAGCTGCAAAAATGATATCTAAGCGTTGGTGTTATAGCATCAGGTATTTCGGCAGAATAAATGAGAAAAGCTCGACGAATTAATGCCAACTGTGCCTTGCCAGAACCTGCTGTCTCTGTGCCTTACGGTTGGAGGAAGAGACTTGTGCAAGCCCTTCTATGGCACTGGCAGATAGCATCACTACAAATGCTTCCACGCAAACGACTCTGCAGGAATTCTTTGATCAGCTGCAACAGGGTCAGCAATTCACTAATATACCCAGCTTGCCTCCAAACTCTCGAGACAGAATATTGGAAGGCTGCGTTGTTGCACAATGAAAGCACGTTTCATAGACAGGGACTCCCCCCTACTCACATGCTGCTACCCACTTCAAAAGCTCTCCGTCAAATCCTCTCCTCCCACCCAGGAAGAGATGATTTCTTGTTTTGGATGCCTTTGATGTCAGTGTGGGGCTGCTAGCCAGAAAATGCAGAGTGGGTTTCGAAGGCGCGGAGGTGGGGGGATTCGCAAACTACACCTCTCACCTCGCCATCCTTCCTAAAGCAAAGGACGCAGCACAGAGAGACGGTTCCAAACCCTGCGTTTGCTTCTGAGGTTGCAATGCGTTTGCAGGGGAGAAGCAGCACCACGACCTTTCGCCCAACCACTTGTTTCCCTCTGCAGCCCCTTAGCCTCCTTTCAAGAACAAAGCCCTGGTCAGTTCGCACACCTGTGTGCCTCCTGCTGGCCCTGCCCCCTCGGTCCATGCTTTCACCCAAAATTTTGAAGACAGCCTGCAGGATTAAGTGGATTTGCCACCCCACAAAGAAACAGCTGCACAGACTGGTATGTAAAAAACACACACACACGCGAAGAGCCCTGCTTTATCCTATCTAGCACAGCCTCCTATTCTCACTGCGACCAACCAGATGCCGACACGTTTCAAAATACCTTTAACAAGGGAGAATTCTTACATTTACTCCTTCGCAAAGACATGTTGCAGGTGCAGCTTACTCGGCTGCAGCAGTGAAGTTATTTGGAGCAGTGCTCCAAATAATGATCCCTTGACAAACATGTTTTGAAATGTGTTGGGAGCAATCTGCTTCTTTCTAAGTGGGGTCAGTGGGAGGTTGTTACCATTACAACTGTGGTTTTTTTAATCTCTCACAATTGTGTACTGTTGGATTGTCCATAACCTCTCGTCAACCGGTACAACAAACAGACAAGACTCATCAAGCTTCTGCCATGGTGCAGATCAAAAGATCGTGGCGTAAGCTGATGTCTTTCAGAAGGAAATAAAAAATAAAAAAATTCCTTCCAGCAGCACCTTAGAGACCAACTAAGTTTGTTCTTGGTATGAGCTTTCGTGTGCATGCACACTTCTTCAGAAGGGTTAAGGAAAAGCCTATGGGTTTCAATCAGTGCTAATCCTGCTGAGAGTAGACCCACTGAAATGAATGAACAGGACTAATTTAGGTCCATTAATTTCAATCCACCTACGATGAGTAATGCTTAGAAACACTCACGCCTCAAGCCTTCAAGAGATGCCACTACATACTTTATAGAGAGCAATTATTGCCCCATAGAACCTGAAGTTTGCATTGCCCCACCTCTTATTTGCATAGTTCAGCCTCCATACCATTTTCTAGTCCTAGTAGCGTATGATAAAGAGACTGAATCCAGGAACCAGTTTGTGCATTATAATGGAATATGTGTGATTCGTTATGTTTATTTTTATTATTTTTTGATGCTGTGATATACCTGTCAGCTTTTGCAGAATCCATGGGTATTTTATTTTGCAAAATACATACTGGTACTTCTTTTGCTGTCCATTACATCGCAATGCCGTAAGAGTTAAAACACTCAGTTAACAATGCAATCCTGCATCCCACTTTTGGGTTTAAGTGCCATTTCAGTCCAAACCCTTGCAATTCTGGAATATCAGGACATCCAGAAAGTGGTTCTTCCTTGCATGCCCCACGCTGCTTCGTTGTAAATTCGGGGTAGCAATTACAACAGAAGTCCACGCAGGAGGAGGAGACATTACATAAGAAAACCCCAAACTGCGCCCTGCTGACTACACATAAATGTTAACAAAGGACTTGTGTGGCTCTGCATATGTCAGGTCCTAAGAAGCAAAAACACATTCCTCTCCTCTCTCTTCCTCGTTGGCGGATGGTTCGCAATTTATATTTTTCGAGATCTACAGTTACATTATTGACACAAAACAAACTGTTAAGTGTGGTTACAGGCAGTCGAGTTTTATTTTATTTTGGTCCAAAAGGAGACACATAAACCTGAGTTGTGGCTCCAGAAAACAAGAATTACTCTTAATGAACTGTCAAGGAAATTCTGGCTGATATACAATTTGGCAGGCGCTGCAACCCGTACTATAACTGCCCGGGACTGTGGCAACACGACACTGGGAAGCTGTTTTACTAGATGAGTAATGAAGTGCTGAGTGAAGAGTTGGGAGTAATTATTTTGTCAATGTGTATGCGTAATGCACACATACATATGTAAGATACACACACACACACACACACGAGTGTGTGAGCAGCCAGAGTTGCACTACTCCAGATGTAGAGATGCAGCTGTGATATGCTTGGCAATAACTCACCACTGGGTGTGTGCGTGCAAAGATGGATTCAAAGTACTTTTGAACTTTGAGGTCTGAATCTGCCCAGTTCCTGGTCATAAATCAGGAAAGGGCTGCGCTACCCAACCTGTCAGTGGCACACAAAGGAACCACTCTGGTGGTGGGATACAGATGCTTGGGCCAAAAGACACTTCACTCGCACCAAGTCCGCACTGTGAGTGAGCGCACTTTGGCCTGGTTTGCTCACATCCATGGTATTGCTCACATCCAGTTTTATGCGAGTGATAATCATTTTCTGTTCTTGCAATAGTGATGCTGCATTTTACAAGTGCACCCTGCATCCACAGGTTTTGGACCGTGCTGAGTCATACAATCTGCCAGTGTGTGTTTTTCACCGATCCTCTTAATTACAATGCTTCCTTAAAATACTGGGCTCCTTTGGGAGGGAGGGCGGAGTATAAATGAAATGAATACTGTATATTCTGGCATATAAGACTACTTTTTAATCCAGGAACATCTTCTGAAAAGTCGGGGGTCGTCTTATACACCGGGTGGAGAATCAGCGGTTGAGTATATCTCAAACTCTATATTTTAACTGGAAAAGTTGGGGGTCATCTTATACGCCCAGTCGTCTTATATGCTGGAAAATACGGTAAATAAAATAGCTGTGTGCCTGCAAAGCAGCCAATGGGAGAAGCTAAAGGAAGCTAAGTGCTTCAGCTTACACATTTCATTTATAATGTCTCAGGTCTGACACTTAGAATCTCAGTCCTGAACTAGACACTATGGCAAATTTGCCAGCTTTGAGGCACATCATCTGCTACAGGGTTCCCCCACCCCCCCAAAAAATGGTGGTCTGTGGACTACCAGTGGTCCTCAAGCTTCATTTGGGTGGTTCGCAGCATGTCCTCATTAAATCTACATACTGATTTTAAACTGCATTTTTATTTCTTCTCTTCTTTCAAAAAATGTGTCTCTGGAAGGCAGAAAACTCACTTTCCTGCTACACACCCTTTCTCCCAGTGAAATCAGTGGGCCTTCCTTCAAGTAAATGGGTTTGGGATTGTGCTATAAATGGGTTTGGGATTGTGGGGGAAGGAAGGAAGGAAGGAAGGAAGGAAGGAAGGAAGGAAGGAAACTACTTAGGCAAAGAAAGACCTGGAAAGTACAGACCTGTACCTGGAAAGCTTGGAATAAATAATAATAATAATAATAATAATAATAATAATAATAATAATAATAATAATAATATATGCTGACCATCTGAATGGATGCCAATCTATCAGAGATGCCTAAGGAAAATAGAATTACCGGTATCCACCTGGGTGATTTTAATGGAAGAGCTGGGCAAGATTTCAATCTGTGGCCTGGGACTATTAGGAAAGAAGAAATTGGCAACAGCAACCAGAACGGAATCTTTCTTTTGACTATATGTGCAGTGTACAACCTTGTTATTACCAACACTGTCTTTCAACAAAAAAAATATTAAAACATTGTGGAGGCACCCTAAGTCTGAGCTGAAAATCGCCTCCTTACCAGAGCTATGATGAAGACGGCGATTGCTGGACAGACCACCGATAAATACGTTCCACAATGGCTGTCAAGATTATACCTCAATGCAGGCTTCAAGGAAAGAAACCAAGGCACAAAATGAACACTCAAGCCCTTCAAGAGTTTATTAAGCAGGATTGCTTCCAAACAACTCTTAAGGACCATCTGCTTTCGGAGTTCCCTGATAACATTGAGGAACTCTGAACCAAGCTAAAAACATCAATTATTGCACGCTGTGAACAAGCTATTGGATACCAAACCAAGAAACACCAGGGCTGGTTTGATGAGAATGATAGTGAGATTGAATGCATTATTGACAAGAAAAGGAAGGCCTTTCATATCTGGCAAAGAGAGAGAAACTGTGCCACTAATTTTAAAAAAAACCAAAACACCTATGCCAACGCTAAGGCTGAGGTTCAAAGAAGAACCAGAGGACTAAAAAACACCTGGTGGATAAAAAAAGCTCAAGAGATCTACCTGGTTCCCTGTAACCTCACCTCTCGCAATGCGGGAACCACTAGAAGGCCCTCGGAGCTGGACCTCAGTGCCTGGGCTGAACAATGGGCGTGGAGAAGCTCCTTCAGTGTGCATTCAGGGCTTGAAAGGTCAGCACCAACACTTTGAATTTTGCTCGGAAAACATACTGAGTCTGGATGAGCCTGACTGAATGAACTGGGACTTGGGTCTTTCTAGAAATGCACTGGAATGGTCTGCATGACATTGAAGCTCTCTGTTTTATTTTGAGCATGCCTTTCCAGTATTGCATACTGCTGCTCCCTGTATTCCTGTTATTAATAGATTCACTGCTGTCGGGGGGTTTTCTCTTCTTTCTTCCCGAAAGGATTACGGTTCCTGCTGGCTGGAGAAACGAAATAAATGCATTTTATATATGCCCAAAATGTCTAGCTTGGCTTGCGAAGGTGTGGCTGTAATCGTGCATCTATATCCCTAGCAGCTTCTAACAGGTGTCCCATTAGTTGTGCCTGAGCTTCTGTTAGCAAAGCTGAACTGGAACCAGTGCCAAAAAAACTCCTGAAAGGAAACACACCCTGTCTGGTAGCTCGCCTCCACACAGTAGGTGACGGTGAAGAAGGCTCAGCTGCAGAGGCAGGCAGCCCACACAGTTGTTCAAGCGCAAGTGTGTTTGTGTGTGTATTAGGTAGGACTTCAAAACAGAGGAGCAGAACTTGGAAGGCGATGCTAGGAAGTCTAGGCTAGGACCTCCTTTTGCGATGTGTTAGCTTTCCAAACTGAGGATGCTTTTCCTCCGGGATAACAGGCACACATGTGACCCCCCCCCCAATGCCCCACACTTTGAATTGGTACAGTCCACACAGTCTGCATTGCATCCTATTTTCCTCAATATATAAATGGCTTCTAAGGGAGGAGATGGCATGAGCAGACAACAGGAGTATCTGCTGTTTGCTGCCATGGTTTGGTACCTCATGCCGAGGATTTTCTTCTTAAAAGCAGCATTTAAGAAGAAGGGGGTGGGGTGGGGAGCAGCAGCAAATGGATTATTGAAACTAGCAGAACAGCCTGAAAGCGGGGTACCGCAGCAGCAGCGAGAGTTCCCATGCGCCATTTTGGAGTCCATAAGTTTTTGTGGTGTTTTTTTTTAAGGCCTTTTAAACATTTGTTTCTGGAATTTTGGCTCACTGACTTCTTCAGGCTCTGGAGGGGGACTCCTTGCAAGCCATGAGGACTTTCCAGCTCTCTCTTGCCATTTTCAGGTATGAATTGATAGATTTCCTGGTGCCACGCATACATGTGGGCGCGGGCGAATCATGTGTAAGTGGCGGGTGCTTGTACTTCATTTATTTTTGTAATGAGTATATACCAAAGTATAGACAGGGAGTGGGAAAACTGAGCAGGATTTTATGGATGTTTCATACAGGGAAAGCCATCCCACTGCTAGCCTCTGGCCTGGCAATTTTCTGCTCTCCTGTTGTGTGCTAGGAAAGAATATCACTGTTCGTATGAACATCTTATTTATTGTTCTTATTAACATCTTATTTATTATATGAATAAACTCATATGAGGACAACGTTTGCAAAACCCCAAACCACCACCTTTTAAAAATACAGGGACCTTGGAGTCTCAGAAACAACACACACCAGATTGAGGTTTCTCTCTCTCTCTCTTTTTGAAAGAATAAACAAAACATTTTTCTTCTTCACATGTTCTTTCAGTATCAGCTTTGCAAAAAAAAAAAAAAAATCCCTTTACACTTCAAGATCTGAGAAGACTGCAGGCTGGGTGTGTGGTGAGGGGGAAGGAAAGGATGTTATCGTAAAGAAGAGCTGAGTGATTCATCTCTTCTAGAGTCTGATCCTATATTCCTGATATCAATCTGCTCTACAGAGAAATGCCGTTTAATGGAACAAATCACACCCTAGACCATTTGTCGAAGGGCCAATGCTACAGGTGTATTTGGTCTCTGGGCAACTCCAAGACGGCACTGTGTCCTAAAAACACTCCAGCGGTCCCTATTTATGGGAGAGATTTCCAACAGTCTGGTTCATGTCCCTGGTAAATTCTTGACCCTATTTTGGGAAATTTGGGGGGTGCCATTCTTAAGGAATCTACCCCTTCTTTGGGGCCTCTAGATATCCGTCTCCCCAGGAAAGCAGGGAAATGGAATATCCACCATCATTCTGGCTTTGAGATCTAACATAGGCAGAGTGGGGCTCCAATGTTCCTGCTCCCTCAGAGGGAAGGTAGCAAAAATTCCAACCTCCAGGTAGCAAAAATTCTGATACCTCACCCTGGATGTATCTGAGCATATACAAAGTGCCACTTTGCCAAACGGAACCAAGCACTTTCAAGCATGCGCAGCACGCATTTGCCTTTGGCTGAGAAGCTGCAGTCTTAAAACATGCAAGTACTTATTAGAATGCACAGAGATTCTCTTCTAAACATGAAAGGGCACATTAATTTCAAGTCAATGCATCTTAGAGAAAGCAGAGAAGTGACACACATGAGCTCACGTCGTACATGTGGACAACTGGGCTTTACGTTCTCCAGTTCCAGCAACTGGGAAAAAAGGGGGGAAACTCCTGATTGAGCCAGCAAAATCCTGCTGGTGAGTAAAATCTGAATCAGCTGCACTACCTGCTTTCTCTGCTTCATGGTCTCAGCCTCTACACCAAAACTGGTGTCCTGTGCTCACTATTCTCACATAAATGCATCAAAAAGAGCAGGGAAGAATATTTTCATGTTCCACATGGGCATAGCCAAGGGGGGGGAGCAGGGGGGCAGCTGCCCCCCCCCAGATCAAGGAAATCAATAAAAACACCTAACTGAGGTTCTGCCCCTCCCCAACATGAAGCCTGTCCCCCATAACATAAATCCTGGCTATGCCCATGATGTTCCACAAGGCAATTAAAATGCACTAAAGGTAAAACACATTACGTATTCTTCAGCATATCACCTTCGTTTGCTCGTTTGTTTACTTATTTGTGCCACATTTCTTAGCCGCAGTGTATGAGCATGCAGATAAAATTAGCACAATACAGTGTGAAAACCAACGAATAAACGTAACGAAATACAATAGAAAATATTAACCCGAAAAGTTAAAAGCAGGAAGTTCTTCACCTGGTGCTGAAAAGCCTGTAATGTTGACACCAGGTGCACATTCTTTGGAGAGGGTGTTACAAATTCAGGGGGCCAACGCAGAAAAGGATCTCTCTTTTGCAGAGGGCAGAGCATACCTCTACTAGAGAGGGTACTTGGAACGAGGCCTTTCCTCAAGTAATAGGTCTTCAGGTATTTTGGTGCCAAGCCATCTAAGACTTTAAAAATATAAGCACCAGAACCTTAAACTAGGCTCAGAAGTCCACAGGCTGCCAAAAAAAATCTTTCAAAACCTTGAGATTCCATCCCTGTGAACAAGATAATGTTTGGAATAACGCAGAGGCAACAAATTGTGGAAACTGTTCTTGGCTATCCACAAGACACGTACTATCCTAGCCACTTACTGTATACAACTAGGAGGGGGAGGGGACTGTGTTCCTCCAGATGCTGGACTTCAACTCCCATCATTCCCAGCACAGCACAGCCAATGGTAAGGAATGATGGGAGTTGTAGTCCAGCAACATCCAGAGAGCCACAGACTCCCCGTTTCTGCTGTACAAAACTCCTGTTTAGCCAAACACCACCTTATAGTCTTCGCTCACTTACTGCCAGGCACTTATCAGCAAGCACCATTTAATTCAGCAAAACAGAAGACTAAACGACTAGAGGCTTCTTAAAAAAGAAAGAAATCAACTACTGCCAACTGAATCGTGAAATGACAGTTCTGTAATTTTCAAAAACACAGCTCCCGCTCCCAAATTTTTATGTGAGTTGATGCAAGGTCTCCTGGTACCAACTGTTCAAGGACGTAGCCCTGATAATGTGCTGTGACCTCATTCTATTATATTAGCACACAGCTGAAACTGTACCATTAGTAACAGGATCAGCCATTTCCTTGGGAGCAATTAGCCCAGGTTCACTGTTGATTGACATGCCATCTGTGTGTGTGTGTGTGTGTGTTGTTGTTTTTCAAACGAGGAAAAGCAACTCCATTTCGCCGCCCCCCCCAGACGTTCCTGCACTAATATGTACCCTCCTGCACTTCATGATATTTTTAGCCATGGAGAAGTACCTCTTTTGAAATATCTGCTGTTTCCCAGGCAGTGAGGAGAGAACCGCTTGTTCTGGGTAAAAGCATGTGGTTTGGAGACATTGCATGATGCAAGACAAGGCAACGGGACTGTGTGCATCATCAGGAAGACCTGGAAACCAGAAAAGGAAAAATAAATAAATGTGGCTGGCAAAGCATTTGCATGTAGATTCAAACTTCATTAAACTTCATTGAACAACACTGGGTTCATGAGCAGGGCATCGAACAAGTCAAAACTCAAGAGCTGGCTAAGGGCCAGTTCAGGCATTGAATAACAACAAACCCAAATGTGTAACTCAGTGTAATACCCAGGTATTATTATTATTACTATTATTACTATTATTATTATTATTATTATTATTATTATTATTACAATTTGTATTGTACATCGGTAGATCTCAGAGTGGTTCACAACATAAAATTACAATATAAAAAACACAAAAACACATAACAAAAACATGACAGAACAAAACAAACCACATTTTGAAATTTTGTACTAATTTGTCTTCTTTCTCATTATAATGCTTTAGACACTATTTAGCTATGGAAATGGGTCCAATTTTTTTTAAAAAATAAATTAGATCTATATGGTGTACACTCAAGAATGAACCATAACCAATCACAGTATGATACTTAGATTTCCAAACACCTCTTTTCACATCTACATTTTACATTTTTAGGTTGAGTCCGTCGAGAGGCCCCTGAGGGCAGAACTACGAATCATTATGATTAGTGGAAGAGGCCAGAGCTCAGAATCTGAGCACATCCATTTCATGCAGAAGATCACAGGATCAGACCTTGGTATCTCCAGATTAAAAGAATCGGGTACGGGACTTACATTCACATGTGGTAGAGGTGTAAATATGTACAATTTTTGGGGCAAACGGTGTTTCAGGAGATAACAGAAATCACTGGGTTAAAGTTGACCGAAAGTCCAGAGGTAGCATTATTATCAATTTACGATGGGGTGGAAGGTTCACAGGCTCTGAAGGACTTGCTCACAAATGTACTGACAGCTGCACGATTTATTATAGCTAGGAAGTGGAAGGGGCAAGGTGAATATAAAATGGAAGAATGGTACAAAGAGCTGTGGGATATAGCTATTAATGATAAATTAACATGTGCCATTAAGGTAAGACAGGGAATGTGCAGGAGAAATGATTTTGAGGAGATAGGGAAGGTATTTGTATAATTTGTACTGTTAAAACGGAAAGGGGTCAAACTATCACAAGAAGAGTTGACATTTTGGGAGGTTGGATGGTTACAATAGAATGGTCTCGGGGGTGGGATGCACACTTTTATTATTATTTATTTTATTATTACTTTTGCAAAATACAATCAATCAATCAATCAATCAATGAGTCAGCTAGCAGGTGATGAGGAAAGGCTCTCTGCCAGAGACCCTGGTCATCCACTGCTAGTCTGAGTAGGCATCTGGAAAAATAGTCTGACCCATGGCCGGTTCCTATGTTTATCTCTATTTGTGAGGGCGGGCATAGTAACAGGTTTGCTCACACAGCAGTTATTAAGGGGATCCGGTGAATATCCCTGCACACCAAACCTGTCTGGCGCAAGAGGGCTTAGCTGTTTTCCTGCCCATCCACAACACTGACAGGTGTGATGGAGAGCTCACCTCAAAAGGTCTGCTTATCCCTTTTTCCTGTTGCAGCATGGGAAATGACCAAGGACACAAGGCAAGGGTGCTTCCAGCACTTCTTTTTTGGTGCTGATATCATCCGTGGCACCTGTTGCTACCTTCCTGCAGCCCCCACTGCCAGAACACCTACGTCTGCCAAATGATGGGCAAACTTTCCCCAACTTGGAGATGCAATGGGGGGGGGGAGCTGCATCTGTTGATTTTCGGCTTGTAGCTCAGAAACAAATACTGTATAAGCTTTGCCTGCCGCAAGGGCAGCTTTGTCCCTGGAGAGTTTGGTGTGCAGCCTCAAATCTTACCAGCACCTGAGTACAAATACAGTCAAACCTTAGTTCCTGAACAGCTTAGTTGACGAACAAATCGGCTCCCAAATGCCGAGAACCCGGAAGTAAGTGTTTCGGTTTTTGAAGGTTTTTCGGAAGCCAAACGTCCAACGCAGCTTCTGCTTGAGTGCAGGAAGCTCCTGCAACCAATTGGAAGCCGCACCTTGGTTTCTGAACAGTTTTGGGAATTGAATAGACTTCCGGAACAGATTAAGTTCAAGAACCAAAGTTCCACTGCACTTACACAGCGGGTGTGTACATATACCACCGGTTTAGGAAGCAGTGTACACACAGCATTAAATCCAACCCATATCAATACTGTTGTTTCTTATGAAATGCTGTGTTTGACGAGCTGTATCCCAAACCAACTTAAATCTGAACTGAGGGAAAGAACGGCCTAGCTGCGTTTTGAGCTACTAATGCGCACACAGCCCTGGCAAAAGCGAATTCAGCAGTTTAATCATGCGCTGAGCAGAAGTATTTTCTTTTCCCTGTCCCGAATCTTCCAACATTCATCTCCATTGGATGGCCCCAGGTTCAACTATTATGGGGGAAGGAAAACTTCTCTCTAGCCACCTTATTCACAACGTGAATAACCTTAGACACCTGCATCATGCCTGAGAATCCCAGCCTGAGATAGCAATTTGAAGCGGAGAGGTTGGGAAAAGATGTCCCCTGGGCTAACAAATTCCTAGGCACTTTTTTAGCACGTCAAGTTCACAAAGGCCTGTAAATAAACGTCACGAACCAAACCAGCTTCAAAAACATTTTGAGATTTGTTCTAATGATGAACGAAACCACTTTCCTCCTTTCTTCTCTCCTCCCCGCCAACCCTCCCTAGGACAGAGAAGGGAAGGGGATAGTTTGGGGGGGGGAAGGACTTTGCTAACGGAAAAATACATTTTAGAGGGATCCTTGCCAGGCAACCATATGCACATCTGCTCTTAACGGGTTTCAGCTGAAACTACTGAAAATATACATGGGTCTATTTATATGGAACAGCTTGTATACATGATAAGATTACAATTTGGAGGATAACAATGGGCTTAACTATGGAAAAAGTAAGCCTTTTAAAACTCCTTTTCCACACATGCCTGTAACATTTTACCACATATGTTGTTGAGGGGGAC
This sequence comes from Lacerta agilis, assembly GCF_009819535.1. Taxonomy (NCBI): domain Eukaryota; kingdom Metazoa; phylum Chordata; class Lepidosauria; order Squamata; family Lacertidae; genus Lacerta; species Lacerta agilis. The sequence continues at coordinate 102,059,163 of NC_046314.1, read as the reverse complement.
CAAAATTTGTTGAGAATTAAGGAAATCTTCGCATTTCTAGATTAGTAGCAAACAAATTCAAGATGTTCCTTCCAGCATCTTTCTGCCAGCGCTTAACTCCTTATTTACTGTAGGATTCCTAGGGAGTGACAATTTCCATCGGTCTGAGGTGATTGTGAAGGAACTGGGTCAAAACCAACCGAATTCGTATTGCAAAAATGTCTGCGCAACCTTGTTCTACAGTCAGCATAGATCGCACAGACATTAAATGGAAACTCTTGGCTCCATTGAGGTGGGGAACCTTTTACAGCATGAGGGCCACGTTCCCTTCTGATTAGCCTTCCAAGGGCCACATGTCAATGGTGGGCGGGGCCAAAGGCAGAAGTGAGCACAGCAATGCATGCAAATTTTATCTTTGTAAAGCAGGCTCGTTTCCACATACCCTCCCTATCCTCCATTATGACAAGCAAGAGTTCAGGGACATGTTCCAGTCAGGCAAAAACTCTTGGGATACAAAGGAGGGTCAGTTTCAGAGGTCTGGAGGGCCGCATTCAGTTCCTGGGTCTGAGGTTCCATGTCACTAAACAAGTGTGCTAGTTGTTAAAAAGGTAAAGGTAAAGGACCCCTGGACGGTTAACTCCAGTCAAAGGCAACTATGGGGTTGCGGCGCTCATCTCGCTTTCAGGCTGAGGGAGCTGGCGTTTGTCTGCAGACAGCTTTCTGGGTCATGTAGCCAGCATCACTAAGCCGCTTCTGGCGCAACGGGACACCGTGACAGAAACCAGAGCGCACGGAAACACCGTTTACCTTCCTGCCACAGCAGTATCTATTTATCTACTTGCACTGGCGTGCTTTCGAACTGCTATGTTGGCAGGAGCTGGGACAGAGCAACAGGAGCCCACTCTGTTGCAGGGATTCAATCGGCAAGCCCAAGAGCTCAGTGGTTTAGACCACAGCGCCTGTCCACACAGTTACTCAAGATCAACAGTGGCATACTGGAGACTCTTCACATATCCTCCAACATTTCTCTGATGAAAATAGGCATGTCCTATTCCATTATTATTATTATTATTATTATTATTACAGTGGTGCCTCGCAAGACGAAATTAATTCGTTCTGCGAGTGCTGTCGTATAGCGAATTTTTCGTCTTGCGAAGCACCAACGGGGGAATAGCGGTTTGACGGGGGGGAAATCGGTTTGACGGGGAAAAAATCGTCTTGCAAGGCAAGCCCATAGGAAAATTCGTCTTGCGAGACAGCCTTTCGCTAGCGAATGCCTTTCGTCTAGCGAGTTTTTCGTCTAGCAAGGCATTCGTCTAGCGAGGTACCATTGTATTATTATTATTATTATTATTATTATTATTATTATTATTATTATTTAAACCCCACCCATCTGAATGCATTGCCCCAGCCACTCTGGGCAGCTTCCAACATATATAAAAGCATAATAAAACATTGAACATTAAAAACAAAAACTTCCTTATACACGGCTGCCTTCAGATGTCTTCTAAAAGTTGTATAGTTTCTTATCTCCTTGGCTCGGGGCTCGCATAACTCCATACCCTCCAACATTTCTCTGGTGAAAATAGGAACGTCCTAAGGAAAACAGGGACATTCCAGGATCAAATCAGAAACCGGGACGGCTTCTGCAAATCCAGGACTGTCCCTGGAAAATAGGGGGACTCTTGGAGGGTCTGCAGGTGGAAATCCAGATGGTGACTTGCTATGCAGCAACATGGCAGCCATTACATGAAGCAGTTGCCGTGTGTGTGTGTGCGCGCGCGCATATGGATTATGTGGGGAATTTGTTGCTTGCTACAACCATGTGGCATTCAGAAATCTGGAATACACACAGTGACTATAGAGGTCACCAAGGCACTGGCATTGTGGTCAACGAACAGGATTGCACCCACAGATTTGGAGACAGGATGTTAACGAAATCAGGACAACCTCATTTATCAATAAGGACTGACACCTACATTAAGAGGTCCGTTTACTTGTCGCTTGTACCAGTTATAAATCTCTAAGTAGCTTACAAGTAGAAATTAAAACCATACAATGCACATGTAATAAAACATAAACTACGGAATCAAACCAGAGCGAATCCGCCAACAGAGTATGACATCAGAATAAACGATCTCTAAGAGGAGGAAAAACCCTGGAAAAGACCCTGATGTTGGGAAAGATGGAGGGCACAAGGAGAAGGGGGCGACCGAGGACGAGATGGTTGGACAGTGTTCTCGAAGCGACTGGCATGAGTTTGGCCAAACTGCGGGAGGCAGTGGGGGATAGGGGTGCCTGGCGTGCTCTGGTCCATGGGGTCACGAAGAGTCGGACACAACTAAACGACTGAACAATAACAACAAGAGGAGGACTAAAAGACTGAAAACCCTGGCAAAAGAACTCACTCCCTGTGGATGTTTGCCATATTTCTTTAATTCTTTATTACATTAAAATCTCATCTTTCCTCCAAGGAGTTCAAGGTGACGGACGAGGTTCTCCCCTCCCCATTTTATCCTCACAACGCCCAGGTGAGGCTGAGAGCAAGTCACCCAAGCGAGGAATTTAACCTGGGTCTCTTCAACCGCAGTCCAAGTCTACTACTACAACGCACGACCCATTTATCTCAGGTGTACCATGCTTCACAATATTTATCCCACAGCACTTTACCATGTAATTTGAAACAAAATAGTAATAAAATATACAATTAGCTAATTAAAGGTAATTAGACAAACCATATAATTTGCACAGCTCCCAAATTAAAATAGCAGCAAAACCCAGCAAGGCAGCGACTTCGGTTACAATGTTTGGAACTATGTAACACACTTCCCAATACTATTTGAAAGTGCAAGCTATTAAAATGCCTGGAAGTATCAAAAAAATGTCTTAACCTGAAGCCTGAAGGGTAATGCCATGAGCACCAGGTGAGTCTCCCTTAGATGGAAGAGCCGAATCTCTCCTTTAGTCTTACTTGCATGATATCTGATGGCTCTCTTTTACCAACTTGATAAGGCACAAAAGTTTCGTGTCAAAAAGTCTGCCTGAATAACCAAGAAATACCAAGAACAAACTCAGTTGGTCTCTAAGGTGCAACTGGAAATAATTTTCTATTTTGTTTTTCCTGAATAACGTGACTATCATCCATCCCCCAACAGCTTGCGCAACAAAACTACTTCCCCCTTCTCCTCCCCAATCTGCTGTAAGGGTTCCCCCAACACTCTGGAGCAGATCTGAGGAGGGTGCAGGTTGTGGGTGGGTAGGATAGGAAGAAAAAGTTTTGTTGCGCAAGTGGAACTCCTTGCGCTGCTGCAACACGTTGAAGCAATGGGAATTATCCCACTAAGAATCCTTGCACCTATCATGTAAAGAATGCCAGTATTACTATCCCAATTTTTCAGACAAGAGGCTATGGCAGAGACACATGTTGCTTCCAGGTGAGCTGTTTACTGGGCATTCCTTCTGATTTGTTTGCAAAAGGGGTTATATGACATTGCATCAAGGAATTGTTATCCCAGGCCTTCCAGTGCGCCTTTCCCATCATTTTCCTTATCTGAAAACATTCTGTTTGTGGGGGGGCGGAAGCAGGTTTGTTGCATTGGAATGCCAAGTCAACTTTAATTGGGCAACCTCAATTTGCTGGTACCCCCCAGGAAGCAAAATATCTTGGACCAACCCTCAACACTACAGATTAAAAAGAAAGTTACTCAAATCTGTTTAGAAAGTGGCAAGGTTAGGATAACTTCAACAAAGAATGCTTTGCACCCTCCCGCAGTTATGAATCCCGGGGTTCTTTCGGAAATGCCAAGACGGCTACAGAGCTGCTGTGCCCTTATGTTTTCCTTTGATAGTCCTCTCTGAAACTGTGGGTTAATATCATGTCCTCTGTTCTTATACAAAACTTGGCACGGCAGAATTCAAATGCGCCACATGAAGTGGAGGTATTAAAATTGTGCTATCAGAGACAATAAAGTGAAATTGCCATCCTACAAATGCTTTAAGGAGGTCTGACATAACCAGAGCAGATTTTTCATTTCCCACTACACCCTGCTGCGGATCTTCACCTGTCTTATTAAATCATAAAGTCCCTTTTTAATAAGTGACCCAGTGGAAAACAATAGTGAATGACAAGTTTCATTAGATTTGGATTTTTTCCCCCTCCAGATGCAAGCGGAGGATAGAAAGTGCACATTATTTGTTTTCTTTTCAGCGCTGTGTGTGTGTGTGTGTGTGTGTTCCCCCCCTCACCCTGTAAATTTGGTTACATTGGTTTTTAAAGGAAAAACAGAAATTGGTTTTATGTTAAGTCCCAACCACGTGTAATTATAGAAGTAATAGCTCTGCATAGCTGGAGACAAGACAAAAGGCTTTGCCTATTTTTCAGAGAGTTGAAGGCAAGTTTAGAGAGGGATCGCCGTCCTTGATGTGAACACCAATTCCACGTTTACCTCTGGTAAAGAGGCACGGCAGGTTTTTCTGTGGTTTCAAAATCCTGCCAAACCTACTTTATCAGAGTTGGCAATGGGACACAGAAAAGGTGGTTCTATTGCAGGAACCGAAGCTTCTCTCAAACCACGTTAAACTTTCTCCAATGCTATCCATCCAGCAATTGTCCTAATGTCTTTGCAGAGAACGCTTTCAAGAAATGTGTGCTGCGATGGGTGAATGAGGAGAAGGGGGGAATGATTAAAAAGCTGTTATAATAAGGAAAGACTGGGAAAAGTAGGTCAAAAAGTACCGATAGCATTTTTATTGTCTCTCAAGGCACTAAGTAAATGCGTGCCCGTGGGAACGGTGCCCTCGGAACTGGCGAACTGTAGCTCGCCAGATTTCTACAGCCTGTTCGGCAGACGCCGTCCTTCCGGTGGGAGAGTTACTAGTGCTGAAAGGAAGCAGTAGTGGGGTCATCTCGCCCATCTTGTTGCATCATGGTATGATTTATTTCATTATCCTTAAGCCATCCCTGATAGATGGTGCATGTCAAGTTGAGATGGTGATGTCACAACCTCCTCATGTTTCCTGTTCCGTTTCGCTAACCATTCTAATAACTACGGTGCTCTCTCTCTCTCTTTCCCCCCACTCCCCTGCTACATGGCAGCGTCAGCTGTTGCTGCTTGCCGCATCCCAATCCCATTCATTGTTGAGCTTGGTGCTGCTGCCTTTGTGAGCAAATAACTGCTTTTATTAGAAGCCACCCATACTTTATTTGCGGAGGAGATCTCAATCTTTTTGTCTAGACTTAATGGGTGACTTAACTGGAGCTCTGCCATAGATTTCAGCGGAGGGAGACTTCCCCTCTGTTTTGACGGTACAGACGGTGAATAAAGGATCCACCGACTGGCAACTGGAGTCTCTGGGTGAGGACCCCCCCAGGCCATTGTTTATAGACCCAGGCAGGATAAAAAGGAAGTGGGCCAGATTCTGTACCCATCCCCCAGTTCAATTAGATTGAATTAATGTGATTTCTTACAGCAGCCTTCCTCAACCAGGTGCCCTCCAAATGTTTTGGCCTACAACTCTCATAAACCCCGACTGTTGGTGATGCTGGTTGTGGCTGATGGGGAGATGTAGTCCAACATCATTTGGAGAGCACTAGTTTGGGGAAGGTTCTGTTTCCCTCCCGCACTGTGAATTAGTTTTTGTAAAAGCAGCAACAACCTGACCTGATGTCACAAAACAGCTAGCTCAAAGGGATGCCCTTGCAAGACATGGGCTGCTTTGCCCTCTCTTCTTCTTCTTGATGTGAACTGCAGCAAATTGTATGATGTGACATCACCAAGTGCATGCGGTGACATCATCGTTCTGTGTTGACGGGAGCGCGGATGTTGGTTGCTGCTGCTGGAAGAATCATAGAATCATAGAGTTGGAAGAGACCACAAGGGCCACCCAGTCCAACCCCCTGCCAAGCAGGAAACGCCATCAAAGCATTCCTGACAGATGGTTGTCAAGTCTCCGCTTAAAAACCTCCAAAGAAGGAGACTCCACCACACTCCTTGGCAGCAAATTCCACTGTCCAACAGCTCTTACTGTCAGGAAGTTCTTCCTAATGTTTAGGTGGAATCTTCTTTCTTGTAGTTTGAATCCATTGCCCCGTGTCCGCTTCTCTGGAGCAGCAGAAAACAACCTTTCTCCCTCCTCTATATGACATCCTTTTATATATTTGAACATGGCTATCATATCACCCCTTAACCTTCTCTTCTCCAGGCTAAACATACCCAGCTCCCTAAGCCGTTCCTCATAAGGCATCGTTTCCAGGCCTTTGATCATTTTGGTTGCCCTCCTCTGGACACATTCCAGCTTGTCAGTTCTTGAACTGTGGTGCCCAGAACTGGAAGGGGCTTGGGGCAATGGTTACTCTCCTCCCTTGGAGATGGAAGAAGGAGGAGGAGGAGGAGGAGCAGGAGGGTCTTATTATTCATGAAAAAGCAAGAACATGTAGAAAATCATGCAAGTGTAGGCTTAATACCTCAACCATATCAGGCATTAAAATATCTGAATCGGTAAGGAAGAATCTGTAATGCATGCTTTAGTTGAGATTCCTGCACTGCATGGGGTAGGACTTGATGACCCTCGAGGTACCTTCCAATTCTACAATTCTATGACACACACACACACCCCTGCATTTCAAGCATCACCCTCCTCCTCCTTCTCATGGCAGTTACAATTATTTCCCTCTTCAGTACAAAATGAAGGAGGATATGGCCTTCCTCCTTGGAGACTGACAGCACCTCCCTGGAGACTTCTGTGGGCTAGACAAAACAGAGCAGGGAGCTGTAATTTGGCCCCAGGCCAGAAGTCCGTACAACCCTCCCCCCCCATTTTTTTTCATAATGGTTCAGACAGGAAAACATAGGAAGCTGCCTTATACTAAGTCAGCCCACTGGTCCACCAAACTCAGTACTGTCCATGGAGAGGCCACGGACCTTCTGCATGCAAAGCAGATGTTCTACTACCAACCTATGACTGGAAGGGCTGGCAACCCCATCCAAAGCATGTTTGCTTGCAACTAAGTCCCAACGGCTCCCCCAATGCCTCTTTCTCCCACTAAGGGTTCATATTGGGAACGCAACCTAAGTCTTTCGGATTGTAGGTAGACATTGGTTCCATGAGCTTTCCATCTACCTGAGCAGATTTTAAGGGACGGCCAGGCGGGGTGGGATGGGGGAGAGACAGGGAGAGAAATAGGATTCGCACAATCTCTTCCTTCGCAATTTACTGCCTCGACTCTGACATTTACAGCATTATTGCCTTCGGTTTACAAGTTGAATATTTACACAAATGGATTTAGGTCAAGACGAAGGGCAGGCTTTAAATGTCCCGTGACCGTTTGCATTCTGAGCACGTTCCCCACTGTGGCAGATCTCCCGGTTAACCCCCCAAATGCCAGCATCTGCCATATTGCCAGAGGCACCACTACGCAGGGCCTTAACCCATAATGCTGCTCCTTGCATATATATACCATTGCGTGCCGTCAGTCTCCCACAGAGTTAACAAGGAAAGGGCCTAACCATAGTCATGGGAGGATATATATATATATATTTAACATACAATAAGCAAAGCAAGCAAAATTAAAGAGAGGTAATTATATGGAGCAAACAGCCTTCCTTCTGAAACGATAGCAGGATGTGCATAAATCTGAACCCTACAAGCCGCGTTTTGAAACATTCGTGCGGCTAAGAATAGGGTGGCCACTTTCTTCTCTGCTCCTGCACCTTTAACAGCTGCCTGTGACTTCGGCTGAAGTTATTCCTGGCAGGGGGAAAGAAAGCTTCACCTGTTTCTACATAACAGGCAGCTGCTGAAGACACGGGAGCGAGGCGGTAGAAAAAAAATATGGCGGCATTAGCTCAGTTGGTAGAGAATGAAACTCTTAATCTCAAGTTTGTGGGTTTGAGCCCCACGTTGGGTGAAAGATGGCTGTATTGCAGGGGGCTGGACTAGATGATCCTTGTGGTCCCTTCAAACGTGACAACTCTATGGTTCTATGGTTAGCCATGTGCCCCTCCATTCCCCACACAGCCTCTACCGCTTGTCCTTATTTCAAAAGCGAGTCCACAGTCACTTGTAAGATGGATCAGACCAAAGACCCAAATGAATCCAGCTTTCTGCTATCAGCAGTCATCTAGATAACAACGGGAAGCAAGACATAGGCGCAATAGCCTTAATACTCTTATGAATTTGTACAATTTCCTTTTGCAGCCATTCAAGATGATGTACGTCTTGTAGCCTCTCTGAAGAAGCATTTATCAGTACTGAATCCTCAACTCTTCAGCTTCATTATATGGCTCCGGGTTCTAACAGTATTCTTTTCTTTTTAATTCTGTTGAATATATAGAATCACAGATTTGTAGAGTTGGAAGGGACCCCAAGAGTTCGTCCAGTCCAATCCCCTGCAATGCAGGAATCTTTTGCCCAATGCGGAGCCCAGACCAACGACCATGAGATTAAGATTATTATCGTTATTATTTATTAAATTTGTATACCACCCTTCATCCGAAGACTTCAGGGCGGCTCACAACACAAAACACAAAATAATAAAATAAAAACAGACAAACAGACAAACAAACAAACAAAAATCTCCCCCCCTTCCATAGACACATTAAAAAAACACCACAGAATGTTAATCAGCTGAACGCCTGGTTGAAGAAAAACATTTTTGACTGGTGCCTGAAGGTATGTAATGAAGGTGCCAGGTGTGCCTCTTTGGGGAGAGCATTCCACAAATGGGGAGTCACCACAGAAAAGGCCCGTTCTCATGTTACCACCCTCCGAACCTCTCGCTGGGGGGAGGCACACGAAGAAGGGCCTCAGATGATGATGATTGCCGGGTCCAAGTAGGTTCATAGGGAGAGAGGTGGTCCTTGAGGTATTGCGTTTTGTAGGTCAAAACCACCACTTTGAATTGGGCCCAGAAACTAATCAGCAGCCAGTGCAGTCGGGCCAGGACCGGCGTTAATGCGCTCGAACCATCTTGTCCCGGTGAGCAACCTGGCTGCCGAATTCAGCGCCGGCTGAAGTTTCCAAACCATCTTCAAAGGCAGCCCCACATATAACGCGTTGCAGTAATCTACGAGAGTTCAAGCCAGGGAACAGAAACCATCTCTAACACTCTCATCCTTCCTTCACCATGTCCACTAATAGTGCCTTGCTACGTGATCAATCAAAGGAATCTCTGATTCTAGTATTGTAAGAGAGGGAGGAAAAGTTCTCTCTTATCTACTCTATCTCAGGAATACTTTCACGCACCTCAAATCACGCCCCACCTCCCCTCTCCTCGTTGCTCCCCGCCACTCCCCACAGCAGCCCCCGAAGATCCCACTCGATAACTGCGGGTCGAGCTGCCGCAAGTTGGGCTCATGCTAAAACCATCACGCGGGCTCTCCAACACATGCGGAACTCTTCACAGATCTGTGTGACCGGCATTCCCATCCTGCCAGCTGGACCGAGTTCACTGGCCTTAGCTGCACACTTTGCTTCCACTGTACAAAGCAGACAGCATTTTTTCCTCGAGTCTTCCAGTTCCCCACACGCTATATCCTGGCCGGGAGCCTATGTCAGTACACAGCAACTCCATTCAGATAACGCAGAGGCCAGGATAGCACACAGGCCGCTCCAGGCACAAGACACCGCTAAGCTCCCCCGAATGTTGTAAAACGGGTCAGATTAGGATAAAGCAAACACACACTGATGATGTTAACCAGCCATTGCTTTGGCCACCTGCCAGGTGACACCTAGTTTATTTCTGCATTAAAAGGTGCTCTGCCAACTTTGGAACTGGTTCTGCTTTGCAGTAATTGAAGTAGTATAAAGCAACATTCTTCTTGTTGATACAGACGTGATCTGTATTGTTTTCAATAATTGAAACACATGGTTCGTATCAGCAGTGTAGCTTGTGGTTGATGCGTTTGGGGCGGGGGGGTGGTGGTGGTGGCAGGGAGGAAGAGATCACAAAGTTTATTCAGCTTACACAGATCTTAGTATTCTCTTCTGAGTTCCAGCTCTCGGAGAGTCTTAGCAATTTCATCTCACTCAGCAGAAAGTATCCGGACTGTGCCAAATGGGACACTCTGCAGATTACAGCGTCCAAATGGGACACTTTTTAGATTAAAGTGTCCAAAACTACGGTTCCTTGATGAGTTTTAAGTTTCTCCGATTTGTCCTTTTAAGGATTAAATGCTAAATTGGGGGGGGGGGTGTTTAGAAATAGCTATGAAAATGAACTTGTTTCAGATCCACCCCACCCAAAAAAATGGGTTATGTATTCAGGTTGCCTCCATGCATTGATCATTGAAGTCTGAACTTCTAAGCTAATGTGCAGGTAGACTAGGGGGCATCTGCTATTATCAACGTTCAGATGGCACAGGTATGCCACAAAGTAAGCAACAGCTTTGCAGTGTTGAAGGAGGTGTGACAAAAGGCATCACTGAGATGCACCATCATGCCACTATCAATTCTGGTAAACAGACATTGCAGGTTATGTAGTGTTTCGAAAGTCAGAAAGACCCATTTGAGTGGAGAAAGCAGTAAGGTTCTTTTTTTAAAAAAAAATGTGTGCGTAGGTAAAAACAATAATACCTGACTCATATTCCTTTCAGCTACTGGCCTGGTTTGTGTATAATGCTCTAAACAAACCACTATCTGTAGTCAGGGTTTGTTACACCAGGGTTGCCTGGTGGAGATAAACCATGGGCTCGGGTTTGGATGTAACCCCGATTCAAACCATGGCTTAGCTCAGAGCAACCCAGCAGCAGGTGCAGAACTAGAGGAACTGGGAAGTGGGCACAATCTTCTCTGTGCTAAGCCACAGTTTGGCTTATGCAACGTTGCCATATTTCAAAAAGTAAAAACCAGGACATCCTGGTTGTTGAGCTTATTTTTAGGAAGATCCCAAAACTGTTGAGCTTTGTGGGACTTGTGCTCAGCTCACCAGACCTCCAGTACCCCTCTTCCCATGCAGCCCCGTGATGCCAGTGGGTGGAGATGATGATTCACTTGCAGGCTGGTCATTCTGGAGTAAGTTTTCTTGCTAGGCTACATCCAGCTTGCTTGCCTCATGTTGCCTACTGTTTAAACTTGCCCCCCCCAGTCCCCTCCCCTTCTTTTGTGGTCTCCTCTGAGCTTCACAGAAGGAGGCTGCTTCCAGATGACCTGTTTATTGAGCACTCAATAATTCTGATTTGTTTGCAAAGAGTTTGTGAGGAAGTTATACAACGCTATTTATCGAACACTCGTTCTGGTGTGTTGGGAGGGTTACACGTCACTGCATCAAGCCATAGTTAAGGTATCTCACGCTTTACAGCACATTTTCCTATCACTTTCCTTACCTCAAAAAAAATTGAATTTTGCAAGGGTGGGGAGAGTGAGTTTATTGCACCTGAGTACCTAATTCACTAACTGTGCAACCTGAATTTGGCAGTATGTGACTGAACGCTACTTGCAAAATTGCCTACCGCTTTCCCCCAGGAAAACCCACTGTCTACTGCTGAATCCATGGATAACTCGATTGCTGTTTGTACTGATTCAGTGGTAAACAGAGGTTTTTTTTCCCCAGGGAAAGCAGCGGGACAAAAAGAGGGAGAAACCCGCTCAGACATGGACATGTGTCTGGAAAACAGGGTGCGAAAGGAAGTCTGTATGAGCCCACGAAACAGGTTGTTCACATATTGCTCCCCCTTCCCCTAGTTTATTGGCCTCCTCACAGAAAAGATAAATCTAGATTAAATGTGGGAGAGGGAAGAAACAGAGCCTGGCATTTTGAGGCCAACAACCTCATGTGGACGCTGCAAAAAAAAAGAAAGAAAACACCTTTGCTTGCATAAAGAGAAGCCGTCCCACAAGAAACACCCAACTGGAACACCATGTGTGTAATGTGGTTTTCCTGCTGTGGAACAGGTGCACAAAATAAAAGACTTGGTGACCTAAAGGGGGGAAAGAACGGGGCTTTTCATGTCTGATGTGCGACTGGTTTCAATTGCTTTCTTCACAGGATATAAAATTTTATGGGTGCTACTTACTTGTTTCGTTGTTTTGCTTTAATATTGTGTTTTATCCTTCTTGTGTTTCTAGTAAGCCCCCCCCCCCCAGGAAATATGTTATTGGGTGGCCTATATAAATACAGTGAACAAGCAAACCATACTCCTTAAGAATTAAAGATATTAATAGCACTGACCCAAACAATTACAGTAAATTTTGTCATCAACGTTGAGGCATTCTAGAACAGCATCCCAAATCTCGACCTGGTTAATGCCAGGGCCTGCCCTGGATATTAAAAAGGATTAACAACATCACACACACACACCCGCCAATGATATACAGAACAGAGAAGTGAAATGGTCCTTGCTCAGAGCTACAGTTTCCATTACAGGTAGGTAGCCGTGTTGGTCTGCCGTAGTCGAAACAAAATAAAAAAATTCCTTCCAGTAGCATCTTAGAGACCAACTAAGTTTGTTATTGGTATGAGCTTTTGTGTGCATGCACGCTTCTTCAGATACTACAGTTCCCATGTATATGTATACAGAAGTTGGATGTCCATGGATGCTTGAGTTGGGATTCATGCGTTGCAGGGGGTTGGAATAGATGACCCTTGGGGTGCCCTTCCAACTCTACAATTCTATGAGATTCGTGTTGCCTCTGAACCCAGAGGCAGCATAAGCAGAGAGCCAACCTCTTGTCAGCCTCTGGCCTCCAGCCACTCCAAACTCTGAACCCACCATAAAAAAAAGGTTCTGCGGTTAAAAACCTACCAGATGCAGCCTTCTCCCCTTGATCTCCCAGCCTAAAAATACTCTTTTCCCTTCACCACATTTTGCTATAAAAACACCTTTGCAATATCACAGGCCATTAGAGGGAGATTGCCTGTAGGATTGGGGCAGGCGAAACAAGCATCACGCCTAGGGACAAGCGTGCTGCTGAAAAGTGCAAGGCGTTCCATTAAAAAACCCAAACCGATTAAAAGGAAATAGACCCCCCCCAAAAAAAGAGAGGACTTGCACCAGGATATTCCCCACCCTCAGACGCAAACCAAAGAAAGCAATAAACAGTTGGCTCCCATGACTGCGAACGGAATGGCAAATATTCAACGGTTTGGCTCTTCCACTGAGATGGGCAGAAAAATGCTTCTGAAAGAGAACCCACTCGAACTCTCCTGCCCCGCTCACCCCAAACCAGATGAGAGAAGGATGCTTTATACGAAAGGAAGCCGCAATCTTGGCACTAAATGACAAAGCACACCTCAGATTCCAGAGGCAACCACGTGCCCCTTTAATGACTAACAGATTCATTGGCGCATACGTTGCCATGTTTGTTGTTATATTATTTCATATACCTCATTTTCCTCTCATGACAGCTTGGGGGTGGGGGGGGGGCTGACAATGAAATTGCAACAATAAAAGAAAAAGCAGAAGCAAAATACAGCATAAAACAAACAGTGTCCTGTTATGCTCCGAAGACCTGCTGGAACAAATAGGACGTGCTGCCTGATTGAACACAGTGCGGGAGATAATCGGTTCTCTACAGAGAGGGAGTTCCTCAGCCAGGGTGCCACCACCGAGAAGGCTCTGTCTTGTGTGAAAACACACACACCCACCCCTAACCTCCAGGCCATATCTCATGAGGTAACCACAGGCACAGCTTTCCCTGCAGTTCATAAAGCTTGAGTTGGCTGGTACAGAGGAAGATGCTGCTTTGATCCTTCAAGTTGCCTGAAACACCTCCCCAGCTGCTGGATATTTGGCACATACATGGCTAGAGAATGGAGAAAATGTAAACAGTGGAATTGAAAGGTCACGAAGTGGAAGAAGAAGAAGAAGAAGAAGAAGAGGAGGAGGAGGAGGAGGAGGAGTTTGGATTTGATATCCTGCTTTATCACTACCCGAAGGAGTCTCAAAGCGGCTAACAATCTCCTTTTCCCTTCCTTCCCCACAACAAGCACTCTGTGAGGTGAGTGGGGCTGAGAGACTTCAGAGAAGTGTGACTAGCCCAAGGTCACCCAGCAGCTGCATGTGGAGGAGCGGAGACGTGAACCCGGTTCACCAGATTACGAGCCTACTGCTCCTAACCACTACACCACACTGGCTCTCGTGTTAAGGTCCAAGCATGGGGGAGGCATAGGGACAGGGCTGCCTTAGAAGAGGGGTGGCTAACCTCTTCTGGGCCAACAGCTGCATTGACCCATGGCTAACCCACCGAGGGCTGCATGATAAATTGGAATGGCTGATGAAAATGGATGTGGCCAAAACAGAAAATTTATACCTTTTATCAAGGCTGTCTCTCTCTCTCTCTCTCTCTCTCTCTCTCTCTCTCTGGTAAAAAAAATGAGCCGCTGGCACTCATGTTGTTCTTCAGTCGTTCAGTCGTGTCCGACTCTTCGTGACCCCATGGACCAGAGCACGCCAGGCACGCCTATCCTTCACTGCCTCTCGCAGTTTGGCCAAACTCATGTTAGTAGCTTCAAGAACACTGTCCAACCATCTCATCCTCTGTCGTCCCCTTCTCCTTGTGCCCTCCATTTTTCCCAACATCAGGGTCTTTTCTAGGGAGTCTTCTCTTCTCATGAGGTGGCCAAAGTACTGGAGCCTCAACTTCAGGATCTGTCCTTCTAGTGAGCACTCAGGGCTGATTTCTTTGAGAATGGATAGGTTTGATCTTCTTGCAGTCCATGGGACTCTCAAGAGTCTCCTCCAGCACCATAATTCAAAAGCATCAATTCTTCGGCGATCAGCCTTCTTTATGGTCCAGCTCTCACTTCCATACATTACTACTGGGAAAACCATAGCTTTAACTATACGGACCTTTGTCGGCAAAGTGATGTCTTTGCTTTTTAAGATGCTATCTAGGTTTGTCATTGCTTTTCTCCCAAGAAGCAGGCGTCTTTTAATTTCGTGACTGCTGTCACCATCTGCCAGAGCCGTCTCATCCATAGAAGCCGGTGGCGCGGTGCGCCAGGGCGCTGGGCGCCCCAGGGGCGCCCCCGCGAGCCCGCCGGCATACCGGGCTCCTCCTCCCCAACCCGCCCCCGCCCCCACGGGCAGGCGGGCACTCGCGCGCCGGCGGGCGGGCTGTAAGCCGCCCGCCCTCGCCTCCCAGAGCCCCAGCTGGAGCGCTGGAGCGGCGCGGGGCTTTGCGCGACCTTCCAGCACTCCAGCTGGGGCTCTGGGAGGCGAGGGCGGCCGGCTCGCGCTCCCGCGCGCAGCCGCCCGCCCGCCCGATGCAGCGCGAGCTGCCCAGCAGCGCCGCGCCGTCCAGCTGCGCGCGGAGCGCGAGCTGCGCGGGAGCGCGAGCCGGCCGCCCTCGCCTCCCATCCCGGAAGCGCTGGAAGGGCGCGCAGAGCCCCGCGCCGCTCCAGCGCCACGCCCCTCTCCCCCCGCTCGCCCACCCCCCTCCCAAGGGGCGGCAAGCGCGGGAGGGAGGCGGCGGAGAGGCAGCATGGCGGGGGCGCCGGAGGGATAGCCGCGCCAGGGCGGCAGATCCCCTTAAGACGGCTCTGCCATCTGCAGTGATCATGGAACCCAAGAAAGTGAAATCTCTCACTGCCTCCATTTCTTCCCCTTCTATTTGCCAGGATGTGATGGGACCAGTGGCCATGATCTTAGTTTTTTTGATGTTGAGCTTCAGACCATATTTTGCGCTCTCCTCTTTCACCCTCATTAAAAGGTTCTTTAATTCCTCCTCACTTTCTGCCATCAAGGTAGTATCATCAGCATATCTGAGGTTGTTGATATTTTTCCGGCAATCTTAATTCCGGTTGGGGATTCATCCAGTCCAGCCTTTCGCATGATGAATTCTGCATATAAGTTAAATAAGCAGGGAGACAATATACAGCCTTGTCGTACTCCTTTCCCAATTTTGAACCAATCAGTTGTTCCATATCCAGTTCTAACTGTAGCTTCTTGTCCCACATAGAGATTTCTCAGGAGACAAATGAGGTGATCCGGCACTCCCATTTCTTTAAGAACTTGCCATAGTTTGCTGTGGTCGACACAGTCAAATGCTTTTGCGTAGTCAATGAAGCAGAAGTAGATGTTTTTCTGGAACTCTCTAGCTTTCTCCATAATCCAGCGCATGTTTGCAATTTGGTCTCTGGTTCCTCTGCCCCTTCGAAATCCAGCTTGCACTTCTGGGAGTTCTCGGTCCACATACTGCTTAAGCCTGCCTTGTAGAATTTTGAGCATAACCTTGCTAGCGTGTGAAATGAGTGCAATTGTGCGGTAGTTGGAGCATTCTTTGGCACTGCCCTTCTTTGGGATTGGGATGTAGACTGATCTTCTCCAATCCTCTGGCCACTGCTGAGTTTTCCAAACTTGCTGGCATATTGAGTGTAGCACTTTAACAGCATCATCTTTTAAAATTTTAAATAGTTCAGCTGGAATATCATCACTTCCACTGGCCTTGTTGTTAGCAAGGCTTTCTAAGGCCCATTTGACTTCACTCTCCAGGATGTCTGGCTCAAGGTCAGCAACCACATTACCTGGGGTGTATGAGACCTCCATATCTTTGTGGTATAATTCCTCTGTGTATTCTTGCCACCTCTTCTTGATGTCTTCTGCTTCTGTTAGGTCCTTCCCACTTTTGTCCTTAATTGTGGTAATTTTGTACGAAATGTTCCTTTCATATCTCCAATTTTCTTGAACAAATCTCTGGTTTTTCCCATTCTGTTATTTTCCTCTATTTCTTTGCATTGCTCATTTAGAAAGGCCCTCTTGTCTCTCCTTGCTATTCTTTGGAAATCTGCATTCAATTTTCTGTATCTTTCACGATCTCCCTTGCATTTTGCTTGTCTTCTCTCCCCCGCTATTTGTAAGGCCTCATTGGACAGCCACTTTGCCTTCTTGCATTTCTTTTTCATTGGGATGGTTTTCGTTGCTGTCTCCTGTATAATGTTACGAGCCTCCATCCACAGTTCTTCAGGCACTCTATCCACCAAATCTAAATCTGGCACTCATATATTATAATAAAAATGCCCTGGCTGCCAGCACAGAAAGGATGTGATGGCACTCCACGCTAGTGAGTAAGATCACAGAAAATGCAAACTGCCTTTTATTACATTTCCACTGAAGGACAGTTCATTCTATTCCTAAATCGCCCAAAAACTTGGTCTTTCCCTGAGCTGGCGAAGCTCACTTGATAGCAAAAGGTGAGTGTCATCCGCTCAGTCCTGTGGAATTTTGCAGGCACCTTCTGTTTCAACTTTTTTAATGCCTGCTCAAAACTCTTCTATTCCACCAGGTTTATGCAAGCACTTCAAAACACTTATTTCCACAATGGTTAACTGATGTCTGTATTTAGCTTTTACAAATAATAATAATAATATGGTTTTACTGTATGGTTTTATGTATTTTTGTTGTAAACCGCTTTGATATTTTTTTTACGAAATAGTAGTATATAAATGTGTGTGTGTGTGTGTGTGTGTGTGTGTGTGTGTAAACTGATTCTATTTTTATTTTAACCATTTCCCTCAAAGTCTCAAAGCATTGCAGTGGAAGAAACAGCGCAGCCAGCAGTTAACAGAAGTGAAGGGAACAGTCTGCTGATGGGCAGCGCTATTAATAGAGCATCCAGAGGCAGCAACAGGAAAACATCAATTAAACATTTGGAGGGTTTTTTAAAAAATCATCAATTTACTTAAAAGTGACAAAAATGAACTGGAGGCACTTTGGGATGCCCAACGAAGGTAATTAACCTCAGGAAAAAGTGGATAAGTCTGGCAGTGTGTATGTGTGTTGCCATAAAAAGTATGTATTGCCAAAGAAAAACCACAAAATTGTGGCATTGCTTTTTTGAAACCGGACCTCCCTAGCCATCGGCTTAACACTGAGGTGCCATGCAATGTTTATGAATATTCCAATGTGCTCAGGAGTTTAAAATAAAACATGCCAGCACACTAGGCCTATGCAACAGAGAAAGGGAAAGGCCCGTGGTTAGACTTGTGTATTTGAACGTTGGCTTTGCAATGTTACGACACCAGTATATGAATTACATGTCTGAATAATGTTGTGAATGAGCAGGCTCAGCAGGTGTGTGTGAGAGCAGAGACTATGAGTATGGTGTGAAAACTGGAAACAGAAAAGAAGAGAAGAAGAAGAAGAAGAGTTTGGATTTGATATCCCGCTTTTCACTACCTGAAGGAGTCTCAAAGCGGCTAACATTCTCCTTTCCCTTCCTCCCCCACAACAAACACTCCGTGAGGTGAGTGGGGCTGAGAGACTTCAAAGAAGTGTGACTAGCCCAAGGTCACCCAGCAGCTGCATGTGGAGGAGCAGAGACGCGAACCCGGTTCCCCAGATTACGAGTCTACCGCTCTTAACCACTATACCACACTGGCGCTACATTCCAAAAAATCGACTTACATAGATCTCTGCTTCTATGATTGACTACTGCTACATTTATCATCTTTACTCAAAGGTAATGCACATGGCTCATCCCTTCCCCACTTCACCCCCACAGTAGCCCTGAGGGAAGTCAAAAAGCAGGCCCAAAGTCATTCGGTATGTTTCATGGTGGAGCAGCATTTGAACACAGGTCTCTCCAGCCTCAGCCCAATACCAGTACATTACACCAGCAAACAACAAGAAGAATAATAATTTAGGCTTGTGGTGACAGTGCATTTGAACCTATTCTGCCTGGAGTCCTGTTATTTTCCCCCCAGCCGGAAGTCGGTGTTGACAGGATCTTAACAATCCGAAAACCCGTACCCTTGTGGGAGAGCAGAAGAAAACGCTCGCAAGCTGAAATGTGCTTCTTTGCAGGACCTTCTCCCTGCCAATAATGCAATGCCACACACCACAAGAAGCTTGAGGAAAACCCCCAGCTACACTTCGCATGATACAATGCATAGCTTGTGCCATTAATTTCTCATTTTCCTTTGTTAGCTCTGCGAATGACATCATGTTAAGTCCTGAAGCATGACACTTCTGGCAGGACTCCTGTTTGGCCGCTTACAGGGAAGTTAAAAGTTCTTTTTTAAGCTTTATCCTCTACGTTTAATAAGAATGATTAATTGAAGCGACTTTTTAATGATTTTGTTTCCTCCTCTTTGGAATAAGGTGTGCCGGGGGCGGGGAGGACTTGCCACAGCCCTGCAGCCGCAGATTGGCCATCGCTGTCACTCGGAGTTTCCTCAGAAGAAAATCAGAGTACGCTGCCATGTAAATCTCACTGAACTCAAGGGACTGTAGCTCAGGCTTTGAAAGCTGCCGACCGAGCCAGGAATTACCAATTCAAACAAAGCTCATCCTAGACCCACTCTATCCCGAAATGTCAAGGCTGAGGACTTACGAAGCTAAGGGGAAGGCGGGGAGAAAGCTTTTTGGCACTCTGCGGCCTGTGTTGGCTCTCAGCCCTTAGGGCTGGAGAAATGCCAGAGCTTTAAATCTATATATCATCCCCTGCACCGTAAAAACAAAACAAAAACGGCACAGATTATCTTTCCATAAATTAGCTAGGAACGGTGGAGCTTGGGTAAAGAGAGTAAAAGGGAATCCTTCCTTTGCGCTCCTTTCTAGTGGCCTGCTTCTCAGGTGAATGCTATTAGGTGAATGTGTTTTTAGGAAATGACTTTCCTCCAGGGTGGATAAATATCAATGATTTAAAAATAAAAAATAAAAAATAATATAAATATATAAATAATATAAATATTATTTATATATTTATATTATTTATATATTTATATTAATAATATAATTATTATATTATAATAATATAATTATATTATATTAAATAATATAAATATAATTTATATAAATATAAAAATAAATAAAAAACGGATTATTATTATGTTAAAATTTAAATCTGATTTTTTAAAAAAAATTAAATCTGATTTTTTAAAATTTAAATCGGATTTTTAAAATAAAATGCTTTTGGAGGAAAAATATTTCTAAAGATAGTTTTCTATTTAAGTTCCATTGTAGTCCAAAGGCTACATCAGGAAATAAGGATTTGTTTTAAGTTTTTCATGTGTGCTAAAACTCAGTCTAAGTTGTTGGGTTTTTTTTAATTGTTTAACCATATCAGTTAACAAACAAGGATAAATATGCTATAATGTTATTGCTTTGGTTAAATAAATTGTTTAAATTGTTATTAAGGAAATGATTATTTTTCTCCTTCCAATAAAGTGCAGCAGAAAAGTTTTCCAAATATAAACAGTTAACTTATTAAACCTCACAATAATTTCGTAATTATCTGTCTATGTATTTCTAATAGTACAACCAAATCAGTAATTTTTGATGTAGCCTAACTGTAAAAACTGCTCTGAAAATTTATTATTCCAAAAATGAAATCTTCATCTGGTTGTAAATATTAAGATTATACCAGCAAGAATGAGTCTTTCTGTAAAAAAAAAAATGACTGCAATCAAGTCTTACTGACTAAGGATTTAAATTGTGAGTTAAATCAAATACACCTTGCTTCCCTCCCTCCAAATCCATTGAACTTTTGGTCCAGGGGTGGGGAGGACAGACTACAGAAGCCAACTGAGCATTAACACTGATGATAGTACGCTGTCCACCTTAGGACGGCAGGCTAGCCCATGGGTGCTCAAAGGAGGCTAGCCCAGGTGTCTCAGGGGAACGGTGGGGTGTGCAGGCTGCTGCCAATGGGGCCAGCTGCACAATGAAATTTTAAAGCTGAAAGGTATATTTGAATATCTTCTCTCGCAGAAGGCATAACAAGCTGGTAGCCATGATGGTTATGTTCTGCTTCCAATGGCTGAATCCAGACCATGACTTTGAGAACAGCAGAAGCAGCTGGGAAGAGAGGAGCTCAGGAATAGCTTTTCAAAAAAATAATTCTATAAGTTGTGTGTCTTTGTTTCTCAGTTTGACCCTTTTATATGTTTTTGTATGTTTTGTGGTACTTCATGCATTGAGATTTGCTGTTATTTTTTTATTGATTATAGATTAGCAATTCTTTATTGTAATTGATAAGTGTAAACTGTTTAATTATTATTTAAGGATCTTTAACTTTACTGTAGACTACTGGATTCCAATGGATTTTTGAACATTGCTTTATTTATCAGTAAACTGCCCTGAGACCTGCGGGTATAGAGCAGTATATAAATGCAATAAATAATAAAAGTAAGAATAATATTTGATGTAAGTTGTTTATTTTAAAGTTATTGTGGCTTTTCATATAGGATTGGATTGTTGATATTAATGTTTGGTGTTTTATTGGGGCAGGGTATAAATAAGTTGTTGTTGTTGTGCCTCTGAATACTTGCTGCTGGAGTGGGGAAAAGGCTGTTGCGCTCATCTGGTTGGCCATTGTGAGAACAGGACGCTAGATGAAATGGGCCTTTGGCCTGATCCAGCAGAGGCTTTTAATGCTTTTAAACAAAAAAGGACACACCAAGGACATATTTACACCGAAGACTTTAATGGGTTTAAGATTAATGTCCAGTGCCAGAGAACTGGAGTTTGTGGCGAATCTGAAGAATTCTCTACACCTTCTCTAAAAGCAACAATTCCCAGGATACTTCTATATAAACCATTATAGCAGATGTGGTAAAAAGCCAATACAGCCGTACCTCAAAAGTCGAACGGAATCCATTCCAGACGTCCGTTTGACTTCCGAAACTTTCGGAAACCAAAGCGCGGCTTCTGAAAGCCCCGTCGGACGTTCGGCTTCCAAAAATAATTTGCAAACCAGAACAGCCGCTTCTGGGTTTGCGACGTTTTGGGAGCCAAAACGTTCAAGAACTAAGCTGTCCAGAAACCAAGGTACGACTGTATATGCTTGCCACACAGCAATGTCCAATAGGAGATAAGATAATAGGATTAACCGCTCTTTTCAAATGCACATGAACCAAAATTGGATCCACGAAAAAGAGCGTTATCTTGTACACTGTGGCTCATTAGTCCCCCAAACGAATCCAGGGAACTGAAGATTGCTGGGAATTGTAGTTCTGTGAAGGGTAAACCACAGTTCCCAGGATTCTTCAAGGTAAGCCATGTGTATTCAATGTATGGTCTTGATATGACCAAAGCTATTTGATCCATAATGGCCGTGTCAAATTAAAAAGTCCATTCCAGATTAGTTTAAGGCAGAGTTTCCCAAGCTTGGGTCTCCAGCTGTTTTTTGGACTACAACACCCATGATCCCTAGCTAGCAGGACCGGTGATCAGGGATGATGGGAATTGTAGTCCAAAAACGGCTGGAGACCCAAGTTTGGGAAACACTGGTTTAAGGAATGCAGTCTGCCTGTCTCTCATTTTTGGAGATTGCTACAACAACATGTCTCCATACAAAATGCCTCCATCGCAAGGCACCAATAGTAGCTGTGAATTCAAAACAGTAACGATGAAATAACAAAACAAGTTGCTGCTATTCAAAGGCTACGAGAATGAAATTTATGAGCAGAGGGTTTGTATCTACTCCCCTCCCATATGTAAAAAGTAATTAACGGATTAAATCCAGGCAATTCCGTAGCCAGTGGAAAATGCTGAGATGCCTTTTACATCGCATTGGTCTAGCTGTATCTGTCAGGTCCGGAAAGTTCTGTGGAAGGAGAAGCATAAATGCTTCATGCCGGCATGAATTACGATGTGAAATTGTCACTGTGGTTAATTTCAAAATGCCAGAACCTCAAATGCTAAAAATGCTTCTGAGACAAAATCTATAAAACAATTCATAGCTGCTGTGTTTTTCCCCTTCCCCTCCTCCTCCTTGTCCGCTTTTCAAATATCTGCAGCCTTGTTGCTTGCTTATTTTTTTACCTGTAATGATCTCACTGTGGTACCTGGCAGGAGCCTGTGTGACTCAAACAGATCTGCTCATTTTCTTTATTCTTAGGGATTTCATTGGCAATTCCCTCACAGGCCCTACCCCTATATCTGATCCTGTTATATATGAATACCCTGGACAGTATCTTTCAGCATTTTTGGGAGTGAGACAACATAACCATAGCTGTCAACTTTTCCTTTTTTGTGGGAAATTCCCTTATTCCAGCGCCGTTCCCCACTGCAAAAAAAGGGAAGGTTGACAGCTATGGCCGTTTCCCAATGCAAGAAAAAGGAAGGTTGACAGCTATGAACATAACATACATTTTTATGTTTTACACATAAACCTACTGCCCTCCAGAAGTTGCTGGACTACAACTCCCATGATCCCCTATCATTGGTACGGCGGTTGGGGCTGATGGGAATTGGAGTCGAACAACATTTGCAGGTAACCACACTGGCTACCCCTGGAAAACCACCTAGAACCAGCCATCTTAAAAAAGATTTCTACCACAATGAAAATCCTCAGTCCATAATATCATCTATTGAAACAACGCTATTTGATCTTACCCTCCCATATGTTGGAAGTACGGCAGGAAGGCAGGGATGGTGGACATCGGGGTTGGAGTATGAATGTGGTCCAGGCCATGCTCCTGCCCAGCCACACCAACTCTACCTACCGTAGTCCAAAACTGTTATCAGCCTTGGTTGGCGCTCTACTTGAATGTTCTTGCCAGACTAGAATGTGTCCTTCTGATAGTGCTTCCTTCTTACACTGAGACTCTTAATCTCAGGGTCAGGGGTTCGAGCCCCACGTTGGGCAAAATATTCCTGCATTGCATTGACCCCATTGGTCCCTTCCAAATCTACAATTCTAATAGCCCCCCCCCAACACATTTAAAAGGCCATAGATTGTTCAATTAGCCAAGGGCATGGTTACAGAGAAACATTTTCCCTTTACCTAATACAGGGGCACTAACTATAGGGGAGGGATGTGGGTGGCGCTGTGGTCTAAACCACTGAGCCTAGAGCTTGCTGGTCAGAAGGTTGGCGGTTCGAGCTCCCATTGTTCGGTCCCATTGTTATAGAGCGAGATGAGCACCGCAGCCTCAGAGTCGTCCGCGACTGGACCTAACGGTCAGGGGTACCTTTACCTTTTAACTATAGGGGGTGGAAGGGGCTTCAGCCTCCTCAATATTTCTAGGCAGGGGGCTGAGCCTCCCCAATATTGAGGGGGCTGCCAACCTCCGCCGCCCCCAGGTGAGCACTGGCCTGCCGGGTGAGAGCGGGAGGCACAGAGGCCGATTTTCACGCCCCCTGCCGCAATCGCCAGAAAGCCTTCCGGGAAAGGGCTCTGGCAATCCTTAAAGGGACGCCCGCATGTCCCGACAGCCCTGGCCAGACTGGGGGAGGGACATTGTGTGTGTGACGTCATGCACACGCAACACTCCCCCCCAAATGTTGGGCCCAACTCAGTGCGCCTGTCCCCAATATATGCAGCACAAAATTCCTGCATCACAAAATTCAGATAAGTAAGAAATTCAAATGATGGTTGTGCTTTGGAAAGTGCAAACCTGATAGATTCAGCATTAAATGTGAACCGGATCGATTTTCTCATCTATCCCAAGTCCAAACACAATGTGACAAATCTAGTGTGTTCTTGCTTTGGACTCGAATGGGTATTTTTCCTGCTCTGGGGGACAGCATCTTTGTTATTGGGGGGCGGGGGCGGGGGCTACATACATTTCTCCTTCCTTGGTTTACTGGTGGTTTTCTCAGGCAAATAGTCTGTCCTCCAGAGTCCTCATAAAATCTCCTTATCTTACTGGCTGCTACAGAGAGACGTGTGGTTTCTCTCTGTGTTGTTCCCTTGGGCCCAGGAAAGACTGTTTGCCTGAGAAAATCAAAACGGGGGGCATAGGAACAGAAAAAGCTGCTTTATATGGAGCTAGACCCTTGGACCAGCTAGCTTGGTTTCAGGCAGGGGACTCTCCCAACTCTCCCTCCATGGAGATGCTGAGGATTGAACCTGAGGCCTTCTGCATGTAAAACGGATAATTTACCACACACACAATCTTGGGACATTACCATCTTTCCACCCATCCCTCATACATAATTTCTTCTGTCCTGTAGGGGGTTGGCAGTCTACTACTTCTCCTGGATCACGGAACCTGGATCCTCAGGTTGTGGCGATAGCTAACTTGTGTTTTTATTCATTACACAATTGTGGGATTTCATCTGAGTCTAGACACGGGGCACGATGAGGCAGTATCCAGGCCAGGCCAGTGGAGGAGCGATTTCTGCAGTCATTGGAGAGGGTAGTACTGATATTTAAACCAGGAAAGCCATCACTTGTAATTGTGCTAATACCCATTAACCGAAAAGGATGGGGTGGCGGGTGGCAGGTTCCAGAGATATAAATGCTTTAAAATGAACGTGAGATTTCAGCTGCGTTGTGTTTGCAAGCCTTCAATTGCTCAGAGCTCAAACATTCATCATGAGAGCTACGTACAGAGTTAGGTCCGATAAAAGTTACCTCCCCAGTAGGAATACATTAATAATAATCTCTTTTATTAAGTTTTATGACTGCCTTTCTCTTAAAGCTGTAGACCCAAAGCAGGTTACAACCCAGGAGCAACCCGGTCAGATGGCCAACATATAAATAAATTTATTTTTATTGTTGTTGTTGTTGTTACAAATCAACAAACCAGTAAAAACAGCAGCAACAACCACCTCATAGAAACGTATCTCAAAACTAAGATGCAACAGTGAAATATATTTAATAGTACAGTGGTACCTCGACTTATGAATTACTCGACATACGAATTTTTCAACTTATGAATGAAAAAAGTGCCCACACGCCTACGAATTTTTCGACATCCGAAGGACATCCGTTGGCGGTTTTAGATGGGGTTTACTCGACTTATGAATTTTAGATGGGGTTTACTCGACTTACGGATTTTTCTGAATTTTTCGTTTCCAATGCATTCCTATGGGGAAATCGCTTTTATCGACTTACGAATTTTTCGACCTACGAATGTGCATTCGGAACGGATTAAATTCGTAAGTCGAGGTACCACTGTATGTATGAGCAGAGCTTGCCTTGTTCTATGATAGAGCTTTAGTCCATTTGTGGCTGCCTCCAGAAAATCAGTATTTTGAGGGAGGTAGTCAAGAGCATATAGCAGAAATGTAGTTGAAACAAATAAAATAAAAAATCCTTCCAGTAGCACCTTAAAGACCAGCTAAGTTTGTTCTTGGTATGAATAAATTGCTGTTAGGAAAGTGATGAGGAAATGCATTTGAATGAATTATCGGGAAGGCCTATTACCTCCCCGCAAACAAATCAGAATGAACACTCAATAAAGATCAGACATAGTCTAACCTCCGTGAAAGCTTTGTGCAAGTAAGCTAAGATTAATAATAATAATAATAATAATAATAATAATAATAATAATAATTTATTATTTATACACCGCCCATCTGGCTGAGTTTCTCCAGCTACTCTGGGCAGCTTGAAAATGCAGATCATTTGCAGGACCCGCATCTCCCAATGATGGCACCTGAAAACCTTTTAATCAGAGATGTCAACAGTTTGATCTGTCATCTTCTACATGCAAAGTGAGTGCTCACAAAATCCATGGCCATCACAGCACCTCCCAAGAGCACGTTACCTCCAGCCATATAGCTGTTATATTTGTTTCATATGCAGTTATTTTATTATGCTGTTTGAAGTATTTCAGAAGGCATATGCAAATTGCCTTGAATGGCCACACAGATATTCTTGCGGGGCAAAACAAAATCAATAAATAAGGAATACAGTCGTACCTTGGGTTACGTCCGCTTCGGGTTACGTACTCCGGTAACCCGGAAGTGTTTTTTTGCCCTGCGCATGGTCCAAGCATGCGCAGAAGCGTTCTGCGCAAAGCGCGATATCGCCGTTCGGGTTACGTACTTTTCGGGTTACGAACAGCATCCCGGAACCAATTAAGTACGTAACCCGAGGTACCACTGTATGGGCACTCCGTCATTTGCCTGTTGGATGGTCAGGGAGCCAAACTATGCTGACATTTTTCAGAACGGAATACTCTTTAGGCCCAAGGGCAATAAAGGTGACACATTTGGTTGTTCAGCAACTCCCTTTTGCAAATCATAATTAAGGCCTGGCATTGGTGCTGACGGCTCACCGAAATTTAGGGCCGTTGTAATGCCTTGCATTACAGCTCTGTGCTTAGTGGATGAGCTTTTTATTACCGTAATGTGTTGGTGATTAACGAAGTGGGCTTGGCAGGGCGGAAAGACACGTTTCCGTATTTTGGAGACTCCGCTGGCAACGAGTTGCCATTCAGATTATTGCATCTTTATTAGCCAATTAACCATGTTGAAATAAACAGGGAAACAAGCTAGCTGACTCCTGTTATACAATCACCTCTTGCAGGAAATATAAATCTGCTTTTTTTTTTTAATTTGCTAATATGCAGCGAATGAAAAATGTATCAAGCAAGAGGCACATTTCTCAAGTGGAGAGGATTCCTTCCCTCAGGGAAACAGCAGCCTGATCTCTCAGGAGATTTGAACCAGTTTCTTTTCCCTTGGAATTAATTTTAGTGGACTGTGTTCACTTCAGCACTCCAGGGGGGAAATAAATCACAATGAGAATATAATGCTCAAACAGGGAGTTTAGGAAGCTTGCATGGCAGCAATCGTACCAGGCAGCGTGGAATTTAAGATCTTATGCAAAATGCAGTGGGGTTTGGTATAATCTCATCGCTCATTTTTTAAAGGCAGGTTTCTCTCTCTCATCCTGGCTATAAATAAATACTTGAAAGAGGCTGTAGCAACTGCTAGTCTTTAAAAAGAAAGAAAGAAAAGAAAGATGGTTCTTGTGTGTGAGAAGGTCTGCTGGCCTTCACACAAGACATCTGCACTGTATCCAGTAGAGCTGACCTGAAATATCTCAGAGAAAATCTCTAAAATTTCCTTTTCTTTTTTTCTCCACTTCCTAGAATTTTCTCCAAACATCCTCTACCAATTTTTGTGGCACCCTGCCATTTTCTGCCTTCAATGCCCTGGAAAGATGTTAGTCTAATGCACTGTGGGGGAGTAAAATAGTGGCCAGGCTGCCAACACAGCAAGCAAGCAAAAGGCTTAGGGAGAAAACAAATACCAGTAAGCTCTGCTACTTTCATTGCTAATGGTGAGCCACATCCCTATCAGAATTTTTTTCCCTCCTGTCACTGCTGCTATTGCACTTGTAGTCTGCCAGATGTTGGTCTGCCACGATAGCCAGCATTACCAGTGGGTCAGGGATGATGGGAGTCGTAGTCCAACAACTGTACATGGTTGGCCTATAATAACGTAATTTTGTTGTTGACTTTATGCTGCCATGATTTCTGTCCTTGATGTTGACAGTGCAGAAGTTTTTGGAAAGAAATAAGGTAATAAACACCTTCAAGGCCCCAGGTTCCCCTCACACACTCATGGGTGAATTGCCATCTCTTCCCTTGCTGAGCTCTTTTGCTTATCAGTAGCTGGGATGATAGTCACAAATATGACAGGATAAGGTTCTCCCACCAGCGCCTCTCCACAATGGGAGAAACTTCAGCTGTAGAACAGAACTAATGTGGCACAGCAGACAGACCATTAGATTTGGGTTACAGGCATGGGTTTTCAGCTCCTCTATTAGGTGGCTCATAGCACAGACTTGGGCCCATCACTAACTCTCAGTTTAACTGGATTGGGCAGTGGGAAATTGTGATAGTCTCATGTTTTCTGCTTTGAACTCCTCAGAAGAATGCTAAGATACAGGTGTGACATACAAAAACACCCATTTTTGCCTGGTACTTGAGAAAAGAAAGAGATGGTACCTCTCAATTACAAGTCACCTCAAGCTTTGTGGCAAGCAACAGCTGTAGTCATGCTCACAGGAGTTGCTGTTGGCATCCGCCTGTCTCGAGCAACAATGGAATGTGCTTCCAGGAGTGAAGTCAAACTGCTGGAGAATTCACAGCGCCCGCTGTGGCTGCAGAGACTGGTATCGCGTAACCGCTGCCTCCTGCGCTGCTTTTGCAGTATCAGCAGCATCACACTGACCTCTCCGGGGCGCAAGTCTGAGCAGTGCGCATGGAGGTCCTTGGCTGCCCCCTCTCAGCCCCACTGATGTGGTTCAAAGGAAAGCAGAACAATATGTTTGGCACCAGCTTGAGGTACATCAAAGCAGGGGTCCCACTCTGCTGCATACTTAGCATGATATACATTTTGTGTTCGTGAGTGCGTGCGTGTGCGCGTGTAATTAAAGTTATACTGACAGCAGGCTTGTGAGAACCCATCTGTTTGTGAAAGGAGCCAATTGACCAAATAACCACACACGTTCTTCCTCCTGTGTCTGAATTAACAGACAAAAAGTTGGCAAACACCAGAAAACAGAAAGCTAAATGAACAAGTCTGCCGAGTTTGCTAGCCCAGCGGGGCTACGAAACCTTATCTGCCGTGTCTTTTAGAATACAGTTTATTAAGCTCTGGTGCTCTTGTATAATTCAGTGCTGAAATTTGCTTATTTAGTTAGTTAAAGGACAGGGCGGGGTGTGGGTCTGCTGTTGCAGTTGTTGAATACAGTGGTTGGCAAGCTTGGATCATTAATCAGATCTGTGCCTTGCTCACAAAAGTTATTCATGTTTAGGGCATTAAAGCTTGAAGCTGAAATTGCAGCAGTAGGCAATTTGAGTAGGCGTAGCCTGTCCGTCTGCAACAGATTTATGACTGTTTACTCAACAATGGATTATATTGGGGGAGGTGCTGAGCGAAGGAAAGGGAGAAAAAGTCCCATTTCAAAATACTACCTCAACCCGCAGTGATAATGTGTCTAATTTTTGCTCTCTCCCTTTTTGGTCATAGGAGCTTGTTTCATAATGACTGCCAGGGCTGATTTACACTTTACTAAACAGACATGCCTGCCATGTATCCATCGGTGCAGGGGACGACCCAGACGGCCAGTGGCTGTGATTGGCTGCTGCTCCCTGGAGTATACCGTACTTATCTCCATGGATGTGCAGTTTTCCGGTGTTTACCATAGCAAATACACACTGCAGACATGTGAAGCGGTGCTCCGTTGGCCCACGAAATACTTAAGCCACAGTGTGCATGCAACACATATTCACTTTGCAAAATTCACCTGCACAATGTGAGATGATAGCAAGTGGCCTGGATGGGTTTAAATCACACCCACACTGTATATTTAAAGCACATTGCTTCCCCCAAAGAATTCTGGGAAGTGTAGTTTACCCATCCTCGCAGAGTTGCAATTCCCAGCACACTTAAGAAACCACAGTCCCCATAATTCTTTGGGGGAAGCCACGTGCTTTGAATTAAACTCATGGAGGAAAGCGGGTCATCAATGATTATTAACTGTGACAGATGTATATATTAAATTTATATACAGCCCTTCATCAAAAGATCTCAGGGTGGTTCGCAGAATAAAATTCAAGATAAAACAAAAGTAAATAATTAAACCAAAACAACATAACAATACCCCCTCCTTCCCACAGAGACATATAAAAGGCCTTAGAATATCATCCTCACCTTCTCCTTGGTTTCAGCAAGACACCTAGCCACACCTTCCTACTTTATATTTTTGCTTTTATTTTCTAACTGAAATACAACATTCTGTGCCAATGGACAATTCTCAATCCTCATTGGATTGGGTTTTTTTTGGGGGGGGGGGAGTTGGCTGATACCTCCCTCTTGTATCACAGCAGCCCCATTTTGGCAACATAGCCATCAAATTTCACGTCTGAGTCTGCTACCAGGAAATCATTATTGCCATCACGGCCTGATGATGCGCTTCCGAAAGGCACCTGTCTGCCTCCTGTGCAATGTGGGGTTCAGAACTAGACAGACCTTTGGTCTGATCCAGCAGGCATCTCCTGGTGCCAGTGCTTCTCAAACTTGGGTCCCCAGCTGTTGTTGGACTACAACTCCCATCACCCCTTAGTTAGCAGGACCAGTGGTAAGGGATGATGGTAGTCCAACAACAGCTGGGGACCCAAGTTTGAGAAACACTGCCTTATGCTAGGATTTATGGCAATGCATAAGGTTTTTAAGGCAGGGCTTCGAAGTCCTAAGCTTATGTGGGGTCAAATAAATGCGGAAGTTGTCCCCTGCGGTGACTCACGTTATGAGATACACGGCACATGTTTAGAGGAACTCTAAAAACAAGTGACACCAGGTGTCCTGTGGGAAGGAGAAGGAAAGTACATAGGAGGGAAGACAACAGAGCCCGCTATGGCTGGACTACCCCCATCTCCCAACATATACCTTCACTGGGCCAACTGACACTGAATGACCTGTGGGGAGAATCCTGATGGATTGCTACGTGTGAATATTGAGTGTTAAGGGACATTTGGAAAGCTCCCCCTCTAAAGATATTGGGTTCTCCCATCACGGCCTACTGACTTCCATCTCTGCCTTTGCTTCTCAGTTTCTTGGGCCTCGCCACCTCTCCTAGTCCTCTTCTGCTAAACAGGGACAGCCTTACCAGAAGTTCTAGAGAAAGAGGAGGAAGTACACAGAAACACAGGCAAATCCTTGCATTAATATAAAATTTTCTCCCGTCTCTGCACACCGAACCATTTTGGGGTGTTGAAACTAAAGGCCGTTTTGCACACTAGTGTTGCAGTCCCGAATACACAGCCATGCACCAGACTATCTGCCTGCAATGCCAACAGAACGTTGTGGTTTGTGACGCTGCGCAGCCACAGCAGCCTGAATACTTCCATCTGGACCAATTTATTTGCTGGTGCAGCATGTTTCGAGCTCAGGCCATAAATATGCTAACTTTTAAGGCCCACGTTGAAGGGGTCTATTCACGCAAGGCACAACAAACAAAAATGAACCGTGTTGTTTTCTAGAAATGGGCCTGCCCTAAGCGCATTTCAGCTGCATAGCAATGCTGGAAAAAAAGCATCACATCCAAATTAATAATCCTTTAGCACACTCCCAGCTTTGCAAATCCAATTGCTGTAAATATATTGTCCTTTTCCTTTTATCTTGTTAAGTTATTTGCTGTAAATGAAATGCTCTTCTGAAAGAGCTGCTCTGTGTATCAGGTTCATAGCAAAATGGGTTTTGTCTGACTCTTACTTGTCTGTTTTGCCAAGAGGGCTATGTGTAAATTAATTTGAGAAATTATAGTTGATTGATTGTATGAGTTTCAACCAATTGAACATTTAATTGATTAAATCTGCACAAATTTACACATGCCTAAAACTGACAAATATGAAGCGGCTTTATACAGAGATCCATGCCAGGTGGGCAAGTTCCTTCTCTCTCTGCCCCTCCTTTCCCAGTGGACCAAGTTTGGTAATGACAGCCCATGTGGTTTCCTTCAGTTGTGATCAGAGTCTAGCTCCCATTGCCCCTGATTTAAAAAAAGGGAGAGAGAGAGAGAGAGAGAGAGAGAGAGAGAGAGAGAGAGAGAGACCCTCTTCCCCATTAATTAGGGTAAGTAAAGACTATCCTTCCTGGGTGGGGAGACAATAGCAATCCCACCCTACCCTGCTAAGTGCTGAAGGTGATATGACAGAACAATTATCAGTTTGAAAGAGTTGTAGAGTTAGACTGGTCCCAACCACCCCGCCACCACCTCTTTTAAACAGGCTTTTGCCAGTTTTCATAGTATTTCAAAACACGTACAACCTATTTCACAAGAGACAGCAACAATAGGAAATGAGGACTGGAAACTTAAAAAAAAACAAGGCAGTAGAATTGTGAGCATTAGCACTTAAGAACAATTAGCAGCAGCAGCAGCAGCATACAGCCCTATACCTGCAGGTTTCAAGGCAGTTCACAGGATTCAATCATTTCCATCAGTGACATAAAAGCCACGTCCCCCCCCTAGACTCTAGCCTCATGCTACACTGCTAATATCCAGCTGCATGTGTCCCATGAACAGCGTGACTTCTTGACATAGAAACAATGACCAGGGCTTAGGGACGGGCATGCCAGCATGGGCAGCAATCCCATCATTTTCACAACCAACATGACTCCATCATCCAGATATCATTGAAGTGGCATGGGACTGTACATGTCTCAGAGGTACATCGCCTACTTTGCATGCATAAGGTCCTTCGCATCTCCAGGTAGGACCACCAGCAAAACCCTCTGTCTGAAATTCTGGAGATCCACTGCTAGTCTGTGAATATAATTCTGAACAGAAGCATCTGTGGTCTGACTGGGTATTAGTCAGCTTCCCACGTTCCTAAAAAGTGGTTCCCACAGCACTACAACAATGAAAGAATCAAGCCTAGTGGGCTCAGATCCGAAGGGGTGGATGTGGTGGCAGAGACTATTTGTTATCTTTCCAGGGCCCAGACATGAACATTTGCATACAGAGGATCCCAAATGCAATATCCCTGCCATCTCTACTTTAAATAATCTGAAATAGCAAGTCTGAGGGGAAACCTCCTCAGGAGGCCTTGGGGAGCTGTTGGCAGACAGACTGAAGCTTAGTCTGTTTGATCACTAAAAACAAGTGGGCGAGATAGACCCATGACTCAGTATAAATCGGCTTCCTCTATATATGACCTGAAGTTACAATTTAGTCCCTAAAGCCATGAACTGTACAAACCACACTTAATAAAACCAATGGTCAAACCAAAATTAAAAATATACAAACTGCACATGCTAGGATTTGAAAAGCATATCAGGGAATCCTGAACCTAAATCAAGATAATCCTACATGCTCTCTATTTTGGATTCGGTTTAATGGTTACAAACATCCTCTTAGTGCCAGATTTTGGTGAGAGTGAGAAAAAACCCAACCAACCAACCAACCAACCAACCAACCCTTTTAAACCTCCCTCTCTTAAACTGAAACTTGATATATAGAGTGACTCAGTCTCAAAATGTTATTACTTATATGACATTGTATCGTGGAAAGGGGAGAACACTTCTTTCTGGATCATTCGAGAACAACTCCAAAATGTGTGTAAAATGCGGGCATAGGCTTCTTACATCTCCATTGTGGACTTGTTGCCTATACTGTATATCTAAGATGCTTTGGTGTTAAATGCCACTTTTAAAAATAATTTTGTAGCCACTTTCTTTAAGGCTTATACTAATAGTATCCTTTGGCAAATTCCCCCAACAACACATGTTTATCAGTATTTCCCTATTTAATTCTTTTTTTCCCATTTGGACTGATGAGTGTTAGGTAAAGGTTCCAAGTTTGTAATGATATCATTATGACATGCCTTTTTTGAAACAAAAAACAAAACCTGATATAGTGCTAATCCTTCTCCCCTGTCCCACCTGGCAGAACTTTGAGAGCAGGAGGGAGTGCACAAGAAGTAGTTAAAACTTCTCTTTCTGATAGTTCTCCCAGGTTCCCTTTCTCCCCCTCCCTGGGCGTATTTCTGAAGGCTGGCTGGGGAAGAAATGGGTGCAGCATGGGCCATGAGGAAGAGCTGTGGTGTATAAAAAATAGGCAGGGGAAGACTGACGATCCCATCCTGAATTGCAGGATTCTCCCCCTGCATTGTCATTACGAGGCAAACGGGGGGTTTAGGTCACTCCATACTTGCCTCATAATGTGCCCCCCATCTGAAGTTTCCAGGGACAAGCTCCACACTTTGGAGGGGGGGTTGTTTAAAAAAGAATTCCTTAGTCACAAGGAACAAGTTGCAGGGGAAGTGAGCATCGCCTCCATGAGCGACTAACTTCTCAGCAACAAAACACAGAGGCATTCGGTGGGGTCGCCGTGGTGGAACCATTCACCTTTTCACCTTTCAGTATCTGTGTTACATACAGAGAATGTTATGGGACAAATCTCAGGAAAAAAACAGCTTTGGTAGGGTGAAGACACCTCAAGACTACAAATGTACATGGCCTTGGAATGAAGGAAGGTGTTCTTCAGCCTCTGTGTTTCGAACAGCAAACGCATTTTGCAACAGCGGTGGGTTTTGTTTTATTTTATTTTTCAACTTACAGGCGTTTCACATAGATAGGTCCCATTTTTTTATTTAAAAAAAACCAAACCAAACCTAGTCGAAACAAAATAGAAAATTCTTTCCACTAGCACCTTAGAGACCAACTGAGTTTGTTCTTGGTAGTGTGCATGCACACGAAAGCTCATACCAAGAACAAACTCAGTTGGTCTCTAAGGTGCTACTGGAAAGAATTTTCTATTTTGTTTCGACTATGGCAGACCAGCACGGCTACCCACCTGTAACTCAAACCAAACCTAGATAGTCTTTCAGAGACGGGCATTTTTGGTTGTTGTTTTTTTTACTGCTTCCAAAGCTGCTGGAGAGTGGCGAGGGCTGCATGTTTTTAGCCCAGCTCAGCCCACACTTCGTGATGCGATGATGTTGCATAGGCCATTGCGTGGGCAGAGCCAAACCTTTTTGAGAAGAGCCCCAACTGCTTTGTGCACAAGTTCCATCCAGGTCATGTGATAACATCATAGTGTGGGAGGGACTGCGAAAACCCACACTCCCCCAGAAAAAGAAAGCACCTTGTTTTCCCTCAGAAAATGTGTAATTATCTGAGGGAAATCACTACTGCGAGACAAGATGACGTCGAGGTGTTGTATTCCAGCACTGTCACCTTAAGGGCAACCCAAACCACAGCTTCCCCTCTCCTTCTTTCCCCTTAAGACTCCGACAGGCCTTGTTGCAGGCCTAGGTTAGGAGCCCTGCCAGAGCTTCATATATAACCTGAAATTAAATCAGGCAAGTTACTGAGGTGACGCCTCAATTCAGTAAACAAGTCCTTACTTTTGGACAGTGTTCTGCCTACAAGGTTAAAGAGAGCTTCAAAAAGGCACGGGCTATTTGTTTTAAATTGGTGGCTCTGGATAACACAGAGTTGACACAATGTACTAGTGGCTCCCGTTTTCTTGTTGTCATTGTTCGGGTTTTTACAAAGAAAATGCAGGACGAGAGCAAGAGAATTAACAGGTGCCAAAACAGGACTGTGGGGTTACTCTTATACCTCAGACCAGGGATAACCAAACATGGCACCCTTCCAATGTTAATGGACTACAGTTGTCATCAGCTCTGGCCACTGGCCAACCTGGCTGGGGCTGATGGGAATTTATCTGCTTTGTTAACATTTACATACCCCCCCAATCTTTCCTCCAAGGAGTTCATGGCAGCTTCTCTTCATCTCCATTTCGCCCTCACAACCCTGTGAGGGTCCATCTAGTCCCTCATCCTGTTCTCGTCAACGGTCAGCCTGATGCTTTTGGGAAGACCACAGGCAGGGCATAAACGAAACAGGTATTAGGGATTTCAGGGGCATTTTGTTATCACGTTTAAGTGCATGATAAACACATCCTTTGCAAAGCCATCTAAGCTGAAGTGCATGCATCCCATGAGTTCTCATCAAC
This sequence comes from Lacerta agilis, assembly GCF_009819535.1. Taxonomy (NCBI): domain Eukaryota; kingdom Metazoa; phylum Chordata; class Lepidosauria; order Squamata; family Lacertidae; genus Lacerta; species Lacerta agilis. Next base: position 102,023,091 of record NC_046314.1, on the reverse strand, counting down.
GGATTACTGAGTAATTTAGTCTGATTGTGTTAACGCAGGAAGCTGCCTTATCCCAGCGCAGACGAAGAACTGTGTATACACAGGTAGGAAGCCATGTTGGTCTGCCGTAGTCAAAACAACAACAAAAAATTCCTTCAGTAGCACCTTAGAGACCAACTAAGTTTGTTATTGGTATGAGCTTTCGTGTGCATGCACACTTCTGTATCTGAAGAAGTGTGCATGCACACGAAAGCTCATACCAATATCAAATTTAGTTGGTCTCTAAGGTGCTACTGGAAGGAATTTGTGTACACACAAGCATTGTATTTATTGTACATTCAATGAACACTGAGATCCCCCCTCCCCTCCCCTAGTCCACACAAAAACTGGACCTATTGCATATTTCATGCCTTCGGAAAGCACTTTCCCACAAACTGGTTTCATCCC